>NC_079487.1:98243140-98868140 GCF_020520425.1 Spinacia oleracea
TACCTGAAAAGGCACAAAGATGACTTCCTGGTCTATGGTGGAGATGATGAATTAATTGTTAAAGGCTATACGGACGCAAGTTTCCAAACCGACAAAGATGATTTCAGATCACAGTCTGGGTTTGTCTTCTGCCTCAACGGAGGAGCAGTAAGCTGGAAAAGTGCTAAGCAAAGCACCATTGCGGATTCTACAACTGAAGCGGAGTACATTGTTGCACATGAAGCAGCAAAGGAAGCTATATGGCTAAGGAAGTTCATAGGTGAACTTGGTGTAGTCCCCTCCATTAAAGGACCAATTGCCCTGTATTGTGATAATAACGGAGCTATTGCACAGGCAAAGGAGCCTAGACACCACCAGAGAGTCAAGCATGTACTTCGTAGATTTCACCTTCTACGAGAGTTCGTTGAAAGAAAAGAAGTCGAGATAAGAAAAATTGGAACTGATGACAACATATCAGATCCATTAACTAAACCTCTGCCGCAGGCGAAGCACAACTCGCACACTGCAGCTATGGGAATCAAGCATATTGGAGAATGGCTTTGATGTCTCTGTTTAATGTTTTGAAGTTTTAGAGTTTAAATCTTTGTAAAACATTATTGGTTAATCATTCACAATAAATGAAAAGAATTCATTTTTCCATTTAATTTGTGGTTTATTAAATGATGAGTCCCTTCAATTTGACGATATATTCAAGATAGACTGTCAGGACCAGTCCTGTGACTAAGAAATGTCTATCAAGTGAACTTGAATGTCAAAGGTTGAAAATGGTCCCTAGTCGGAGTTTTCTATAAAATTGGACGCATAGAAAACGTTAGACGATTAGAATGCAAGATGACTAGTAGTTCTGTTTCTTGAACTATGTGGACATGGCAATGTCATAATCATTTGCATAGATACTTACTTTGGGAAGACTAGTATCGGACAAGACCTATGAAACTTTACTGTAAGAGATGAAAATCTGTCATAAGTAAATTTCATTAAATTATTAGACACTAAATCCTCAATACCTGAGTGATTTGAGATTACTTGTTTGAGAACTGGTTGCTTTGACGTTGACCAACCGTCGCACCGTAAAAGGAGGCTATAAAGGCAACGCTCAGGTAATCACCTATCAAACGAAGTCTAATCTCAAGATCGCAAGATTGGGATTGTCCTCCCATAAATCGGGATGAGATGCTTAAAAGTTGTACAAGGCCACTCGGAGAGCTAGAAACTGTGAAATGCATGGCCGTGCTCGGATGAATCATAGGCTATGATTATCTGTTTATTTGATCAGTTGAACTCTGAAACCGAGGAACACCTCTGGACATAATAAGGATGACGACTCTTACCTTATGTTCAAGAGCAAGCATCGAGCGACAAAGGAATTAGGAAATGCACACTTGTCCCTAAGGACAAGTGGGAGACTGAAGGAAATAATGCCCTTGGTCCAAGTATGCATTCTATGTTAAGTCTAATAAATGCGGTTCAGTATTAATTAACAAGTTAATAATTCAGTGAGATCAAGTGAGCTGAATCCCTAGCTAGAGGCCGCTTCAGTTCAAGTGGAATTAATAATATTAATCCACAGCTTACTCTTGACTGAACCCGTAGGGTCACACAAATAGTACGTAAACGGATCAAGTATTTAATGGCATTAGATACTCCATCTATGGATATTCGGAATCGACGGATCTTGGTTTCAGTGGGAGCTGAGATCGTCACAGGCAAGAAATGAATACTCCGGATACGATGATATTGCCGGAAGCGGAAATATGGATCGTATCGGAAATATAAATATTATCCAAGTCGTAGATGTTGCCGGAAACGGAAACATGGTACGTATCGGAAAATATTATCGGAAATGGAAATATTACCAGAATCGGAAATATTGCCGGAAACGGAAATATTGTCAGAATCGGAAATATTATCGGAATCGGAAAATAATTCCGGAAACGGAAATATTAAATATTTGTTCGAAACGGAAATTGATTCCGGAATCGGAAATATTAAATATTGTTCGTATCGGAAATGAATTCCGGAACCGGGAATTTAATCGGAAGCGTATCGTACGAATTAGCATCGGACGAGGCCTGCCGGACGAAGGCCCAGCACGAAGTCGGGCCATCGCCCAGCAAGCCAAACGCGCGCCCAGCCAAGGCAGCGCCCAGGCCCACCGCAAGGCAGGCCCAGCGCGCGCCTAAGGCCATGGGCCTCGCTGCGTGGGCTGCTGCTCGCACGCACGCATGGGCGGCCCTCGTGGCTGCCGTGTGTGTGTGAGTTTGTGTTCATGCACGATTCCTAAAACTATTAGAATTAGTATATGATTAAATTCCTATTCCTAAAAGGATAAATTAATTAATTAGAGTTCTTATAGGATTCTAAGTTTAATTAATTCGTATCCTACTAGGATTCCAATTCCCTTTCCATAACTCTATAAATACGTGCCTAGGGTCACATATTTTCAGAGATTAATTCAAGTATTCAAAGTGAGTTTTAAGAGAAAAATTCAGCCACATTCCTTGCTCAATAGTGCCGAAAATTCTAGTACCTTAAGGGCGATTCTAGTTGGTCAATCTTAAGGCGGATCCGGACGTGCTGTGGACTATCTACGGAGGGACGACACTTGGAGTCCTAAAGACTTGTTCTTGTTCGGTTCGGGCGCAGCTAGGGAAGGCACGCAACAAAGGGTATGCATCTAAACTATGCTATATGATTATGTGTAAATAATATGTATTCCTGGCTAAATGGTTGTTTCCGCATGATTTATGAATTGTCATATGTATCATAACCTAACATAAATAAGCTAATTAATTATTCTTGCAATTGACGTGGGTTTGGTTGACTTTGTTTCCATGTTTGTGGGTGTTTTCATTTCCCATCTTAGAGCCGAGCTAGCGAAAGTGTTTCATTGTAATGTGGCGGAATTAGACGTAGAGGAAAAGATGCATATATCTTAGTCTCTTCATTCGGTTTATTGATGGTTTGGATAAGTTTAAATAGTGTTTATCTTTACCGTGTTTAAATTATACGGCATTATCAATCTAACTTAAAGTGGGATAACATAATTAAATATCTGTGTGTCGTTCTTATCTTCCAAATGAACTTAATTATTAGTTTTTAATAGTTACTAATTGCCTTCCACACAAAAAAAACCCTAAATCATTCATTCACCGTAAGACAACCTAATAACATAAATACAAAACCGTTACTAAAAAGAAAAAATAAAACGAAACCCGTGCAATCGCACGGGCTTCAAAACTAGTAAGGTAATATTTTAGGAACGGAGGGAGTAAAGTGCAAATGGAGGTACGAAGCATTTCTTTAAAGAAGAGGGAATCCACAATTGAGGGTTTAGGGTAATTTTCTAGGAACAACGGGGTATATATTTATTTTTATCCAATTTAGGTCATTCGAATTTGGTTCTACAATGATACGAGTATACAAATCTTACTTGCACATGGTTCTTGAATTGATTTGTGTATAGCAAATACAATGACTAGCTGATCCTCATTTTATAGAAAGTGAAGAGGCTTAAAGCCGTCATTATCACAATGCTATACTTGAACCTGCATTCCCATTAAAAATGGTTTTTGCACGTAAAGTTGGTGATCTTCATAAACCTCAAACGATTATGTTCATCTGGAAAAAAAAAATATGTTCATTCTTCACTGAGATTCCGAGAAGTCACTCCCAGGAATAAATTACCTTCTCTAGGGAGGTTAGTGATATGATAGAATAGTTGTGCATTTACATTAAACACCAACTCTGAAGAAACTAGCAAAAATAATTCCAAAAAGTAACACTGTTGAAAAAAAAGGTACTATTTACAACAATCCAACTCAATCTAAGCTAAGCTGAATCCCCTCAGACCCTGACTTACTGTAAGGTAAACACTTGCGTTTTCCCTTGCTGCTGTGTATTACTGTATCCTTCCCTGCCTGTTAAAATCTCTACACTGCCAAAAATCATTTACAACATTCTATTCCTGTCTATACATGTTTCAACATGCCTAATTTACTCAAAAATTTATGCAGCTTGTGAAATTTTTCAGATGTTTCTATTGTTGTGTCAATGCGCTGCTTCCTATACTTTGTGAAGTGATACTACTCAAGTTCTAAACCCTTTTCTCGAGCTGCTTCAACAACAGAGACCCTCTTGCTGGCCGCAGTTGTCAGGTTAAGAAAGGACTTCCATAACTTGATGGAAAATGGATAGACTAACAAGGCTCTTTGATGGAAACTCTCACAGATTTCCTGCACACTTGTTAGTTTACTCAACAAATCTGCAGCTTCCACCACCACATGCTCTGGTGGGAATGGGAAAGTGTGATAGATGGTGTTAACTAGTAATGAACTTGCCCAGAACAATACACTTGCAGATTTGTTATTGCTGGAATCAAAATCTCTGCAAACCAACTTACAAACAGAAATCACAAGCTGATAGTTGGCAGGTGAAACTTCAAGAATTGCTTCAACAAAGTCCACCATATCTTTTAGCTGATCAAATTTCGGAGGCAAGAGAGATAAACCGAACCAAACCTCAAGAACAGAATTGACCAAAATTGAATCAGGAGAAATTGGACTCAGCATGTTACGAACAAGCTGCCTTGTTCTAGGTTTTCTGATATCTTGAATGAATTTTCTGGTCAATGGTTCCAAGACAGGAATAGCCTGAGCATGATTGGTATAGCCTTTTAGAATGTTAATCAATTCACAAAGAGAGAGATCCTTCATCAACTCAGATCCATTGTTGAACAAAAATGTTGCATGCTCCTTAACACAATGTCTAAACACATCGGCATCAGCAACCTTCAGAGCTTTATCAACTGCGTTGTGAGCTTCAAGTACGTCATTCTGGAATAAATTATACAGAGACAAATTCAATAGCCCAAATACAAGATCCAAATTGCTATAATTGGACACAAGAGTACTCAAATTCGATCCCGGCGGAGGATCTTCCGATATGCTCTTATCGTCACCAATCTCACCATCAACTGAACCATTATGAAACAGCAAAGGGACCCTAGCTGAGTGAAACCATTGGTCCATAATTTCTTTTGCTCTACCAGGTCTGCCTTTCTCAAGTGCATATTCGGCAAATTGATTCCAGATGCACTGACTTCCAGAAACATTTTTAGGCCAACTGCTAACTATTCCCTCAAACTTTTCTAAACTTGAACTCTCATCAACATGAACTCTGGCTGATAATAGAATGAATTCTAAGCATGACGAATATGTGTTTCTGTACTTCTCTATAAACATCTTACAATTTTCCACACCATCTATAGCTGCCATAAGCTTAATGTGGTTAATTGCCAGCATATGGGCAGATTTAAGCATATTACTTTCAAGAGATTTGCTGTTATTCAGTCCAACAGAATCTATAGCCATTTCCATCAGCCTAGACACGTCCTGCTTTTCTTCAACTGTTAACTGGGCAGACGGCCACTGTATCAAAGAAATATCTTTCTCAAATTCAAACTGCTGCACCAGTGAATCAGGCAGTTTCCTGTAGATCACTAAGTACACACAACAAACCCAGAAGATACATTTGTCAGATATCGTTAAGCATTGAAGAATATCAGAAAGCAAAAGAGAATGAGACTCATCAAAATCTCCTTCAGCGTGAACAAGTCTTTTGATCCTCCGGACGGCGTTGGACGAATTCCCAGACACACAAAGACAGTACATCATCTGCATAAACAGATCTAAAATGGCAGCACTTCTATGCATCCACTGCTCATGATTTGCAGATCCATAGTTGCACAGCCTGGAGAGTGCTCTTTCATAAGCAGAAAAACGATCATCAAGTCGTCCACGGCTGTTGATATACAAAAGCCACAACTCATATGACACCTCACTGTGCTTGACCTGGAGATCCCACATGAGAGAAGAAACAAAATTATAACTTGAGTAGCTCAAAACCCCAATTGAGCATCAGAAACTGGAACGTTAGACTCTAGCTGTTCTCTTGTAAGCAGAATATTGTCATACATATTTTATTTTCTCCAAGTCAAGACCACTTTTACCTTTACTCCCTTTCCTTTATATGTTAAAAAGGCAGAACTAGGACCAGCATCACTTAAACAATGCTACAGAATCAACTAAATATCATTCACCGCATCAATAATTTACTCAACAGTACTCAACACAACCAATAAAGTCAAAAGTTGTGCATTTCAGTTTATGTCACTTGATGAAGAGGCACCTGATTTATGAAAGGGAACTTACAGCATGAGAGAAAAAGTCATCCTCCGGAACTGAACTCTTTTTGCTGAGCACCCCATCAGAGTGCTTAGTAGAGTAAAACAGGAGCAGATAAATGATCCAGATAGGTAAGGATGAAGAATCAGCTTCCAGAGCTCGAGAAAGCATAGAAAGAGCCTGCATACATGAACAGTGCAGGAATGCTATTCATAGAAACAAAGAAACTTTAACTAACTCATTTATAACATAAAGGCCATGGAAAATACCTTTTTCATACCCTCAATTTTGTTCACCTCCTGACTCAATATAATAAGGGCCATTTCTAGGGATTGATCATTATCAGCCAAACCATTTCGCAGTGGATTCTAATCAGAATTGAAATAGAAGAGTAAGGAATACAACCAACTAACTTTTACTAATGGGTTATGAAAATAAAGCAGTAATATAAACATACAATTAAGACCAGAAGTATGAATGTATGATGCAGAAGTACTTCAGATGATCTATAACAATCTGGTAAGACTAGAAAACAAGTATTCAACCCATAAACAAATATACATTAATGTAACTAAATAAACAAGTATTCTACACAATGCTTCAACAACTAATGCAAATATTTTTCTGAATTGCAGGAAGCCAACTACAACTACCAGAAAAGGCAGAAATTCTCAAAAGGCGGATTCAGATGCAGAACACCATATCGTAACCTAATTTGCTCATCTCCTGCACACCAAATGTCAGAACATGCAGATTGGTATGTGGTACATGGTAAAATGGCATTCCTCTGAACTAGTTTAACAGAACTAAGAAGTGAACTACATTCTTTCCCATAAATTCCAGAAAATGTCATGTCCCAGGTAACACTGCCAGTCGACATAGCAGGGGAACAGAAACAGCCATGGGAAAAGTGCAATTTTAAAAAATAATGACAATTTTTTTTATAAATACTTCACTTGAATATACACATGTAGAAGTTTATTTCTAAATGTTTTTACCATTATAACCTGAGTTTAGAAATAAAATATCATGGAAGTTACCCCCATCCCACACCCCCGATTTTAAACAGTGTACAAAAACGTTTATCCAACCAGTAAGCCAAAGGGCAAAGCTCAAAACTCAAAAGTAACCATCAACCACACTCTGTTTTCCCTTTTGATGTCTTTACTCACCTTCTGCCCTCTCTCCTCTTCAGATTTGGTTTTGTTCAACTCTGAATCTTCTTCAACTCTTAAATTTTTCCTTCTTCCAATTTCTTCTATATCCTAACATATTTTATTGTTTTACTTTAGCATTAATTTCTTCTTCCTGTTTTTTCCAGTTGACAGCTGACAAACCCCAACAAAGCTTCAGGCTTCTTGGAAGTGGATACTTTACTACAGAGGGAGGACAGGAGAGGGATTAGGGATTCTGAAAATTCCACATTTTCCTTTCTGTTTTGGTCCTTTTTAGGCAGGAAACGTAACAGAATGCCACATAAGCATTTCGATACTCTTCTTGCACAGGATATTTGTGCCAAAAGCCCTGGGAGACTATTCCAAGTTCCAATCAACCAAATAAGATATAAAGCAAGTGAAAAATCCAACAAACTCCCCCACTCACACACACACACAAAAAAAAAGGGGGAGGGGTGTTTTGAAATATAATCAGTCTCATAATTTCTGTGTTTACTTGGTGCATATTGACATAAATGAATTTTTCAAGCGCCATACATGGACTTAAAAAACCATAAAATATGCTAAATACGAGAAAAGCTTTGTTTTACAGCAAATCCAAAAGAGTTAAGGAGATAGAAGCATAAGCTCTAATAAGATCGAACATTGGAACTTTTCCCAGTTCCACACGCAACCCACTTCAAATAATAAGGAAAAACAGTAAAATATAAACAGCGCAGCCTAATATGTGGAACTCAATCCAAACTAGGGAGACTGTTTCATGGTCTAAACTACCAAGACAGATGTCCTTAGTGACACACTACTGTCGGTGAAAGAATTTTCAGATAACATCCCAATAGAACATATTTTTTGAAAAAACTGGGGAAAATTTTTTAAAATAAATAAATAACTTCAACTTTTCTCCTAAAAAGTATATTTTCTTATTTTTATACCCCGTAAGTTATTCCATAGTCTACATAGAATATTCCCAAAGTGTTCCACGGAAGGGAAACAAGTACCCTGATGTAGAATGCCAATGCGGATTATGTTCCACATCTGTTCTCCGTATTGTTTAACTAATTTCCAGAAAAAATAATATAAAAGGACAAGCAAGCTACAATGGTACAAAAAAAACTGAAAATTAAAATCAAAAGTTCACTCCTCGATCATCCAAAATTCACATAAAGCCCAGGTTATAAAATTGATAGTTAAGTCTACTATAAAGACAAATAATAACAATAATGAAAAATTGGCAATGTCATGCAAATATAGCACTGATAATTTAAGAAAATGAACAGGATGAAGTGAACAAACCCCAGTGCCATTTCTACTTTGAAAATACAATGAGTGCCCACTGCCACCATAAGATTCAACACAACCATCATTTCCATGCAAGCAAGGGTCATCCGAAGGAAGGTGTTTTACAAGTGAACTTGAAAGAGCCAAAGAATGGCTGAAAATATTTTTCCCAGACGACCCAAAATCACGAGCTTTATGAGAACCATGAGACTCGTCCTTCAAACTATCTAAGCAGACCAGATATCTTGGAGGGGTCAATTCACAAGAAAATTCGGTCTGATCCGTCGGGTTCTGACAATTTGATGCCCAGTGTGACCGGGAGTCTGCAAAAGGGCAAGTTCCATATCATTTCCTTTCAAATGAAGCTTAAATGTGCAATTTTGTAAACTTCAAAATAAAAAAGACAATACCATCACTATCGGAATAATCTTTTGCATGCTGCCAAGGACATTCATCATTGTTGCATCTTCCTCGAAGTTCATACATACACAAAGGCCAAAAGGGATTAATTGCTGACTTGCTGGTATATGAGTCGATCTTACCAAAACCCATGCATGTTACAAGCTGTTCAGCAGAGCTTGTCATCTCCAAGTGTAACTTGTCTTGATTTTGTCTGAGAAGCAAGTTATTTGTAGTGCGTGTATCAGAGAAGCTATACTGATATTCTTTACTCAGAATACTGGTCAAAATGACTGGACTGGCAGCCTTCATGGCACTCTTAAATATAGAGGATAATGAAACAACTGATATTGATGCAACATCTACGGAAAGAAAGCTGCATTCTTCGTGATTAAAACTGCGAGCAGGAGAATCATTTAAGCAATGCTCTTCAACTTGTTGGTTTTGAGTGTTTAATAGAGGCTTAGATATGCTACCTTTGGGCTCCTTGGAAACATCTGCAAAATTAACAACCAGCAAGCTACTTTTCAGAATTTTACTACACCTTAGACAACAGTTTCCATGATATTATAACAAACAATACAAGTATTTTTCAACTGACACAGTGGCAACATTAGTTTCTTTTACAAGTAAAAACAAAACCCAAGTTATACATATCATTTACGGACTTTGATTATTGATGTGTTATAAAAACCCAGATTATAAAAATAAATTTAAGTGTAAAATTGGTTTTAAATCCAAAGTATACATCAACGGGGTTTCGACTTTCTAGGCATCAGACCAAATTTATGCTTATAGAAGCTTTAGTGATAAAAATCATAAAATTACTGTAGATCCTTGTCGTGTATTTTCTCTAGTGAATCTATGGTCTTTGATTAATGCTGTGTTGTTATAAGAAACTTCTTCCGATGGTTATGAGATGTTAAGTCTGCACATGACTTCATAACCTGGAGTTTGTCATACTTGAGGCAATATTTCTTGCTTATTTTATTGGTTTTAGAGTTTTTGCTGAACAAGTACTGCTGACCAGCTTGACCTTGAGTGTGTGTTTGCAATTGTTTGATGTTTTTAATTGATCTTGTTCAGAATAATTTTTTATTTTGGTGCCTAAGCAATAAGCAGTTTGCCTAACTTTATCCTAGCAATCGTCAGAAGAGACATGGCAGTTGGTACAGTAAGATAATCTCCTATCCAATACAAACTAAACAATTTTTAGCAGCACTTACAAAATAGCACTGTTTAATTGTTGGGCAATACAAACACTCAATATTATTTTATTCTTGTAATTGAGAGAGAGGAACACTTTGTCACTAACTAGCAACATGGAAAGAGACATGGAAATAAATATATATATATATATATATATATATATAAAGTCATTCAGAACATCTATGAGATAAATACAGCTGAGTCTGATTTATGCAGAAATTTTTATTAAGAATTGACTTTTGCAATGCAAGTAAAGATAAGAGGAAGTCCAAAGCTTTATACCTCTATAGTCAGCTGCAGAGATATTAGGATTAGAAAGTGAGACACTCTGCACTATCATCCGAGTCTTTGCATCAGCGAACCCTTCCTCAGCAGCCCTACCCACTGATGATTCACAGTTATCACCAATGCCATTACGTTTTACGGAACTCACCCCTAGCCTTGAAATCAATTTGGATCTCAGATATTCTTCAAGAAATAATGGATCCTGGGAACCATCTGTTGAGAAGATTGTAGGGGAGTCCACATCTATATCCTTATCACTTTTTTTCGTATCGTCCTTGGATCTTGGACCTGTCAAGTTGGTATTGAGAGATCCGTGGTCCGGAGGAAAGGTTTCATAATCATCATCAAGGGACAAATTGCGATCACCAGATGGTGAACATAAGCGATTGTCAGCAATATTATTTACACGAACAAGATCTGACGTGCTAGCATCAGGTTCACTGCATGCTTCAGAACCTAAGTTGTGTCCATCCTCATTGGCAGAAGATCTATTGTGTGCATCACCATCCGCACTTTGGACATTTGAATCATAACCCAATCCGTTACCAAGTTCGAAGTCATCTAATTGATGGCTAGACGGAATTAAATCCAAATTAACTTCAGAAATATTGTTTGCTAAATTCCATTTCTCTTCAGTTTCATGATGCTGCTTAGAAGAGTATAATAAACTTGAATCCTCCATCAGACAAGAACGAAGCTGCGCAGAATATTGTTCCCTTTTGCGATAAAGATAAGTGCAACGAGAATTAGCCTCAAGCAGTGCTCTCTGGGCTCTACGGTAAACCTTAAGGGCATTTCTTTCATCAACTTCACATTTCCACCTGTGCTCTTGTGCTTCTTCTAGCTCCTTATCATGTAATTCCTCAAGTTCGAACAGACGCTGTAGATCAACATCACCACTTTTGAAGGCTTGAGACTTTCCAACACAGAGTAAGAGACTAGATTTGTCCGGAAGCACCTTTCAAAAGAAATATTAAGTGTGATCAGACAGAAGCAAACAATAGCAAATATAGGAGGACAAGTCCAAGAGATATTGCTTTTTTACTGGTTCATACATCAGGAGTCTCAAACTTGCTATTTAACACTTGTAAAGAGCGACCCTGCAAGCTACTATCAAAAGTTGACTTGACTTTCTTAAGAGAAGATGTAGCATCACAATAATCATTGACCTTGTTCTTATCGCTTTCATGTATATCTTGGTTTGGGGCAGATCTTGACGGTTGATTCTTACTTATCCCACCTGGATGCTTTGACATCTCAAATACAACATTAGAACCCTTTGATAAGAGGAGTTATTCTGGATATAGTTTGTTTAAAATAAGAAAAGGACAGAATCTGACTCGTATATACAAGGATCGACTAAAATGGAAAAAGGAGAAAACGACTCATAAGCTGCCACATGGCCTTCTAACATCTCATGAAAATAAAGGCCTCATTTCAACTTGACTCGTATATACAAAGTGTTCTGGGAAAAATGGGAGGGGGGGGGGGGTGGAATGTAGCTGATTTTTCACTTAAGAATGGCTACTCATTTAAGACAATCCTTATATAAAGGTAAGAGAACCTATCAGAAGTTTCTTAAAATGAGGAGAATGAGTTATAAGTTTATACTAGGGGTTGAGGAAGTATTCATTCTTATCATTGACTTTAATTATATATTAGAAAAAGGTGTTACATGCACCATTTTGACTTTCACGCCTGCCAATGAACAACTTTGACTATAAATAACTTCAATTACTCTACTAGAAAAAATTATAAAAAGTTGAAATTTTGAAAATATTCATTGAAATTAACCCAACATAATTAAAATAATGACAATTATTTTTATATATTACTCCTTAGTACTCCCTCCGTTTTTTAATAAATGCATTACTTAGACTTTTACACTATTCATATGCTAACTTTGACTTGATTTTTTACTAATACATTAAAAAAAATATACGTTATCATATAGTATATGTTGGATTAGTTATAATGTACTTTTTAATAATATCCCAACTTTTTAACTTATAATAATAGACAATTTGAAATACTAGTGGTCAAAGTTATGCATTGGCAAGTGTAACCGTCAAACTGATGCATTTATTCAGAAACGGAGGAAGAAATAAAATGCGGTCAAAGTTAGTATGTTAATAGTTAGACAGAACATCTACCACTGTCAGCAATTCTCTTATATTGAATTTATGCTACTTCTATAACTACAATTCTCTTATATTGTATTTATGGTACTTCTCTAAAAATCTCTTCTAAGAATGGAGTCATGGACAGGTTTGGAAGTGGGAAAAGACTAGAAGCGCGAGCTGCTCCTTTATCCAAACTGAAAAGAAAATGGAATAGCGGAGAGAATCTAACACATAAACATGTAATTGAGATACTCTTGCAACATTATAAAAAGAAAAATTATGGACCTAGGCAGAATATCTAGCTGTGTGAACAAATTATAGTTATGTTACTCACATAAAACATCATAAATTTAGAGATCTTCCTAGTTGATGACAATCATAATATTGAACCATGAATCAACTTACTGGTATTTCTAGGGGATCTGTAGGAGTAGCGTTAATGATCGATGCAGTTTGCTTTGGCAATGGGATCCAGTCTGACAAACTACAATTAACAGTCACACCTGGAGCTGCAAAGAGATCATGACATAGTAAACAAAGAAGCCAGTAGCAAAAGAAAACTGAAACTTAAATAGATAAATTGGGGAGCTGACCATCCGTTTTTAAGCGTTTCCTATCAGGCTCCTTAGGTTGATTCTGTACATTGTAAGGTACTGATTTACATTTCCTTGATGGGACTTTTTTGTGGCCCATGGTATTGGCCTCCTTACATGGCTCAGAGACATTTTCCTTATTTTGTTGCACCAGTTTAAGCTTCAGTTCATTTTCCCGTTCGGCGATCTGCTGGCGCAAGTCTTCAAGTTTGCTACTGCTCATGTCCAAGTTTTTGCTGCATCCAGGATCCTGGCTTGATAAACCTCTTCCAGTTACAGTGGAATTCTTCAAGTAAGATTTCTGTTCAGCTAATGCAGACACACCACTTCTCGCATTGGATTCAGGGATTTTGGCCATCGATGAAGTATAAGGACGACTAGAAGACACCTTCTGGGGCATTAGCTTCCCTTCATTTTTAGCAGTCCTGCTTACAGTCTTCATTGTTACATGTGGCAAAGCAGGCGGTTTTCTGTTGCTGTTTAGCACAAGAGGGGGTCTATCACATGATGATGCCTTTCCTCTTCTTCTTTCTTCGACATCACTACCACTATCATCGTCATCTGAGAAACTAATCACTAGATTATCATTTGCACCACGAGTATCCCATCCAGAATTGCTCGACTTTAACAGAACTTGGTTCTTATTAAACCCTTTACGATAAGGTGTTTGACACTGAATGTGAGCAGAAACTCCAGGCATTCCAGAACTCAACTTTCCTACCAAAATTCATAATTGTAAGATTTGTGAAAACATAACAGTAACAAATTACTCATACAATTCAACTTTTGAAGATAAAATCTCAAGTAAGACCTACCATTTTAGCAGCAGATCAAATCAACTCGGAAATAACCAGGGTATTCATACATGCTCATTACAATAACTTACACAAATTAAAATCATGATTCACATGCGCAGCTTTTAACCCCACCCTCAAAGAAAAAATTCTACACATGGCTGCGGCGGCAAAGATCTTTAAAGACAACAATATAACAAGTGCTCAAGAAAATTTCGGCACTGGAATATTTAAAAGTGTAAGTCACTAAATGTAAAATTATTTTCTACATGGAAAATACTAACTTAACAACTGTTTTACTACAAATTTCTATGGTTATGGAGGAGTAGAGCCAATGCCCTTTCAAACCTAGGGTCCAACAGAAACAGAATTTCTGGTATTCTAGGAGCCTCCTGAAAGGAAGTAATGTAATAGTTTGTCCAGGAATCCAATGTTTTTAGAAAAAACTACAGCACTTAGGAGTTTGGACTCTGGCATGTGCTAAATCACCAAACGTTGGCATGAGAAACCCTGCATCTGCATATAACAAAAGACATGCAACAAAATAAAATAAAAAAACATAATACCAAATTACCAAGGCACCAAACCCTGTATCTGCATATACACAAAAGGCCCTAAACCACGGGATTTTCACAGAAAGAAATAAACCTGATGCAAAAATGGCCTTAACCCACATGCCCTATCTACAAGCATCATAGAAAGGGTTCAAAATAAAAAGAAGTCAACAAAACATAAAGGAAATATCTCTTTCATTACTGCAACATTTTTCATATCCATCTTTTTTTACCCCAATTGTCTAATAAACATGATTAACACAATCCTAAAGCTAATATTGTTCAAAAACACTAGGACCTAGTGAAGATGAAATTTTGGAGTATAACAGGCAAAGCCTACCTGACTTGACATCCTGCATAGATGTTCCCATTGATGATGGTGCAGTTGGAGCAGAGCTGGATGGAGGTGGTGCAGCTGAGTCTGTTAGAAGATCCTGAAGCCAAACTTGGTCAAATGATTTTTCAACACAGAAATTGACACTAGAAGAACAAAATCCGACATCATTTAATTCAGCTAAGCCAGTAATGCCAAGAACATTGAATAATCTGATACACAGAAGAACATGGGAACAAGGATCACAGATCACTTATTCTCATGGAATGTGGAATGCTGGCTTTGACTCAATGACTAGACTACAACAGAATTGTTCGGAAATCCAGGATTGTCTAAATCCCTACGCCTTCAGTCGAGAGTAAATTACGTTGAGATAATTTATTTATCAATTTACTTGTCTCCATTCCCTTCTTCTTTCACTCACTCTCTTACTTTATCCACCTTTTTCTTACACTTACCCACGTTTTCAAACTTTTCTCGAAACAAGAGTCTATGGTTAGTGGGCAGAATAAAAAAAATCGAAGGCAGTAATTATATTTCTTGAGTTAACTACATCCACATTTGGAGTGGTGGCGTTCTGAAACTTGGATAGATGGACCCAGACGAATAATCAGTTTTATAAGTCAATCCATCAATATGCAAAAGCATGTCATTCAAACCCATATCTTCAGAAAACGCTTCTAACGCATTCAACGACTTTCTAAAAGAAAATTGTTGGCGCACGTGATGTCATAATTGTCATTATCTGTCAAACCTTGATCAAAGATTCCCTCCCTAAAAATCTAAACCCCTTTCACTTTTAGAGCATGCTTTGTATAGTGTTTTTAAATGTAGGAAATTAATCACTTAACCATTTCCATTACTTAATATTTGGTATGAGAGTTGTGGTAACACAATCCATTTCCTAAGAATAACCATTACCAACCATTTGTTACCCTTCACAACCTATGCTAAAATTTGTTACCTCTTGAATCCCCAATGTAATACAACTATACAAGTTATTATTTTCCTAAATTATACCAAACGACTAATAATGGTAACAATTAACGTTACCATCTCTCCTTATTTCTTCCCATTCCATTTCCTTTCCTAAATTCATATCAAACATGCACTTGGCAGAATATTGAATACACTGTGCTTCCTTTCAGCCTACTTGCATTTATGAATGACAAAAAGTAAATTCCAATAAGGCAATAACACTTCACAATTTTGGTGAAAATTAACACTTTACAGCGAGAGGACTGAGAGCTCTAAGCCTCTAATCAAACCAAAATGCATTTGTCCGATCTTACAATGCTCCCAATTTTGGCATCTTAATATAACAGCTAGTCGGACGTAAGCACCTTCTCAGGCGGATACCACTTATTTTATCAATATTACAACCCCTTGTTGATTAATTCAATTTCCAACAGTGGAATAGTGTTCACGAATAATGGAGTTCGAATAAATCTCTTCAGTAACACTGAAACAGGCAGAACCTTCGCCCAGCTATATGATTTTAAACTAAAATTATGAACTGGTGTAGACTAATTAAACATAAAAGAAGATCAAAACAAAGCCAAAAATAAAAAGGAACCCAAGAAAATATACATTTACAATCATTTGAAACATCATATTAGGCAAAATCCATCATTTCCACATGAGACTAAAAACTTATTGGATCTTTATATACAAGTAAAATCAACAGAAAAAATCCAAAAAATATCAATACAAAATATACAAGTTAAGAAAATACATGAGGAACAGAAGCTATACACTGTCGTCAACCCCGAGAATAGCAGCCGCCGAGAAGGAGAGGCGCCGCCAAGTAGAGGTGGTGTGCAGCTAGAAGTGGTGGTTTTGTTGGAGGAGAGTGGTTAGGGTTTTAAGAGGAGGAAGAGCAGCTCGGGATCTCCTGTGAGTTGGAGTTTGAGGAGAGAGAAAAATCAATTTGGGGTTTCGTTGAAGGATTTTTAAGAGGAGGACGAGGACTCGAGGAGTCAATCAAAACTCCGGAGGCGGGAGGAAGTGGAAGGGGATAAGAGCAGCTGCGAGTTGAAGTTTGAGGGGAGAGAAAATTCTTTTGTTTTTTTGTTTTTTTTTCTTGAGGGGAGAGAAAATTCATTTGTTTTTTTGTTTTTTTTTTTTTTGAGGGGAAGAAAAGAGCGATTTTCGTCAATAATGCACAAAGATAAGTTAATTTCCAAAATACGTTACTTTTCTTGTTAATTTCCACCATACCGTCCACGCTAGCATAGTGAACCGGTCTTTTTTTTTTTAAATAAGCAGCGCAAAACCGCTATCTGAGATAGCGGTTCATGGGGGTTAACCGCTATCTGAGATAGCGGTTCCTGTTTAATGAACCGCCATCTCAGATGGCGGTTTACCCCTTATCACTTACCTCCAGGAAGCAAGTTCAAAAAATCAAAAGCACAAAAAAAACCCCGCTTTGTTCTGCCTCTCTCTCTCCGTCGTCCTGCGGTTAACCCGCCGTCGTCCCTGTTTCTCTCTCCACCGGCCGGCTCGCCGTTAGCCGACCTCATTCCTCGCCCTACCTCCGGCCGTCGCGTCGAGCCTCCTCACCCACAACGGATTCTCGAGTCTCTTTCACACCCTTCTCCATTGTTCATCCGTTTCGAAATTGTTCCTCAACCCTTGCCGGCCGTCGGACCTCTTCCTCACCACCACCAGCCGTCGAGCCTCCTCATCAGCCACCAAAGCCGTCGAGCTTCTTTTTCACCCACCACCGGCCGTCGGTGGTTCGAAATCAGGTAAGCCCTAATTTTTTTTTTTTGAATTAATATATCTGAAGCTAATTATTAATTCAGTAATAATCGTTGCTATGTTTAGGTTTGTTTGATGATGTTATTAGGAAGATCATGCTTATGTTTGATTAATGAGTTTATGATATAATTACCCTGAATTGTAATTTTTTTTATTGTTAACGTATATCTAACCGCTACTTGAGATAGCGATGTTATGAATTATATTATTTTAAAGTGATTATGCTGTGATTTTTATTTTTTTGAATTGTTTATCGCTTAAAAGTGCTCTTAAAACTCCGATCTTTGATTCGTTTTAAGCTCTTGAGTTTTTCAATTTGGAATTTTAGTCTTCAATTTTTCAAGTTCAATTGAATTGAAATCAGATTATGATGGCCCAAATTAGGGATTCATATTATTAATCATATTATTTTTTGTTTAGAATATGGAGTTGCCAGACTATCCTATTTATTGTCATTGGGGAGGGGAAATTTTGCAAAGTAGCGGTGATGTTACATATAAAGGAGGAGAGCGAAAATTTGGGTTTGTCAATTGTCAAATGAGTTATGATGAGGTTTTGAGTAAGGTTTATGATCTTATGAGATGTGACTCGAGATATGTGGAGTTGAAGCTACTAATGAGGTATCCAATGATGTCCGGTTCATATGAAGCCATTCCGTTGGATGATGACAATTCTTTAAAAGCAATGTTGATTGCTATGTCTCAAACACAATCAACCACAATGCAATTGTTCATCGAGCAACTTCCAAAGCAACCCGAAACTCAATCCCACTTGGAATCCTTTCATGAAATGGATTCATGGGCGAGTCCATTTCCCTACTTGCCCTTGACAAATCAAAGTGGGTTAACGGGTTCATTCACAAGAATGCTTACGGATGAACAATATGCTAGTGAACACATTTCAGAGCTCACTTCTCCAACTCAAACACCACATGTAGAAGCTACAAATGGTGATCCATCTATGATACTTTTCGATTCTCTAGATCAAATATGTGTTGATTTTTTTGGAGATGAAGCGGTTGGGGTGGATAGTGATGTTGATGAAGATGAAGATACACAAGATGCTAATGACAAAGCTATAAGAGAAAGCGCTCCATCTCAAATTTTCAACAATGTTGCAGAGTTGGATCCGATTTTGCTTGATTCTTGGAGGACTTGGTCCAACAACCACTCTTTTGATGGTGAATTTGCTATTGGGCAAGAGTTTGATTCTTTGGCGCAATTGAAAGACATAGTCAAAGGTTATTCCATAGCTAAAAATCATTCATTTAAGGTGTTGGAGAGTGAGCCCACAAAATACGTAGTTGAGTGTAAAAGAAAGAGTTCATGCAAATGCTCATGGAGGTTACGTGCAATCAAGGATCCTTGTCTTGCTTCATTCAGAATTGTGAGGTATAATGGCCCCCATGCAAGTAATTGTTTGGGTGACATAAACTCAATCGATCATCCTCTTCTCTCCTCTGATTTTGTATGCAATGAGATAAAAGATCTTATTCGTGCCGATCCTTCTTTGAAAATCCGTGTTATTGTGCAAGCGGTGAAAGTCAAGTTTAAGTATACCATCACTTACAAGAGAGCTTGGTCAGCGAAACAAAAGGCTATTGCAAGCATTTTTGGTGATTGGGAGCAATCTTACGAAGAGTTGCCTAGGTACATGCAAGCATTGAAAGAATCTGATCCAGGAACCGTCGTGGAATGGTGTACCTTGGCTTCTAATGAAGATCCTTCTGTTCACATTTTTTTGAGAGTGTTTTGGGCATTCAAGCCTTCCATCGATGGTTTTAAGCACTGTCGACCCCTAATCACCATAGATGGAACTCATTTGTATGGTAAGTACAAGGGCACGTTACTCATAGCCATGGGTACAGATGCGAATTCTCAATTGTTCCCTCTTGCCTTTGCTATTGTTGAAAGTGAAAATGGTGAGAGTTGGAAATGGTTCATGAAATGCATTCGGCATTTAGTTACTCAGAGGGAAGGTTTATGTGTCATTTCTGATAGACATGCAGGGATTTTGCAAACAATGAATGAGGTCAATAGTGGGTGGGAGGAGCTGCGTGCCCACCATCGATTTTGTACTCGTCACCTTGCCTTTAATGTCAACACTCAGTTCAAGAATGCTTATGTGAAGAACCTTTTCGGAAAAGCCGCAGATGCTCGTCAAAGAAAGAAGTTTGATTACTGCTTGGGAAGAATTGGTGAATTGAATGTTGAAGCTCATAAGTACTTGATGGATATTTCTTCTCATCGGTGGTCGATCCACCATGATGGTGGTTTTAGATATGGCGTGAAAACCACAAACATGTCCGAAGCTTTTAATGGGGTGATGAAAGGTGCTCGTTGTTTGCCGATAACCGCCCTTGTTCGGATGACGTTTTACCGAGTGAACTCCTACTTTGTTACAAGACGAGGTTGGGGTAAAAGGAGAATTGAAGAAGGCCACGATTTCGTTGAGAAGGCCACAACAACAATTGAAATGAACATGGCAAAATCTGGTGCTCACGAGGTCCAAGCCTTTGATCATGAGATGGGGCTATTTGAGGTTACAACTGGACGAGGAGGCATGGCTTCAGGTAAAGGTGGTAACATTCACACTGTTAACCTTGTAGCCAAAACTTGCACTTGTGAGAAATTAAAAATCTACAAGTTTCCATGCTCCCATGTGCTTGCGGTTTGTCGTTCTCGCAGCTTATCTTATGTTGCTTTCGTTGATCCTTTCTTTACCACTGTCGAGTATAGGCAAACATACTTGAAGATCTTTCATCCACTTCCTGATGTTCCCTATTGGCCTCCTTATACTGGGGTGAGAATAGTTGCTGATGCTAGTAAACGGCGTGGTGTGGGACGCCCAAAGTCGTCACGATACCCTAATGAGATGGATTCGAGTGCTCGACGCAGTGTCAATGTAAAATCATGTAGCATTTGTCGACGTCAAGGGCATAATAAGAAAACTTGTGCAGCTAGGGGTGGTGTTGGATCATCGGGGTAATAAACTCAGTTTATGTTTCTCTTGATGTGTGATTCTAAGTTTAATTGTTGTGCATATATTTCTTTTGACGTGTGATTTTACGATTTCTAATAAACTTCTTTTTCAGGTCTCATGGAGCCGACGATCCATCCCGGCCCACGTGATACTTCGGTTTTGACGTTGCAGGCGGAGCATAGGAGTAAGGATGTTTGGGGAGGGGGTATGGACAGGCTTTTGACGTGTCGGGAGCACGTGCTTGGTTTAGGAGAGTGGGTGATACATGATCGAGTCTTGGAGTTTGTTAGATTAGCAGGGTTCTATGGTGTACATAGATTGGTTGGTGGTGAATTAGCCTTAGATAGGTCTTTGATCACAGCATTGATTGAGAGATGGAGACAGGAGACGCACACTTTTCATTTGGCTGTTGGTGAAGCTACTATTACTCTGCAGGTCAACTTTGGTCAATTTAAGTCAACTTTGGTCTAAATTGTGATTAATTCAACTAAAAAAGCATAAAATGACCTAAATTCAACTAAAATAGCATAAATTGACCTAAATTCAACTAAAATTGCCTAAATTCAATTAGTTAGGTCAACTTTGGTCAATTTAAGTCAACTTTGGTCAATTTAAGTCAACTTTGGTCAACTTTGGTCTAAATTGTGATTAATTCAACTAAAAAAGCATAAAATGACCTAAATTCAACTAAAATAGCATAAATTGACCTAAATTCAACTAAAATTGCCTAAATTCAATTACTTAGGTCAACTTTGGTCAATTTAAGTCAACGTTGGTCAATTTAAGTCAACTCTGGTCAACTTTGGTCTAAATTGTGATTAATTCAACTAAAAAAGCATAAAATGACCTAAATTCAACTAAAATAGCATAAATTGACCTAAATTCAACTAAAATTGCCTAAATTCAATTACTTAGGTCAACTTTGGTCAATTTAAGTCAACTTTGGTCAATTTAAGTCAAATTTGGTCAACTTTGGTCTAAATTGTGATTAATTCAACTAAAAAAGCATAAAATGACCTAAATTCAACTAAAATAGCATAAATTGACCTAAATTCAACTAAAACTGCCTAAATTCAACTAGTTAGGTCAACTTCGGTCAATTTAAGTCAATATTGGTCAACTTTGGTCTAAATTGTGATTAATTCAACTAAAAAAGCATAAAATGACCTAAATTCAACTAAAATAGCATAAATTGACCTAAATTCAACTAAAATTGCCTAAATTCAATTACTTAGGTCAACTTTGGTCAATTTAAGTCAACTTTGGTCCATTTAAGTCAACTCTGGTCAACTTTGGTCTAAATTGTGATTAATTCAACTAAAAAAGCATAAAATGACCTAAATTCAACTAAAATAGCATAAATTGACCTAAATTCAACTAAAATTGCCTAAATTCAATTACTTAGGTCAACTTTGGTCAATTTAAGTCAACTTTGGTCAATTTAAGTCAAATTTGGTCAACTTTGGTCTAAATTGTGATTAATTCAACTAAAAAAGCATAAAATGACCTAAATTCAACTAAAATAGCATAAATTGACCTAAATTCAACTAAAATTGCCTAAATTCAACTAGTTAGGTCAACTTCGGTCAATTTAAGTCAACATTGGTCAACTTTGGTCTAAATTGTGATTAATTCAACTAGTTAGGTCAACTTAGGTCAATTAAGTCAACTAACGTCAATTTGAGCTCCCTCGATTCTACTTAGATGAAGTTATGTTCATTTAGGTAAATTTGTGCTATTTTTGTCTTAAATAGCCTACATTCACCAAAAATTGTCTAAAAATTCCCTTAATTCACCAAAAATTGCCTAAAAAGGCTAAAATCGCATAAAATAGCTTCAATTCACCTTAATTAGCCTAAATCCACCAAACATAGCCTAAAAAGGCCTAAACTAGCTTAAATTCACCTAACATGTCTAGAATAGCTTGGATTCACCTAAAATAGGCTAAAATAGCTTAAATTCACCTAAAATGGCATATAATAGCTTAAATTCACCAAAGATTGCCTAAAAAGGCTTAAGTTCGCCTAAAATGGCCTAAAATTGCCTTAAATAGCTTCAATTCACCTTAATTAGCCTTAAATAGCTTAAATTCACCTTAAATGGAAAATAATGGCCTAATTCACCTAAAATCGCCTTAAATAGCTTCAATTCACCTAAATTAGCCTAAATCCACCAAATATAGCCTAAATACACCTAAACTAGCTTAAATTCACCTAAAATAGTCTACAATAGCTTGAATTCACCTAAAATATCCTAAAATTGCCTAATTTCACCTAAAATATCCTAAAATGGCCTAAATTCACTTAAAATAGCCATAAATAGTTAATTCACCTAATGTAGCCTAAAAACGTTTAAGTTCACCTAAAATAGCTTAAATTCACCTTAAATGACAAATAATGGCCTAAAATCACCTAAAATCGCATAAAATAGCTTCAATTCACCTTAATTAGCCTAAATCCACCAAATATAGCCTAAATACACCTAAACACGCTTAAGTTCACCTAACATAGTCTATAATAGTTTCAATTCACCTAATATAGCCTAAAAACGCTTAAGTTCACCTAAAATAGCTTAAAATCACATAATGTAGCTTAAAAAGGCTTAAATTCACCTAGAATTGTCCAAAATAGCCTAAAATAGCCTAAAATTGCTTAATTTCACCTAAAATTGCCTAAATACTCACTTTTTACTTATTGTAGATGACTTGGCAGCCATATTCAGAGACGGTACTTGGTTTACTACCCGAGATTTGTAGATGTGATAGAGATATATGGCGCTCAGTTGTACCGTTGATTTGCTTTGACATTGTTGAGTACCACTACCCAAATAAAGTGATGCGTCAGTTTGGATTGGAACAGTCAGTTCCCGTTGCGTGTGACACGAGTGTTGATCTTCATAATGTGGATCGACGGCATAAAAACAAGAAGTTTGAAGAGATGCATCGCAAATATGTGGAGGAGTGGCGTGATCGTGAGAGTCGGATTGTTCAAGGCACTCCTTTTGCCGGTCATCGTGAGAGGATGAAGGAGTATATGGATTGGTATTGTAGCATCACGAGACTCCTCATTACTCCTGTTACACGATCACCCCCCACCACTCATTATCAGCCGTCTTCCTCTGATATTATTTTGGTAAATTAATCCTTGTTCCATTTTCATGTATAATGTTTATATTCATAACTAATGTTGAATTCTAATTATTGTTTCACATTCTTTTTTGTAGTCACATGCATTGGCTGATCTTGCCTCAAGATGCACTCGAGCTGTGGATTCTGCGTTAGAGTTACCTCCCAGTTTGGCCTTCCTCTCACTCTTGATACGTTACGCAATTTGAGTTCCTCTTGCATTGAGACCTTATCAAGAGTGGGGCAAGAACATATCCTCCAACAATATGATTTAGCCTCGTCTCAGTGTACACCCGACACCTCCACCTCACATGTTTCTCGAGGGCGTGGTTTTCGACCACCACGTGCACGCCCTCCACCACTTACTCCTCCTCTACGCCCTCCAGCACTTACTTCTCCACGCCCTCCACCACCACCTTCTCCACGCCCTCCACCACCACCTTCTCCACGCCCTCCACCTCTTACTCCTCTTGCATCTCCGCCAGCATCACAAGTTATTTCATCTCCTCCTTTGCAGCTTCTCACTTACCGACGACAAAAGGATTGCTCTCCTAGTCAACGTCCCGAGCCAATTGCCGAGGAGGATGAGTCCTCATTTTCATCGTCCGAGCATGCAAAGAAACAACGTAGAACTTAGATTTGAGCTACATTAGAAATTTTGTGTAATCTTTTGTTCTTTTTGACAGTATTGGAACTTTTAGAACTTTTAGAAACTCATGTGTCATTATTGGAAAGATTGAACTTTTGGAAATTTTTTGTTTGCACTCTTCTATTTTGTTGCATAAGTGTTATGGTTTGGTTGGTTGGTATGATTTGTGGAGGTTGTTGGAGTTGGATTATAGACGTTGGAGTTGGATTATAGACGTTGTTGGAGATCTTGGATTTGTTTACAGGTTGTTGGAGTTGGACTATTTGGCAGGAAGATCTCAGCCCATTTTCTGGCTGAACACTGGAAACTGCAAGCTTGGATGCAGGGGGCATTATGAACCGCTATCTGATATAGCGGTTTGGTTTTGAACTAAACCGCTATCTCAGAATGCGGTTAAGTAGTATAAACCGCATTCTGAGATAGCGGTTTAGTTCAAAACCAAACCGCTATCTCAGATAGCGGTTTAGTGTTGAACCGGAAAAAAAAATAGTTTTCTCTCTCCCTTGCTGACGTGGACGGTATGGTGGGAATTAACAAGAAAAGTAACGTATTTTGGGAATTAACTTATCTTTGTGCATTATTGACGGAAATCACTCGGAAGAAAATTCATTTGTTTTTTTTTTGTTGGTTTTTTTTTAGGGAAGAAAATTAATTTGTTTTGTTTGTTTTTTAGGACAATTTTTTTTTCCATCTGAAAAAAAATTGAAAATTTATTTTTTTACTAACTAAAAAACTAAATTTTGTATTTATAATTTAAAAAAACTAAAAATTGTTTTTTACCACTTGAAAACGAAAAAAAAATATCAAATTCTTATCTGTGTTATAAAATATATATTAGGGTGGATGCCTAGTATACCCTTACCCCTATATGGCTATATGATATATGTATGTGTATATATTATATATATGCCTATAGATATGGATGAATAATAAGAAATTAATAGTTAGTTTCTCTCTTCCTCTCTCTCCCCCTTCCTCCCTACTCTCATAATACGTTATCGGCACCATCTCTAACCGACCGAAGATAATTGGAATTATCAACCATAATCATTAATCTTGTTTGGTGATGCAAAAGGAACAACGAATCAAGCAAATTGATCGACAAATTCTGGTATGTATTTTAATTATTGGATCATGGTATTTATTTAATAACTGTATAGTTTATTGGATACTTGTTCTTCTTGACAATCCGTTACTCAAATTACTAATTAAACTTCTTAATTCCATACTCGTTGATGCGATTTAATGATAACCAATATTTCCTGTTTATAGTAAATGTCTGCAAATTGCAATTTACTCCGTACTTTTGTGTTTGCTTCATCATAATTTGCGTGTCTATTCATTCACCGACTAATTTGCTTCATCATTATTTGCATGGCCATTCATTCACGACTAGCAATTGTTTAATAAGTTTAATGTTGATGTGAATATGGAATAATGCTTCATTATTTTTTATAGAATAGTACTCCGTATTAGTTTATTGTTTTATCATCAAATGTTCGCCGCAACAATTTTATTCAGCGTTATTTTATGGAACTTTTACTCTTTCGTAATATATCCTGCTATTTTTCATGGCATTGTTTTGGTGTTGCGTATGATATCTACAAAGCATAAGAATATGTCGCTTAATATTGTTCTCATTATCGATATTATTTACAAATCATGAGTAACATAAATTTGGTTGTTCTTCATAACGATAATCGTCAATAAGACATGAATCCCATGTTTATCTTGATATTATGTTGTGTTAATTCATTTCTTGTGTTACTATGCAAATAAATTATTGTGAATCACGTAGAGTTACCGTACTAGTATCTGAATATAGACTAGTCAGGACACTTGTAAATAATTATGATTTTATTTCATAGGAATATGTTTATTATTCAAGTTTTAACTTTACGATATTATTTTCTATAGTAAACTATGTCAAACCTAGCAAAACTTGAGATTGTGCCCCTTGATATTACTGGAAAAAACTATTTATCATGGGTGTTAGATGCTGAAATACACCTTGATGCAAAAGGGCTTGGTGACACAATAAAAGAAGGAAATAAAGCAACATGTCAAGATAAAGCTAAAGCAATGATATTTCTTCGTCATCACCTCCACGAAGGGCTTAAAACTGAGTATCTGAGAGTTAAAGACCCACAAATTCTTTGGAGTAATCTAAAGGAAAGGTATGACCACCAGAAAACTGTGATATTTCCAAAAGCTCTTTATGATTGGTTGCATTTAAGATTACAGGATTTTAAATTCGTAAGTGAATATAACTCAGCCATGTTTAAAATTACTTCTCAACTGAAATTATTTAGAGAGAAAATTACTGTTGCAGATATGTTAGTAAAAACATACTCCACTTTTCATGCAAACAATGTTGTCCTGCAGACACAATATCGAGAAAAAGGTTTTAAGAAATATTCTGAATTCATATCTTGTCTTCTTGTGGCTGAACAAAATAATGAGTTGTTGATGTATAATCATGAAGCACGCCCTACTGGCTCAACTCCATTCCCTGAAGCGAATGTGGGACATCCCATAATGGGAAAGAATCAAAGAATAAAAACCATGCCAGCAGCAGTGGTCGTGGTCGTGGTCGTGGCCAATGGCGAGGTCGTGGGCGTGGACGTGGTTTTGGTGGATATGGCCGGTAGAGGTAGTGGAGGTTATTACAAGAGCTCACATTCCCACCAGAAGTGGGACCGCAAAGATGGTAAAAGTGAGAAAGGTAAAGGAGACATTGTGACTAGTGTGTGCTATCGTTGTGGAGGAAAAGGTCATTGGTCACGTGTTTGTCACACACCAAAACATCTTGTTGATCTTTATCAACAATCATTGAAGAAGAAAGGAAAGAATGTTGAGACCAATCTTGTATTTGAAGATGGTGAAGGTGATTTTGATTCTGGTGATACAACTCACCTAGAAGTTGCAGATTTCTTTACTTCCCCTGAAGGGAATAATTAAGCTTTGAATATATTGTGTTGGATTTGATAAAAAATTGTAGTAGTTTAACTATGACAGTATGTGTCTATGTTGTGAACTTTGTGATTGTACTATGACTTTATATTTTGTGTGCTTTCCAATATATTACATTATTCTGGGTGTTTTATTTTATAATGGTTATTTTAAACATGTTTAGTTTTGTGACACATATTTTTATTTCCTTGAAAAATATGAACACCTCTGAAGGTCAGTGGGAAATAAATGATGAAGAATTGTGTCTTGCAGACAGTGCAACTACTCATACTATACTTAAGAATAAAAAATATTTCTCTGAATTGATGATGAGAAAAACTAGTGTGAGTACTATATCGGGTAGTACAAATAATATAGAAGGCTCTGGAAGAGCAAATATATTGTTGCCTATGGGAACTAAATTTGTCATCATTGATGCATTATATTCTCCCAAGTCTCAAAGAAATTTATTGAGTTTTAAAGATATTTGAAGTAATGGTTATCATATTGAGACAATTAGTGAAGGAAATGATTAATACCTTCAAATCACTAGTATAACCCATGGCACAAAGACTGTCTTGGAGAGATTACCTACATTCTCCACTGGTTTGTACTACACGAGAATTAATTTGATTGAAACACATGCTATAGTAAACCAGAAGTTTACCGATAGCTTCATAGCTTGGCATGACCGATTAGGCCATCCCGGTTCAATAATGATGCGAAAAATCATTGAAAATTCTTGTGGGCATTCATTAAAGAGCCAACAGATTCTTTCTAATAATTTTTCATGTGTTGGTTGCTCACAAGGAAAGTTGATAATTCAGCCATCACCAGTTAAGATAAATTTTGAATCAATCAATTTTCTGGAACGTATACAAGGGGATATTTGTGGGCCAATACATCTGCCATGTGGACCATTTTGATACTTTCTGATGTTAATCGATGCATCAACTAGACGGTCACATGTATGTTTGTTATCATCTTGCAACCTGGCGTTTGCGAGATTACTTGCTCAATTGATTAAATTAAGAGCACATTTTCAAGATACTCCTATCAAGTCTATTCGTCTTGATAGTGCTGGTGAATTTACTTCTCAATCTTTCAATGATTATTGCATGTCCATTGGGATAAATGTTGAACATCCTGTAGCACATGTTCATACACAAAACGGCCTTGCTGAATCATTAATTAAACGCATTCAATTGATTGCTAGACCATTACTAATGAAATCTAAACTCCCAATTTCTGCTTGGGGACATGCTATATTGCATGCAACAACATTGATTCGCATCAGGCCAACAAATTATCATAAGTGCTGCCCATCACAATTGGTTTTTGGTCAGGAACCAAATGTTTCCCATCTTAGAATTTTTGGATGTGCAGTTTATATCCCTATAGCTCCACCACAACGCTCCAAGATGGGTCCTCAAAGGAGGTTGGGAATATATGTTGGATTTGATTCCCCATCAATAATCAAATATCTTGAGCCAACTACAGGGGAATAATTTAAGGCTCGTTTTGCTGATTGTCATTTTAATGAGTCAGTTTTCCCATGTTTAATCGGAGAAAACAAACACCTGGATAAAGAAACTAGTTGGAATGAATTATCATTGTCCCATCTTGATCCTCGTACTAAGCAATGTGAACTAGAAGTTCAAAAGATAATTCATTTACAAAGTTTAGCAAATCAGTTGCCAGATGCTTTTACTGACCCAAAGAGAGTGACTAAGTCACATATACCAGCTGTGAATTCTCCAATTAAGAATATATGAGGTCCCAGAAGGACAAAATAAATTTGCTAATGAGTCTAAGACACACCAGAAGCGTGGAAGACCAATAGGTTCCAAAGACAAGAATCCTCGAAAAAGAAAAGGAGCAATGGTTGATGATGGTCAAATCGAGGATACGATCAATTTTAAAAGATCTCCAGAAGAGACTTTAGACATGATAGAAGATGAAATTCAGGTACGTGATAATGAAGAAATTTCGATAAATTATATCATGTCTGGAATTACATGGAACCGAAACCAAATCGACGTCGATGATGTTTTTGCATGCAATGTATCATTAGATGTTATGGATAACGATGAGGATCATGAACCAAAGTCTATTGAAGAATGTAGACATAGAGATGATTGGCCAAAGTGGAAGGAAGTAATTGAATCAGAATTGAAATCTCTTGCAAAACGAGAAGTATTTGGACCTGTAGTCCGTACACCTAAAGATGTAAAGCCAGTGGGATATAAATGGGTCTTTGCGCGAAAGAAAAATGAAAATGGTGATATTGAAAGATACAAAGCAAGATTAGTTGCACAAGGATTATCACAAAGACCTGGTATTGATTATGAGGAGACATATTCTCCTGTGGTGGATGCAACAACTTTTAGATACTAGTGTGCTTTGACCGCGCACGTCATGCAAATAACGTGATTCACTTTTAGATAAATATGAGGAGACAATATATTTTGTTGAAATATATAAATAACTACTCCTTATTCTAATATGATCATTTTGTTGATGAATGGAAAATTCATCATGTTATTGAATTTGTAAATTGGATATAATTTAGTATACAAGAGCACAATTCACCCTTCCCAAGTAAATTTTCCCCTAATACTACAATTTGTCATATCTATATCGTTATACATTTTAACTAGCGTGAGAGTATATCAATATATATTTTGAGGTCTTAGTTTGTGTGAATAGATTAAAAAAAAGGGGGGCCACCGAACCAATAATTAAGTGAAACGAAAACAATACAACCGATATTGGTCTCAAATCGTCAAAGGAGAAGCAAACCTATAATCTTTAGGCGTGCAATAAAAAGGTAACTAACGATACACACAAACAAAGCTAGAAAGGCTCAATTTTCTAATCATTATCATGTTTAAATGTCACTCTTCTTCTAGGTCATGAACCTTGGCACACCATAGGTCTCCAGGCTTTAGAATGTCGCTATAGATGATCGATTCAGATTAAAATCAACCTATATTACTAAAATGGACAACCCCACATTCAAAAAACTAAATAAAATGGAGAAGAGAAGTTGTAATATGCTAATATGCCACAATTGGTGGTGTATCATAGTACTTACTTAACTTGCTTACGCTTTTACAAGCAGTTGGCACTACAAATTGAGTTAATGAGTTCAATATAGTTTTAATTCACTTGTGCATGTTTCTCTTGCATGATTAAGATCTGAAAAATCATACAAAAGGATTTTAAAATAATGTATAACCAAAATAACTAACACAAGACAGACTTGAGTCCATATCCACAAAATGTAATAACCTAAAAGCGCTAAAGCTGAAGTTTGCACTAAATTAGCTTTGTTAGCCTGTATTGAGCTATTCAGTTTGACAGTAGTATATCATCAATGCCCTTCCATGTAAATTGTGGAGGAACATAAAATAAATAGACAAAGAATGAACCAAATTTACACTATTTCTTGCGAGGAATCAAACTGTTTAAGTTCAATGATCCGATCCTATTTTTCTTTCTTGATTAGAGTAGATGTAGTGAACTCAACATCATCACAAAGAAAGCTCAATATGATACAGGTGAGAGGTACAAAAATGGCTTCCCACAAGGCATGTGCATCGATTAAATCCTTGAAAGAACGAAATTTGATTATCTCCAGAAGTAACAAAAGGTCACCCCAGACTACCACCATCCACAGGTCACAGCTTCCAGCTTCCAGCTTGATGGCTGGTGGAAATGAACGGCCCAGATTACCCAGAAGAGGAGTTGGGTTGTACGTAGACTTGTAGCTATTAAAATAATTGTTTTCATATTTAGGCCTGTAAAATATTTAGTTGCATTACATTTTACGTTACTGAAGATTCACATACATGGAGGTATGAAATTGTACCCTTTCAGTTTATCAAGAACAATATATGTGAGTTGAAATATTCATATGCAATGGAACTCATTGGAACTATTTATTGAACTTAAGCAATTTTCCAGCAAATCTTATTTTAAGTTGAAAAGAACAAAACCACAATGTATTACACATTGTCACATAGACATGTTGATTAGACTCACCATAGTAAAGTTCTCCAAGATTGAGAAAGAGTATGTGAATAGTCACGAATTCGATGAGTGGAGAAGCAACCATAACTTTGTATGCCTCAGTTGTAACATTTAGAGATCGGATAATGGAGTATAAGAGAAAACCCGAGAAATGCCACCCTTGAAGAATAGTAGAAGTTTCTCGTTAATGCCACGTATCTGCCAAAAAATAAAAGAAGCTTAGGGAAAAAGGACTTATAGGAGAATTGGCAATAAAAGAATGACATAGAGAGATTATCAATGGAAGATAAAGTAGAATCAAACCAATGTCCCTGCCATGAAAAACAACACTCCAAGATTAAGAGTTCATGGATAAGATTGCATATACATGCCATAAACTAGTGTAGATATTAAGCTTCCCTTTTAGCTTCAGAGGCAACTTGTAGTCAAGAAGGATGAGAAAGATATCAACTCTGTTACTTCTTGCTCTCGCTTGGCAAATGTCACAATAAACACAACTTGTTTCCTCTTTGCCTTTTCTAGATGGTTAGAACAAAAAACAATTTAGTCAACATCTATAACTGATAAGATTATAAATATGGGGAGAGGGAAAACACAAACCTGCCCTTTATGTGACTTATCTCTGGGCTCTAAGGTCCAATTTAGGTTCTACAGGAACAATAACAAAGGAAATTAATGGCATCAAGTAGAAGTAAATTCTTCAAGACAACAGATGTATGAAAAACAAGTAAAAATATAAGACTAACTTGGAGTTTCGGATGAGGATATAAAAGACTCGTTCTGAAATGAAAAATGTCATTTCTGAATTTCAGACTTTGCAGATTCCGGCTCCGTCTAAGATAACAAAAAGAAAACTCAAAACTAAGTTACTCCTTAAACAGTTGCCAAAAGTCAGAAGCAAAACCTAAGCAGAAAATAATCTGTTAGTCACTAACTGGGGTGCAAAAGTGAATACAAAGGTGTCTTTAAGAACTGTTTTGCCTAATGCTAGGTGGCTTCTCTTTGATCGGAGGTTAATGATTTTTTTTTCAAGTTATTAAAGCTTATGCTTTGCTATATCCAAACAGTAAGCCGAAGAGAAAGATAAAAGTGAATATAGACACCAAATTAAAAGGTCATCATCTGAAGTGATACATGCATTAGAATTTAGAATAGACGGCAAAGACAAAAATAAAAACTTCAAGTAGTGGATAAGCCTTACAGTTTCATAATACAATCAAATACATACTTATTCAATCTTCCGTATTTGATTAAGTCTTATACCTTGACTAAGGTATGTTCTAGTTGATGGTGATTCATTTAGAAGATCAAATATTGATATGAGCTATCAAGTAAATTCATGAAATTTATCAAGACTTCTAGTATTTAAAAGGTTGATGTATAAAAAAACTTCACCAATTAGAAGAAGTACATGTAAATTATCATAGTTTGGGCTGAAATGCTAGAAGTACTCTTGTTGTATTCTTGGTCTACTCAACTATAAGTCAAAGTAGCTGGAGACTCTTGTAAAACAAAATTTTGTCATATCAGATTAGTATTAGGAAGATTTTGAGCACGAGGAAATAAATTGATTCTCAAAGGCAATTCAATGTACAATAGCAAATGAGAATTTAGTTCAATCCTACTATCTTATTACTTGCTTTCTACATCCTTCCCTCCCCCTCTCTCTCCCCATCCTTCATTTTCTCCCTTTATTTTTTTGGTCTTTCCAATTCACACACTTTAGGAAGCTAATGTGAAATAATGATTTCACGAAAATAAACATTATGTTGATTTGTTTTCGTGAAATCAGGTTAAATTCTTTTACGTGAGGGATGATGGGGTCAATTCAACTACTACTTCCATTAGGAAAAGTGTTCATTTTTCAACAAATCTAATACATATCCTAATACCTTTGCAACAAATCTTCCAGCTCCCCCTTTTCCTTATTCTTTCCATTCCCCACTGTCTGTAAATAGAATTAGCCGCTCTTTGCACTCACACCATTCATAAGCTCCTTCAAGTGAAAATGGATTCTGAAGCAATCTACAACATTCATAAGATCCTTCAAGTGAAAATGAAATAAAATGGAACTTGAACGATAACAAAATTGTAGTTTTGGATTTGGGAGGGAAGGATAGAGACTACATTCTCCAAGAAGTCCAACCTTGCAAAAGTGAGAGCTCTTACCACCTAGGAAGTTACAGAGCACTCTCTGGGTCTCTGATCTTTGAACATATATGTTACAGAACATGGTCTTTAAATAAGAATCAGAAGACTTAACACCAAAATATAATGTACTATTCCCCATTCTCTCGCCTCGCTAGTTTCTGCATCCAAGAGTCTTTTCATAGACAAAAATATGCTTCTGTTCCCGACTATAATATGACAGAACTTTCAATGTATCCACTATCTGCAGCTATCACAAGAAAAGATCATTGCAACAAGAATTGAACAAAGTTTCTCGTCATTTAACAAGCATAGCTGAAATTGGACGAAAGAAGAAATGATCCCAAATCCTTCATCAGATATTTTTTAGTAGTGCCTCGGGCCCTCGTCTCATGCCACAAAAAACAGGTAATGAGATTTAACTATCAGCAACCACAGGCTAAGCTGACTCCTCAGATGCTGGTTACTTTTCTTTTTTTTTTCTTTTTTCTTTCTCCATTTGCATAAATACTATACCAAAAGCAGGACAAGAAAGGGGTGATGTCAATATAGATTATAGAAGGAACGCTATAAAAAAACACTGTGCCTCAAACTTATGAAGCATAGAAAGCCAGTATAGCTAAGTATGAAACACTAAAACGCAATTATACAAAAGCTTCATGATAGAGGACTTAGCTTTTTATTTTTCAGAATCTTCCAGTTTGTTCACTTCTGTGTGCAACATCAAATCGCTAAGGGAAACAGCTTCCACTTCATCCTTTTTCTTCAAGACCATCAGCACATCCTATTATCTAACCCATCTGTTCAGCCTTATGCAATAATTAAGAAATCTCCTCTATGAGATAAAGAAAACGAAATACTGTAACTATTGAAAAGACAATATGTTGAAGTCTCTCCTTTTTAATCAAAAAAAGAAAGAAGTATGTCCACTTGATCGCTATTTTCCAATAATCGCATAAATCATGCTTCCCTTTCTCCTCTCCACGTTTTAGAAGGGAAAGGGTGCATGAAACAATCACACTAATGGACATCGGGGTGTGAAAGACGTGGCAATTAGACTACTTCCATGCACATTTGACATCTATGCTGCTGCAGGTACATAATTCAGGTACTAATATTGGTGATTTACATAACACAGGTGCTTCCAATAATTATTCAATGAACAGAGTACCAGAATTACCAATTAGCGGAGAAGGTGAACAGCTCACAAATAAGAGAAAATACGTCCACTTTCTCCAGTACTACTCCAATGCCTCTGAAGAAGCCACAAGGGGGGAGATAAGAAAAACAAGTATAGATAAATAAAGATGAGAAAATCCTCGAGGGATGAAAAGAGAAATGACACTATGACAGGAAGGTGTTTGGAGCCTGTTCTGCAGCAAAATAAGGTATCCGAGGTTCCCTCAGAGCAAATAAAATCTCAAAATATATACTATTTTCTTTTACATTGAAAGATTCAAACAGGTGGGTCTCGCTCCACTTAACACTACACTTATAGAAAAATTCATAACCACATATGTGTTCAACAATGAAAAGAAAGATTAATCCAGATTGATTAAATCATTGAAACTAAATCCTAGTGCGTAAACATTTCAATTCTTTGATGTGATTCCAGAAACATGTCGGTCGGATGACAGACACCTAATACGGTTAGAAAGCGATCAGTTGATCAATTTGTTTCAAAGGATATAGTCAGCTTCACACCGGCAAGATAGAAAACATTCTCAAACAAAATATGAGAGATTATAATACATATTGTGAATGGAAAAACTAAATCATAACCTATAAAATGCCATAATTCGAATTAAACCGAACATACTATGAAAACAAAATTATAAAAATTAAAACTTGATATTTTCTAACCTAGAATTTGGCAAGTGCATTGGTATCCCAGTCATTGCAAATGAATAATAGATGGTGCGATGAGAAGGTGCTTGAGGTTGAACAAAAGCAAGTCAGGCCGACCGAGTCAAAGATAAACCCGGTCTCAAAGACTGAAGTCTATCGCACCCCGCCATCTCCCAGTTGTAGCAAATTGAAAACCCCCAAAAATCAAAATTTAGGGTTTTTGAGTGACTCGGAGAGAGTGTAAATCAAACACATGAATATTTACCGAAGCGGTCAAATCGTTTCACAAGATTAGAGCTCGAACTCCTCTCAAAATTTCTCTCTATAATTGTTGAAAGTAGCGATTGAAAAGGTTGCACATGGTGGAATATCGGGGAACTGGGAAAGCAGGAAAGAGAAGGGAAGCAGAGAGGGAGCAAAGAGAGGAAAAGAGAAGGCATACACGTCATTGAAGAGTCCACAAGGGCAATATTGTCTCCACACTATTCTTAAGAAAAATCTAATTTTTTTTAAGAAGGATTATAGGGTTACTATGGGAATATATTAAAAATGTTAAGGCCAAGTTTTGGCTTTTAAAAGGGTAGAGATATAATCAGTCTGGCAATGAGAGAGGGACTTGACTTATGCTTAATGGATGTAGTCACATATTATTTGTATGGCCCCCTGGATAATGATATCTATATGAAACTCCCAAAAGGATTTAAGTTGCCTGAAGCAACAAAATCAAGTTCTCGATAACATTTCTCTATCAAATTGAATAGATCTCTTTATGGATTGAAACAATCTGGGCATATGTGGTATAACCGCCTTAGTGAGTACTTGTTGAAAGAAGGCTATAAGAACGATGCTATTAGCCCATGCATTTTTGTAAAGAGATTTGGATCAGGCTTTGTTATAATTGCAGTATATGTTGATGATCTAAATATTGTTGGAACTCCTGAAGAGATTTCCATGACAGTGGAATGTTTAAAGAAAGAATTTGAAATGAAATATCTTGGAAAGACAAAATTTTGCTTGGGTTTACAAATTGAGCACCTAAAGAATAGAATCCTTGTGCATCAAACAACATATACGGAAAAGGTGCTAAAAAGGTTCTCTATGAATCAAGCACATCATTGAGTAGCCCTATGGTTGTAAGATCACTTGAAGTGGATAAGGACCCTTTCCGTCCTCGGGAAAATGATGAAGAAATCCTTGGTCCTGAAGTACCAAACTTAAGTGCAATTGGGGAATTGATGTATCTTGCTAGTCATACAAGACCTGACATATCATTTTCTGTGAATTTGTAAGCAAGGTTTAGCTCATTACCAACCCAGAGGCCTTGGAATGGGATTAAACATGTACTTCGTTATCTACAAGGTACGAAGGATTGTAGGACCTAATTCTCGACCGACTATTATTTACCTTGAGAATCCTACATGAGAGTCTGTTCAGACTGTTTATAAATGGTTTAGAGTCGCCACCCTATTTTTATCCGAACAGGGAACGGATTTTGTAAAACCATTTAGGAAAAAAGTTCAAAGAAAAACAATTTCGAAAATGATTAATAACTCCATAAAATAAAGGCTTTTTCTTCTTTGAAAATTGGTCTTTTGAAATCAAAAATTCGGGTTCGGGGTCTACGTTAAGAGAATCGAACGTCTGGAACTCGTCACTCTTCTATTATAAAGAATAGGCTCTTACTCTGACTCAATATCTAGTTGATTTGATATATGGCTATTTTGGAAGTTAGATAAAAAAAAACACATATGTTTCACGTTGTCATACACATGCAACTATGCAAGAATACTAAAAAAAAATTCATTAAACCAAGAGAAGATTATTAACGCATGATAGGTTTGAACATTGAAGTTGCACTACGTACCGATCATCATGGGATTTGAATCCACTCTCGGATCAAAACCATCGTAGTTCGGACGAATGCCTCACTTTAAATGGCCAATTCCACTTGGGTTTGAGGGATAATGATATTGGGTTTTATTTTGCTTGGAATAAGACTTTGTGATCCTTAATCAATTCACTTTAAGAATCAAAATGATCCACTTAGGGTTGAGAAAATCACACCGATTAGTGATTACCATAAAGGTCTTCTGAATAAGACGTTTTCAACGAGAATGTGCGCCCTGATTGGCGGCTTGAATGGATCAAAAATGATTTTTTGTAGTAAATTGTTAGGGATTCTCTTTGATAATTGTATTATGAGCAAATTCCAATCATGAGGGTAATTGAGGCGTTCTTTTTGGTTTTGTTTTTGGGCTAATGGAATTGACCAAACAAAGTAAGACATCCGTCTAGGCCTCATCGCCAAATAAATTAAAAGGGACAATTGACTATTCAATCATATCTGATTATGATTTAATCCACCGAAATTTTATAGTGAATAAGGGTTTTTGATGGAGATGGATTATCTCAATACCTTATATGACTGGGATAACTAACGCCTCAAATATGAAACAAGGCCATTATCATGCGTTAAAATGCATTATGACTTAATTGATCAAGCAAGCAAAATGTTTCACACTCCATACGTTGACAAGATTAAATTCGGCAAAAATAAACTTGATGTTGTGCACAAAACTGATCAAATCACATATTTATTATTATGGGATTGCGTAAAGTTGTTTTATAACATTTTTGCTAATTGTTACACAATTTAAAGATTTAAAAATCTTTCTTTACTTTTTCTGAAGTCATCTCTGTTATTCATAAACTTTTACAAGATTTAAAAGTTTTAACATTTCTTCACTTGTTTCTGAAGTCATCTCTGTTATCCATAAACTTTTACAAGATTTTAAAGTTTTAACATTTCTTCACTTGTTTCTGAAGTCATCTCTGTTGTTTATAATTAAACTTTTACAAGATTTAAAAGTTTTAACATTTCTTCACTTGTTTCTGAAGTCATCTCTGTTGTTTATAAACTTTTACAAGACTTAAAAGTTTTAACATTTCTTCACTTGTTTCTGAAGTCATCTCTGTTAATTTTTAATATTAGGAAATGTCTATTAAAAGGTTAGTTAGTTTAAAGTTCAATAAGATTTTAAGAGTGAAAACTCAATTTAAGGAAAATTTACCATTTCACCTAAACTTTACCAAAATTAATTTTAGGAAAGTAACATTTGGTGGGAATGGCCCTTGCCTATTAAAAGAATGTTGGTAGCTATTTATTAGTGAGATAACGATGATTTTATTTATTCTCAAGAGGATTTTAAAGGCATTAAGCTGATTTCTTGATTTATTTAGATTATTTGAATTAAAATATAAATAAAACACTTTTATTGACTTAAAATTTAATCGGTTCCTGAAGGTTTTTGGTGATTTTTTTTTAGAGTTATGAAAGTTTATTATGACACAATTGGCAATTTTATGTTTGTTTTGACATTATCGAAAAATATTGGTTGTTATTATATGAATTATTTTTTATTAACTTAAAGTTTATAGAAAACTTTTATGAGGGTGCAATGGACTTTTTTTTTGGTAAAATAGAGTTGTTATATTAAACCATGTGCAATGGACTTTTATAAGACATTATATATATCCTCTGTTTCATTTTAATATTTTATAATTTTTGGATTTAAAATAAGGAATATTTAGATTTTTCTTAATTAGTGTTTAGGTAAATTTTTTACCATTAGGAAGACAAAATTATTTACTTTCAGTGATGTTTCAACAATTTTTTATAAATCTTAGCTTAAGTTAATTTATTTCAGTGATTTAAGTAATTAATCTTATTTAGATAGTTAACACGGAAATATTTGTCATTTATTCTAGAAGTCTCCGAAAATTATAAATCATATATGGTTGGAAAGATCTTCTTGTTTAATTTATTTCATATTTAGAAGTCTTTGACTGAAAAGGAACCAAGATGGCATGAAATTGACGTTTTCTGAAACCGTGCATATCGTTTTTGTCTTTTAATTGTTTTTAGCTAAAAAGCACATAACTTTGATAGGAAAATGATTTCGACTTGATTCTTTTTGCAAAATTCGACTTAAATTATTATCTTTGTGATGTTATATAAAGTATGTTGAAAAATAAAAAATTATTTGGACGAAATTATTATTGTTATTATCTTATTAATCAATTTTATGCACAATATCATTCATTTTTTAGATAAAATATTTTGAACTAAAATTTAATCATCCAAACAATATAAGTGCAGATAATATTAAACACATAACTCTGAAATATCACCGGCCCTAAAAACTTCACCAATAGGATCAGTTGCTAATGAAAGATTATCATAGATTTAGGGCAAATTAGCACCTAATATCTTGATACATCCTTTTCATAATGTCACATGGAAACAAATATGTTAGTCCACAATAATAATCAAAATAAATTGTATTAAGGATTGAGAAAATATACCTTGTTCCGGAAGTAGCAATTTTAACTTTTGATGAAGCTGTTAATATAATCTAAAAAAAACATAACGATGCTAAAAAAAAATTTACTTTTTTTTATGTTTATTTTGAGGAAGACAAATATTTCCTAATTACTGATATTTTTTTTATTTTTTTGTACTTTTTTGTTGAAAGGAAAATTCTCACAAATTACATAAAATACTTAAGATAATTAAGCTTTTTTTTTATAAGAACCTTTTTTTTTGTTTGAAAACTCTAGTTACTTTTTTAAACTCTTTAAGAAAGGATTTTCAGAAATTTGCTTGTTTTTTTTGAAAATGTTGTGTTTTGAAGTTAAATTTTTGTTGCTATTTATAGAAAAAAAATATAATTTTATAATAATTTTTGAAAATAAAATTAATTATAAAATATTTTGAAATAAATATAAATATTTTGTAATCATGACATAAATTTAATACAAGATTTCATAAAGATTATGTTACTATTTATTTTACTATTTTCGTTTTAGTGTTAAAATGATGAAATAAAATTTTCGACGTAAATATTTATCAATGTTTCTAAAAGAGTAAAACTTAATAAAAAGACCCTAATGAAACCGTTAATTTATTTATAATGAAAATGATCATTTTTTTTGTTAAAAAACGAGATTATTAGAAACATAAAAAATAAAAATAAAAAAATTAGCGTTGCGTAATGTCGCATATAAAAATAGATTTTGGAACTTTTCCTTTGGTTATTTGCGTTTGTACATATATTTAAAAGTACGGGTTAATACTTTCCTAAGTCTTATATAAATTCAAATAGTTAATTATGCGGTACTTATTTACCTGTAAGGATTTTATAATCACGTAGTCACATGAGCCTTAAAGACGGGTGATTACATCTACTACTCCGCATTGAGTCTTGTCGTGTGTTAATTTGTTGGGACATAACCTTACGTCCTTATTCATACAGTGGGGCTACGGGAAATAAGTGGTGTTTTCTAGTGAGAAGTTTTTTATATAGCCGATGACCCACTCACTATTCTAACGCCTATATCTCATTGTCCTTATGAGATAATTGTCCACATATTTATGAGCCCGATCCATGGATCACCTTTTATGTGGGAAAGCTTATTACTTTAAGTACTTTAGTGGTAGCCTACTTGAAAGTTTTGGGATTTATTCTTGAAAATATAAGAATACTTATTTTCCGTAAGGGGTACTACCTGTTTTGGCCTCGGTGCGTAAGAAAATATTAGATGTTGACATTTTAGTTACCTCATAGGGAAATTATAGCCCGTTACCCAACATTGGGCATGACCACCCTTCATCTTGTTACATACTTCGTATATCTTAGACTTATACAATCTAATCTCAAATTTATACAGTCTACGTTATTGATTGTACAGATAACTGATTAGGTATAAGCCAATGTGATCTTTACTTGGCATTATTTTACCAACCTTTTTTCTCCCATGTGTAGATATTAGAGGGGTGACATAATTTAGTTAGTTAAAGGGAAGAAAAGAGTGAGTATACACTTGTTCTTCATTCCCCTTTTTTGAGGGGCAGCCCCACGAAACACCTCCGACCAAGGGTCAAATGTGGTCCGTTTTTGCCAAAATTTGGTCAGCCTGTTTGGGACATATAGCTCTTCATTTCCACCAAAAATCTTGTCCTTTCGTGCCCCGAATTAAGAAATATGACAGCCACACCGAACTTTATTTTATGGTCAATACATATCATTCTCTCAACTTACTTCTCCCTATTATAACTTCTATTATTTTCTCATGTAATCAGACTACTTATCATCCTTGTCCAATAAATTTCTATTTTTAATCATACCCGTAATATAATTTGGAGGTTGCAAATTGTTCGTTCGTGTTTCGAAAAAGAAAGCGTGCGTCAATAGTGAGTTGATAAAATACAAAGAAATGAAATTATTTATACAGTAACTGTAAATGATTTTCGAATTTCGCGCGACAACATTTATAGCAGTGCAGCCTTACCTATTTGAATAGTGCAGCCTTGCCTATTATTATTATTATTATTATTATTATTATTATTATTATTATAAAACGTTACAAGCTTAACAAGCTACAAAGATCAAATGAACTACAAGAAGTTGGAGGGGAGCCGAGAGACAATCTGGGCCCCCACTCCTCTAGCTATGGCGAACCCGATCCTGCTGAAAATGTGGGCAGCTGCCCGTGCCCCAATGTCTTGAGCCCTGGAGTACGCCTGGACCCGCTTCAGCAAAGAAACAGCCCCTTTCTCTAATTCCCCAAAAGAAGAGAAGGAAAAAGGGAAGAAACCGTAACCCAAAGCCCTACAACGTGCCCCATACTTATTCTGCTTCCGCTGCGCTGCAACCGCCACAACCCGACCCGGAACGAAGCCTGACAACCCAGATTGCGTCATAGGGGAAGACCCAGTCAAGTCAACACACACATCCAGACCACCATCCCATGAGTAAAGCAGTATATCTGCAGGACGAAGAGCTCCATCACTCTCACTAGCCAGCCCAACATCAACCTCCTTGCGAGCAGAAATCCCCGACCGATAGCAAATATCCAAAAGGGTATCACGAACAACATTATGACGATGTTTGATACCCACAATCCCAGCACAAGACACGGCATGATCCCCATAAATGTCCCCGTCGAAAACCCGAGAGCAAGCAGAACACGGCGTCGAATCAGAGAACAACGGAATACCCAACCGATAGCAAAGAACCGAACGATAAGTCTTACCGTTCATAGTCTGGCCTAACCCCGAGATGGGGACTGCCCGCAACCAAGCTGAGGAGTGATCCCCCTGCTGAGATTTCCATAGGGCAACAAAACGTGAAGATAAGGAGTAGGCGGATTCCGCATCAGCAATAACCTTCGTGAAATATATGTCTGCCAATTTCTTCATGAGTCTGGGGGCAGCGATCTCACTAGGGCTACGCATAAGGTCGGTCTCCACGGTCCTGTTGAAAAGACCAAGAGCATCATCAAAGGCCGGTCCCGGACCTTCAACACCTGAAAGCCGAAGAAGCGAATCCTGCAAACCAGAAGACTGCAAACGGGATGCAAGAAAAGCATAATGCCGAACATCACCAGCTGAATAAACACCCAATCCTCCATAAGAATAAGGCAAGGTGGCAAGGCGCCATTGCCAGTCACCGAACCCAGGTCCCGAAGCAACCACGATGCGCTCTAAAGAAGCCCGCAGAGCCACATCAAAAGATAATTGGGCCGCTTCGAAAAGATGAGGCGGACAAGTGCGCATAGCAAAGTAGAGTTTAGAAACTCCAGTACACGCACGAAGAAGCAACAACTCACACTGGGGATCATTAAGCTTGGCTACAGCATCCATCAACACAACAGTCTTCGACACACGCTGCGAAACAACCTCCTTACAAAAAGAAGAATCCGTACTGACTGGGCCACCAAGCAACTTAACACCAAACTCAGGACGAGCAATATCCGCAGGAAAGACACCCTCTAGACGACAGCGCGGGTCCTCCGAAGGCCAGAAAACCTCCGTCTTCTCAACATTAACATGAAGACCTAAACGAGGCCCCTCCTCCAAAATCAACTCCAAGACCTGCCCAACCACCAAAGTGTCACCAACAATAGTGCCATCGTCCAAGTACCATGCCTGAAGAGATAGATCAAATGAGTCTCGAATTCGACACACCAATGGATGTAGAACCAGAGAAAAAAGCAAAGGGCCGAGAGGATCCCCTTGCTGCACACCCTGACAAGACCACAAGGTATGCTCCCCATAATACAGCCGCGCTGGAGAAGAGTAGCAGAATTCAACCCAACGCGAAAGAGCAGGACAATGGAGCCGAACCTCACGCAACAAAGCCGATCGATCAACTAAATTGAAAGCATTCTGAAAATCCACCAATAACATAGATAGGCCAACATCGGCCCCACGAGCCTCAACCAACCGATTGACAGCATGGAGAATGGCCTCACCACCTGCTGGAACCCCAACTCCAAACTGCAGACCTCCAAAGTAGTTTCCTAAACGCGGACCAATCAAAGCAGCCCCGACCTTAGAAACAAGGCGCCTCCAAATAGTACCCACCGCAATAGGCCGAACACCCCCACCAGGCTTAACCAATGGCGTAAGAGGAGCACTAGCAATGTATCCTCCAAGCTCAGCGGGACACTTCCCAGCAAGAAAGAGATTAACTACCTGAGTGATAGCATCCACCAACTCATCAGAAACAGCTACAGCAGCACCACCCAAGCAATCCAAAAGGTGCTGAGCACGCAAGCCATCTCTACCGCACGAAGTACCACGCGGAAAGCCCATAATCTGCTCCAAAACAACAGCAGAGGAAGCAGAAAGGTGATGATCAACAGGGATATCCGGTAAGGTAGGGACCGGAACGGAAGGGTGCTTTGCTTGTAAATCTGCAAGAGTAGCATCATCGTAAGGGGCAAGACCTGAGGAAGAAAGAACCCTAACGGCAGCAGTGTAGTGACCGTCAGAAATCTTTCTCTTGCATTGCTTAATACTACGCTCCGCCAAATCATGGTCATCGTCAACATCCAATAGAGAGGGAGACACGCTAGCCAATGTGTCTATGACAAGTTGCTCAGAACCGCCAGGCACACCCCAAGAACGAATAGCAGAGGTGATACACTCCTCCTGTTGCCGCCGCCTAACACCGGAGGAACACTCACGATTACTTCGAGGAGAAAAAGTCTTGAGGACACAAAGAGGTAACACGAGCAACTGAACCCAACAAGCGATGTCATCTGGTCTGCAAATCACCTTATCAAGCGCCCCTTTCAGAACTCGCGAAAAACCCAAACGACATTTGGGAGGGATGGATTTCACAGAACGCAACCGCTTAGACCATAAAGTGTCCAGAAGAGCAACATCAAAAGAAAAATATTGTTCTCGAGGCGCATCAGAAGTAGACAGCTCGGAAGCAGGAGCTTGAGGTTTTTGAATACCGTAGAGAGTAAAACGAATAATACCATCCCCAGAATTAGGTGGGTCCACAAAAACCGTACTAGAACCACTGCCATGCCGACACCTAATACGATGAGTATGCGTCTTGAAACAATCTCCACATAACCAAATTCCCATACGACGAAAGGTAACCTCAGCCGAAGTAAAAACCTGCAAATTGGTAGTAAGGGACTGACGGGTTACATCCCGCACATCAGAGCAACAATGACGATCCCGTAAGTGAGTGATCAGAGAACTCCTTACCAAACCACGCCCACCGCCATCCTGGCACCCGCTAAGACCCACAAAAGGGCAATGAAACTTCTCCACGGAAGCCTCCATATCAAAGCACTTCAACAGCACCACCAACACCAAACGCACACGCAAACAATAACAACACCAAAGAGCAACAACTCAAGCTGCCCAAACTACAAACTCCAAGACAAACACCAAACTCCAAGACAAACACCAATCTCCAAGACAAACGCACAACAACAATGCAATAATCTGACCAAATCACCAATCACCAAATCACCAAACGCACAACAACAATGCAATAATCTGACCAAATCACCAAACTCCAAGGCAAACACCAATCTCCAAGACAAACACCAATCACCAAACTGGACTTACGAACTTGAAATCACTGAACTGAACCCCGAACAGGAACTGAAATGACGAATAGCCGGAAACTCCGCAGCAGAACTCCACCGTCGAGGCACTACAACCGCACCAAAACAGAAGCGCAACAAAAACAGCACAACCGCACAGCAACCAAACAGAACCACAACAGAACCGAGAACCGCCAGGAGATACCGGAAAAAGCCACCTGGAAAGACACCTTCGTAAGCCGGGAATGTGTTACCGGAGACTGATCAATAACTGCACCAAAAGCCGCCTGAAAACTTCCACGCTAATTACGGTAGAAAATACAGATAAAACCGACCCAACACCGCGTATATCTCGCCTGAGAACCGCCTGACCTTTGCCGAAGCCTTCGTCGGACCAAACCACCGTAGCCTCCGCCGGAAGAAGAACGTGCCCTAATATGCCATAATCGCATTCATAATCGCCGGAATAGTGAGAAATTGCACCGATGTCGAACCAAAACGCACAAACCAAACAAGAGATAATAATAATAATAATAATAATAATAATAATAATAATAATAGTAATAATAATAATAATAATAATAATAATAATCATTACTACATATAAAAGAGAATAGCAAGTTTCAGCCAAAAACCCATTTGAATAGTGCTCTCTTTTCTGAAAATTCCTTCCAAGTCCCTTATTTTAACTTCCTTTACTCACCACTAAGTAGTACCCCACCCTTGGAATCAAAAAAAAAGTAGTACCCCACCCCCATTACCCCACTCTTTCTTTATCTCCCAACATCTTTTCTTTTTTATTATCTCTCTTCAAATTTGCATATTCCGCCAAATAATAACAACAATTTTGAGCCTCAATTTTTCCAAAGTGAGACAAATTGGAGATACCACTTTCCTATTAGAAACAAATTAGATTTCTTGATGTCCGATTAGTATTCTATTATACTGTACGACACTCTTTTAAATATTTGATCAAGCTCAATGATAAGTCACTCTAAACGGAGGTGGTGGACGACGTAATATAATATGTGGTCTTACTGTTTCAGAGGGTGTTTTACAACAAAAATGTAATTGTATTTTAAGTAACTACCTAAACATAGCTACATCGATCTGATTCGAAGTAAAACGACATGAACCCTATTGTAATACCTCGTATTTTTCTGTATTTTATAAATATATTTTATTATATTTATAAAGTATTTTTATGATTTTTAGAATTTAAAACGCATTTAAATGTTATTTAAATGTATTTTATTTTATTAGAATATTAAACGAATTTATTATTTAATGTTGGGAATTTAATTGGGTTTCAAAAGTAAAACGATTTTAAATGAATTTAGCCCAATTCAATTCCAAGTTCAAGTCCAAACAAATTAAACAAGCCCATCCTATGTTTAATGAAGCCTGAAAGGGAATCCTAAAGCCTAGCCCATCTTTGAGTTTCCTAAGTCTATAAATATAGGTGCTCACCCTCAAAATCGCTCCCTATTATTCATTAAACCTAAAAACAAAATCCTAACCCTAAATTCTTCTTTCTTTCGTCGAACTTATGTTTGGCCGTTTTTCTCCTACTTTCGTTCGTTTTCAGAAAAAGGTTTCTTCTTCAAAGTTGTAGATCTCGAAAAGTTCTTGAACTTTGCCTCAAGAATCGATTAATTCCGAGTTGTAGATTAAAAGTTATGAGCGTTCTAAAATCCTGCTGCAGTAATTTTTCTCCCTCTTGCTCCCTCGCGCAGCGCTCGCCCTTCCCCTTGCGCGCTGCTGCTGTGTGCTATTGCTGTTGCTGTGTGCGCTGCTCTCGCCCAGCCACACGCCCCTCGCCTCACTCTCTTGCTCGCCCTCTTGTCCCGCGCGCCAGCTGCTGCTGCTGTGCCTGCCTTCGATCTTGCCCGCGCGCGCACACACGGAACGTGTGCGTGTGTTGTTTTTGTTAGTTGTTCAATTTTTTTCGCCCAATCACTTAAATTCGTGGTTGTTCCGTGCTATAGGCCGGATTGGTATAATTCTCTTCTTCCTTGCCTGTTCTATTTCAATTTTGTATTTTAAATTATTAATATTATTGGTTTTGTTTAATTAAAATGCTGGGATCGGTTATGAACACCGAATTTTGAGGATTTGTATGTTTGAATTATTGAAGGATGTTTTGAATTGAAATATTATAATTTTCAGATTTGAAGTATATATTAAAGCTTCAATTTTTATTAGTTTTAATGGTTTTAATTACAAACTATGATTGGGGTTTTAATCTAAGCCTTATGGGTGATTGATTAGCATAATCAGATGATGAATTTAATTATGATAATCAATTATATTTTTCAGAATATTATATAGACTTAAAACGTCGATTTTTAATGGTTTTATGCATGAAAATAAATTAATTTCATGCTAGGATTTTAAACGATTGATTGAGACGATTATTTTATTAATGAACGATTAAGTTCTAATTAATTCAAGTGTGTTAAAACTAAACAAAGTTGCTGGAAATTTAATAAACATGGATAATAATTAAGTTTCTCCATTGTGTTTATAGGAGTTGATTTCTAGTAAGTTGTAATTCGCACAGTGGCCCCCGTACTTAGGTATTCCAGGTACGTACAAGTCTAGGGCGACCACATTAATTGTCAAGGGACATTACATGATTGTTTATGGATGTGAATTGTATTACGTGAATTTGGTGAATTCATAGTTGATTTGGTGGACGATCATGTGAATTATTATTGTTGGAATTATTGATTTGTTGATTGAACAAGCATGTTGAGATTATTATGAGTATGGATTTCATTGTCAATCATGTTGTTCAATATTTATGCATGTATGGTTTGTTTCACATGCAAGGGATAGATTATTTATTTGTATGCTATTGTACGGGATGTCTAGCATACTTTGAGCCAATTATTCGTACTTCGTTGTACTATTTATTTTACCACATGTGAAAGGTTAGCTCGCGTAAGCCACCGCACATGTAGGGTTCAGTTGAGAATATTATATGAAATGAATTAGGATTTGTCGTGCAAGGGCACAACCCTCATGTTAATGGGCATGATGTGGAATCTCACTTTGGTGAGGAGGAACATGGTAGTAATTTCACAAGAGTCTTGCTTGGTTGATCACAAGTCTTAAAACATTAAAATAAGATTGTTTTGGTTGTGTTTATTAATTGAATGAATGTACATTGTTGAGTCTTGAGTTCACTTTTAATAAAATATTAATAAACGTAAAGTGCAACCAGAACAAGCTTCAAAACTCTTGGAACGTATATACCTTGAGTATGAACAATGGGGGGAGTCTTGCCGGAAAGCTCATACTCCTACTAATGATACAAGACGTTGTTTCATTTATATTATGCGCAGGAATTCCGTCGGTATGGCCCGATTTTATTATTATATATTTGGTGTATGGTTGGCTCCCATCACCTTTCCTTTATGGAATATTTCTTTGGCCCGTTCGAAGCTTATTCTAATTAAATTGTGAGTCAAGAGTCGAGTCTTGTATTCATGATTTGTTTGATTTATTGAATGGCCGTTGCATGTTGATTAGTACTTAGTAAGTGATGCATGTTTTTAGTTTTGTTCACTCTATTCTTGTAAGTACTCAGCTTTTGCTGACTACGTGCTTTGTGTTTCTTTGGTCATGGCCTTTGCCTTAATGACCCTATGATGATCTATCATTTGCACTTGCATTGATGGGGAGTAGAATAATATAGCAGGTTGGTAGATCAAAGTACAATCGAAATCATGTGGCTTGGGATGATTGAGAGAGTTGCATGCTTTCATACTTTAAAACTATTTTATCTATACTTTTAATTATGTTTGAAATTGTTGAACTTTTTATACTTTGGTTTTTGGGCCGTCATGGTTCCAAATTGTAGGAGGCCTCGATATTTATTAATTATGTTTTCAAAAGTTAGTTGACATTAAATTCCGCTGCGTAATTCTGGTACTAGCCTTAACCGTTATCACGGTGGCGGTAATACTTTAGTAATTCCTTTATTTTAAGTTGGAAAATGATTTTATAAAAGTAAGGAATTATTAGGGTGTTACACCTATGACTAACCAATAATATACGAGTAACGAATTTTGTCCCATACAATTTTCCCTTTATAGAATGAAACCGTCAAGAGTAGAAAAAATCATGAGAAAGTCGTGTATATTCTACTTTCTCGATAAGTTAATATATCTAATAGTATGATAAAAGTCGACCAACATACTACGTAGTAATATATCCATACTAATTGATAATTTTTCATGGTATATTGATTGTTATTATTAATTATTAATTGTATTTTGATTAAATTTTATTACAAAGTATTTATTTAAATTAATATTTTGTATTGTGTACAAGAGAAAATTGAATATGGGGTATGTAAAAAGTCAAGATTTGAAGAAAAAAAGGGTTAGAGTAAGATGTATGTCAAGTTAGTGGAAATAAGGTGAAAGATGGAGGAATATGAAAGAGAAAATCTTTCATTAAACAAATCTAGATTTACTCTATATTCTCGAGAGAATTATTTTTTAAACAAACTTATACGAAGTATAATTTTTTTATTAGATTTGTATTTAACTTTATTAGTCATACGAAATACTACCTCCGTTCTTTAATGTTCTTTACACTTACTATGCATACAAGTCTCCAATGCAATATTTGACCATTGATATATCCAATTTGTATGTGAAAAAATTATAAAAAGTTGGTATTCTGAAAATACATACCAAGACCAATATAACAAGATCATACATGATAACATTTTGATTTACTCCCTTCGTAATTAAATAGGAGATACACTTAGCCGGGCACGGGTATTAAGGAAGAATAGTTGAATGAAATAAAATAATAAATCAAGTGGGGTTGGGGTAAATATTTTAATCAAGTAAAATAAGTATTGACCATTAAATTTTGGATGGGTATAGGGTGGGGGGTTTATGAAATTAATTGTTTAATTTGGTAGTGGGTCATAGGGTAAATTATATACTTCATCCGTTCTTATTTACATGACACAATTGAGTTTATGACACTATTCACACAATCACCTTTGACTTCACTTTGTGATTTATATTTAAGAAAAAATATAGTCATGTGGGGTCTTAATAAATATTTTTTAAATATCAACTTTTTATAATTTTTTCTTATACATAATTAGAGATATTAGCGTTTGAAATCATGCATTGGCAAACGTGCCTAAATAATGGTGTCATTTATAAAAGAACAGAGGAAGTATATAATTTAATTAGGTGGTGGGGTTGAGTTACTAAAAATAGCAAGTGTATCTCCTATTTAAATACGATCGGAAATGATAAGTGTATATCCTATTTTAATATGGAGGGAGTATATAATAGTGAGAAGTTATTGTTAAAGTTTTCATATATTAGAAACATATTCTAAGGCGTAATTTTTTCCAGAAACGGCGGCAGTATATGATTGTCCATTACATTCTACTCTATATACATGATTTTTATCTCCATGGGGACTTCATTTATTTTTAAGATTTACTTTAACAATATAGTTACTACGTAAATGAAATTAACTTAATTTTGTTGAACTCTACTTATTTTTACCGAATATTATTTTTTTAGGTGAAAAAATCAAAGCGTAATATGGAAGAATTCAAGGAAAGATCATTATTAATTAAATGTTTAACTTAAAGAAAATAAATTTTACTTCGTAGATAGTTTGAATTAAATAGGTTTAGGAAATATATAAATTCAAATAATAAGTACGTTTTAGGAAAATGAGTTAACTTCACGAATAAGTGCCTCTCTAAGTTCTATTCATAACTACTATACAAGTTCCAACAAGTTTATATATATTCTTAAGTTGGAATAGGTAAATCAAGTACTTCCTCCGTTTAGAAATACTCGCAACATTTGAACTTTTTCCACTATTCATATATTCTACTTTGGCTATTGTCGGTAATGTATATATCAGACAAAACATAGTCATGTGGGATATTGTTAGATTTGTCTCAATGCGTATTTTTAAAATATCAACGTTTTAAATTTTTTGCTGTAATAGTTTTTAAGATATTAACAATCAAAATTGTGCATTGTCATGCATGAAAGTGATTAACGTTGCGAGTACTTTTAACCGGAGGAAGTATAACTCTTTTGATAAGGATGCACAGACGCACCCTAGGAAAAAATGTGGATAATTGTAAGTATAAATGTAGTATATGAAACAAGATTTTTATAATAGATTAAAGTACTTTTGAATATATTGATAAAATATGATAAACCTTAACCTTAACCTCCCCCCCCCAAAAAAAAAATATAATTAAAACAAGAAGTAAGGCAAGTTTTATTATTACCAAAAATTAAGAAAAGATAAACTATAACCAGCCTTAAAAAACATGTAAAATTTAAGTATTTAACTCAAAAGAAAAGAAGAAATACACGTAACATATTTTTCTTACATAATACCAAGTTGACTACTGCGTACTTAAAGAATTTAATTCTCTAGGAACAATGCTCGTTTGTCGAGAACCGCGTTACAATTCTCTGTAATCAAACATTCAACATAGAGATGACCAAGTACGCACTTAGAGAAGGTACTTAACAACTACGTTGGAAAGCTAAATGTATCATGGAAGTTAAACCTTTAACATATAATGTGTAATAACTATATATTCTTCTGCAGTATAGTAGATACACGTATTGTAAAATATGTTCTATATTATGTACAGCTATCACCATGCCGAAACACTGCGTATAAAGGTTGTAAAATATATCCCTTGTATTTCACTTGGCTTTTTGTAAGTATGTTTTAATAAATAATAACTTGTACATATTTACGTTTGCAATAAAATAGTTTCCCTCCTTTTCAAAGAGATGTTGTTTCATCATATGAAATACTTAAACTCTTAGATATTTATTGCATTCTATTTTTTAAAACCCACATACAAAAAACACCTTCAACAATATGCACGCCACATGGAAAACTCATGGTACAAAAAAATGAACCACACTGCACCATAATAAGATAACTATTACAATCATACGTTACTTTCAGAGTTATGGGATAAGATTACATGTTACCAAATGACACCATTACTGGAAACACTTATTCTACTTTTAAACACATGTAAGAAAAAATATCAAGGCCAATATGAACCTTACATATTCAAATATATATACTAATCGTTACTACATATCTTACACTACGCCTATAAATACAAAGATCGAAAATACAACGCTACCACCCCCGTACTATCGAAAGCACAAAATTACAATAACATTAAATTATTACAACCTTTTTTCATAGTCTTTATGTCACAACTAATGGCGGAACCACACCGAGTAATAGAGGTAAATATCAAACTAATACTGCACGATGTTTTGATGCAACTAGGATTACCTCGGGCAGAATTTGGAATTCATGAAATCACACATGACGAGATAAAAGCATATATGGATCTACACGGAATTCCAAATACCATTGGACCAATACGGTTTATAGGAACATCTGCAACACGGCTTGGTCCTTCGCAACAAAATGTTACAAGAAAAGCAATAAACATCAACAAACATACAACATAAACGTTGAAGATTATATCTACTACCCACTGAAATTAGAAGAACATAACCATCAACAACTATTACAACAAATGTCAAACAATTTTACATAACTTAAGCTCTAGAACATCTTTTATATATATGTACTATCTTTTTAAATACAATATGTAAATGGTTGTACTTAAAATAAAATCACCACAATAATGTATATATTTTATATATCTATAATTTCTAATAAAAATAATATTATTTATTAATATATATTAATCCAACTTAGTAATTTATCTATTATCGAAAAAATTAGTTTATCTTAATAGCAGGTAAATGAACATACAACCATTGATAATGTACCTATCACCAACCAGGTTGACTATTATCATCATTAATTTGTGAGTAAAAAAATATTAATCATTATTTGTCATGAAATTAAATGACGATTAAAGGACAACATCTCGATAATTTTAACTAAAGTCATCTTTAACATTACCTTTTGATCGGATAACTTCCTTGAGGTTATGTTTTTTTTTTTTTGAGATATATGGACAACTAGAGCAATGATATCTAATAATTATTGACTGGAGAGCAACTTCAATCATTAATTAACCAAGTTGGCTGTCGCGTGCGTAGCACGCGGAGGCCCAACTAGTAGTAATAATAATAATAATAATAATAATAATGATTGATATCTTCTATATGCTGTAAATGTGTTGGACTAAACCCGTCGTTTTACTCGTGTTCGTTTACCTGTGTTGTCCTAGTATATTATTTAACATCATTATTCTGAAGGAAATAATGCCCTTGGTCCAAGTATTCATTCTATGTTAAGTCTAATAAATGCGGTTCAGTATTAATTAACAAGTTAATAATTCAGTGAGATCAAGTGAGCTGAATGCCTAGCTAGAGGCCGCTTTAGTTCAAGTGGAATTAATGATATTAATCCACAGCTTACTCTTGACTGAACCCGTAGGGTCACACAAATAGTACGTAAACGGATCAAGTATTTAATGGCATTAAATACTCCATCTATGAATATTCGGAACCGACGGATTTTGGTTTCAGTGGGAGCTAAGATCGTCACAGGCAAGGAATGAATACTCCGGAAACGATGATATTGCCGGAAACGGAAATATGGATCGTATCGGAAATATAAATATTATCCAAGTCGTAGATGTTGCCGGAAACGGAAACATGGTACGTGTCGGAAAATATTATCGGAAATGGAAATATTGCCAGAATCGGAAATATTGCCGGAAACGGAAATATTGTCAGAATCGGAAATATTACCGGAATCGGAAAATAATTCCGGAAACGGAAATATTAAATATTTGTTCGAAACGGAAATTAATTCCCGAATCGGAAATATTAAATATTGTTCGTATCGGAAATGAATTCCGGAATCGGAAAATTTAATCGGAAGCGCATCGTACGAATAAGCATCGGACGAGGCCTGCCGGACGAGGCCCAGCACGAAGCCAGGCCATCGCCCAGCAAGCCAAGCGCGCCGCACAAACAGCCACGCCAGGCCCAGCGCAAGGCCAGGCCCAGCAGGCTGCGCGCAGCGCGCACAGCGCGCACAGCGCGCACAGCACGCGCAGCGCACAGCGCGCGCGGGCGCTGAGTGGGCTGCTGCTCGCGCGCACGCATGGGGCCCATCGTGGCTGCCGTGCGTGTGTGTGCAAGTGTTTGTGTTCGTGCATGTTTCCTAAAACATGCAGAGTTCGGTTAATGATTAAATTCCTAATTCTATTTGATAAATTAATTAAATTAGAGTTCTTATAGGATTCTAGGTTTAATTAATTTGTATCTGAATAGGATTTCGATTCCCTTTCCATACCGCTATAAATATGAGGCTAGGGCTCACAATTTATAACACAAGTTTCAAAGTATTCAAAGTGAGTTTTTGAGAGAAAAATTCAGTCACACATTTGCCTATAAAGTGCCGAAAATAATAGTACCTTAAGGGCGATTCTAGTTGGTCAATCTTAAGGCGGATCCGGACGTGCTGTGGACTATCTACGGAGGGACGACACTTGGAGTCCTAAAGACTTGTTCTTGTTCGGTTAGGGCGCAGCTAGGGAAGGCACGCAACAAAGAGTATGCATCTAATCTATGCTAAATGATTATGTGTAAATAATATGTTTTCCTGGGTTTATGGTTTTTCCGCATGATTTATGAATTGTCATATGTATCATAACCTAACAGTGGTATCACGAGCCCCTTATTATTTTCATAATCTAAATTGCATGAACATGGTTAAATATTACAAATTTGCAAGAATTAAAAGGGGTGATTAATTTTCGTAATTGTTAATTAATTGCAAATTGCGTTTATTTAATTATACGTACGCAGTTTTTCGGCAGTTTCTTCGTTACTCATCCGAATTGAGTGATTTTTGTGTCAATTCCGCATGTAAAAGGCATTCTAAAATTTTGACAAAAATAGTATTATTCTGCCGAACCCAGAATTCTCAAATTCGAAGCCTAACTATGACTTTTCGAAGGTTTTAGTTTTTCGAATGCAAAATTTCGTAAATTTAAGATGTTAAATTAAATATTTGCGATTCTTGTTGATAAATCTTGAATTTTTGATTGACCTACTGCATATGTTTAACAAGTTTGAATGCCTAGTCTTGTTAATTATGCAATCTAATTTGTAATTATGATTAATTCGTTGAAAATTAGAATAATTTAGAATTAATTTGATTTTCATAATTAATTGTAATTTAATTAGAAACCTATGATTAAAAACCACCATAAAAATTGTAAATTTACGATAAATTTTAAATTTTTATGACCTAGACTTGAATCCATAACAATCGGAAATCAATTGGATAATAAATTTTCGATTTTTCGCCCTAAAATTATGAAATTAATATTATTTATTAATTTGTCATTAATTTTAAATATAAATTTTAAATTTTTATGCGATTCGTTCATATAACTTGCACGCACGAAGCAATGGACGCTTCGTGTTACCCTTAAGGGGTGTTGTATAATGCGGGCATGCGACGACGAGCAAGGGAGCTCGTCGCCCGTGCGGCACGAATGCAATGAGCAAGGGCGTAGTGCACGAGCACAAGGCAGCAGTCCTGCCTTGTGTCGTGTGCCACGACCAATGGACGAATGGGCATGGGCGTAGGGCGAGCCAAGGCAGTCGCGTGTGGGCAGCAAGCGAGCTGCGCCACAACGCGCGCTACCTCGCACAAGAGCGCGCAGCCTCGCGCGCAGCGAGCGCAAGCTCGCGTGCCACGAGCGCTGCGCCTAGCATTGCTCGCGCGCACAGCGAGCGATGTCGCCCGCCCAGCGAGCGATGTCGCGCGCCCAGCGAGCGATGTCGCGCGCCCAACGAGCGATGTCGCGCGCGCACTGCGAGCGATAGCCCGCGTGCGATGAGCGCTGGCGCGCGCAGCGAGCACCAATGCGTGCGGAGGCTTGCGATAGGGATGCAGCAGCTATGCGACGAGCGCATGGGCTGCGCGCACATGGCCAGCAATGGCTGTGTGCGTGCGGCCCATGGGCGTGCTACGCGTAGGGTGTTTGCGTTACGATTAGATCGTTTTGAATGTTTAATTTGAAAATTTCAGTTCACGTAATTTTAATTAATTTTAAAATTAATAATTTAAGTTATTTTCTTGGATTTTAATTTTGAATATTATAATTATAATAAATGTTATTTATTCTAATTATTTTACTAAAATTAAAATCATGAATTAATTTAAATGCGACTGAAATTAAATTAAACTTTTTGGATTCAATTATAAATTTATATGAGCTTTAAATTTTAATTAAATTTGTATGTTTCCGGTTAGACTAGAAATACATTTTTATGTTTAAAATTGGTAAAGCATATGAATTTATTGGTTTAAGTGGGAGCGCTTTTTAGTCATAAACTCTTGATTAGGTCTACAAATCCTTAAGGTTAAAACAACTTGATTAGAATTAATAAGGACTGAATAATTGGTAGATTATTGGTGCCCTTGATTAATTGCTGCAAATGTTTACGTGATGCATAATGTGTTTTACTAACCAGCTATGTGGGCCATTCATGATAATGAATGGGTGAATGGTATATATTGTATATGTACTGTTTTGCAGGTTATGAAGTGACTAGTATGGCCAAATAGGATAGAAAATATGGTCTGCGTACCATTAATTTGAATGTAATTGGTCTAAAGTACCAAAGTTATTTTTCAATTCAAATATGGTCTGCGAACCATCAAATAGTTGTAATTAGTTATAGCTTATCCTATTTGAAGAAAATGGTGCCTCCCACGGAGATTTTCAAGACGGACTTTGAAGTCAAAGCTTCAAGATGAAGTCGGGCCATACTAGATCACAAATATCTTATGCATGTTTTAAGTTATTTATTGTTTTAAATATGTCTTAAAATGCATGAGATCAAAAGCTTGATTATGTTGCATGATTAAGGATTTTAGTTCACTTAAAATCTAACCAACATAGTAAGAGCCTTAAGTTCCAAACTTAAAAATTGAGTTAAAAGGTGCCATGCCAAAATATACACTTGCTTGGATATCCTTTACATCAATCTAGTAATAGTTTTCGCTCAGCGAGGTGTTACTTATTGGTCCTAAAGGGGCAAGGTACACAAATAATTGTGAGTACATGTTAGTTTTGGTGAAACTCAACGATATAAGTAAGGAGTCCTTTTATGTCGTGGCAAATTCGATAGGTTTACCTAATAAGTTCTTAGACGTACCTATCAACCAAGAATAGTTTCTAGACTATTAGCAAAAGGCTTTTGCTTACCTAAGATGTTCTAGGATTAAGTCGATAAACTGTGCTTAGTTCTTCAATGATTTTAGGATCTTGGAATCATTTTATTCACACCTGCCGGAACACATAATTTGAATAAAATGCTTAATAAACATTGAATTATGCATGTATGCTAGAATTTAAGTTTATTAAGAGAAACTGTGAATGGTTATTTATTTGTTTATTCTTTTCAATTGTAGTTTTAATATGGCAAACAACAATTCATTCAACATTCGATCAATTCTCGAAAACGAGAAGTTGAACGGGAAAAACTTCCTTGACTGGCAAAGGAACTTGCAAATAGTTCTTATGCAGGAAGAAAAGGAGTATGTCCTAGATGAGGCGATGCCCGAAGCTGCAGGCGACGGGGTCACTCAGGCAGCCCTCAATCGTTGGATTGATGCCAACAAGGATGTGAAATGTCTAATGCTCGCCACCATGAGTGCGGATCTGCAGAAAACGTTCATCAACTCAGATGCTTTCACAATCATCAGTGAGTTGAAGAACATGTTCCAAGATCTGGCTCGAGTCGAAAGATTCGAGACTCATAGGCAAATTCTTGAGACCAAGCTTAAGAAAGGCGAGCCCGTAAGTCCACATGTTCTCAAAATGATTGGACTCATTGAGAATATGAGTCGGCTGGATCAGCAATTTTCTCAGGAAATGGCTATAGACACCATCCTCCATTCTCTTCATAGCGGGTATGATCAGTTCAAACTGAACTACAGTATGAATAGTCTGGACAAAACGCTCACTGAGCTTCACGGTATGCTGAAGACCGCTGAAAAGACGCTCAAAAGTGATAAGCAGGATGTGCTTATGGTGCGTGGGGGCAAGTTCAAGAAATCTGGAAAGAAGAGGAATGCTAAGAAAGGTGGCAACAAAGCCAGCCCAACTAAGCAAACTGGCGCCAAATCTGCAAAGAGAAAGGTCAGTCAACCCACTTCTGAATCCGAATGCTTCTACTGCAAGAAGAAGGGGCATTGGAAGAGAGATTGCTTGAAGCTAAAGGAAGATCAGAAGAACGGAACAGTCGTTCCATCTTCAGGTATTTTCGTTATAGACTGTATACTTGCTAATTCAACTTCTTGGGTATTAGATACAGGTTGTGGCTCACACTTATGTTCCAATCCACAGGGACTAAGAAGAAGTAGAAAGTTAAGCAAGGGTGAAGTCGACCTACGAGTGGGAAATGGAGCACGGATTGCTGCATTAGCTGTAGGAACTTACTATTTGTCGTTGCCCTCCGGGCTAGTTTTGGAACTGGAAGAATGTTTCCATGTTCCAAGTCTCACTAAAAACATCATTTCAGTTTCTTGCTTAGATCTAAGGGATTTTCCTTTATAATAAAAGACAATAGTTGTTCGTTTTATTTTAAAGAGATGTTTTTTATTGATCTGCTAGATTAGTCAATGGACTTTATTTATTAGATCACGACAAACAAGTATATAACATAAATACCAAAAAGGCCAAAAAGGATGATTCAGATCTCACCTATCTGTGGCATTGTCGATTAGGCCATATAAACTTGAAACGCTTAGAAAGACTTCAAAGAGAAGGAATTCTAGAACCATTTGACTTAGAGGATTATGGTAAATGCGAATCATGTTTACTTGGCAAAATGACAAAGCAACCTTTCTCTAAAGTTGGAGAAAGAGCAAATGAACTATTGGGTTTAATCCATACAGATGTATGTGGACCAATGAGTACAAATGCTAGAGGTGGTTTCAGCTACTTTATCACTTTCACTGATGACTTCAGTAGGTATGGTTATGTCTACCTAATGAAGCATAAGTCTGAATCCTTTGACAAATTCAAGGAATTTCAGAGTGAAGTAGAGAATCAATTAGGCAAGAAGATTAAGGCACTGCGGTCTGATAGAGGCGGTGAATATCTGAGCTATGAATTTGATGACCATCTGAAAGAATGTGGAATTCTATCAGAATTGACTCCTCTTGGAACACCACAATGGAACGGTGTGTCAGAACGGAGGAACAGAACCTTGCTAGACATGGTCAGGTCAATGATGGGTCAGGCCGAACTTCCATTAGAATTTTGGGGACATGCACTAAATACAGCTGCACTCACTATAAATAGAGCTCCGTCTAAAGCTGTCGAAAAGACTCCATACGAATTATGGTTTGGAAAGCCTCCAAATGTGTCTTTTCTTAAGATTTGGGGATGTGAAGTATACGTCAAACGATTAATTTCAGACAAACTTCATCCAAAATCTGACAAATGTATCCTTGTGGGCTATCCAGAGGAAACAAAGGGGTATTACTTCTACAATACATCTGAGAACAAAGTGTTTGTTGCTCGAGATGGTGTCTTTTTGGAGAAGGATCACATTTCCAAAATGACAAGTGGGAGAAAAGTAGACCTCGAAGAAATTCGAGTCGAACAACAAACTCTAGAGAATGCTCAAGATGACATTCAGGATGAAACTCAGAGATCTTTAGAAGAATCTGGTGAGAATCATGGTCAATCTAGAAATGTTACCCCGCGTAGATCGCAAAGATATAGATCTCAACCGGAAAGGTACTTAGGTATTTTGACGAACGAGAGCTATGACGTTCTATTACTTGAAAGTGATGAACCTGCGACTTACAAGCAAGCTATGACGAGCCCTAGCTCCAAGCAATGGCAAGAAGCCATGCAATCTGAATTAGACTCCATGTCTGAAAACCAAGTATGGGATTTGGTCGATTTGCCAGATGGCTACCAAGCCATTGGAAGCAAATGGGTTTTCAAACTGAAAAAGGACAAGGATGGGAAACTTGAAGTTTTCAAAGCTAGATTGGTTGCAAAAGGTTACAGGCAAGTCCACGGTGTGGATTACGATGAAACCTTTTCACCAGTTGCAATGCTAAAGTCTATTCGAATAATGTTAGCAATCGCTGCATATTACGATTACGAAATATGGCAGATGGATGTCAAAACTGCTTTCTTAAACGGCGTTTTAACAGAAACTGTGTTTATGACACATCCTGAAGGTTTTGAGGATCCAAAGAATGCTAAAAAGGTATGCAAGCTAAAGAAGTCAATCTACGGATTGAAGCAGGCATCCAGGAGCTGGAATATACGTTTTGATGAAGCAGTCAGTGACTTTGGTTTCATCAAGAACGCGGACGAATCTTGTTTATACAAGAAGGTCAGTGGGAGCAAAATTGCTTTCCTAGTATTATATGTCGACGACATATTGCTTATCGGAAATGACATTCCTATGTTGAACTCTGTCAAGATTTGGCTTGGGAAATGTTTTTCGATGAAGGATCTAGGAGAAGCACAGTACATATTGGGCATCAAGATTTACAGAGATAGATCTAAAAGGATGATTGGACTTAGTCAAAGCACTTATATCAATAAGGTGCTTGATAGGTTCAAGATGGCGGACTCCAAGCGAGGCTACCTACCCATGTCTCATGGAATGACTCTAAGCAAGACTCAGTGCCCAAAAACACTTGATGAGCGTAGACGAATGAATGGGATTCCATATGCATCATTGATTGGTTCAATAATGTATGCTATGATATGTACACGCCCGGATGTTGCGTACGCACTCAGTGCTACGAGCAGATACCAGTCAGACCCAGGAGAGGCGCATTGGACTGCTGCCAAGAACATTCTGAAGTACCTGAAAAGGCACAAAGATAACTTCCTGGTCTATGGTGGAGATGATGAATTAATTGTTAAAGGCTATACGGACGCAAGTTTCCAAACCGACAAAGATGATTTCAGATCACAGTCTGGGTTTGTCTTCTGCCTCAACGGAGGAGCAGTAAGCTGGAAAAGTGCTAAGCAAAGCACCATTGCGGATTCTACAACTGAAGCGGAGTACATTGCTGCACATGAAGCAGCAAAGGAAGCTATATGGCTAAGGAAGTTCATAGGAGAACTTGGTGTAGTCCCCTCCATTAAAGGACCAATAGCCCTGTATTGTGATAATAACGGAGCTATTGCACAGGCAAAAGAGCCTAGACACCACCAGAGAGTCAAGCATGTACTTCGTAGATTTCACCTTCTACGAGAGTTCGTTGAAAGAAAAGAAGTCGAGATAAGCAAAATTGGAACTGATGACAACATATCAGATCCATTAACTAAACCTCTGCCGCAGGCGAAGCACAACTCGCACACTGCAGCTATGGGAATCAAGCATATTGGAGAATGGCTTTGATGTCTCTGTTTAATGTTTTAAAGTTTTAGAGTTTAAATCTTTGTAAAACATTATTGGTTAATCATTCACAATAAATGAAAAGAATTCATTTTTCCATTTAATTTGTGGTTTATTAAATGATGAGTCCCTTCAATTTGACGATATATTCAAGATAGACTGTCAGGACCAGTCCTGTGACTAAGAAATGTCTATCAAGTGAACTTGAATGTCAAAGGTTGAAAATGGTCCCTAATCGGAGTTTTCTATAAAATTGGACGCATAGAAAACGTTAGACGATTAGAATGCAAGATGACTAGTAGTTCTGTTTCTTGAACTATGTGGACATGGCAATGTCATAATCATTTGCATAGATACTTACTTTGGGAAGACTAGTATCGGACGAGACCTATGAAACTTTACTGTAAGAGATGAAAGTCTGTCATAAGTAAATTTCATTAAATTATTAGACACTAAATCCTCAATACCTGAGTGATTTGAAGATTACTTATTTGAGAACTGGTTGCTTTGACGTTGACCAACCGTCGCACCGTAAAAGGAGGCTATAAAGGCAACGCTCAGGTAATCACCTATCAAACGAAGTCTAATCTCAAGATCGCAAGATTGGGATTGTCCTCCCATAAATCGGGATGAGATGCTTAAAAGTTGTACAAGGCCACTCGGAGAGCTAGAAACTGTGAAATGCATGGCCGTGCTCGGATGAATCATAGGCTATGATTATCTGTTTATTTGATCAGTTGAACTCTGAAACCGAGGAACACCTCTGGACATAATAAGGATGACAACTCTTACCTTATGTTCAAGAGCAAGCATCGAGCGACAAAGGAATTAGGAAATGCACACTTGTCCCTAAGGACAAGTGGGAGACTGAAGGAAATAATGCCCTTGGTCCAAGTATGCATTCTATGTTAAGTCTAATAAATGCGGTTCAGTATTAATTAAAAAGTTAATAATTCAGTGAGATCAAGTGAGCTGAATGCCTAGCTAGAGGCCGCTTTAGTTCAAGTGGAATTAATGATATTAATCCACAGCTTACTCTTGACTGAACCCGTAGGGTCACACAAATAGTACGTAAACGGATCAAGTATTTAATGGCATTAAATACTCCATCTATGAATATTCGGAACCGACGGATCTTGGTTTCAGTGGGAGCTAAGATCGTCACAGGCAAGGAATGAATACTCCGGAAACGATGATATTGCCGGAAACGGAAATATGGATCGTATCGGAAATATAAATATTATCCAAGTCGTAGATGTTGCCGGAAACGGAAACATGGTACGTGTCGGAAAATATTATCGGAAATGGAAATATTGCCAGAATCGGAAATATTGCCGGAAACGGAAATATTGTCAGAATCGGAAATATTACCGGAATCGGAAAATAATTCCGGAAACGGAAATATTAAATATTTGTTCGAAACGGAAATTAATTCCGGAATCGGAAATATTAAATATTGTTCGTATCGGAAATGAATTCCGGAATCGGAAAATTTAATCGGAAGCGCATCGTACGAATAAGCATCGGACGAGGCCTGCCGGACGAGGCCCAGCACGAAGCCAGGCCATCGCCCAGCAAGCCAAGCGCGCCGCACAAACAGCCACGCCAGGCCCAGCGCAAGGCCAGACCCAGCAGGCTGCGCGCAGCGCGCAGCGCGCACAGCACGCGCAGCGCACAGCGCGCACAGCGCGCACAGCACGCGCAGCGCACAGCGCGCGCGGGCGCTGAGTGGGCTGCTGCTCGCGCGCACGCATGGGGCCCATCGTGGCTGCCGTGCGTGTGTGTGCAAGTGTTTGTGTTCGTGCACGTTTCCTAAAACATGCAGAGTTCGGTTAATGATTAAATTCCTAATTCTATTTGATAAATTAATTAAATTAGAGTTCTTATAGGATTCTAGGTTTAATTAATTTGTATCTGAATAGGATTTCGATTCCCTTTCCATACCGCTATAAATATGAGGCTAGGGCTCACAATTTATAACACAAGTTTCAAAGTATTCAAAGTGAGTTTTTGAGAGAAAAATTCAGTCACACATTTGCCTATAAAGTGCCGAAAATAATAGTACCTTAAGGGCGATTCTAGTTGGTCAATCTTAAGGCGGATCCGGACGTGCTGTGGACTATCTACGGAGGGACGACACTTGGAGTCCTAAAGACTTGTTCTTGTTCGGTTCGGGCGCAGCTAGGGAAGGCACGCAACAAAGAGTATGCATCTAATCTATGCTAAATGATTATGTGTAAATAATATGTTTTCCTGGGTTTATGGTTTTTCCGCATGATTTATGAATTGTCATATGTATCATAACCTAACATATTCAAACCCTTTTTGTCCTTAAACGTTCTATACTTAGTCATATGACGAAATAAGTCATACTTAGAAACTACGAATTGGTCCTATCTTGAGGCAATCGTGCGCACGTAGACTCAACCTTTTCGTCCTGGGATTATATTCCTTTAACTTTTTAGTATATTATTCCGTGTCATAGTACAAGGTTAACTAGGGGCATGTATTATCTATCCCAAAGACCCACTTTTGAATTCGTATATATATAAACTTATGTGCCCCTACATTATTAGAGGGGTCCCCTAATTACTATGGACTTGGTTATATGGTAATAAAAAGGTTATTGTATACACAGAGATTATTATACCCGTCGTATACGAATATACTACGATGAATAGTAAATACTCCCTCCGTCCCGGAATACTTGACCTGTTTTCCTTATCGGGCCGTCCCTTAATACTTGACCTGTTTCTAAAAATGGAAATATTCTAACAATATTATATTATTTCTCACTCCACCCCTATTAACCCACCTACCCCCTACTCCATGCAAAAAATAATTAAAAATTCAACCCCTACTCTCCTCAACCCCACCCCTTTACACATTTCCCACTAACAACATTAAAATAATACCCCACTATCAACTACTACCTATTAAATTAAATAAGTCAATTCAAGTCTCTTAAACTCTGTGCCGGTCAAACCGGGTCGAGTATTCCGGGACGGAGGGAGTATACGGTTAAGATTTTCACCCTATAAAAAGAGATTTTCCTTATCCAATCCACCATTCACCACTTATTTCTTATCTTCTCTTATTCTTAATCTTACCCAAAATTCATATATTTCTTCATCTTCACGGCCACCATGGTTCCCAACAAGAAAGAAGATCCTTTTTCTTCGTTTCAGGAGGATTTACGAATGTTAAAAATTATACAGGGTCTATATTATGGGGCTAATAGCCTTGTTAATGGCCATAGTGGTTTTCATTATTATAAATAAGTGAGGATTACGAGTTTTCTGGCGAGACAAGGCTAGACAAAAAAATACACATTCTACCATTGTACTTTGATTTCATATTAATCTTAAGGTAGAAGTACATTTTGTAAGGATTATGTGTATTTTCGGAAATTATTAATGAAGTTTTTTTTTAATTTATTATTATTATTCACGCTTTGATTGTTCGTGTTGTTCTTTTAAAATTGTTAATTATTGGTAATTATTTCCATGATCATAATCATAAAAACGGAATTGTACAACATGAAAAAGAAAAAGAAGTAAAATAAAATATAACAAAAACAGGGATCAAAATTTGGTGTCTACAAAGATATGAGTTTGTTCTTTCCTAATTTATCCAAAGAAGGTTTAGTTGGTTTTGCAGATGCAGGGTAGATTTATCTGATCCTCATAATGGTCGATCACAAACTGGATATCTATTCACATGTGGAGGTACTGTCATTTCTTGGCGTTCTATGAAGCAAACTATTGCAGCTACTTCCTCTAACCATTATGAGATTTTAGCAATTCACGAGGCTAGTCGTGAATGTGTATGGCTAAGGTATGTGATTCAACATATAAGAGAAGATTGTGGTTTATCTTCCGGGAAAGAGACACCAACAATTTTACATGAGGATAATGCAGCATGTATTGCACAACTCAAGGAAGGATACATTAAAGGTGATAGAACAAAGCACATATCACCAAAATTCTTTTTCACTCATGAACTTCAGAAGAATGGCGATATAAATGTCTTGCAAATTCGTTCAAGTGAAAATTTGGCAGATTTTTTTACTAAGGCGCTTCCTACTGCTACATAAAAAGTTGATTCACCTCATTGGTTTGCGTCGTCTGAAAGATCTTCATTGATGTTGTCATTAGGGGGAGTAAATGCGCGCTGCACTCTTTTTCCCTTAACCATGGTTTTTCCCACTGGGTTTTCCTGGTAAGGTTTTTAATGAGGCAGCATTTCATGCGCATTGTAAGACATTGTATTGTTTTGGATAATGGACATCCAAGGGGGAGTGTTATAAAATATATATTGGGGTGGATGCCCATTATACCCTATATATATATATATATATATATATATATATATATATATATATATATATATATATATATATATATATATATATATATGCCTATGGATATGGATGAATAATAAGTAACTAACAGTTAGTTTTCTCTCTTCCTCTCTCTCCCCCTTCCTCCCTACTCTCATAATAATCTGGGGCTTATTAATTCAATTTCCCTCCAGTTTTATACACTCCCTTTGCGATTTTCTTTAACTTCTTCACCATCCTCTCTTCATTTCCATTGAACTTTGTTAATTTTGTAAATTAATGAGAGAAACAAATCATGTGAATTCATAAAAAGAATGAAGTAGGGGAAGGGAATGAAGTTAAATACATGAAATCGTAGAAAAAGAGAAAATATTAGATATATTACCGTTATTGTGGCCCTCCACATAACGGTTTCATCTACTTTTTTTCCATATTTAGGTGGTAAAAAATAAGTTTTAATTTATATTTTTTAGGTGGTAAAATACAAGTTTTAGCTTTTTTGGTGTTAACAAATAATTTTTTAACTTTTTAAGGTGGTAAATAACAAATTGTCCCTTTTTATTACTTTTTTGCAAAAAAATATTTTTCCTGTAAATTTACAATAACAAAAAAAATTATGGATGGATTTATTAAAACCTTATCATGGTGTATTGGATTTTCTAATCCCGTGAATTATGAAAGAACAAATTTATTTAACGTTGGAATTTTAGACTTTTAGTTGGAACTCAAACGTTTGAGATTAGTTATAACATGAGCTCTAATTAAGATCTGTGTAGAATAGATATTGTAAAGTGAATGTACACCTGGTGGACGTAAGACTTTTCGTATAATTGAAGAAAATTTCAGAGTTAGCACCAATGGAGGTTCACCTCTTCAATTGGGTGGTGGTGTTCTTCATCGATAATTTGTTGGACCTATCTAAGACAAACTTCAATTAATGATAAATGTTATACATGATGTTTTAGCTATGCTTGAGGGTAGTAATAAAGCAACTTCAACCCCGAATGAGTTTATTCAATCTAGAAGGCTATAAGTGTCCTTTATTGGTTCGTGAAACTTTACTCAGATGAAATTACATTAACATATGAAACACATACTCAACCTAAAATACATGGGAATAGATCCACATGTATGGGTATGTGGATATTATGTGGGAGTTGAGTTTAAAATAAGTTATGTGTAGCATGATACTAAGCAAAGTAATATTTTGTATTTGTATAAGTAGTAATAAGGAATATGTTATCTGCAACTGGGTTAAAAAATGAAATGTTAAGCATTGATTAAGGCGAAAAAAGCATGATTTTGTCTTGCATTACCGTAATAATAGTTAGCAAATATCAAAAAGAAAATATAACAAAATATTGATAGTTGTGGAGTAGAGTATTTTACCATGAAAGTCCATACAGATTGATAGTTGTGGAGTAATGTGCAATTGATAAGTCATTTTTATATAGATTATTTTAGACACGTTTAGGTTGCATTTATATACTTCCTTCTTTCTTATTTACATGATACAATTAGATTCGGGCACCATTAACCCAAACTCATTTGACTTTATTTTGTGATTTATATTTTAAAAAAAAAAACATAGTCATGTGGGGTCTTTAGATTCGTATCAATAAATACTTTTTAAATATCAACTTTTTGTAACTTTTTCTTATCCATAATAGAAGATATTAATGTTTGAAATCGTGCATTGACAAATGTGCCTAAATAATTATGTCATTTGAAAAAAGAACAGATAAAGTACATATTGGTATTCTTTGCACGCGATGGCGGCGTGCCAATATTTTCAAAAATCTGATTTGACATATACGCAAGTAATATCTCAACATTTTATATTTTTTAACAATTTTTGTAAGGGGGTATTTAAAAAGATTGTGTTTTTCACTTGGTTATTTTTTGCATTTTTCTTGCCGCACGGTGCTTGTATAACCACATAAAATTATGGTGTGATTAAGAGTAAGGCTAAGTTTAATTCTTTAATAAAATATGCGAGATTGGACGGATGAATTCCATTTTTATTTTTTTTAACTACCTTAATACTTGTTTTCATGTTTCCTAGAGGAATTCAATTAAATTGTTGTTGACTTTTGATTGTCACGTGCATTGGAATTTCCTTTTTTGCAATAAGACATTAAATAATTTGTTTTAGTATTATTTCAATTAAGTTTTTAATTAACCAAATTAAATTATAAACTTATTGAGGGTACTATAGTCTATTCCACAGGGGACACCAAAAAAACTATTTACCAAAATGACCTCAATAGTTCCCTTATAGAATAGAGATATTCGTCTCATTTTTTAGTTGCATTTAAAGCCACATTAACTTATGTTGCCGTTATTATGCTCTATTAGCTCATTTTGTGTTTTTCTTGATATTTCAGGTGATTATGTAGTCATTTGAGTGCTTTCGAAGTGCATGGGATTGATTCATATTAGATTGGATGATTTGAATCGAAGACGAGGCGTTGGTAGGAGAAACAATTGATTATTGGTCGCAAGGGTAGTTTCTATCATTTCACGCTATGAAGTTATTAGTAGTGACAAAGCTTTTTGTCAAGTCGGAGTATTAAGGGTCGTGGTTTGAAGTTTCATAGGAATTGAAATATAGGAGTAGCACACGCATATATGGTCAGCCCATAACATTAGCACCTGAGTCGACGTCTTACTCGCTTCCTCCCCACACCCTCTTCTCTATTGTTGTCCAACTTAATTAGTTGAAAATCGACCTCCTTACAAGTTGGAACTGCACACTGGCCTTAAATGTAACACACTAATAATTCCTTGGTTTTATAAAATCATTTTCTCACTTAAATAAAGAAATTCTTAGAATACTACTGCCACCTTGATAACGGTTAAAGCTAGTGCCATAGTTACGGAGTGGAAATAACTAAATTTCAAAATATAAATAAATAGTTAATGGCCTTTAATACAAGTTGGAATATAGGCCCAAACCAAATCTTCTTTTTATTTTGTCAAAACCAAATCAACCAAAACAATCCATTAACTCAGGGGAATTTTGGTAATATTAATCCATCCTTTGGCAGATTTTCTTTAATTAAGCCCACTCTACTGAAGGAAATAATGCCCTTGGTCCAAGTTTGCATTTAATGCATTTAATGCTAAGTCTAATAAATGCGGTTCAGTATTAATTAACAAGTTAATAAATCAGTGAGATCAAGTGAACTGAATGCCTAGCTAGAGGCCGCTTCAGTTCAAGTGAAATTAATAACATCAATCCACAACTTATTCTCGACTGAACCCGTAGGGTCACACAAATAGTACGTGAACGGATCAAGATTTAAGTGAATATATTATTCATTAAGTACTCTATTTATGATCATTCGGAAATGACGGATCTCGGTTCCAGTGGGAGCTGAAATCGTCAAAAGGCAAAGTAAAGAATATTCCGGAAATGAAGATATTGCCGGAAATGGATATATGGTTCATGACGGAAGTATAAATATTATCCAAGTCGTAGATGTTGTCGGAAACGGAAACATGGTTCGTATCGGAAAATATTATCTGAAATAGAAATATTGTCGGAAACGGAAATATTACCGGAATCGGAAATATTGTAGGAATAGGAAATTATTTCCGGAATAGGAAATTATTTCTGGAATAGGAAATATTAAGCGAAACGTAAATATTTTTCGAAACGAAAATAGATTCCGGAATCGAAAAACGGATCGGAAGCTTGACTAGCGACAAACCAGCAAGTGAGACGGCCCATCGCTCGACAAGCAAAAGGCTGATCGCACAGCACTAGGCGCGAAGCCCAGCACCAACGCCCAGCCGTGTGCGATGGGCCTGGAGCGTTGTGGGCAGCAATGAGCCAAGGCAAGTAGCAGCAAGCCAAGGCAAGCAGCAGCGCACATGGCCGAGGCCAAACTGCAGCGCGCGCTGGACCTTAGGCCAGCAGCGACTGCGTTTGGGCCTAGCCAGGAACGCTTGCCAGCGTGGCCCTTGTGGCTGCGTTTTTTTTTTCATCTTGGGCTTCAAGCAATGTCCGATTACTTAGTCGCCAAGTAACTTTGGCTCTAAGTATTAATCTTCCTAGTCCTACTAGATTGGATTAATTAAGAGTTTAATTATTTCTATAATTCTAATTGGTTAAGAATTTCAATCCTAATAGGATTGTTAATTGTTTTCCTAGTGAGACTCAAATTCCTTATTTCATACTCTGTAAATATGAGGCTAGCCCTCATAATTTAATACACCAATTCATATTCTTTACTTAGCTTGTGTTCAAGGGAGAACATAGTTTATATCCTAACCCCAGTGCATAAAACCTTAGTAGTGTCCTAGTTGGTTGAACCTAAGGAGGATCTGAATGTGCTGTGGACTTTCTACGGAGGTGCGACACTTGGAGCTATAAAGACTTGTTCTTGTTTGGTTCTGGAGCAGCTAGAGAAGACACACATCACATTGTATATAACCTAAATTATGCTAATTGACTATGTGGCAATTAATTTGGATTCCTGGCTTTATGGTTTTTCCACTTGAATTATATTGTTTGTATTATTCATAACCTCACATCTACAACATATTTTTTAATAATCCCACATTTATTACCCAATGACTTTTATTGGGTCCAATAGGTCATAAACCTGTTGTAGGCGGTAATATGTCCCTACGTGGCAGTACTCTCTCTCGATATATTCAGTCATCATCATCAATTCATCACCATCTCGTTGACTTTTTTACCGGTTACTGGTCACTTAAGCCCAATAAAAGTCGTTGGGTAGTAAATGTGAGATTATTAAAAAATATGTCGTAGGTGGGATTAATAAAATAAAATCTGCCAAATGTTGGATTAATATTACCAAATTTTCCTTAACTAAGTTGTAGTCTAGAGTCTATTAAAAAACAGAGTTCAAAACTATTCAAGCAATAACTCTCTCAACCATCCCATCCTGAATGATAATTTTTCTTGCAAGTCACCTCTACGAGTCCTACTTAGAAAATGCTACTCCCCAACTATAATACCTCATATTTTTGAAGTAATTATAAATGTATTTAATTATATTTATAAACCATTTTATATTTTATAAATTAAAGTCGGTTTTAAATATTTATTTAAATTTATTTTATTAATTAGAAATATTTATTATTTTTAATTATAGAGAAAATAATTTATTTTTAATTTGGAATTTAATTGGGTTTTGAAAAACAAAACGATTTGAATTGTTCTAACCCAATCCAAATTCTATTGTGAGCCCAAACGAATAATTCAAGCCCATTCTTTTAATTCAAGTCCATCTTTTATGTTTCCTAATCCTAGCCCAACTAAGAAGGGAAACCTATAAATACCCTCCCATGTTTCATTAAATTCCCACTTTCATAAATTTCACAAACCCTCAATTTCTCTCCCCTTGTCGTGCACTCCAAGCCAGCAACACCGCATGCTCGCTCGCCTGCACAACAGCACCGCATACGTCGCCTCGTGCTGCTGCCTTTCTCCCTCGCCGCGCCCTGCCTCGCCACGCGCCCCTGCTTGCACCAGTCAGCGTTGCACGCACATAGACCGCACAAAACAACCCCGCACATGCACGCATCACTATTGTTGTCGTGTTTCCCCTTCCTTGTTCGTCCGTTCAGGCGACTTCCCTTGACCGTTGTCGTGGTTTAGGTCGACCGGTATGATTCTCTTCTTCCTAATCTATCTCTATTTAAATTATGTTTTTAAATTATGAATATATAAGATTATTATTATTTATTATTATTGTTCTAAATTGTATTTGAGATTGGTTATGAACACCAAAGTTGACGATTTTGATGATTAGACTATTGAGGACGATTTTAATTGTAGTAATTGTAATTTTCAAATTTGAAATATATTTAAAGCTTCAATTTTTATGAGTTTAATTGTGTTTAGTGATAAATTAGGGTTTAGAGATTTGATTAAACTCATAAGATTAATTGATTAGCATAATAGATGTAAATTTTAATTATGATTATCAATAATAATTTTCAGATTCATTTTAAGTATTAAAGCGTCGATTTTTAATGGTTTTATGCATGAAATTAATTAGATTCAAAAAGACTGAGGGGCAACTACACAGGGGGCGACACTATAGGTACCCTCTTTACGTGTCGCCTGTGACCCGACACCATATGGTGGTTTATGTGTCGCCTCTTATCTTGGACCCGACTCAAAAAGACAAAATTACATGTTTATATATTTTTTTATGAGTCGATTGCTTCTGTAGAGGCGACACGTATAGTGGTCTATGGTGCCGCCTCCTTCATATAGGGGACGCGGATAGTAGTCTATAGTGTCGCCTGTTTCTTTAGAGGCGACACGTAAAGAAGTCTATGGTGTCACCTACTTCTTTAGAGGCGACACGTAAAGTAGTCTATGGCGTCGCCTACTTCCATAGAGGCGACTCCTAAAGTAGCCTATGGTGTCGCATAAAGTAGTGTACGGCGTCGCCTTCTTTTTTGAGGCGACACCTTTGCTATTTATTTTTAATTTTTTACGGTAAAATAATTACAGCCTATGTAGGATTCGAACCTACATATATGTGCAATGGCACATTGCTCTACCAATTGAGCTAATAGGCTTTCAAAAATAATTAATGGTAGTAATACTTGAAATAGAACTATGACCAAATAAAAATTATTAGGCCTTTAAAGAGAAACAACAAGGAGCAGGAATAAAAAGTAGGACATTGTATAGTGTAAGAAAATTCTCAATCACCAAATAACCACCAAGTATGTACTTCCACAGTTCAACCAGCAATTGCTAAAAATTACACACTTTTCATGCTCGGAATTTTGAGAAGCTTAACAAACAAATGGCCACATTGCAAGTAACCACTACTTGTAGCCTTGCCTGATTAGACTATGGTCATCAAACATACTATTTGGAGAGTAACAACCCAGCAAAAACTCCTAGACAGCACCACAGATCTATAGAGGGGTGGACACCCTATCATAAATAAAGATGTAAAGAACATAAACAGCATTGAGTTTCAAAATGAGATATGAACAACTAATCTGCTACAAAATATGAGAAGAGAAAGAAAACAGCATCAGAATAATTCACATTGCACAATGAACAACCCAGTCAACAATAAACCAATCTCAAATTACGCATAATCACCATAACATCGATGAAGAAAGACAACAACTAAAGTGATAGCAGAAGCTTCCACGCAAAATACCATTAGCAAAAGTAAAAGGGAGAAAAAAAGAAACCTTGTACTAACAAAGGAAGTAAACTGAAGAAAAACAGGCAAAAGAACACATAAAAGATTTACCCCACATTCAATCTGTCTTAGTACTTTTGCACTAGAGAATGAAGCACGCCACCAGCCTCCTTGCGCTAAGAGTTTTTCCTACATGCAGAATTGTATAATCAGATCATACTACCAGAGGATAAACACATCATCAGTCTTACACAAGACAAGATAGAGAAAATTACTAATAAATTTAATCAATGTTAACCAAGTAAATTAAAAGCTCTCTACAGCTACGCGTCGTGCAAGTCTTATACCAAATAGAACATGAGATAGAAGTAGCCGTGCCATATCAATGCAGCTTACAAGCAAAGAAGACACAATTGCAGATATTAATCGCTCACAAGAAGTCAAATTAACTTTGGATTCTAACTCTCCTCAAGGAGAATTCTTAGCTCTTGATAAGAAAATGTAAAGTCGCTGAAATTTATTGGACGGGTTCTTAAATACATAATCTTGAGCAGCACAACAATTGTATGAGGCTATGAGCTAACTCACTAGACTTTACCACAGAGTCTACAACACAAGCTCCTAGCATTGATTTTCCATTAACCGGTCCTTTTTTTCCCGGGCATGGAAACCAAATTCATTTGTATTCATTGTCTTTTTACATGGAATACAAAGCTAAATACATACACAATACACTGGTTCAATTTAAATAATAGCAATTTATTTTGTGACCATCACACCAAAGTGTATAACTATTGTAAGGTAAGCCAACTGGACTTAAGAACAAAACAGAAGATCTATAGTTATATAGCACCTTGTATACCTGGAATTAAAACGGTAAAACCTATGGATCGATGTTAAGTTGCTCTAGGGGTGGGTCTCTTAGTGAGAATCATATGAGCACACACGCAGTGCTCGGTTTACATTAGCTTAAGTTCATGTGTTGATATATTGAGTTAAACATGCTGGTGTGACAGATCAGAACAAGAACAATATCTGTCTAATGCGAAAATAGGATCAACAGATTAAGCTAAAGAGAAGAAAAGGAAAGAGAGGAGTTATACCTCCCCTGTAATTTGAGGTTCATTATTGTTCAACCTTGTCGCATACGTTGAGCTATCAAAACATCAACAATTAAGGTCTCCCATAGTATAATACATATGCTACTACAAAATAAAATAAAAAGTTTACCAAATTAGCCAGAAAGATGAGGGAAGGTCATAAACTCATAACAAATATTCTAACCATATACCAGATGAATTATTCCCTCACCTAGCATCTTAGAACAACAAAAAATGAAAAAGAGAGGCGTCAAAGATGAAAGCTTAATTGAAGAAACTACAGCAAGTGAAAGTCATGCTAATAACTTAAATACCTGAATGAAAATTACTGTTATTCTTCTTGTCTTTTCTCCTTTCTGGTATCATTAACTAGAGAGACTAAAAACATGTGGAGGTTCAGAAATATATCTTCTAGCAACCACCAAAAGAGCATTCAACAGACTGGAAGTAGTAACCCTCATTGTGTATCTGCCAAAGGAAATTATTATTCCAAATAAAGTTATCAAACAGTAGAAACTTCAGAATTCACCATAATCTCCGGCCTTAGAACACCAATACCTTGACCAATTATAGACGCTTTCCAATTCCATAAACAAAAAAATTCAATCATCCAAACACTACTCTACCTATGTTTTGACTCTAGACAACAACCATATTCAATCCAACAAACACTATTCTATAGATTTTGTAACTCCAGAAAATAGCAATTAACAATGATACTAACAAAATTTCCATGGTGAGATACAACTTCAAACCACCAATACTCAGAAATCTTAGAATTGGCAAACAAGAAACAACCATATGTATCAACAATTAAGCTACAAAACATAGAAAAAATCCTAGCCTCCACAATCTTTTCCTCCTGCAGTGCAGAACTTAATTTGATAAAAATAAAAAAGTTATGAACTTAATTTGATAGAAATACAAAATTAAAGCTCAATTTACAGGGACTAGATCATATCAATACAATGAAGTCTAGTAATTTTTAGGGGGGGAAATTGATGAGAGTGATATGAACGAAAGGGGAAGAAATTGTTAAAAATGTTGTTTACCTCCTCGATCTTCCTCGTGACGCTAATTTATTTGCGGAGCGGTTCTCCGACATTCAATGCATAGCCACACAAAAACGGTCAGATAATAAACACAATCGCGAATTCGCAACTTTTCGAGCAGAAACATTAACATCATCGACATCGAAATCTAATTAAAAAATTCACAATTTATATGGATTCTGGATTTTTAGGTTGAACAAAATTTTACTAAAAAAAAACATCATTCATTTTCATTTTGGAAGGAAACCCTAACCTCCCTACTCTGGTCGTCCTCGCGGGACATAAGGAACTTGGAGACGACAACGGAGGAGGTGGTAGGACGTCGTGGAGAAGACAGACGCATTGTCGCCGTGAAGAGAACTTCTCCATCTCTTTCCAGGAGATAGTATGAGGAGAAGGTGAGAGGGATGGTTTGAGAATTGAGATGAAGATGTAAACGAAAGAGTGAAGACGTCAAAAATCCAACCAATACCGGTAATTGATAGTTTCTGAATCTTTCGCCAGAGGTTTTGCGATTCCCCAATTCGTTGGAGGGTTTCGATTGCCTGAGTATTAATGGAGGTCGCGTGGATTTGGTTGATGGTTCGCCGATTTCGTTGATGGAGTTTTAGGGTTAAGTTAGATTTTGATTAACGTTTTTTATTTTTATTTTTTAAAAATTTAGGTCTCATAAATTACTTTGATCAATTGCTAGTTTGCTACGGAGCATTTCATTATGACCTTTCGTATTTTTTATATTCCGTAATATTATTATTGTTTTAACTAGGCCCTCGATACTCTTTTTGATGCTAGAGTCGCGGCGCATATAAACAAAAAAAGCTATGGTGTCACCCGTAAATCAAAGGCGAAATATAATGTCAACTCTAACGTGTCGGTTTAATTTAACAGGCGACGCATCCTAGGATCCCAAAACACTGTTCAAGATTGGGATATACAAATAAATTAAAAGAAAAACCTAAGGTGTCGCCTATAAACTTAAGGCGACACATATACTTTAAGGGTTAGTTAAATACTCATAGGCGATGTATAAGGTCAAATCTACAGTGTCGCCTATAATGTAAGAGGCGACACGTAAAGTATATACATCCCTTACTATGTAGCAGGCGACATGTAAAGTATACGCGTCCCCTTTTATATTACGGGGGACTCGTATACTTTTACTTTCCGAGTCGCCTGTTCAATAAAAGGCGACTCTAAAATCTTATGTGTCGCCTGATAAATTGCAGGTGACGCGTAAGCCTTTTATTTGGTTATTTATTTTGATTTATGAAGCCTTATGAGTCACCTGCGCCATAAGAGGCGACTCTAAAAGCTTATGTGTCGCCTAATTTTTTGAGGCGACTCGAAAAGTCCGACTCCGTAGGGTGTTTTTGTAGTAGTGATGTTGTTCAAGTATGTTTATGCGTTTATGGTTTATTCGCATGCAAGGATGTTATCCATGGTATTGTACGTAAGGTCTAGCATCTTATTAGTCAAGCCTATTTGTGCCTCATTGCACTATTTAGTAACCGCACGTGCCTCGTACGTGGAGGGTGTATAATTTCAGTAACCACATATGGAGGGTATGCTCATCGTTAGTAACCGCATATGTAGGGTATACATTAAGAGTCAAGGTGAATTGAATTAGGAATCATTCGTGCCTAGTGCACAACCCGCATGTTAACATGCATGTCGTGGACTCAACATCATGTTGAGAAGGAACAAAGGAGTAACTTTATTTGAGTCATGAATGTACTGATCACAAGTCCTAATGATTCTAAAAGAAACATTGTTTGGTATGTTGTTCGTTTATTTAATGCCTTATTTGATTGTGTCTTGAGTCAGCTTTCAATAAAATATTAATAAACATAAAGTGCAACCCGAATAAGCTTCAAAACTCTTAGAACATAAACACCTTGAGTATGAACAATGGGGGGAAGTACAATAGGCCATGGGGCAGTACTCCTACTAGTGATACAAGACGTTGTTTCACTTTTTATATACGCAGGGAATTCCATCAATATGTCTTGACACAGGGTTACCATTATTTCTTTTGGTGTTTGGTGGGCTCCCAACACCCTTCCAATGGACATTTCATTCTTGGCCCGTTCGATGCTTATTCTAATTAATCTATGAGTCAAGAGTCGTGTCTTGAGTCGAGTCTTGTCTTCGTGATTAATTGTTTATTAATTGGCTTTTGCATGTGGTTTCAATTGTCGTTTGGAATGAAGCATTTTAGTTTAAGAATCGTCTTAGCTTGTAGTACTCAGCTTTTTGTTGATTACGTGCTTTGTGTTTTTGGTCATGACCTTTGTCTTAATGACCCTATGATGATCCATCATTTCCACTTGCATTAATTGTTAGGCAGTAAAATTTTAATAAGAAGGATTCCAGAGGAGACTTGTTGTAATACCCCGATTCTAGACCTTATTAAAATATTAGTTTAAAATAATAGAACTATTAAATCGAGTATAAAATTCGGCAGAGTTACCTTTGTTAATTGAACAAAACCCAAAAATGGAATATTTAAAATCCTGTTACATTCGACAACACCAATAAACCTGTGTATTCTAAATACAAGCGGAAGCAATAACAGAGAATCGGAGTATCACCGCCTCATTTACCTAAGAGCAAATGCAAAGCTACAAACCTCAAGATCGATAAAGGAAAATTAAGATTACAAACCTCTTTGCGTTAACTAAATTAAAATTTGACAATTATATAGAACTTTTAAATCAAATTAATTGTTAGGAATCTACGATAGAAAACCATTTTTTGAAATACATTCACTTCTATTATTGTCGTCCTCACTCGAAGCAACCTTTGAAAATCAATAATACCTGTGGATAATGGTCAATAATGGTCATCTGCTCACCATAATGAAATGGGTCGTCGCAGGTTCAATCCCAAATGGGAGAACAACACAAACAACAAACAAGAAATACACACGTCAGCGAAAGCTAAGTACCACAACCCTTCCTTAATCAAACATTGAGAAAACTTATGTAAATATTTAAGTAGCAGAAAATAATACACCAATAAAGAGTACACATGAAAATCAAGACATCGTTCCAAAATAACTTTGAATAATATATAAAATATAAAACAAACTGAGTTATGTTAGTAGTTAAGTAAGTATTAGAGATTACTAATGGTTCTCTATTGGAGCTCTTATCCAAATCATATGTATCTCTTACATTCCGAATTTCCTGTAAGTCTCCATTCTAAGTAGATCTGGGAGCCCCTGACAATCTACTGAACAATAGATAGACCCGGGAGACCCTGACAGTCTACTTGAGATGCACCCGGGAGCCCCTGACAGTATATTCAATCTTCGTTATTGGCCAACTATTTTCAATAACCTCTAGTGTGCACACCCCCCAACTCTAACTTTTATTGTGACCCGGGAGTCCCTGAACAGTCACACTAGAGATGAGGACGGTTTACCATCTTTCCACATACGGCGAAAATCAATCAATAAATCCTACAATCACCTTAAATCTTTTCTCCAATTCTCAACAAGTTCCTCCTCATAGTTTTCAACATAAATCTTTAATATACTTTAAGAAACCAAAGTGTTAGAGCTTTAGCTAACCACCCAATTATCCCACTTATCACTAACGTAAGATATGCAATTCATTAATAATTGATTTTATAAAATAACTCATGAATCTCAAATTCATCTATTAACCTGCATAGAAAACCAACCAACATCAATAATAACACTAAAAATAGCACTAGTATCAATACTATCTACAATAAGACATTAATAATAACAAAAAAAATAATTAAAAAACAAGATCAAGGACAGCAACAATACTATTACAAATAATTATCATCATCAACAACGCCGACAATAACAAGACGAAGGCAGCAACAACAGTAGCTTTAAGAAGGGAGTATCTCCTAGCACACAAAAATCTGAATCAAGTTACTATTGAGCCTAAGTTCATCTAGACGAAGAGATGTACAATTCTTATTCAGAGAACAGGAGCTCAAAATGATCAGAAGATCGCCGAAATAAGAGAAACATAAACCGGTGCTGACACCACAGCAACAACAGCAACGGTTAGTTTCAGAATGGCTTATCTCCTAAAATACGGCCCCAAATTGAGTGATTCTTGAGCCTAAATTTAATAACTCGAAGAGATCTACAATTTTTGTTTGGAAATAAGAACCTAAAAATGAATAAAAGACTGAGAAAACAGGACGACCAGAAGTTCGTGCTGAATGCAATTGCAACAGCGGCAACAAGAACATCGACACCAACAACAATTATAACACTAACAAATATAACCACAACAACAGCTCGAACATCCTTGATAACAACAAGAACTCCAACACTAACAACAATCAATTAAAAGAAGCAACAATATCAATTAAAATCAGTAGCAACATCATCAATAACAAAATCATGCATGATCACCCACAATTTGTTTTCAATCTATCCTTAACGAAAAGAAAAAAAGAAAAAAAGAAAAAGGAAGGAGTGTGGCACCTCGGGATAGAAATGAGCAGAAGAGAAAAGGAACAAAAACACAAAAATCAACACCAACAAAGAAGGTATCACCTCCGACAGTATTAGTAGCGCCGACGAATAAGGACAGCGCCTCCGTCAAGTGAAAGAACCGATGACACCAGATAAAGCCAAAAAAGAGAGAAGATTCAATAAGTTAGGGTTTACTCAATTTGGGGGTTTTGATCTTTATTCAATTTCAACTAATTGATGAAGGGAGTCTGAAATTACCGAACAAAGGAGTATGATCGAGTGGAGATCGTCGATGTTAGATGTGAGGAGAAGTGGTGGCTTGATAGGTGAATTTGGCGAGGGGCAACCAACGAACAGGAAAATGGAGAACCAAAATTTTTGAAGATGAGTCAAGATGAAATGGTAAGGATCAATATTAGGAGATGCGATGTCGGTTAACACAAACATCTCACTTCATTTTTTTCCATTATTTTATATAGATTTTGTATTTCATATTTTTTTATTTATTTTATTATTTTCTCAAATTGTTTGTTTGAATTTTTTTTTTTTTTTACCTATTAGAAATCTAAAATTTAATATCATACAAAGTATTTGACTAATAAGTTCGTTTAGAATAATATTTTCATAAATAATAATTTCTTAAATATAATTAAGAATATAAAATGTTGGGGCATCACATTATACCTCCCTTAAAATAAGTTTCGTACTCGAAACTTCAAAACATAAAATTTTATATTATTTGAAGAAACTCAGCGTTTTGAATTTATATCTTGAAATCATAGTATAGCAATCAAAACAAATTTAAAAATAACAAATTTTTCAAATGAAATTGAATTTCAAACGTAGATTTGCAAAAAACGGAGAATTTAATTTCTCCATGTAGGTTTGATTCCAATTTGAGTATTGAATTTGTATAAATTAGTTGGAATAGAAAATAACAATTAACACATTTAGGGATAATGAAGGTTATATTTCCCCACTAACATTCACCAGGTTGATGAAGAAAGAAAGAAAAGTATTACTCTCGAGGGAAATGTTCGATACACATATTTCCAATTATTTTGGAAAGTTTTTACCCTTAAGAGGAAAATTTTGAGTTTTATATACTTTTCAAGGTTATTGTGGAAAAATTTCAGTCACATTTTGCTAATGAAAACATGATAAATATTTGGCAAAGATTTTCGAAGTTTAAAACATAAATCTTAAGGCCACTCACTAGTAGAAAAAACCCTTATTGCAGCGGGCTTTTAGACCCCTGTTGCAGCGTACATCGTATGCTGCAACTGGGGGGCCTGCAACAAGTCTGAACTTGTTGCAGCGTACAATGTTCGCTGCTAAAAGGGGTTTTTTGCAGCGTACATATGTATGTACGCTGCAACAAGTGCCAAAAAATTGGCAAAAATTTGGACTTGTTGCAGCGTACATATATATGTACGCTGCAAAAGACTCAACTTTTTGCAGCGTACATTTATTTGTACGCTGCAACAAGTCTGGAATTTTGCGAAATTTTTTTCCCTTGTTGCAGCGTACAATATATATGTACGCTGCAAAAAAGCACTTTTGGCGGGAAAATTCTAATTTTGTTTAGGGATACCTAGAGTGCCTTGCACCAAATATAGAAACCTGTCAAAACAATAATAGAATAACGCAACCTGTATAACAAATATAAAAACAACAACTGGAGTTTTGTATACTATATATCCCAAAACCAAAGTGCACATATTACATTTAAATATATGTTCCAATTTCAACATAAACATACATTTTAATATAAAATTTATTCTATAACAACTAAACCAACTCGATCAAGCGCGCTAAAGCCAATAATAAATACTTGCTGGTAAAAAACTTAGCCCATTGCTCACGAACCACATCAAATTCCTCGCATAAGGCGCAATCCTCGGAGTGTAGACCTTTACAAAAACAGAAATTTAAATTAAACATTAGATTAAATACAAATTAAATATCACATTTTTTTGTAGTGTATGTGCGTGGCACATTGCTCTACCGTTTGAGCTAATAGGCTTTCAAGAAGAATTAATGGTAGTACTACTTGAAATACTTGGCTGAAAAATGTGTATCCGTTGGTTGACGGTAAAATTAAATGTGGATGCTGGCCTGAAAATCATTCGCCTAATGCAGAAATAGAAACAAGAGAACTAAAAACCACCAAAGGAAAGAGTAGGATATACCTTCCCCCTTGTAATTTGATATTCATTGTTGTTCAACCCTGTCACAAATGTTGAGCTGCCAAAAATTAAACAATTCTCCAACAATAATAATAAAGGTTAACAAATAAAAAGAAAATGAAAAGGTCAGAATTTCCAGACATTTATCTTTATATTACACAGAATAAATCCATCTATGTGACAACAAATAAAAAAGGTTATCAGATAAACCAAATGTAAAAAAAGAAAAGGTCAGAACTTTCAAGACATTTATGATTTATCTTTATAGTAAACAGAATATTCGAACCATATACAATCAGCTGGTCCTACACAACACTTACAACAACGCCTGTATGATTGGTTCAACAATGCGAAATTGGCAGATACCGAGTAAAACACTACTTTGCAATCTGCATAACAAACTTGACACTTTCCTTACAACATAGATGTGTGTGTCTTGACATGAAAGCAATCACACAATAACATGTAGTACCAAACTAAGACTTCATAACTTCACTGTAGAACACCAACATGATTATCAACAGTGTTTATTGATAGTACAAAATATTTGATATGCAATACAAAGAACATATAGTTTTTCTAAAAGAGACAAACTCACAAAGACCTGAGATCTAAAGAACAAGAATATAACAATTCGTCCATTGAACTTGTAGCGATACATGTCAAGGATCGTACCTGAATCTAGAAATTTCCCTGAATGGTCCTCCAATACCACATCCTACATCCTACATCCTACATCCTACATTAGAAATTGATGATCATCAGTTTAGTTATATACTAAAGCTAGGAGATAACTCAGACAATGACATCAAATTTACTAATCATGATACAAATTTTAGCCTTCAGCATTCCAGGCCAATAGAGTAAATGACATAGCTTGACTGTCTCATCTTGTCTCCTTTTGTTTAAAGCTCTCTTTAAAGCTCATGTTCTATTGTAAAAAAAGCAGAAGAGAAGTAGAGAGGTAGTCAGACTTACTAGTTCCTCAACATGTTTAATTGCATGGCTATCCCAATTCAATGTGATGTTAATGTAACGGCGGTGATGTTCCTGTAAAAACAGTGATGTTCCTATAACAACAGTGATGTTCATTTAGTTTTCCACATGATATTTTGGTTGTTAAAGTCGCAGCAACACCAGCTACCCTGTAACACCCCGACTTCTAGACACCATTAATTAGGTTAATTATCTTTAATTAGCAGCGGAAACTCTAATTTAGTCGGAGCGTCACTGCCGTATCTCCCTCGTGGAAAATACAAGGCGACATAACCTTTTTAAATTTACTGACTACTATTGAGTAACAGTAATTATACTTCACTTCGATTAATTCTTAAATATTTACATCGAAATCTAAATGAACTTTAATAAATATTCCTAACATTGATTAAATATAAATATTAAAATCTAAATCAAATCATAAAATCAAACTTAGAGCTTAATTAATACATCCCTTTATTACTAATGACATAGTTATCTTTACTAAACATCGATCGTGAATTTGATGGTGCTATCCTCACTCTAAGGCATCCCATGATCTTCTTCGTACCTAAAACAAAAGCAACATCGTGAGCCGAGGCCCAGTAACATACTACCCTAACAACGTAAACTCATTTCAATTCATTTTATTTAATTTGCAAACAGGGAGAATAGAATATAGTAAATCACTTTCACAGAGCATCATAATAAAACATCATTTATAACTTGAAACTTTAGTAGTTCCCATTATCTTTCATAAAACCTTCATTTTACTTGGTAACTGACTAGTTAGCCTTGCGGGACGTCTCCCACCTTGCGATAGTCCTCAAGGAGCACTCTCCCTTGTTGGACATACGCCCGTACCTAAATAGTTTCTCTTTTAGCTTGCGGTAACCCTCAAGGAGCACTCTCCCTTGTTGGGTGTCCCGCGGTACGGCGGTACGTGCACGACCTAAAAATAGTAACCCCACTAACTGCCAGAACCTGTTACACTTTTATTTATCATGTTTCGTATCTTATTAATAACTCGTAAACATCATCTTATAAAATCATTCATAAACATATTTAAATATCATCATTCATAAAACACACTTCATAAATACATTTCATATCCCACAATCCAATAAAAACACATCATTATAAACATATTTCATAATCACATAAACACATTTTATAAGGGGATTGTGGGTGTTAGCAATAGATGTTACCTCAACCGTAGTTTATACGTCCCGTTCGATGGATCGTTCTTCCTGAGCTCCAAGGACCGAATATTCTTGTAATGTTATAAATTACCCAGTTAGTAATTATAAAAATAATAATAATCATAATTACTCCCTTTTGAAACAGTTTATATTTCATTTTAAACGTGATTCTTATTTAAGAGATCTTAGTGCATCTTTAAAAAAACTTTAGTATTTAAGTCACGTAACATTAGTCATTTTATTGCTTTTGGGCTTTTTAGAAAACAGTAAAAACTTGCCCAAAATTAATTAGGAAAGATAAAGTCAACCAAATCTTTAAATTTGGAAAAGTGGGTTTCAAACTTCCAACTTCCAACTTCCAAGACCACTCTTGGTCTCGGCTACAAAGAGGGCGAACGAAGAGGACAAGAGGAGGCGACTGGGCATGGCCCACGAACGACGGGAGCAGCGGTAGCAGAACACCGACAAAAGGGGCGACACTGGTGGTTGTTTGTGGGAAGCCTGGGACGGAGGTACACCGAGAAGAGAGGGAAAGGCAGGGGGTAAAATGCAATGAAGACCGAGAAGGGAAAAGGAGAAAGGCGGCAAGGGATTGTCGTGGGTGGTCTTTTTGGTGGTCTCACTTTAATTGGTGTTTCTTGTTGGGTGGTTTCCGGTGGTAAATGAAGGCCGAGAAAAGTGGCGGCTGCGATGGTGGTGGTTCAAGACCAAAATAGAGGAATGAGGTAAGAAAACTTCACAATTTCTAATGGTCATAATGGAATAAGATGTTGGTTTTGGTTGTGAATTGAATTGGTGAATCAGTAAGCTATTTATAGATTTTTGGAGGGATGCAAAACGTCATCTATGAGCTATTGTTAATGGTTTTGTCAGGAAACAATTGGCATAGAGAGAAGAAGGAGAATCAGTGGGCAATACCAGTAGAATTGAAATACAATGGATCTCATGGGTTGTGCGTTGGCTTGAATTGGTGAAGGAGGAAGTCAAAAGTTTGATTGTCTGGCATACCCCATGTTTGCCAAATATGCTGGTACATACGATAAGGAAGAGGAAGAAGACGACTTTGGTTCTTGTAGTTGTTGACTTGGACTTATAATAAGGGCAAATTTGTAATTTAAAAGCTTGGAGCTATTTTTGGAAACTACTAAAAATAGAAATGTTTAGCTAAAATTATTCTTTATGAAAATATCGTTAACGAAAAATAAATAAATTTTCGTTTATAATTTATCGTTTAAAATAAATCGTGAAAACGTTTAAAATAACGAAATTTGATTATTCGTAATTAAAACGAAATCAAGCTAATAAATATTTTTAATTTTAATAAATCAAGTTTAAAAATTTCGGGATATTACACTCTTACCCCCTTAGAAAAAGTTTCGTCCTCGAAACTTGAAAATTAGATTTGAAAATCGAAAACATTCGAATAAAAGTATAATATTTTATTTTAAAACCAAGATCTCACAATTTCATTCAAATTCCGACAATGTCTAGCTTTCATTCTGCCATCTTTTTAATGACTCCGCTTCAACTCGAGACCTAGAATCGAAGAGTAAAGAATACAAAAAGGGGCAAAATTATATATTGATCCTTAATCGTCATTAAGGTCAATTATATTCCGCCATCGTCTTTCGTATCTCCACTTTACTTCATAAAATAGGATCGAGGAGCAAAGAACATAAAAGGGGCCAACTTGTTAGCTTAGACTAAGCTCCCATTTTACTTTGTGCGATCCCGTTTGAAAATATTTTCCACCAAAAATAGTAATTTTTAATACAAAATTATAATTCTGAAGATATATATATATATATATATATATATATATATATATATATATATATATATATGTATATATATATATATATATATATATATATATACATGTAATGAAAATAAATCAATTATAATAGTTTAAATTGTAAAAAAAATCATTTATTATAACAATCTCATACTCTGAGCTCAGGAGAACTTCCATCGAAGACGGCTTCCATGTATAACGATTAGTTATTACCAATACAATCATGTCAGCATAACATAATCCATAAATCATATCATAAACACATAATTCTTTAATTGAAAAATTCACATTTAACATAAGCATAACATTCATATCATAATCATTTGATCTAACACACGAGCATGGTTGATTCATAACACGTTTACATAAAACATCGTGATTCGTATATTATATCATTCTTAGGCGACTAATTGGAGATATTGCGTTTTCGTTTGCTTTCGCGCTTCTTTGCTGCAGGAATCTTGTCGTTGACTTTCTTTATTCGATTCGTTTTGATTTTGATTTCCGATCTTTTCTTCTACGTTGAATAACTTCGTTGACTACGTTCATTGCAGGGGTTCGAGTCCAATCACGTGACTAGAAATATATCATTAGACATACGATCTCGTTACTTATCCTTAATATTTTAAGTCAGTAAATCTCGTAATTTGCGGATAATGCTAAGCCATCAAGCGTGCCTAGCTCCTAGAGAACTTAGTTCAGACTACCTGGTTCCATAGACATGTCATTTTTTTCGACTTTCTATTCTTAATTCCATTGCATTCCTCAATTATTCATAATTCTTTTCGAATTTCATAACATTCATTGATATTATCAATATGATAGACAGACTAATTCTTGACAACCTATTTTGGTAAGATCCTCAAAATTTTATATGAAAACTCAATTTCACCATAAATAATCATGCTTAGTTTCGCATAATATTCTTGCATAACTTTTAAAATTTCTAGCTTAGCTTCCTTAACAGAGGCATATCAATCATCTTTTGGATAATAGACTTTTGTACTTATAAACACCAAAATATTCATCATGAATAACACAGGAAGATAACCCTAGAATCAATTTCATTCATAACTTGAACATTTTAACCTAGAATAACCTCAACTTAATTAGTGATCCACTACTCATGAGATACAACCTTATGCTCGTTTGGTGCTCTAACATTTATATCATCCTTAAAGATTTTATAACCATAAAAATTCCTCAAAACAATTCACATCCACAAAATCCTTGAGTTCGTACCGTGCTTAACTTAGCTAGCTGCTTCCAAAAAAAAAAAAAACAATAATGCTTAAACTTTGCCTAGTCTGTCTAGGGTAGGAAACTCGATAAACATAAAATCAAGGGAAGTTCGGTTCAAGAGCGAGAGAGATAAATTAAAATAATATCAGCACTGGCGTCATGTTCGTCTTTCATCATGTAAGCTCTTACGTATGTTGGTGGTCGTGATGGATTATGATTAACCTTAGCATCGTTGCTCCGTCCGTTATGGGTCGAGGTTGCTCCTCCTGTATTCGTGAAAGGTGGTTTAGGACAGTCTCCGACGAAATGATCTTCCCTCCACATCGATAACACGTATTCGTTTCTACACGACACTTGCTTCCTATTTGTCGGGCATTGCAAAGTTTCGAATAGTTGGTTGATCCGTTTTTCAAGTTCCATCAAATTGGGCTTGTCGTCATAGATTTGTGGATTCGAGGGTGAAATTTTCTCGAATAGTGACGCATTTTCGTTCTCTTTAGTGTCTTTCGTTTGCCGAGAATCTTTGACTAATTCAGTTAACATCGTATTTGCCATTCCTAATCGTTCCATCATCATATCTCTTGTGGTCTTCTATAGATTGGTCGTCAGAAATATCGTCATGGAAAACATCATTTTGGACGACGTCATCGTGAATGTTGCGCTTGTGAGCTTTGTTCGTGGCATCGTTAGTAACCTCGATAGTCGATATTTCGCATAACATATTCAATAAAGAAAACATAAATAACATGAGAAATGAATCCCTTTAACCCCGTTCCTACACTCACACTCATTTCATTTTAACTTAACATGATTTTAACATATTCTTTTTACTTATTCCTTAAAATTCTTGCTTAAAGCCTAATGAATTCTATTTCGTGCAAAACCCGTAAGGTTTAGCACTTATGGTCGCAGAACCTTGGCTCTGAATACCAAACTGTAACACCCCGACTTCTAGACACCATTAATTAGGTTAACTATCTTTAATTAGCAGCGGAAACTCTAATTTAGTCGGAGCGTCACTGCCGTATCTCCCTCGTGGAAAATACAAGGCGACATAACCTTTTTAAATTTACTGACTACTATTGAGTAACATTAATTATACTTCACTTCGATTAATTCTTAAATATTTACATCGAAATCTAAATGAACTTTAATAAATATTCCTAACATTGATTAAATATAAATATTAAAATCTAACTCAAATCATAAAATCAAACTTAGAGCTTAATTAATACATCCCTTTATTACTAATGACATAGTTATCTTTACTAAACATCGATCGTGAATTTGATGGTGCTATCCTCACTCTAAGGCATCCCATGATCTTCTTCGTACCTAAAACAAAAGCAACATCGTGAGCCGAGGCCCAGTAACATACTACCCTAACAACGTAAACTCATTTCAATTCATTTTATTTAATTTGCAAACAGGGAGAATAGAATATAGTAAATCACTTTCACAGAGCATCATAATAAAACATCATTTATAACTTGAAACTTTAGTAGTTCCCATTATCTTTCATAAAACCTTCATTTTACTTGGTAACTGACTAGTTAGTCTTGCGGGACGTCTCCCACCTTGCGATAGTCCTCAAGGAGCACTCTCCCTTGTTGGACATACGCCCGTACCTAAATAGTTTCTCTTTTAGCTTGCGGTAACCCTCAAGGAGCACTCTCCCTTGTTGGGTGTCCCGCGGTACGGCGGTACGTGCACGACCTAAAAATAGTAACCCCACTAACTGCCAGAACCTGTTACACTTTTATTTATCATGTTTCGTATCTTATTAATAACTCGTAAACATCATCTTATAAAATCATTCATAAACATATTTAAATATCATCATTCATAAAACACACTTCATAAATACATTTCATATCCCACAATCCAATAAAAACACATCATTATAAACATATTTCATAATCACATAAACACATTTTATAAGGGGATTGTGGGTGTTAGCAATAGATGTTACCTCAACCGTAGTTTATACGTCCCGTTCGATGGATCGTTCTTCCTGAGCTCCAAGGACCGAATATTCTTGTAATGTTATAAATTACCCAGTTAGTAATTATAAAAATAATAATAATCATAATTACTCCCTTTTGAAACAGTTTATATTTCATTTTAAACGTGATTCTTATTTAAGAGATCTTAGTGCATCTTTAAAAAAACTTTAGTATTTAAGTCACGTAACATTAGTCATTTTATTGCTTTTGGGCTTTTTAGAAAACAGTAAAAACTTGCCCAAAATTAATTAGGAAAGATAAAGTCAACCAAATCTTTAAATTTGGAAAAGTGGGTTTCAAACTTCCAACTTCCAACTTCCAAGACCACTCTTGGTCTCGGCTACAAAGAGGGCGAACGAAGAGGACAAGAGGAGGCGACTGGGCATGGCCCACGAACGACGGGAGCAGCGGTAGCAGAACACCGACAAAAGGGGCGACACTGGTGGTTGTTTGTGGGAAGCCTGGGACGGAGGTACACCGAGAAGAGAGGGAAAGGCAGGGGGTAAAATGCAATGAAGACCGAGAAGGGAAAAGGAGAAAGGCGGCAAGGGATTGTCGTGGGTGGTCTTTTTGGTGGTCTCACTTTAATTGGTGTTTCTTGTTGGGTGGTTTCCGGTGGTAAATGAAGGCCGAGAAAAGTGGCGGCTGCGATGGTGGTGGTTCAAGACCAAAATAGAGGAATGAGGTAAGAAAACTTCACAATTTCTAATGGTCATAATGGAATAAGATGTTGGTTTTGGTTGTGAATTGAATTGGTGAATCAGTAAGCTATTTATAGATTTTTGGAGGGATGCAAAACGTCATCTATGAGCTATTGTTAATGGTTTTGTCAGGAAACAATTGGCATAGAGAGAAGAAGGAGAATCAGTGGGCAATACCAGTAGAATTGAAATACAATGGATCTCATGGGTTGTGCGTTGGCTTGAATTGGTGAAGGAGGAAGTCAAAAGTTTGATTGTCTGGCATACCCCATGTTTGCCAAGTATGCTGGTACATACGATAAGGAAGAGGAAGAAGAAGACTTTGGTTCTTGTAGTTGTTGACTTGGACTTATAATAAGGGCAAATTTGTAATTTAAAAGCTTGGAGCTATTTTTGGAAACTACTAAAAATAGAAATGTTTAGCTAAAATTATTCTTTATGAAAATATCGTTAACGAAAAGTAAATAAATTTTCGTTTATAATTTATCGTTTAAAGTAAATCGTGAAAACGTTTAAAATAACGAAATTTGATTATTCGTAATTAAAACGAAAGCAAGCTAATAAATATTTTTAATTTTAATAAATCAAGTTTAAAAATTTCGGGATATTAAATACCCCTACAAAGAGTTATCTTCTACTGATACATAGAGAAAAAAAGGAGATGATAAAAAAAGTTATAAGTCGGAAAGGGTTTAACCAAAAGATATCATCACCCATACACACACAAAAATACACACGGACTGATGGAAGCAGATTAACTTCAGAGAAACAGAATACGTGAGAATAAATTAACTCATGAATTAACAAAGAAAACATTAAGAATAAGAAGAGTTTATCTCTTGAAAAAGCCAGTACTAAGAGTGTAATATGAAGAATTTGCCAAAAATTAAAAAACAGAACCTTAATCCCCAAAATAAAGGCACAATGAAGCTAAGCATGCAAATTCACACGAATATATAAATATTTAACTATTTTACCTATTTTCCTGATGGAAGTTATCATACTCTTTCTAAACTAGAGATGTTTGTCTTCTGTTTGTGATTCTCCACTACGAAATTAAGTGTAGCAGCTAAGAGAATTCCACCTTTAGCTAACCTCTTCTCCCGGATTTGCAGTCGCGAAAGAAAATATTCATCTATGACAAACAAAATGAAGTATACCAGTTTAGGATGCGAAACAGTGCAATATTTTTCGCTATCAAAGATGTAATATAGTGCCAAATACTTAGATTTTTCACATTCTCATATAGTCATACCGAAAAATACTATCTTCGTTCCACAATGAATGTTCTATCTACTTTTGTATACTCATCTAATCATCTTCTACTATTCTGAAAACATTGGGTGAAATATTGCTCAAAAGTTCCAGTTCTTAAACAAGGGAAGAATATAGAAATCCAAGAATCTATACCTTCAAGTATCTTCCTGGGCTAGTGTTCTTGTATGCGTATTACAAGAACACTATTTGCTATCCTCATAAATAAGGGATCCACCCATTGCTGTCTCAACCCACAAATCTTCTGCCAATTTCACACAATTGTACCAATCTGTCACGAAATTCAGTAAAAGAAAACAAAAACTAGATCAAATCGTCCTACAAAAATTAGATTAAATCAACAACTCTCAAACGAACTGGACAGAACAAATATTACACAGAACACATTTCCACAAATCACGATCGTGCATCTATGATTAAAACCCCAAAAAAATCATTTGGAAGTATCTTATACTTAACAAACCCAAAAAAAACCCAATCATTCGAACAGACCCTAAAAGAACTCAATCATTCGAACAAACCCTAAAAAAAACCAATCATTTCCCCCAAACAATTAACGAAATGGACCAAAAATAATAGGTATACACCAACATACAAAAAATTGCTAAATCAACTCCAGATCTGGCGATTTGAACCATACACAAACCCCAACACCACAGACATGTTAATTGACGAATAGATTAGAAATATACCTGTGCAATCGACGACGTTTCTTACGAATTGAGATAGCAAAGACAAACGAACTATAGGAGGAGATAGAGTCTGGATATAGCTTAGTTTTCCGAGCAGGGAATGACTTCGCCGGTTGTTTTTTCGAGTAGGGAACCACCAGTGAGAGGCGAGGAAATTAAATAGACTCTTGCTGGAGTACCACCGGTGACGGGCGAGACCCAGCGGCGACGACCACTGGTGAGAACCACCGGCAAGAAGCAGGGTAAGCCGAGAGAAGAAGAAGGGAGTACTGAGAGTACGTGGGATATTCGCTGCTATGAGGTTTGAGATAGAAATGTTTGGTCTGAGTTAAAGTTGCAGCGAAAAAAATTTACAAATATGTTATTGCAGGGGGCTTTTACCATGTACGCTGCAAAATAAAAGGCCTATTGCAGGGGGCTTTTATTATGTACGCTGCAACAACCCTTTAAAGGGTTTGACCTGCGTTGACCGACTGGTTGTTGAAGCGTATTAATACTTGTACGCTGCAACAAGGGGGTTGCAACAAGGGTTTTTTCTACTAGTGACTTAAAAATAAAATAAAATAAAATAAAAGAAATTATAGTATCTGGTAAAGCCATTTCCGGCCAATAAGTACTATGGAACGGATACGACTCTTCCCGTATTATAACTTAGAGCCCGACCTTTTTCCGCAAGTTCTAATTCCTAAGCTCAAATTACCTATACTTCACATTATTTCTAATAGTTCAAAAGCAGAGGATTAACAAAGAAACTGGAACTCCCAGCACACAGATCTCAAATGCATAACTATGCTTATAACTCTCAATCTCAAACTCATTCCTTGACAATTCCTCCCACGATCAAATAAGACTGTGATCACCCCCATAAGTTACGTTTAAGTACCACAATTCATTTCCAAACCCCAATTTCGAATAGACATTTCACGAGCCCAAATCCTCATTTAAATCTTCAATTCAATGCGCTGCTTCTAGTAATCATATTTACCAGAAATCTCAAGTCTTTGTTTAATACACTACCAAATTCATATCATTTCACTATCTAATAATGACTAAGGGAACTTGTTTTGAAACCAAGCCAAATTAGGATTAGTCCTTCAAAACCTCAGACATAATTCACTTCTTGCTCCAATATATGTTCATAACACTTACTTTTAATCCAACTCAGAATCACACCCCTTTAGATTGATCACTTGATGCATGACTTCTCGTAATTAAAACAAACAATAGTTTTGACTTTTGAGTTATCATTATTATTCCTCCATTTCATTGATCAAGTCTCACGACTATACATCTCCAATACATCATACACATAACAAACTAAATACCTCATGTCTAACAACTATGCTAATCAATCATCTTATTTCACTTTCCACTAAAACAAATAAAATTTTATTAACCGAAGAAACATCAAAACTTAAAATCTCCAATATTCTCAAATCACATTTCTTATAATCAAACTCAATTCCTTTAAAGATCAACTTAAATTCTCAACTACTATTTCGCAATACTCCTTAATTATAAACAAATCAATTGTTATAGACCAATCATATCCATTATTTATACTCTCATTATTATATCTATAACTCAAAGAATTCATATAGCCATCTTGGCCTTCCAATTCTATTCATTAATATAATATTACTCATTTGACAGCCCAATAGCTACAAATAGATCCTCATTCCTCAAGTAGTAACATGTCACATTTTCATCCAAAAACAATATATACTAACGTCCCAAAAAGAAAATTCATTATTCAAACTTTGAAGCTCAACTTTTTATAAAAGAAACACTCTCGCACAAATCCCAATCATACGCCAAGTTATGAAGATCATGGCGAACCTAAAAAAAATAGCCTTGGCTCTGATACCATTCTATAATACCCCGATTCTAGACCTTATTAAAATATTAGTTTAAAATAATAGAACTATTAAATCGAGTATAAAATTCGGCAGAGTTACCTTTGTAAATTAAACAAAACCCAAAAATGGAATATTTAAAATCCTATTACATTCGACAACACCAATAAACCTGTGTATTCTAAATACAAGCGGAAGCAATAACAGAGAATCGGAGTATCACCGCCTCATTTACCTAAGAGCAAATGCAAGGCTACAAACCTCAAGATCGATAAAGGAAAATTAAGATTACAAACCTCTTTGCGTTAACTAAATTAAAATTTGACAATTATATAGAACTTTTAAATCAAAATAATTGTTAGGAATCTACGATAGAAAACCATTTTTTGAAATACATTCACTTCTATTATTGTCGTTCTCACTCGAAGCAACCTTTGAAAATCAATAATCACTTCTATTATGGTCAATAATGGTCATCTGCTCACCATAATGAATGGGTCGTCGCAGGTTCAATCCCAAATGGGAGAACAACACAAACAACAAACAAGAAATATACACGTCAGCGAAAGCTAAGTACCACAACCCTTCCTTAATCAAACATTGAGAAAACTTATGTAAATATTTAAGTAGCAGAAAATAATACACCAATAAAGAGTACACATGAAAATCAAGACATCGTTCCAAAATAACTTTGAATAATATATAAAATATAAAACAAACTGAGTTATGTTAGTAGTTAAGTAAGTATTAGAGATTACTAATGGTTCTCTATTGAAGCTCTTATCCAAATCATATGTATATCTTACATTCCCAATTTCCTATAAGTCTCCATTCTAAGTAGATCCGGGAGCCCCTGACAATCTACTGACCAATAGATAGACCCAGGAGACCCTGACAGTCTACTTGAGATGTACCCGGGAGCCCCTGACAGTACATTCAATCTTCGTTGGCCAACTATTTTCATTAACCTCTAGTGTGCACACCCCCCAACTCTAACTTTTATTGTGACCCGGGAGTCCCTGAACAGTCACACTAGAGATGAGGAAGGTTTACCATCTTTTCACATACGGCGAAAATCAATCAATAAATCCCACAATCACCTTAAATCTTTTCTCCACTTCTCAACAAGTTCCTCCTCATAGTTTTCAACATAAATCTTTAATATACTTTAAGAAACCAAAGTGTTAGAGCTTTAGCTAACCACCCAATTATCCCACTTATCACTAACGTAAGATATGCAATTCATTAATAATTGATTTTATAAAATAACTCATGAATCTCAAATTCATCTATTAACATGCATAGAAAACCAACTAACATCAATAATAACACTAAAAATAGCACTAGTATCAATACTATCTACAATATGACATTAATAATAACAATAAAAATAATTAAAAAACAAGATCAAGGACAGCAACAATACTATTACAAATAATTATCATCATCAACAACGCCGACAATAACAAGACGAAGGCAGCAACAACAGTAGCTTTAAGAAGGGAGTATCTCCTAGCACACAACTCTGAATCAAGTTACTATTGAGCCTAAGTTCATCTAGACGAAGAGATGTACAATTCTTATTCAGAGAACAGGAGCTCAAAATGATCAGAAGATCGTCGAAATAAGAGAAACATAAACCGGTGCTGACACAACAGCAACGGTTAGTTTCAGAATGGCTCATCTCCTAAAATACTGCTCCAAATTGAGTGATTCTTGAGCCTAAATTTAATAACTCGAAGAGATCTACAATTTTTGTTTGGAAATAAGAACCTAAAAATGAATAAAAGACTGAGAAAACAGGACGACCAGAAGTTCGTGCTGAATGCAATTGCAACAGCGGCAACAAGAACATCGACACCAACAACAATTATAACACTAACAAATATAACCACAACAACAGCTCGAACATCCTTGATAACAACAAGAATTCCAACACTAACAACAATCAATTAAAAGAAGCAACAATATCAATTAAAATCAGTAGCAACATCATCAATAACAAAATCATGCATGACCACCCACAATTTGTTTTCAATCCATCCTTAACGAAAAGAAAAAAAAAAAGAAAAAAAGAAAATGGAAGGAGTGTGTCACCTCGGGATAGCAACGAGCAGAAGAGAAAAGGAACAAGAACACAAAAATCAACACCAACAAAGAAGGTATCACCTCCGAAAGTATTAGTAGCGCCGACGAATAAGGACGGCGCCTCTGTCAAGTGAAAGCACCGATGACACCAGATAAAGCCAAAAGAGAGAGAAGATTCAATAAGTTAGGGTTTACTCAATTTGGGGGTTTTGATCTTTATTCAATTCCAACTAATTGATGAAGGGAGTCTGAAATTACCGAACAAAGGAGTATGATCGAGTGAAGATCGTCGATGTTAGATGTGAGGAGAAGTGGTGGCTTGATAGGTGAATTTGGCGAGGGGCAACCAACGAACAGGAAAATGGAGAACCAATATTTTTGAAGATGAGTCAAGATGAAATGGTAAGGATCAATATTAGGAGATGCAATGTCGGTTAACACAAATATCTCACTTCATTTTTTTTCATTATTTTATATATATTTCGTTTTTCATATTTTTTTATTTATTTATTATTTTCTCAAATCGTTTGTTTGATTTTTTTTTTTTTTTTACCTATTAGAAATCTAAAATTTAATATCATACAAAGTATATGACTAATAAGTTCGTTTAGAATAATATTTTCATAAATAATAATTTCTTAAATATAATTAAGAATATAAAATGTTGGGGCATCACACTTGTAAGTGAAGATATCTAGCAATGAGATGGATTGAGATTGTTTATTTTACTTGCAATGTTTAAAACTCTGTTTATTTTATTTAGTCTAGAATACTACTACTATTTCTATTTTTTTAGTTAATGGATTCGTTTATTTGGTTTTGGTCTTTGTTTTGGTTTTGGCCTTTATGGTTCCAACTTGTAGAGGAGGCCATTAACTATTATTTAATTCTATTTTGGAAGTTAGTTAGTTCCGCTACGTAATTCTGGTACTAGCCTTAACCGTTATCACGGTGGCGGTAATACTTTAGTAATTTCTTTATTTGAGTTGGAAAATGGTTTTATAAAGACAAGGAATTATTAGGGTGTTACACCAAAAACACAAGTGCAATTGATGGATCATCATAGGGTTATTATGGAAAAATCCATGACCAAAAGACATGAAAGCACGTAATCAACAAAATCTGAGTACTATAAGCTAAAACAAAGCCTATAACTAAACATGCTTCACTCCAAAGTACAATAATGAATCCACATGCAAAAGCCACAAGACTCGACTCTCGACACGACCTTGACTTTATAATTAAATTAGAAGAAGCATCAAACGAGTTTTCTTTCTCCTAGGTCCAACTAGAACAGTGTTGGGGGCCAACCAAACAGTAAGAATATAATAATAACTCGTGTCACCCTATGTGACGGAATCCCCTGCGCATAAAATATTAATACAACGTCTTTTATCACTGTCAGAAGCAACGACCCTGCGGCCAAGTACTCCACCCATTGTTGATACTCAAGGTGCATGCGTTCCAAGAGCTTTGAATCTTGTTCAATTTACTTTACGTTTATTAATATTTTATTCAAAGGCCGACAGACACAATCAAATAAAACAATAATCAATTAAATAACCAAAGAACACTTCTTTTATAATCCTTTAGGACTTGTAATCAAAGAACACTTGAATTCAATTAATTACTATTTTGTTCATTCTCAGTATGATTCTACATATGAGTCCACAACATGATGGCATGTTAACACGAGGGCTGTGCACTAGGAACAAATAAATCATAATTCCTTTCTCCTTCTCAACATGATTAATTATATTAACATGTGAGTTCCCAACATGACCAAATGTACGTGAGGGTTGTGCAACGAGGCACGAATAAACTTAGGCTCCTTGAATGCTAGAAATTTACGCACTTTATCATAAATAAACTTCTCATAACATGCTTGACCTTATATACAAAACATGAATAAACCTCCTTGCATGAGTATAAACAATACATGCATAAATCATACTTGGACAGCATGCTTGCTATTTAAATTCAACAAACATAAACCATACTATTATGTTTGCTTACATAATCAAACATGAATCAATAATCCAAGTAATCATGAATCACTGCATCATAAACATAACATGTATTCACATGAATAATTTGGGATGCCCTAGACTTGTACGTATTTGATCATATTGGTTATGATCAAACGACATATCGGTTCTCTGGACATGACCTATATGGCTATATAGATCGATTCTGGTCTAGACGTGATTTGTACATGTCAGTTATGATCTAGATTTATCGGTTTTGATCTGGACATATTGTAGACACCTACTTTTGTCCCCATTCCCGAAAGGGAAAGGTTCGATGATGAAAGCGTAAATCTCCACTTGACAACGCATCTCCTATAAAATAACGAATCTCAATTCCCCTTTTCATTTCACCCGAAACCTGCTATTTATGGAAACCTGCTAAGAATAGTAACTGCCGTAAAGGGTAGTTGCTAAAAGTCGTAAAAAGATAGAAACCTGTCAGAATTAGGTGTTGCACTCCAACATAAATCCTAAAAGAGATAGAAATTGTAAAAGGAATTCTATTCCTATCGCAGTTCGACAAAAGAGTTAACGTATTAATTAAACTCATAACGAACCTAGAGTTCGTAAAGGGCCCAGACGCATTCCGTCGTAAATTGATACGCACCAAATAACTCGGATTAAGTCTCTTAATGAACTCCGTACTCTAGAGTCCAATCTGACAAAGAATTCTGCCAGACCCTATTTTCAACGCCCAGCCCTGGGCGCCGAAATCTTTGACGCCCAGAGCTGGGCGCCGAAAATACCTGGGACGGATTCTTTTCCTAATCCGTTTCGTATTCAAATTCCTGAAAAACTATCTTTCTACGCCACTTTTTCCTATAAATAGACCCCTAAGTTCGACGTGAAAAGAACACACACAACACACAATTCATATTCCGAGTATTGACTCCAACCCTTAGCCTAAGCCTCACGCTGCGAAATTGTTCACGCGTTCTGTCGCAATCGATCCATAAATCGAACAGAACGTATCCTGTCCCATAATTGAGATTCGTTAAATAAAAATGAGAAATAGCAAAGTCAAAGTGGTTAGTTTTCTGAGAACCGTGACGCACCTCTCAAGGGTGCGTCGTAATATGTCCCTTTTCGATGATTTAATTGCTTTCCTCGCCCTTTTTATGAACTGTTAAACTAACTAAATCTGATTGTTCTACCACGCCTAACAAATATAATATTTTTGGGGAAATTGGATTATCATGCTAGGTCCCTTAATGCAATCTAAATCAGATAATCGCGATCGATCTAGTATTATATGTTGCATATTGCTAAAATCAACTCAGATTAGCTTAATAGTTAACGCATGTCCCTTCAATTATTTATGTTGAGCTAGTAAGGATATCCTGCCTCTGGAGTTATCGACGAGCGAGTACTCCTCTCGGTAGTCACAGTCCCCCGAACCCTCAATCTCTACCTTGCGGGTGTATGTTGAGAGATCCCCACACCAGGGATCACAAGGGAACCTACGGCCGTCGTGGTCAAACATAATTGCACTCCCTTTATGTCACGATAACCGGGTTTTGTCAGTTTTTCTCATTGTCGTTAAAAACTGAATGGCGACTCCTATATTACTAGTCAATTGGGTGTATACTCACAGGAAATCCAATTACACTTGATTGAATAAAAGAATCGTCACACCCACGAGGGACGAGGTCACGCATTAGCCTCGCGCTTTTTCGACCCCCTCACACATATCGGTTCTAATCTGCAAATGATCTGCACAGATCGATTCTGATCTGCACATGACCTATTCAAATCGGTTCTGATCTAGACATGATACATACAAATCATTTATGATTTGAACATGATCTGGTCATAACGATTCTGACTGAATATGTAACACCCCCAAAATTTAGACCTTTATATAATCAAAAGCCCTATTTTTATTTCATAAAAAAATCGTCCAAGCCTTGGGAGTGTCACTGCTACATTTATTCTCCATAGAAAATAAATGCAAAGCAACAAAATAATTTAAAATCATTAAAGTCAAAATTAACTAAGTGGTCTAAAAGGTGGCCAATAAAATGTTACAACAAATCCCTATAAAATAAATAACAAAACCCAACTTAAACTGAAATAGAAATTGTCTCTTGATTAGGTGGTTATTCTAAGCGTTTCTTCACTCATATCCAAGTACATTTACCAACCTACAAAAATAAATAGAAAAGAAACAAGAGAGACGAACTCCCAAAAATCAGATAAACTGAGTAATTCCAACTCCATCCCGTAAAATAAATAATTTTAGTTTTAAAAACGTTTTGAGTATATAAAATAAGTAACTAAACAACAAGTACCAATTTAATAATTCCATCATTAAACTTATCACATAAGATCAATATTAATTAAGTTAGGGAAAGAGAACGCTAAGGGTCGCGCGTAACCCTTGAGAATGGCCAAAGTAAGATGAGTACAGAATGTCCCTAGTGTGCACACCCCTCACTAATTGACTATGGGTCTCCACGGCCGTGCACCAATAGAATTAGGAGGAAGACTAAGCATAAAGTTTAATACAGAATAATAGAAACCTACTAGAAGTCTACCGGGTCTCCACTAAAGTGCACCGATAGAACAACATCTAGAAGGGCAACATGTTCCTAACCCTTACGGGTTTTTCCCTCTTAGATTACACTTTAAGTTCTTAGTATTTTAATAAGGTCAATCGGAACACACCACACCTAAAATAAATAAACCACAAAACCAACGAGGACTAATCATCATTTTAGTCATTCGTGATAACCCACTTATCTCCAAGTACAAACTACTTCGTGTCATCCATTACCATTAATAAACATTTCCAAAAATTTATGTCCAAGACTATACAATACCAATACTTCAGACCGTAAGACATAAATCAAGGATTGTATTCGTAAAACTAAGTATAATAGTCAAAATCATACTCTCATAGTAGTACTACTACTGAATATATATGCCTATTAATTCAAAACATGTAGTTCATCATGTATATACAACACTGTAGTTCATCATGTATATACAACACTGTAGTTCATCATATATATACAACACTGTAGTTCATCATATAATCGAATCACCCATGAGAAGGTAGAAGAAGAATTCAAAGACGGGGATTAGATGTTGCTACGTATTGTAAACTGGAACCCGCAATTGTTGTGGTGATTGTATAGTGGAGCTTTATGAATATTGTTAAAGGAAGAGGAGCAATTATAGAATTTCACCATGAAGACGAGAGAAATGAATTGTTCAAGAGTAAGAAATGTGCAATCAGCAAGGCAAACTGGTAAAGTGCAAGTATTTATACGCTATGTTAGATTTAGGGTTTCACTAGTTTATTTTAAATGAATAATTTATAAAAATCAATTTTGAAACACCAAAAGGTTAAAATTGTTAACTCGATTAACTAAAATAAGAAAAGCCGATATTAGAAACTAAAAATATCCAATAAAATACTCGATAATTTGGGGTATTACAGAACATGTCGGTTCAGATCTAGAAAACAACATTTTTATTATTAAAGCAATAATAGTAATAAAATAATAGAAATAATAATAATGCTATAAATATAAACTAATAATAATAAACCAATAACAATAATAATAATAATAATCTGATATGAATTTATTTTTTCTGATCCGATCTGATCTGAACTTATTTTTTCTGATATGATATGATCTGAACTTATTTTTTCTGATATGATATGATCTGATATGACTGATCTGATTAAATCTGAAATAAGTAATAAGATCTGAAATAAGGTGAACTAAATAGGGCCTAAGTTGTTAGGTTATGATACATATGACAATTCATAAATCATGCGGAAAAACCATAAAGCCAGGAAAGCATATTATTTTCACATAATCATTTAGCATAGAATAGATGCATACATGTTGTAGCGTGCCTTCCCTAGCTGCGCCCGAACCGAACAAGAACAAGTCTTTAGGACTCCAAATGTCGTCCCTCCGTAGATAGTCCACAGTACGTCCGGATCCGCCTTAAGCTTGACCAACTAGGATCGCCCTTAAGGTACTTAGAATTTTCGGCTATTGTAGGCAATTATATGACTGAATTTTTGCTCTCAAAAATCACTTTGAATACTTGAATACTCGATATAAATTATGAGCCCTTAACTCATATTTATAGACCATGGAATAAGTAATCGAATCCTACTAGGATACGAATTAATTAAATTAGAATCCTAGTAGAATTCTTATTTAATTAATTTATCTTTTAGGATTAGGAATTTTAATCATTAAACAAATCCTATACTCTTTAGGTTTCGTATGTGAACACAAACTCTACAAGAGCATGACCCGCAAGCGTGTAGGCCATGCCCGCGCACAGCCCACACGGCCGCTCGGCCCACGCGAGCTACAAGCCCACGCGAGCAGCAGCAATGCTCGCAGCCCATTGCTGCGCGCGCTGCCATGGCCTGCTGGGCCTGGCCTTGCGCTGGGCCTGGCGTGGCCTTGGCTGTTCGTGTGGCGCGCTTGGCTTGCTGGGCGATGGCCTGGCTTCGTGCTGGGCCCTCGTCCGGCAGGCCTCGTCCGATGCTTATTCGTACGGTACGCTTCCGATTAAATTCCCGGTTCCGGAATTCATTTCCGATACGAACAATATTTAATATTTCCGATTCCGGAATCAATTTCCGTTTCGAACAAATATTTAATATTTCCGTTTCCGGAATTATTTTCCGATTCCGATAATATTTCCGATTCTGACAATATTTCCGTTTCCGGCAATATTTCCGATTCCGGCAATATTTCCATTTCCGATAATATTTTCCGATACGTACCATGTTTCCGTTTCCGGCAACATCTACGACTTGGATAATATTTATATTTCCGATACGATCCATATTTCCGTTTCCGGCAATATCATCGTTTCCGGAGTATTCATTTCTTGCCTGTGACGATCTCAGCTCCCACTGAAACCAAGATCCGTCGATTCCGAATATCCATAGATGGAGTATTTAATGCCATTAAATACTTGATCCGTTTACGTACTATTTGTGTGACCCTACGGGTTCAGTCAAGAGTAAGCTGTGGATTAATATCATTAATTCCACTTGAACTGAAGCGGCCTCTAGCTAGGCATTCAGCTCACTTGATCTCACTGAATTATTAACTTGTTAATTAATACTGAACCGCACTTATTAGACTTAACATAGAATGCATACTTGGACCAAGGACATTATTTCCTTCAGTCTCCCACTTGTCCTTAGGGACAAGTGTGCATTTCCTAATTCCTTTGTCGCTCGATGCTTGCTCTTGAACATAAGGTAAGAGTTGTCATCCTTATTATGTCCAGAGGTGTTCCTCGGTTTCAGAGTTCAACTGATCAAATAAACAGATAATCATAGCCTATGATTCATCCGAGCACGACCATGCATTTCACAGTTTCTAGCTCTCCGAGTGGCCTTGTACAACTTTTAAGCATCTCATCCCGATTTATGGGAGGACAATCCCAATCTTGCGATCTTGAGATTAGACTTCGTTTGATAGGTGATTACCTGAGCGTTGCCTTTATAGCCTCCTTTTACGGTGCGACGGTTGGTCAACGTCAAAGCAACCAGTTCTCAAACAAGTAATCTCAAATCACTCAGGTATTGAGGATTTAGTGTCTAATAATTTTAATGAAATTTACTTATGACAGATTTTCATCTCTTACAGTAAAGTTTCATAGGTCTTGTCCGATACTAGTCTTCCCAAAGTAAGTGTCTATGCAAATGATTATGACATTGCCATGTCCACATAGTTCAAGAAACAGAACTACTAGTCATCTTGCATTCTAGTCGTCTAACGTTTTCTATTCGTCCAATTTTATAGAAAACTCCGACTAGGGACCATTTTCAACCTTTGACATTCAAGTTCACTTGATAGACATTTCTTAGTCACAGGACTGGTCCTGACAGTCTATCTTGAATATATATCGTCAAATTTGAAGGGACTCATCATTTAATACTAAACCAAGATTAAATGGAATATGAAAATACATTTAATATATGATAAATGTTCAACCCTAATGTTCTACAGCCATGGGCCTCGAACCCATCCTTAAAACAGTTCATGGAAATCAAAGCTATGCTTTATTTCCAGTGCCACAATGTGAGTGTTGTTTCTCACTTGTTGCATAGGTTTAGTTATCATGCTTTGCCAATCTTAATATCTTTTCATCGAATGTTCTTCGAGATATGATGATAAGATCTTTTGAGTGTGTTTATTTTGTGATCTATTCCTTCTAGCTACAAGAGTAGTTCTACGCATTTTGCAATGAAGAACCATCAAGTCAGAAGACATATGATCTACCCAAGTTTAGTGAAGAACTCTTTAACATAAACAAACAACCCTGTTTTATTGCTTCTTAGGCAATAAGTACTTTTACTTCAACTGTTTAGGTTGCTAGTGATGCTTTGTTTGGATTTACTTATCCAAGCAGTTCACAGATATGTGGAAGACTTTCCAGTTGTATCTTAGAACATAGAAATTAATATTTAATTTCCCACGCAACAACTCATGGTCTCCAATCCATGTTGCCATTTCAAAACACGATGCTCTATAGCTCGTCCTTGTCAATGGTTAACTCCAAAGGGATCTTGCTTGATCCTTTGCTAGTGTTTATGCGTGTAGCATTAAAGTTTAGCATATCTTTATTTCCTTGAGTCAAGAACTAATCTTATGTACCTTTTCAAGTACCATAAGTTTTTCTTGATCTCAATCTAGTTGATCTTTACTTAGATCAATAGAGATTGGTGTATGTTCGTCATGCCCAAAGTCACACGATACGTTTTTGGCGATCCTCATATTATATCATACATGATAAATTCTTTTGCAGAATAATTCTTAATTGAATTCTATTCATGTAACTTTAGCTCATTCAGTTTCAGTAGATACTGAATCCAACTAAATTCTTTGACATATAATATAGGTTAAGGATCTCACTTAGATCCTTTGATGTTTAACTTAGTAAATGCTTATACATAGTTCAAACATTCATTACTTAGATTTATTCATATGGGTCGAATGTCTCCAATGGAGTTTTTCGTGTTTGATTTAGTAAATGTCATTACTTAATCTAAAACAATATTATAAGATCTTTGTAAATAGATCTTAATACCCAATATGTACAAAGTTTCGCCATGGTCCATTATTGATGAATAATTTCAAATCTAAGTCATTAGCATTTGAATGTTATTTCACAATAGAGAGATATGTGTGTGATACACATAGGACCAAATAAGTTTTTATGTACTCCCACTAAACTTCTTATACATCTATAAGAATCATGTATATTTTATGAAACTAAAATGCTTATTAGCTTCACTTAAAATACAGTTCCAATTCCCAATTGCTTGCTTAAATCTGTACTTAGATTTTATAAGCTAGCTTTCCTTTTCAAGCATTTATTTGGATCCACAAATTCTATGACATACCATGTACATATTATATTCCAACATTTGATTGAGGAATACGTTTTGTCATCCAATTGCTATATGTACCAATATGCAATCATTGCTTGAATATAGACTTGAGCATTACGATTATGCATGAGGTTTCAACACAATCCACACCGTAAATTTGCTTGTAACTTTTAGCAACTAATCTAGAGTTTAATCATATGGTCATCATGTCTATTTATAACGTTTATAATAGCTTGATAACCAATCCTAGTAGAACTAGAAAACCTAGTAATCCTAGTAAACCTTAACTACTCCAAAAACCTATCCAACACCAAAGACCATCATGGGCCTTGAGTCATATTGATCCTATCCAATACTCTATTGTGTGTGACCTTATAGGACCCGGTTATATTAGTAGTAGCCCAATTATAATTAGCCCACATATCATAATTGGTTTCTAGCAAAACATTATGACCACCTAAATAACCGGATTATTAATATCCATTATTAATCCTAATCTATATTTAGTAATTGCCATCTTGATTAAAAGACATATTCCTTCAGTTCAAACCTAAAACATCGACATTGGCAGAAAATGAGAGTTTTCACTTGTTACCGTCAGTAATACTTTTCATCAAGCTGTAATTTAATTTCATGGTTGTCATTATGTTGTGCAATAATTGTATAACTTACTCTATTAATGGTAGATTTTCTTGAGAGATGAATCCGTTCCAGTTATAACTTTTTGATGCGTCAGATTTTGGATCGTGAAAATGTAAGTTTGTTTGTTACACTCTATCCTGTACTCTTCAGCCTTTTGGCCTATCAATCATTCATAGATTATGGACAGATGGTACTTTACTATGTTTTTACTCTCCTTATAAATTATACTCCGTAAATAATAGTAATAGTATTATGTTGCGCTAACATACGCATTTTTCAGTAGTCTGCAATGAGAACCAGTCTTGCACTGGAAACAATTATTAAACATTCTCTCCGATCAGAATTAGCTGGACGTAAAAGGTAAAAAGGTGAAAGATAACATTCCCTTGCCATGCTCTTTCTCATTGTGATTCAAATGTAACATACTTACTTCGATAAGGAAGTGAATTTGCAAGTTAAAAAATGGCAATTACCTCCCTATAGTTGGTGTAATTCAAGTGATTATTTTTGCAGGTTATGCGCAGATTACTCACGCGAACCACTTTTGGCTAAGTTGTAGTAGCAATGTTTAGTTTCTTTCCACGTGACACATCTGCTACAAAACTTTGGCCAGAGTTCAATACGTTAGTTACTGGTCAACATTATTTTTGTTCATATACTTATAAATCTCCACTAGATTATACTCGAGAGAAATATATTCATAGCATTGCTTAGAATATTATTTCAACAAAAAACAAAAACATCCATAGTTTTGTGAAGAATCATTTGTTGTTTAGAATAAGTGACGTTTGGGATAATATGACACTGAAGACAAAACCTGTCCGACCAGACTTGAGACCATCTTCACTGACCAAAGCACTTGTGGTTAAAGGGATGTCGGTTAGACATGGTCTGAAATCAGTTTTTACAGCAACCACACTGACTAAATCACCAACAAGCTGGTAAGCAAGAGTACGCAGAGCTGCTTCCCATATCCCTGACTGCGAAATTATAATCACCGAACGATTGCTATCCAGATAACTCTTTAACATCTCAACTTCAACTTTAGAGATGGAACATAGTTTAGGAACAAGAACAACTTTGCACGCATCGAATCTCACACAACTAAAATCACGTTGGGCGGAATATCTAACAAGATCAACACCACATTCCTCATCATAACACTTTTCTCCAAAATAAATACCATTACCATTGCCATTGCCATTACCATTACCATTACCATTACCATTACCATTACCCGTTGTTCCCTTTTCAACAACATAGGCATCATCATCATCATCATCTTTCGTTTTCTTTCCAATAAACACCATCTTCACATTATTTGGTATGAGTCCAACTCGGAAGATTGGTTTTCCGGAATCAGCAACAACAACAGACCCCTGTAAACATACATTTATTTATTTAAGAAATAAAAACTTGATAAATTTGCAAAATACAAAATATATTTACGGACCGTGATATTCTCCGGAATTACGAAGAATTGGTAGCAAGAGTTGGGCATCGAAATCATAAGAAAGCGTTTGCCAATGGTTACTGGATGGTGTTGGACCATTCTAGCCAAGTCAAATTCAACAATAGCATACCCCTTACGTCTTGTATATTTGAATTCATACTCTCTATCTCTAAATGTTGCAGTAAAAGGGAGACCATTCCCTACCGCCGCTAATTTGTCCTCCTCTGACATACGACTTTCAAATCTATCACTATTTTTCTCATCCAAACATATCTCCGATTGCAAATAATCAAACTCGTCCAACATTTTAGACAAGATAATCACTCTTTCCTCATCCCCACAGGATTTCGCCATTTTCTAGGCTTCTTTGATTGTCAACTTCAGGCTTATCAAAAGGTAATAATTATTACAGCACACCTGAAATATTCAATCACAGAATTACCTAAACACTTCATATTAATTCACAATTCAATTTTTAAAAAATCTTAACTTTAAGGAAATCTAATAAAAACGATTAAAGCTTTCACCTTTATACATAAACATAAGAGATTATCCAGCAAATTACAATTACAATTACCATTTCAATAAAATTCAATGAATTAGAAAGAGCAGACATAAACAGATTAGATGATGATAAAGGAAATCAAACAAAAGATAATCACCTGGATGCTTCTCCGATTTGCAGCTCAAGACTGAGGAATAGATTTGATAAAAATAACTTACTGTTATTATACAGAGTACTATTTACTGGATCCTAAACTGACACCAAGTACATGTGTGAGAATTTATAAGAGGATGAGGAAATCATGAATACCTTTCCGATCTAGGGTCCAAGAAGAAGAGGGGTAGTTATCGGTTAGGAAAATTAAATCATGACAAAATTGTCAAAGCTCTTATAGAAGATTAGAAACCAAATACTCCCTCCGTCCCGAAATCTGACTATCCTGATTCGTTGAGCCGCTAATTCAGCAAGGCAAAAAAGCAAACCCCAGATTACACAAATCCAAACTCATAATATGGAGGAACAAAAATCAAACAACAAAAGTAATCATTGACCAAAGTAATCCCCAAATTACCTTGCACAAGACCTAAAATCTGGTGAGTGCGATAAATGAGAAATTAGGGTTGAAAGCTGATGAGTCGGTGAGTGCAAACATGAAATGATTGCATTGCCGACAAACTTCAAGGACTAGAAAAAAAGATCAAGAACAAAACATACCCAGAGATCGAAATTCAAAACGTGGGGGACAAATTAGTACCTCAAAGTCTTTAGATTTCGTTTACAATGTGTCATATAGCTTCAAATTGAGAGAGCAATTTGAGCTTGAGTGTAATCTAGATCTATGTCGGCAGAGAAAGCGAGAGAGTAATGGGGTTTAGGGTTGAGAGAAGACGGTTGATAGAAAAAAAAGTTAAGTTGGGTTTTTTTTCCACCAAACATTGAATACGCAGACTGCTAGTAAAGAACACGTGAGAAACAGATGGCAGGTCATTAGTTTGTCGACGCCAAAACAAGACGGGAAATTCTGCAACGTAAAACGGCGTCGAGAAAACACGGAACTGCAATTCCGTGGCTAACACTCTACGCTCTACTTCAGGCGTCGAGCCACAAGCGTCCTCAAAACATGCATTTTGTAGTAGTGTATTGATATATGTGACTCGCACTATTATACCAAGAGACCATACATTATCAACACTTTCTCTGAGCCAAAAAACATTGAAAATTAGGCCCAAAAAACCCGAGTTTGCACTTGGACAAATATTTATGTCTACTATGAGTTCTAGAGTCCAATTGACATAGCTATTGATGAAGAAACGAACACTAATTAAGGTACAACAAACTTAAAAAGCTCGAGCATGGAACAACCAGAAAGCCATGACATTGATGTTAACAAAGAAAATTCTTTGTTCTTTTTCTAAACAGACCCAGACCTCAGGATCCAATCTATCAAAATAGGAATATGTAATAAATAGTACAAAAGTGTTCATGGAAGCCACATCAAAGCAAAAGCAATATGAGTCAATAATTAGGATGGTTTTACCTTATGAATAGAACACGCATGCCTCATTATGTACAACTGGCATCCTCTCAAGAAACAATGTGTGTGCATTCTTCAGGCTTTCAACAGGCTCAGCATTCCTATAATCTCACAAATTTCAGAAAATCAACCAAAATAATTTTTTTGGAGTTAAGGAAGCAACAATGAGAGGTGTGATGTATACGGGATTTGATCCCCTCCCACGACTTCAACCAATTTACTACCCGTGGGAAGCTAGGAATTCAGTTTTTTAGGAATGCAAGTTTTCACTCCATAATCTGTCTTGAAGAATCATAAATTTGATGAAAGACAAAGTTAATAATGTAATCCCAAAACAAGTCGGTGTTATTGATAAAATGTTCCGAGCATTTTTTTGTTCTAACAACATAGCCACATAGTTTATGCAGATCAACACATGTTTCCTATAATAGACTGTTTTCAAAATTCTGCTTGCTTTGGTGTACTGATATATGAACTTTGGCTATAATTTAACTGAAGTACGATACGGAGTATAACCTAATCCAGCTAAAACACTAAAAGCAAGCCTTAGTTTCTAACCCCATCTCTTGGACTAGATCTACACTCAAAAGAGTACAGGAACCAAAAAGTAAAAACAGTAGGCACACATGGAAACCCAATACAACCATTGATATCAGTATTTCAGCCACCAGTGACGAGCAAAATAAAAGACCTGTCCGCCATCAGAAGCTAATTTTCAGAGGGAGGAAAAGATGAGCAGACAATTGAATGCCAACAGGATATTTGCAACTCTCTGTCTTTCTTTCTTTCTCTCTCCTCAACCCTTCTTTCTATTTTCTTTCTTCTTCCTCTCCTGAACCCTTATTTCAGCCATTTTTTCCGGCCGATTCTCTACAACAAAGAGATTAAAAGCCCATTATTTTTTCGGTGAAATTCAGATCTACAACAAAGAGAAAGAGTTTGACACCTGATTTTTGGATTCTTTTCCGACACCGGGGACACCTCCCCGGACACGTGTCGAGTGTCGTGTCGCGGGTCGGGTCGTGTCGACACCGACACCCACCGCCTGGCGCCATGTCGGAGTAACATAGGAAACTCTTAATCCAACAAGTATTATCCTATTTCTAGTCTACAGTCACATCTCTAGATAATATGAGATCTATCCAACAGAAGTCATCTTACAACGCTATGCTCAGGCCGCTAAATACAACAATACCTAGGATGTAATTGTTTGTGGGGTTCCAGAGAGGTTAACATGTATAGACTATAGAGTCATAGACTTGTGCCCATACTCCATGCCAATTGAAGCTAGGACAGAGCTGATTCTGTAAGCTAGTGATATGTTATCAGAATCATGATTCAAGGTGATATGTTATCAGAATCATGATTCAAGGTGACATCTACAGAAGAAAGCACATTAAGGACAACCAACAAGTGAAATAATCAAGACAACTTGAGATGTCATCTTTAGCATATATGAAGTGACGGAGACCAAAACTTTTTTTGTCTACTCCCCCATGTGATTTTAGTAAATAAAAAAGGTGGGGGAAAGACAAACCATGCAGGGTGAAGAGAACTGTTCAGAGCTTGACAACAAACTTAAGCCAAAAAGAAAAATTGACATAATTCATAACTAAAAAGATTAACAAGTTTACCTGAATCAAAAGCATAACAATTGCAAAGATAACCTTCATAATCTCGGTCAAGAAGTTGACAGCGACTGGACTAAAATTGAATTTTCCATCCACCTTGGACATGTAAACCAAGACAAGCTGGCAAGAAAAGAAAATTCACATGTCAATTATAAGCTTGAAGATGTTCGTACAATCAAATAATGTAAGAGTATGAACTATGAACTGCTAGTTGGACAAGCAGCTTAAATTAAGCAAGTGCAATTAGTCTTCACAGCTTAATTCAGTTTAGGGTTACAAATTCATACAATCAGCCCTAATTCATGCAAGTTCGATCTCATCATAAAATTAACATAATTAATTAACAAATTCATACAATCATCCCTAATTCAAACAAGTTCGATCTCATCATAAAATTAACAAATTAACATAATTAATTAACAAATTCATACAATCAACCCTAATTCATATAAATTCATAAAGAGTACCATGAAATCAAAGAAATCAAAATCAAGAAAATAGACAGAGAAATTGAATAAAACAAACCCGGGAAAAAGGATAGCAGTTGCTACAACAATCGTCGGAAGTAGCAGACGAGAAGCTGCTCGGAGGAGAGAGAAAAAGATACGATGTAGAAAGAGGGAGGAGAAATCGAAAAATCAGGAGAAAGGAGGAAGAAGATGATAAATGGCAGAGGAAAGACGGGAGGAGAGAGAAGAAAAGATAGGGTTCTCACTTCCCAGCATTCTATCGAAGAAAGAAAAGGAAGGAGGAAAGAAAAGGAGAAAGAAACAAGCGTAACAAAATAACCATGGGTAATATGGTTTGTGCACTATTATTAAGAATAAGACTAAAAAAAGGCATGAAATGGGGATAGGGTAGGTATTCTACTATTGGGTGAATAGTCTATTATGCTCGGACTCGTCCCACCACCCCGCCGTACCGGTGTCGACACGACACGACGCGGGTGCGGACACGGAATCCGGACCGGACTCACCTTGGGGAAAATGGACTCGTCTTTTAGGATTTTGAAAACCAGATCTGAAAATAGAGGCCTCGAATTAGGGATATGGAGGCCGAGAACTTGGGGCTTCTGGTCGCCTGAGAAAGGCGAGTCACTAGGAATATTTGCCGGCTGGTTTGATGTTCTTGCATGTTGCAGAATGCAACGACCTCCATGGAAATGAACTCCATGAAAGTCAATGCTTTTTTCTTTTTTTTGAAAGTAAGCAGGTGTGGGGAAGGAGGAAGGTGGGGGACAACTGTCAGCAACTGAAAGTAAATTAAATAACGTGAAAAAGTAAAATATTGGGGGATAATTAAATAAGTACTCAAGTGGGACAACATGTCAGTATTTTATTTCTTTATTTTTATTTTTATTAACTTTTGATATTCTTTTGACCCACTTTTATCTTGGGAATGATATCACGTGATTTTTAATTTATAGTTTCAAGTTTTCAATTTTCAAAACATTTACTTTTTTTAAATTTTATTTTAATCACAAAAATACTTTTTGTTAATATTTATTATTAGGTCATTATAAATATTTAAATAAATAAAATTAATATTTTTTAATGGTTGTCGTGTTCACCGAGTCCGTATCTGAATTTTGGACACTTCTAAAACGTGTCCCCGAGTCCTTGATTTTAAAAAATTTCGAGTCCGATCCTTGGACCCGTACCCGAGTCCGAGCATCCTAGTGAATAGTAAACCAAGTTCAAAGCTTTGTAAGTGTTAGGATTTCAAAATCAAATGGACAATAGATTTCGGATGCATAATAGAAACCCACAAATTTGGGCATGTAGTTTGGTTTAGATCTGGGCTTTGTCCAATCAAAACAAAAAATTCAGATAAGTTACATTGGAATTTCGGATTTGATCCAATCATCCGTGTCACGTGACCATTATTGAACAAGTCATTGAACCTCTCGGAAGCTTGTGCAAAGTGGTATGAAGAAATATTCCCTCCGAAGTTCCACAAACTACAAGCAACTCCTCCAGAACTAAAGCGTTTCTTAAAATATATTTAACTATTTCCAGCTCCCATTCCGAACAATGGTATTTGTTTATTGTGACTCGTTTAAGATGAAACCCCAAACAAAATGGGCTTGTTTCAGTTTTGCTCCATGACTGACATTCAAGCTCTGCAACTTCCAAATATTTCAAATATGATTTATTGGTGTTATTTGTGATTCCCTGAAAAGATGACAGTAAGTAATAAAGTCAGATTTAACAGCAATCATAAATCATGGTAACAAGTTGTTATCTTACTGGCAAGCTAGTTGCATTACAAGAAACTTGTATAGGCTTAACTTTCATTAAAAGAACCATCAATGTTATTTTTCTAAGTACAAAGATTTACAATGAAAAATCACCAAACAACACACTACATGGAACACAGTGAGCAAACACATGGAATCAAGGGGCTACTTTATTATCCCTCCTGCAGACAAAATTCCAAGACACATAACTCAAAAGAAGAATCACAAAAATGATTCCAAAAGAAAACTGCTTTAGAATTGGGGCAATCACTCTCTCCATTATTACATCTCAAAACCCATATTCTGCAATCTGCAGCTAGCTTGAGATCATAGAAAATAGCTTTGGCCTCAGCGACCTCTGGTTCCCATCTCCCATTAAACTGCCACGAATCACAAACCTTTGCTTCAGATTATTACAGCACCTACTTGAGCTAATCCCTCCAAACACCCATCATTCCAGATACTGCTATGTTATCTAATAGGTGAATTCAGTTCTGCCTGACATCATTTCTCGCAATCAAGGGGCATTTGTGACTGAGATCTATTATGCATAATGTATTAATGTGTATAGACATTATTAAAATATACAGGAAAGTCCAATCTCAACCCAACTACATTATGAAATTATACCTTAGGAGGGCATATGACATTGTAGAGTGGAACTTTATTGAAGAAGTCACGGTAGCCCTGGGCTTCCCTCCTCATTTCTTTCAGTTAGTCATGACCTGTCTCACAACAACACAGTACTCCATACTCATCAATGGAGTGCCTACTACATAGATCATTCTCCTCTCTTGTTCACCTTACGCATGGAATAGTTTTCAAGGGCAATGTTCACAGTTGGGGATCATCCTCAATTCCAGTTTCATTCCAGATGCAGAAGCTTGCAGTTAAACCATCTATGCTTTGTTGATGATCCCTTGATGTTCTGTACGGGATCCACAGAGGTTGTCAAGCTCATGCTTACAGGATTCCAATTTTTTTCTGACACAACAAGTCTAACTGTCTAAGTGTTAACCCTCAGTCCCTCACAAGTCACAAGTCTTCCATCTAATGTTGTGGTATTAGGGACAACAGTAACAAGAACTCATCACTGTTTCTGGTTTCACCCAGGGGAGTTTACCTTTCAAATATCTAGGGTCTCAGTCAGTCACTGGAAATTAAAAGCAGGTGATTGTGATGCTTTGATTGACAAAATGGTGGCTAGAAATAAAAATCTGGAGTTCAAAACATGCTGGTAGAGCTCAGCTTGTCAACTCAGTGCTCATGACCATTATTGGGCTCAAATCTTCTTGTTTCCCGAGGCAATTCGTAAGAGAATCAATGTTATTTGCAGAGCATTTCTTGTGGTTTGGAACATATGATGAAAATAGACCAGGTTCAGTTTCATGGGAAAAGCTTTGCCTTCCAAAGAGTAGTGGTGGCCTAGGTTTCAGAAATCTGGTTTGTGGAATCAAGCAGCTATAAGTAAACAAGCTTGGCCATTGCTCAAAAATAGGATAACTTATGGGTTAAATAGGTGCATGTTGTGTATGTGAAGTCTAAAAATTGGAACCAGTTCATAGCCCCTCATGCTGCTAGTTAATTGGATTATGAAGTACATTTGTAAGGTGATGCATCACTGTTCTCCTCACCTGAATGGTAATCAGTGGATGGATGCTCCTAACTACTCTATTAAGCAAATGTATGGCAATATCAGCAATCAGGGAGGCAAGTTGCCCTGGCAATAGTTTGTGTGGAACAAACTTTCTATTCCCCGACACAGATTCATTACGTGGTTAGCTTTCCTTGTTTGTCTCGAAACCAGAGGTTGACTTCACCAGTTTGGGGTAGGTACCGATGATCATTGTGACTCTACCAGTTAAACAGTTTCCCACCTTTTCTTTGGGTATGAGTTCAGCAATCAGTGTAAAACAACCATCTTCAGTTGGCTTGGTATCAACAACTACAGGTCCAATGTAGCTTCTTTGATGCAGTGGACTAGGAGACATAGCAAGGGCCAATTCAGGAAGGCAGTGAGTTACGCTGCTAATGCTGCATTGGTTTATAATGTTTGGAGAGATAGAAATGAGGTTGTATAGCTTTTGTAGGTTCCATCTGTGTAGAAGGTGGTGGCTAGCATCAAACAGGATGTTAAGATCAGGATAGTTAATCTTATAGGGAAGAAAGTCAACACCTTTGATAGGGAATGGTTCCTGTTACTGTATCCTTTGTTTAGCTTAGGCTAAGTGTTCTTAGCTTTTTGTTCTGGTCCCTCCTTGCAACACCTTTTGAAGTGCTTCAATATATTGATTACTTGCTTGCCAAAAAAATTTATTTATTAACATCTGTGCACGGGACCTAACCTAGTTAAGTTTATAAATACAAGATGAATTAAGTTTATAAATAAGGGTATTTGATATATTTTGAAAACTCAAAGGATATTTGGTGAATTTTGAAAAGTCGAAAGGTATTTGAAGCATTTATTGAAAACTCGAGGGTATTTCATAAACAAACCGTTTTTTTATTACTTGTCAGCAATTGGAGACTTATACCGTAAGGCGTTGCCGCCTTAAGCATGGAAAAGGCGCATAAAACGCACGCCTTCCATAGGTGTGTGACGGCTAAGGCGCGCTTTTTAAAACTAAGTGCACTCCCCTTATTGAATCTACCCAACTAACCAAAAAAATCACTAGTAACCCGCGTAATAATATGACTTGTATATGTATTTGTCAACATTTCAGTATTGTTAAAGGCCTCCATGATCAAGCAATACTTATACCTATGTTAAAACGTTTTATTTTTTAAATGTTTGTAAATGCATAACTATAATTATTATTATTTTTCTTATCAAAGTAAATGAATACACTAGAAAGTATATGAATTTCTTAAGTTACAAAAAGTTTGATATTTTGAAAATATGCATTGAGATAAATCTAACAAGATTTCACCTGTATATCAATAGTGTCCAAGTCAAAATGTATCAACTGACAAAAAAGGAAGAAGTGTGGTTTACCAACTTCCAAAAAAATCAATAAATCCAACTAACCTCTGTAAAAGTAAGTGTTTCTAGAAAAGGTGCACAAGTTAGCAGCTCCATCAATATTTTATTCCATTTGAAATAGTTCCAACAGCCAAGCTGCAAATGATTCAGATTACGAAAGACGGGCAACTTATGCTTCAGTATCTCACATTGATTTAAAACCTACATCAAATAACCAATCAGTCAATGTCATTGATTTTATAAAATAAACGGATGGAAGGGATCAGGAAAACAAACCTGTACGCACATTCCCATTAGATGCAAACGCCGGACATTAGACAACGAGCTAATAAGGTTAAGTACAGTCTCAAAACTACCCCTAGCTGCAATATCAACCTCAGCTTCAACTAGAGAATTCAGATCTCCAATGGAATAGCTCAATGACCAAACATCCACATAGTTTAGATACTCCAAATTAGGAACATTAAGTACAACCTTGCTCCTTGGTTTTTTGAACCAATTATCAGTAATATTTATAGCCAATCTACGAAGAGAAGGCGAACAAATATTAACGGGATTCACAAGTTTCCAATTCACAGCAGTCAGAGCCAGGTATTCAAGAGATGGGCACCTTGAAATTAGCCTAGTCACAGAGTTATCTTTTGGGAAGTCGAGAAAAGTAAGATGGAACTCTTTCATGTTTGGGAAACAAGTAGATAAAGGAACTCCAAGATTAAGATTAAGATTAATATCAAGCTTCAACACCTCTGTTATTCCAGTAGGAACACGCACAAGAGGGGGGGGTGAATTGTATTTAGAACTTTGATAGAGTTTCTTGCGGAACTTAAGAAACAATCAAGAAACTGAGAATAGAGAAGACAATAACAACAATTGTGAAAACTTCTTGATACTAATCAAGAAGAGAATTCTTTTATTATGGTAATACCTCGATTACAATAATCTCTCCAACACAAGTTCCTCTCAAACTCGTGTTCCTCACAGTAATCTACTTCGATTACAACTCCTTAACTTCTCTCTCTCAGACTTAAACTCTAAGTCTAAACAGGATAACTCTATCCTTTCTAATACAAAATGTAATTCGTGTTTGGATAACTCTAGATATTAATAATGCTTTTGTGAGGATATAAGAAACTTAGGAACTTTGAATTAACTAGGACACAAACTGTTTTAGAAAATCTTAGACAAAACGTTTTTAGGAAAGCAAAAACTCTCAGAATGTTTGTGTGCTTTAAACCAAAAACGATTTCCCTTTTATAGTGTTTATCCTTAGGGTTAGTTCCCTTCAAAACCTCAACTGCTAACTGCCAGCACTTTGGTCTCCACGTCCCTTGACTTGAGGAACAAGGGGAAGACCACTTCCCACGTTCAGCCATGAAGCAGTTGGAGATTTGACTCAATCAAACCCTAAAACGTTTCTTTAAAACAGATTTTATTTATCTACAAAAACTTAGGAGTAATTTTAGGAAAATAAGTTTTGTTTAAATAAAATAAAACGTAAATCTATTTTATATTAAATATGCAAAACTTGTTTTTATTTATGAAATGTTTTCCATAAAAATCGCTTCCAATAAAATAAATGGCCTAATTAAATCATAAGTTCCTTGAGTACTCTATATACCATTAGCATAATTAATATTTACATAAAATTCTAAGTACAGTGGACTACCTAGACTTCATGTCTTCCCTTTGTCTGGAACTTGCAACTCAGAAGCTTCAGACGTTCCAGCCAAGGAACATTGATGAGTTCCTCTCTAGCTAACACAGGAACTCTTGGCTATGAGTCTGTAATAGTTCTTGTGGATATTCGGAACTCTTGATATGTAACTGTGTTGCTCCTCTTGTGACTTCAAACTGGAACAGATACAACTTCCATCTCTGAAACTCCATTGACTGTTCCAAGTGTACCTCAGGAACTTCACCAGTTTATTCAAGTTCCTATCCTAATAGAAACTTGGGCATATGCCTGTTCAAAGTCATTTAGCAACCATAATCAGGAAGTTTGCAATATGTGTGTGTCATCAACCAAAACATAGGAACAACAATATTCCCCCTTTTTGGTGATGACAACACTTGCAAACTTTTTACAAAGAGAGTAAGTACAAACAAACAAGAACTTATACAGACTATTGTGAAACAGAACATAAAAATTGAAAAACAGAAGAGAAAGATTAGAGAGAAGAAAGAGGAGCACCCTTGGCTTACAGAGAGATTCAGAGAGATTGATTCAGGAACTGGATTGAGTGTGCCTTGGAAGTTTGCACCCATGACTTCCCCCTGTTGACATCAACAAAAAGCATAGCACGAAATATAGCCATTCCAAACACAGTGCCCCACGATCAACGTTTGGCAAGTTAAGCTAGCCTCAAAGTATTAAACTAACTCATACAATAAATTGAAAGCAAGCAGTAATGATCAAGACTAGAAAGCATAGATATGTGTAACCAAGCAAGTCAAAATAAGATGGAACAAATACCCAAGTTTAAAAATTATACAAACCGAAAGCAAAAAAAAAAAAATTGTTCCATGGCAAAAGATAAAAGAAACATGGGATAGGGTGATTTAGGCTTGGGATGGGGAACCAGAACCAGCAGTTTCTTCTATCACAGTCTCCTCAAAAGATTCCAGATTGTTGATCTTTGTGAGGATTGTGGCACGAGTTGCATTGGCTTGTTCTGAGTAGTGGTGAAGATCGTTTTGGAGAGTCTTGACACTTGTAACCAATGCACCTATGTGGGCCTGCATTGAGCTAATCCTGTGATCTGTTCCCTCCTGGAGTTCCACCAGACGAGCAACTGTTGCCTTTAGCTCCAATATCTGATCATCCTTTGTGTTCCAGGCACCCCCATGATCTTGAACATGTTCCTGTTCAGATGGAACACGACTAGCTTTGGACTTTTTGGAGGATCTGGGTGTCCTTTTTCTTGGCCTAACAGTTTCAGGCAGTTCTTCTTGATTCAGTGGAACAGCATCCTCCTCTATGGGCATCTCCTTGACATCCCCTTCCTCATTTATTTCCATGAAGACAGGCCCTCTTTTCTTGTTCTCCTTCATTGCTACCCTCATGCTCTTTCTTTTTCCTACACTCTTCCTGTTCCCTCGAGGTAAAGGGACCTCTATTTGTTCGAGTTCCTCCTCCTCCTCTACTTCTTCTTTAACTGCAATTCCTTCCTGATCTTCCTCATCTTGTTTCTCTTCCTTCCCAGCCCTAATGACTTTACCCTGAACTACTTTAAGATTTAATAGATGGAGCATTTCAAGTTGAAGGATTTGGGTGGATTTTAAGGGAATCACAAAGTATGGGCTAAGGTCAACTGAGAAGCTTTTGAAGATTTCTGTGAGAAGGGAGGAGTATGGAATTTTGAATTTGGGGATACAGGTGGATAAGTGTTTGATCATGATTGCAGGAAAGTTTATGGGAATTTTTCTTTCAAGACAATACATGAGACATGCATCAAACAGACTTGCTATGTTCCTTTTCTGAGTTCGAGGAACTACACCTCTCCACACAATATTAAACAGTAATTTTTGAAGAGGTGAAAAGCAGTTGTGTGAGGTGGAGGTGGATACTTTAGAATCTCCTCCAATGGAACCAACTATGTCTTTCTCATCTACATTATCTATGGTCACTGTGATTTGACCTTTGAGCCACATATCAAAACCCCTATTGGGTGTACCAAACAGCTGTTCCAGATAAGAGGCATCAAATTCGATGCGAGTTCCATTCACTTTACTTGAGCAAACATTATCAACACATGCAAAGTTCTTGCAGAATTCTTTCATAGCTTCAGGAATTAAGGGGGATTTGGCATAGGTACTCAAGAGACTTACCCACTTTTGTTGTTCAAGGATTTCCATCAACTCTTTAAATTTCGTGGCTTCACACCATGTTGAGTTGATTGCGAACCCCTCGACCAGATTGTTTTCCTTTGCAGTGAGTTTCTTGGACCCTTTTACTTCCCCCTGAGTTTGAGCAATCTCCTCTGTTTCCTCGATGTTTTCACCAGAAGTTTCCACTCGTCGTTTTTTGGATTTTCTTGTGGAGGATCTAGGGTTTGAGATTGGGGATTTCATTTCGATGTCAGTGTTGGTTTGTTCCCCCTGAGTGATTGCGAGCATTGGATTGTGGGATCGAAGAGGAATTGGCGATTGAATGGGTGAGGTATCCATGGGAACAGGTGATGAAGGGTTTCTCTTTCGTTTGAGGGATGTGAGATCAGTGTTGTTGCTTGTGAGAACCATGGTTGAGGTTTTTTATTTTATAGGTGGAAGGAGAGGTGATGTCAGTGGAGAAGGCGTGTGAGAGAGAGAAAGGGGGTTGCATGGATTGATTGTGGAAAGTGAAGAGTTTCTCCTATTTATTGCCAATGGAACCGTTCCAAACATTCTTTGAATATGGGTATTCGGTTTTTAATTGAAAAAAAATAAATAGATAAAAATAAAAGGAAAATAAAAAATTGTGTTTGACTTTGACTTGCTTAATTTCGTATCTTTGACTTAACTAGTTTGAAAGGAACTGCTTACCTTGCTCATTTGAAGTGTGAGTGAATTTGCCACGATGGTAAGCTTCAACTATGTTTGCACACAAGATTTTGTGTTTGTAATAGTCTATATGTACCATGATTTTTGCTTTTGCCTTAGAGGAACTCCAATTTGGCAATTACCTTAGCTTGATCATTCCGAGTTCCATTCTCATTTTCTCATGTTTCTCTCTGTTCAAAGGCTTAGTTAAAATATCAGCAATTTGGTGATCAGTTTGGCAAAAGTCTAATTTGATCAAACCTTTCTCAACATTATCTTTAAGGAAATGGTGTCTGATGTGGATGTGTTTGACTCGGGAATGATGAACCGGATCTTTTGAAATACAAATAGCACTAGTGTTATCACAATAGATAGGAACACAATCATAGATAATACCAAAATCTCTTAGCTGTTGTTTTATCCATAGAATTTGTGAGCAACAAGCTGCAGCAGCTACATACTCAGCTTCAGCTGTGGATAGAGCAACAGTATTCTGTTTCTTGGAACCCCAAGAAACCATGCATGGACCTAGGAACTGTACCATACCTGATGTGCTTTTTCTATTCACTAAGTCACCTGCATAATCAGCATCTGCATATCCTCTTAGCTCGAAGGATCCACTTCTTGGATAGTAAAGGCATAGGTCATCAGTTCCTTTGAGATATCTTAGTATTCTTTTCACCGCAGTTAGATGGGACTCCTTTGGATTTGATTGAAATCTTGCACATAGTCCTACACTAAAAGAAATGTCAGGTCTACTGGCTGTTAAATATAATAGAGATCCAATCATACCTCTGTATTTTGTTTGATTCACACTTTTCCCATTTGGATCAGTGTCTAATCTGGTAGCAGTTCCCATGGGAGTGTGATTTACTTTGGCTGATTCTAGCTCATATTTCTTTAGGAGTTCCTTCACATACTTTTGTTGGTGTATCATGATTCCCTCCTCGGTTTGCTTGATTTGTAAACCAAGGAAGAAGTTGAGTTCCCCCATCATACTCATTTCAAATTCACTGCTCATCAAGCTTGCAAAATCCTTGCACAAATTTTCATTAGTTGCTCCAAATAATATATCATCAACATAAATTTGAACTACTAACAAGTCAGTTCCTCTAGATTTTAAGAATAAGGTTTTGTCTATTCTACCTCTTTTAAAATCATTTTGAAGGAGGAACTTTGATAATCTCTCGTACCAAGATCTAGGGGCTTGTTTTAGTCCATAGAGAGCCTTATCTAATTTGTAAATGTGATTTGGAAATTCGGGATTTTCAAATCCAGGGGGCTGTTCCACATAAACATCTTCCTCTAAGAAACCGTTTAAGAAAGCACATTTAACATCCATTTGATAAAGTTTAAAACCCATGAAAGCAGCAAAAGCAATTAAGATTCTAATGGCTTCTAATCTAGCAACAGGTGCAAATGTTTCTTCAAAGTCAATGCCTTCCTGTTGATTATAACCTTTGACCACTAACCTTGCTTTGTTCCTTATGATTGTTGCATGTTCATCTTTCTTGTTCCGGAACACCCATTTTAGCCCTATCACCTTCTGGTGCTTTGGTTTGGGTTCCAAGTGCCATACCTTGTTTCTTTTGAATTCATTTAATTCTTCTTGCATGGCAATGATCCAGTCAGCATCTTCCAGAGCCTCAGTGTGATTTCTTGGCTCAAATATGGAGAGGAACGCGTGGAATGCGCAAAAGTTCCTTAGTTGTGACCTTGTCTGAGTTCCTTTTCTGATGTCACTCACAATGAGTTCCATTGGGTGGGACTTTAGATGCTTCCAAGGTTTAGGTTGAAATTGAGCTACTGGTGTTGTGGCATTTTCGTCAGTTCCTTCTATGACCTGAGTTCCCTGTTGGGGTTCCTCTGGTGTTGTTTCTGGATCTTCTTGGTTTTCTGCTTGTTCCTCTAGTACGGGAACTTCTTGATTTTGTTGAGCAGTTCCTCTTGCTGTGTGTTTGCTTATTTGGAACTCCTCATCATTTTCTGCAGCACGAGATAAACCAATCTCGAAAAATTCTTGTTCCTGTACTATGTCAGTTTTGTTAGATTCATCAAATATTATATGTACACTTTCCTCAACACACATAGATCTTTTGTTATAAACTCTATAAGCCTTGCTATTTAAGGCATATCCTAGGAACACTGCCTCGTCGCTTCTTTCATCAAACTTCCCGAGAGCTGCTTTTGACATGCTTTTGTCATTTGATCATCTCAATTATCACTCTCTTTAATTTTTATAGAAATTAAGAGAGTGGTTGTTGTGTTCTTTCATCATGTTCATATAAACACTTATGTTAATGAAACCTTATAAAACAATTCGTTAGGTTCAACATTTATGTATATATATCACTAATAAATCAGTTTCTCTTGAAAACAAAATATGTTAATTTTAAAATCAGTTTTCAAGAAGGGACTTGACATTGTTCTTTATAAGAAAAAAAGAAGTCATCTTCTGTTTGGAACAACCTACGTCCCATATGTGCAACAACATAGGATTATATATAATTACCTTATAAACAAGCTACTGGAGAAAGAGTCTCCTAAAAATCAATACCTTTCTGACTGGTTGTTCCTTTCAAGAACCAACCTTCTCTGAGTTCCTTTGTCGATGTCATTGATAAATTGATTGAATGAATGTTGTAGTGCACACAGGAACTCGATAAATGAATCTGGCAATTTCTCTACTACTAGAGCAGTCGTGGAACTTGTTGCATGATATTGATTGATCGAGTTGATCTTCAGCTTCATGAACTGGAACTTGAACCTTAGTTTGAAGTTCCTCGACATGAGCTTATGTAGCTGGCTACTGTTGCTTTTAATAGTGACATATTTTATCATTAGAAACTCGATTAGTTCTACAGGAACTTGCGAGTTCAATATTGAAATAAACTTAAACCTGTTGCTGGGAATAGTCATGTTAGTTTCAATCACAAGTAATATATTCACTTATTTCAACGCACATTTTTATATTTGTTGTAAACTCTGGATCATCTTCAATAACCCCTAGAAATATCAAATTATTGTTAGGAACCAAATTGTGATCCACAAAGTATGTGTTCCCTCTTTGATTCCCTTCAACTATGACATTTATTACTGATGATGTAACTTATTTATAAAATTACCAGAGAAAACATAATTTTGGAAACTCTAAACAAATGTGCATTAATTACTCGACAATAAAAATTCACAATGAAACAGGAACTTGACTTACCAACTTTTCATTTGGAACCAATCTTACCTTAACTGTCAAAAGTTATAAGTTTCCACTGTAGGTAGCAACCAAACGATAATAGTGAATTTTCTTTCATAGAACAATCATTGTCGAGATATAACGAGTTGTTCCCCCTTAGTTGTAGCCACCTCATTTTTCATGTTACAAGTAAGCTAGAACATGTTCCTATGGTCTTCATGACCATTCTCCATCTTGAGTTATTTTAATATGAGTAATCTGGGAAAAAATAACACTCAAGTGTAGTACTTTTGTGCAAAGTTATGATTAGCAGGTTAGTCTAAAATAAATATATATATACTCAAACATAATAACAAAATATGATGTTCCTGAAAAAGTTACTTCACGAAAGAAACATGAAACATATATTTTGTTCCATGGAACTTAAGTTAACAAGAACCAAGAACTTGGACATGAAAAACTTTGACACCAAAAATTTGCTATCAAATAGTTTATGCACCATTTATCAAGTTACTGTAACCTTGAGTTCGCTGATTGTTTCACCAGAACTTAGGAAGAGTTCCTTTGATCAATCAAACTTATTATTATGAATTTTATACATATTAAATTCCAAAACAAAACCTATAACACAAATAAGGTTAGTTTGCACAATAATTTAAGAGAAACAGGTTTATAAAAAAATTCAACATTAATTAACACAAGTAAAATGAGGGAACAACCTTACTAGCATTTCACATGATTGAGTTCCTTTGAGATGTTCAAAGTGACTTCCCATTATATAGTGCATGTGAGTTGATTCGTTGATATGACCCATCATATTTGGAAGGAACTTACATGCTGGTGGAACTGGAACTAGTTTACATCTGAAGTTCCAAGTTCCGAGCCTGAGTTCCTCTTCACTATTCCAACGAATCTAATGGATTTCCAACTCATTTTTCCTTGGTGTAATTCTGATGTTGTTCCTTTACTTCATACACACACTCAATCATGAGTTATAAACCTGTAAAAATCATTTCTCTTCTACTACGTTCCATAATCATGCATTAGTAGTAAATATATGTAAGTAGCATAATTTAGAAGATTAAAGTATACAAAAATTGTAAACTAACAGACCTGTAAACAATTAATGGTCTTGGGAACCTGACATGATTTCAGTTCCTTTCTTTTTAGCATTAGCATCTTAGAAAATGATTATCTTAAACTGCTGGATCTAAGATTCAACATGCATACATGTAATAAATATTCAATATACTCATAATACATGGAAAAATCGTTCTTTGGACAATAAATGATATAACATTAGATTATGTAGCCCAAAGAATAAAGTTCCCTTCGCAGGGAAACCAAGTTCCAAGAGTGGCTATATGCATTGTTCCTTTGTCTTGTTCCTTGAACCATTCTTATTAAACAAATAATGCATAAATGTAAAATCAATTTTAGAATCTGAAATTTGTCTCACAAAAACATATTTGAGAAGATCCAAAATCGATTAAACAAATTCAAAATACATTTGAATAATTTTCATAAAACGTTGTCAGGAACTTGAGTTAAATAAATAGCGTATGCATATAAAGATCTCAAAAATTAGATGTTTACCTTAAATATATCATTAAGGATCTTTTAGTTGCAGCCTTCATCTGTTCCTTGGAATGGTGCTGGAATGAGTTCCTTTATCTAGAAGTTCCTCTTCGGATTTTGATCCTTGTTCTGAAGTGGGGTGCTGATGTAATGTATCTTTAATAATGTCACACCCTCATGAGTTACTAAGTGTAACTCGTGGGTCAACAGTGATCTAGTGAGTTCCTCAATGTGGAACTTATATTCATAGGAACTCTGACATATTAATGTGCATCTTTGTTTGTTCCTGTACCAATTTCTTTGTCAAGGGAACCCAACAGATTTGGGTCCCTTCTTGTTAGTAGTAACTGTTAAGAAAATAATCAACACAATAACTACTACCAAGATACAATAAGCCTTCATATAAATGATATTCAATATATTCATGAAGCATATAAAATAATAGTTCTTAGGCAGAGAAAAAATAAGTAGGATATTTTGTTGCCTAAAAATTAAAAAAACTCCGAGTTCCACAAATATGCATTTTTCAAAATACGTTTCCTTGACATAATTTTAATGTACTGAAGTTAAAAAAAAATTGAAAAATCATTTATTAAATATAGATTTTAGATTTTTCAAATTTAATTTTAAATCAAAACAAAACAGAAGTTCCATTAGAAACAATGCAAGGAACACGCAATAAATTAATGTATGCACACAAAGAAGGTCTAAAGGAATAGATATTTACCTTAGAAGATCGCCTGTCACACCTTGACTGACTTTTATTCAACAATAAAAGTCAGATCTGCCTTGTTCCTTTGACTGGGTAGGATCGAGTTCCTTTCATCAAGTTTCTTGTAATTGTTCCTCCTTCCAGGAACTTAACTCAGCAGGGTTGCCTGCTTATCAGCGAGTTCCGGCTCTGATACCAATTGTTATTTGGATGGAACACTACAAGAGGGGGGGTGAATTGTAATATGGAATTTGCTAGCCAATTTTTGCGGAATTATAAAGAACATAAGCAAGTAGAGAAACAATGCAAGAGAGATTTTACGAGGAAACTTTCCAGGGCCCAACTGGAAAGAAAACCTCGACCCACTAGGGATTTCAACTCAAACTCTTTTCACTATAGGGCAACAACTCAGTTACAATCCTATAAGAAACTTGGCCATTACTTGAGTTCCTCTACGAACTCAAGTTCCCAATAGTTGTTCCCTCAAACAACTACGCTCTCACTGACTTCCCTAGAAGTCTCTCTTGACTCTTAGACTTCACTCAAAGCCTCTCTTCTTCTCTCTCATAGACTTCACTCAAAGCCTACCCAAATACATATCAGGAACTCACTCACGTTCCTGCCCCATACACATCAGGAACTCACTCAAGTTCCAGCCCAAAACTTGATACAAGAATTCACTCAAACCCTTTACCAATTCCCCATTACAAGAGTTCGCTCAACCCTTGACCAACTCTCAAAATATTGATGATTGATAATTTATTAGTATCCCTCTAGTATGTAGCACATGAAAGAACAATGGGGAACTTAGAACTTCGAGGAACTTGGAACTAATGGACTGACTCAAGAACGTGGAAACCAAAACATATTTCTATTAAAACGTTTTTCCTCTTAAACCAGACCTACTGGAAAGACTGTGAGAGTCAGACAGTTTGGAATGAATGCTAAGATCTTCTTTTATAGTGTTGAAACTCCTAACCACTTCCCCCTTAATCTCCTCAACTGACGACCATGTTGCCATGATTTTAGGCATGTTCCCATGACCTATTCAGTTGCTGAAAACGTGGGAGTCAAAGCTGGAAGTGCCTGAATTTTCTCAACAGAATTTCCTTTTGAAAGAACAGAAAATAGGAAAACGTGATTAAATAAAATCCTTGGGGAAAAAGAAATGTTTTGTAAAATAGGATCCAAGGTGTATTTTCCAAAACATAACTATTTCATTTTATTTCTTCACAGTAAAATTCTATTTCTATTTTATAAAATCTTTCTTTATAAAATATTATATTTTATAAAATCTTTCTTTAGAAAATATTCTGTTTTATAAAATCTTTCTTTAGAAAATATTAATCTTATATTAGAGAGACTTTATTTTACTATTTTAAGATCACATTCAAAGTTCCTTTTAGTACCTTGTTCCATAATCTTTCAAGCTACTACATACTTACATGAATCCTAGAAAATAAACTCTTATTTCCTGTCTTCATGTTCCATGCTGCTCCGCATGTTGGTTGTTCCACCTCTGGAACTTCTCGAACCATGTTCCCATCAGGAACTTATTTATGCCTGCTTGATCAGTTTCTCTGATTGTCCAAGTCTACATGCTTTGGCCTTCTCTTGTTCCTGCTCTGGAACTCCTGGTTTTCTTAGCATAGAAACTTAAACATTTATTAGTTAAGTTTGCCTGTCATCATCAAAACCATGTGGGTTAACAAATTCCCCCTTTTTGGTGATGACAAACCAAGCAAACTTAATAGAGAAAATAAATCCAACATGCATAGAAATCTTAAAACAAAATATTTACAAGAGTTAAAAGAATATACATAGTTGTAACATACTTGAGAAAAGCAGATATTTGAGACTAGGAACTCAAAATATTTTGCCTTCAATGTTTGCCTTTCTTTTCCCCCTTTTGGCATCATCAAAAAGGTTTAGCTAATAATATTAATTTAATCCCATCACAGCACCATACTAACGAGAATGGTTAGTCAGAATCAGAGACAAAGCAAAATATCTCCCTCAATGTTGTACTGTTTAGACAATCATACTCAAGCGAATAGAATTCAAAGTGAAAAGAAATTATCATAAGCCAATGTTCCTTAGCAACAAGCAGAAAAGAAAGAAATAAGTTCACCAAAAAAGAAAAACAGAAAAGCAAAATAAAAATTATACATAAACACCATCAATTTGTATTTTGCAGGGATAGGCAATTTATGAGGTAAAGGTTAGGCATGGGTCATGATTTTAATGAATGTATTCCTTTGGTCACTTGTTTATCTGCATGTCTCCTTCTTTACGGACTTTCAACTGAAGATCCTCTCCATAAAATACACCATTGTTCCTTTCTTTCTTCTATTCTTCTTTAGCAGTACGTATAAATTCTTTGAAGCTTTTTGATAGTTCCTTGATTCAATTTTTGTAGGAACTTACATTTATGGTGTAAGTTCCCATGTGAATCTTGAAGGAACTACATAATTTTTGAGATAATTCTTTAAGGTATAGACAGCTTCATTTGCATTTCAACTTGGAAACTTGAAATGCTTGTAGGAACTTATGATCCCTTCTCTTTCTATTTTCACATATCTCTCCTTTTATTCCCCTCTTTCTTTTTCGATTTCTTTTGTCTCCTTTTTTTTTTTTTTTTTTTTTTTTTTTTTTTTTTTTTTCATCTCCCTTTTGTTTTTTCAAAATGTACATTAACGCTCTATTAATCACCTTCCTCATTAGTTCCCCCTCAGTTGTTGCTGCATCGATTTAGTGACAAAGGAGGAATATTTTGTAGAGGGTTTTTGTATAGTGATGAATTTTTGAGAATGTTTTTGAAGAGAAAAAATAAATCAACGTGTGGTATTGATTTGGCTTTTGTGGTTTCTAATAGGTTGATATGGTAAGAGAATATTGGGAAACATTTTTGTGAGGAACAAAACTTAATTGGTGCATAAGTCTTTTAGGATATAGGTGAAAGAGATTTTAAGTGTTTTAGGTGTTTATGATAGATTGAAACATTTAAAAGATAAAATTTTATTTTATTGGGTGTAACTTAACAAAAGATGGAACATCCTTGAGGAAAATTGAGATCGGCAAGGAGTCCTTTCTTAAGCAAATACGAAAAATTGTAAAGGAAAAAGAATAAACGAAGATTGAATCAAAAGAAAAAATATAAAAAATTGCTTGTCGTACTAGTAATAGGAACACACAAAACAACATGGCTTATGACTCTTCTTTTTACCTTTTCATCAGTTAGCACAAGTAATTATGAACCAAAATACGAGAAATTAGGAGAGTCCTTCACAATGTACAATTCTGATCTATGTTCACACACAAGAATTGCGTGGGATTAATTTTACCAAAAGCTAAATACTTACAGTTTTGCCATATTTGGGGAACTTCAAGGAAAATATATCCAGCTTGAATATACTGAGTTCCAGTCACATTTTCTCGTGCTTCTGATCAAGAGTTATAGGATGGTAAAATGCGACTTTCGGAGATTTGATTGGAACCTCTCGCTTAGACCTATGGATATGGCAATATTTGGTCTATTAGCGGTTAAATATTGGACAATTTAACAATCATACCTCTGAAGCTTTGTGTATGGCTCACAATCATCCCTTAGGAACCTTCATCTAGTCTTGCTCGTGTTCCTGTGGGAGTGTGATGCGTCTCTGCATTCTTACGCTCATATTACTTTATGAGTTTAGTAAAGTACTTACACAGAGATTTGTTAGTTGTACCAAAGAATATATAATCAGTGATAAATACGTACAACAACCAAATTATAACATGCATTCATATGAAGGATTTTTTTTTTTTTTTTTTTTTTTTTTTTTTTTTTTTTTTTTTTTTTTTTTTTTTTTTTTTTTTTTTTTTTTAAAGAAAATTCATGATGCATGAAGAATAATTCTTTGGAAAAATAAGCTATAATGCGTTTTCCTTTTACAGCACAAAATATAAGTGTGACACATTTACTTTAAGCATACATAAGTGCCTTATTTAAATATGTGTATGCGTTCCAAATCAACAACCTCCAATGTTTTACAACGGTAAAGGGCGGAGGGCAGGACAGTGGGACTCCTCACGCGAGCAAAAATTTCAAGTTCCCTGACTCCATGGCATATAGGAAAAGATATCCAGGATTTAAGATGAGAACGACTCATATTGGGAAAACAACTTTCGCCACATTCGAAACGGTTGAATTTTCCCTTGCCAAAATGAAGTCTATAAGTGGTTAAATAGGTGGAGCAACATTGTTTCAATAAGTTATCCACAAATATCTTGAAAATAGGGAACGAATGAATACGATGTGGACGGTGCAAACAATGAGAAATAGGCGAGTCGTCAAAGTGAAGGCATGTTACCAAAGTGAAAACACCCTTCCAACGCTTTGACAATACACTAGTAACAACGGCATCCTTAGAAGGAAGAAATGAAAGAATGTCGGCCAATAAATAATCCGGTAAACTGCTGATCCTATCTTTTACAACCTTAATACCTTTGTCACTAGTACTACATTCGACTGATTTGGGTTTCAAGGGCGTCAACACATCACACAATTCCAACACAGAAGTTTGACACCTGAAACATTCAATCACAAAATAATCTGCATCATTATGCTTTCAACGAGTTCATATTAATTGATTTTGCGGTGGTATTTTACTTTAGGCTATGAGAAGCTATGACAAAGGTAATAATTATTAACACACAGAAGCCTGACACCTGAAGAATAATCCAAAGAGTTTATATTAATTTACAATTCAATTGAATAGCTGACAAGGTTGCTTCATTCTTCATACTCATAAATAAAAATCTTAACTTTAAGGAGTTTAGGATAATAGGATGAATCTAATAAAAACGATTAAAGCTTTCACCTTTATACATAAGAGATTGCCCAGCAAATTACAATTAAATTCAATGAATTAGAAATACGCAGACATAAACAGATTAGATGATGATAGAGGAAATCAAACCAAATCACCTGGATGCATCCATCTTCTCCGATCTGCAGCTCAAGACCGAGAAATAGATTTGATGAAAATAACTTACTTGTACTACAAAATTTACTGGATTCTAAACTAATACGAAGTACATGTGTGAGAATAAATAAGAGGATATGACTTTCCTGGGTATCGAAGAAACCCGATCGAGGGTGGAAGAAGAAAGGGGTGTAATCGGTTAATCTTAACCTACTCGACTACTCGTTGACCCAACCCATTTAAGTACTAGTCTTGTATACACACGATGCGTGCGAAATTATATAAAAACTTAAAATTGTGTTATTGCAACTAACCACAATGAATATTAGACATTAAAAAATCATTCGTAAAGTTCATATTTTAAAACAGTGGGGGCATACAATACGTCAATCTTGCAATCTAAATAGTGTAACTGTGTAACTCATGTCTTTATATGACAAAAAATCAAAATCTTAAACATATAAAATAGAGAAGCTTTAATTAATTTGATCACGTGACTCAAACAAAGTTAATAGATATCATTTAAATATGCTCGATAAACAGATTGATTCATGATGGCAAGAGATAGAAGAAGGAAAAAAAAAATAGAGATCAATAGCTCTTGCTACCATTTAGAGAAGCTTAAGTATTTCATTGAAAGGAGAGGCATTTAAATTTTGATACATGAGCGTAATTTTTAGCTACTAACTAGTATGATACCCGTGCGATGCACGACTTACGAAATCTTATTATTAAACTTGCACTACTCTTGAACAATTAGGATTTATTAACAAACTCGTCGGGATATAAAATTTACAATCATAAACTTAATACATAACACAAACCTTATACGGTAAGTAAAATGAAATCTAATAATAAAGAAGCTACATGTTTTTTAGACACAAAATGATACTTCGTACAACACATATATTATTCTTTATCATATTGGATCACCTTCATATAATATATACGTAGTAGAATATTTCATAATGTTAAAATAAGAAGTGGAATACAATCAAATAAATAAAAGTGAAAATATATTGAATATTTAAAAATATGGAAATATATTGAATATTAAAAAAAAGTGGAAATGTATTGAATATTACAAAAAAATTAAAAACAAAAAAAAGTGAACCTATGTTTTACCAATTAGTCATTGTTATTATTACCAAGTAGTACTCCTATAACTTAGTAACTTACCATATTATCAATGTCATTATCATTATTTAAAAAAAAAATAGAAAACAAAGAAGGGAAAGTGATACTTTGTTTACCACCGAGTCAACGACAACTTTGTTCACTCCGCCCAGCCATTTCCACAATCAACTCACCATCTTCAACTCCCATTTTTTCCATGATTCCATCATTTTAATTTCAATATCAATATCATCCCGGCTTCATAAAACAACAGATGTACAACTTATACCCAAATCAATGCCAAAATAGGAGAGAGAAAGTAGCTCAGATCAACAACAATGGTGGAAATAGCTGCGTCGTCTTTCATGTTTAGATCTATGCACGCATACATGACGATCGATGTTCCAGGCTTCACAGAAAACAGTTCAAGCCCAATTTGACTGAAGACCAGTTAAGTAATTCTTGATCAAATCAATTATTGAATATGAATTAGGTCTTTAGTTTCAATATGTTAATTGTTGATTGAAATTGTTGTTTATCTCAATTTCCAAGATTTGCATTTCATTTTCCTGTTGCTCCCAACTTCTTCCATTCCCAATTAATAAAAAAAATCAAAAATGTTCATCTCCTCTTCATCTTTTCGGTGCAGATGATTCTTTGAATTTTGAATAAATGACGGCTTTGGAAAGAGCGAGAGGTGACGCAATCAGAACAATCGTCGGGTGGAGATGCAAGAATTAACGCTTCCATTTCTGCATGCATCCAAACTGCTTTTCTGGTATATTATTCATAATCTTCAGTAATCTTTGTTTTTATAATTCTAATGTTTTATTTGCCAATTTTTCTGAATTTTGTTGTAAATTGTTTCAGTCATGTTTTTTTAACCAATTTCCAAACAATTATTTATTTGCATGATGGATTGCCACATTAAAATTCAATGACGTGAATTTTGTGTAATTTTATGTGAATTTTGGGTTTAAACGGTCCAACTAACTGCATATTCCATGTATTTTACTTTTTTGAAATACCCATATTTCTAATTATGATAATGGTTTTATTTTTTAAAATACCGCAAATTTTGATTATTTTTGAAATACCCAAGTGTATGTGTTCAATTTTATGTACTCCATAGTACATATTTATGTGTATCAGTTTGTATACATCCTAAAAAATAATAGGCAATTTTTAGTAAATAAGGTAACGAATAAAGTACAGCTGAATAATTATAAGACACAAATCATAATGTATCTTTATATCAGTTTGTTATTTATCGTAAAAAGTAATTGTCAAAAATAAAAACTTCATGGTCTTTAACAACCAATAATATTTGAACTACTTTCAGAACAGAAAAAAAAAAAAAAAAAACCAAAAAAGAAAAGCAGAGCACTCCAATGTTGTGCCTCAATAATTGAAAATCCACTGAGTAATGCACTGCACATAAGAAAATAAATATAAATATTTGTGATATTAAATCATATCAATATATTTAGCAAAGAATGAATCAACCATAAATATAATTATGAATGAAATAGTACCTTGTCATGGTAAATTCTGAAAGACTTCTTTGTATACTACATTATTTGTAGTATTATAAACCTGATTGTCATTGTCACATATTAGGACCTTCAAACCTTTCTTGCTTGTAACTCGCGAGATTGCAACATAAAGTTGTCCATGACTAAAAACGGGCCGAGGTAGATACAAACCGACATGTGAAAGCGATTGTCCTTGGCTTTTATTTATTGTCATAGCGAAACAAACTACCAACGGAAATTGCCTTCGTTGAAACTTGATCGGCAAATTGTTGCCGGTATCCGATGGACTCAAGACCATTCTTGGAATGAATACTTTATGTCCAATGTTACTACCTGAAATGATTTGAGCTTCAACAATATATTTTCCTAGCTGAGTTATTACTAACCTGGTACCATTGCATAAGCTAGACGACTGATTGATATTTCTGAGAAGTATAACAGGAACACCAACTTTCAATCTTATCCGATAATTAGGTAAGCCAGAACATCTAATAGAATTAAGGAACTCAACTGGATACATGTCTTCCATTTCCATATTGTGTCTGCCTGATCAATGGTGTCAGAACTTAGGTACTCTTTCTCTTCTCTTGGCATTAAGGATAGCAAGTAATCATTTATAGCCTCTACATTATCATGAGTCGGGGCAAGAATTGCTCTTTCCTGAAAGTACTTTGGATCCCATAAATTCTGAAGAATAGATGGATAAGTACTATTTACAATAGCTTCCACCGGATTGGTTGCTTCTGTTATCAGGTTGTCATCATGAATTTCTACAGTACCTTCACCATCATTTGGCTCTCCGACCTTACCATCTCCAATTTTCAATATCCACTCAGAAAATTCTCTTATTTCATTATTGTTTGAATCTGATCGTCCAACTTGTAGCCTCATGTTTCTTGTCAACTTTAAGACCTCACAAAAGTTCCACAGATAAGATGAGTTTATTGTAGAAAAAACAATGTCTTGTCTACTTCCCTTCGGAATAACCGGAAGGATTTGTCGGAAATCTCCTCCAAAGACGATTACCTTACCCCCAAAGGGTTGATCTGAGGGTCTTAGAACATCCCTTAATCTTCTAGCTTCAAAGCAGAACTTATTAATCATAGGAGCTTCATCCCAAATGATAAGACTTGTTTTCATTAAAAGCTCAGCCAAATCACTTCCCGGTTTTATATTACATGTTGAGTCTTCTGTTACACTCAAAGGAATTTTAAACCTAGAATGGGCCGTTCTTCCTCTCGGAAGGAGAAGTGATGCAATTCCGCTTGAAGCAACAGGTAGCACAATTTCTCCTTTAGACCTTATAGCAGCACAAAGAGTTCTCCAAATAAAAGTTTTTCCTGTGCCGCCATATCCATATATGAAGAAGACACCCCCTTCACCTCTTTCCACCGCACCCATGATTTTGTTGTAAACTTCTTTTTGTTCATCCGTAAGACTTGAAAAAGGTTTTTCATGCTCTTGATGTAATGCTGTTTTATCATATTGCAATTCATCTTGGATCAACTTGTTTCTCCCCTCTGACATGAGCATATCATCTGGAAACGGTATCATCGGAAAATATCTAAGTGTATTGCCATTACTTCGCAAAAAAAATTCGATTTCAAATAGAGTGTAATTCTTTAGTTGGTCATCTGATAACTCCAAGTCTGCACAAAGTTTAAAGTATACAAATTAAGACAAAAATAGCATATAGATAGTTTACAAAGGTTTATCGAAAAAAAACATACAAATTCTATATAAAAATTCTATATAGTATCATCAGGTCTTAATCTATGTACTATTTGTATTTGATACAAAAATATATACAGACTAATACAAAAATAGTAGTATACAAATAAGACTTGTGTCTTAATAATTAAAATAGTATTTTTGTTATCTGACCATACTTTTTATAAGTTAGATTTTCATATAATATATTTTCTTTGGTAAAACATATTTTATTTTATCTATATATACTTTTTTATATATATATACAGACTAATACAAAAATAGTAGTATACAAATAAGACTTGTGTCATAATAATTAAAATAGTATTTTTGTTATCTGACCATACTTTTTATAAGTTAGATTTTCATATAATATATTTTCTTTGGTAAAACAAATTTTATTTTATCTATATATACTTTTTTTTATATATAAAAAATAATATATTATAAAATAATTTTGACCATGTAATCTAAAGGTGTAAGGTCCTCTCCCTTGATTGACTGTTGAATCTATCTTGCCACCCATTGACGTAAATGCGAACATACCATTATAAGATCTTATATTATCTAGAAATGTCCTACTTTTAGGGTCCTCATTCTTCAAAAGACCACAAAGTGGCAGTGGTGGCTCTTTTAGTATAAGTAGTAGCACTTTTCCTTGTAAACAACACTTAGAAAACTTCGGATCTTTTGGTTCACCTTTTTTTATTCTTCTCCAATCTTTCCTCATACCAGTGCATCGCACCACAAAACTTACAAATATATGTCGGATCTCCAAGGTCCCAATACTCTGTGTAAACATTAAAAATTATGTTAGTCTGCAACTTAATATGCATTTGAAACATGTTAATTAATCTTAAGTATTCTCAAATTTTCATATGATATTATATACCTTGAACTCCTTGTGTAATCATATTCGTTATAATTCCATTGGTAGAAACGGAACTGTTGGCAGACTTGGCACCTATAACATATCATATTATCATGTGTGCGATCAAATTCAAATATAAATAGTATTTTAGGCATAAAACCCTAAAAGAATCTGATTACTTACCAGTCTTTGAAGTAGTAGCACTGGATGGAGTTCTATTTGCAGTAGACTTCATGAGATTTTTGTGTGTCCCTTAATAGTTTACTCATATCCATGTATATTAGTACAGAATATATAAATCAATTAGTGTACTCAATATTATCCTCATTTGTTTTAGTAATAACATACCTTGATCTCCTTGAATATTTTATTTGGTGGAAACGTAGTTATCAGCTCCTACATTATAGTATATTGAACTCTCAAAACCAAATACTTCCAGTTTAGGTTTGTATATTATAATACATAAATCTGATTGTGTTCCTGATTACTTACCACTTGGAGTGCTTTTTGCAATAGACTTAGTGGCAACCCTTTTCTTTCTTTGTTCACTTTCACATTGACTGTAAGCATCCTTCCCTTGAACTTGGTTGTGAATCGAATTTGCTTCATGATACAATATCATTGATAAAGCTTAGCTAAGAGTTTCAACATGTCTTTTAATTCATAGTTCTTTCTGACCATGCCAGATTATATTGTAATGATTAAAATGCGTTGAACTTTATAAAATTAACGAACAAAAAGTAATATATCTGACCATTTGAAATGTCGCTCAGTGGATTTCTCTGACCGGTATTGAGTGATTTTCCTCTTTGTTGCCTTGGTGGTAGTGGTCGCTCTATAACGCAGGATCAATAATTGTCAAGTTTGTATAATGCGTCGTTGCAATAAATAGATAAATAGTTAATGTATAGGAGAGGTTATGGTACTACCGGCATTATCAATTTCTCTTCTTTGGCGCTTCCTTGCCATAATCTCCTTCCTCCTTAGCCTCGCGAATGATGGAAAATTTGGATCCATAGATGAATTATGTAATCAATGTGTAGAAATTTTTAATCCATATAATACAGACCAAGCTATAACATGTTAAAAACACAATTCAACATATTTTTCTATCCGAAATAAAAGCATATCATGTAATGTACCTAAGATTGATGTTATGTATAAAAAAATGAATTTGTCCTGGACTTTTATTGTAAAGATATAGAAATATACAATCAAAATTCCCTAACCCTAGTCAGATTTTCTATTAGATAACCATACATCAGATATGTATAATTCAATGTTAGCATCCATTAAAGAATTTTGAAAGTATAATAAAAAGCAATTTAATCATATTTTAAGTATACATAAAGACATGGTACTATAAATAATTCAGAACATATTTGCATATCTATATACTATAAGATATATGCTAATATACTACGTACTACAATTCTATATATGTCTGATTTCTGACAGGTTTTGAGTTCGATACGTATGCTAATATATTGTGATACATATATAACTTATATGTTCCCTGTTAATTGAATCTTTCTGGATTCTGGAAGCACTTAAACGTTTAATTGTATCTTTCTGGATTCTCTGAATCTTTGAGTGTAATAAACAGAAAAATTGATATTGATTCTTCATCCTATTGTCAGATAGGAGATCTTTGCTGAAAATATTTGTTGGTATATATAGAACCAATATCTGCCACAATTATATATATATATATATATATATATATATATATATATATATATATATATATATATATATATATATATATATATATATATATATATATATATATATATATATATATATACACGATTTGTGACAGATTTTTGAGTGCGACAAATTTTCTAATATATTGTGATACATAACTTATACGTTCCCCTGCTAGATGTATTATTTTAATCCTTGAATATGCTTCTACTGGCTGACCAATCAACGGATGGTCCCCTCGTAAGTGTACAGTGACATCTTATTTTGATTTTTGTAACATGAAAGATTATGGGCTTTTTAACTTGATACTCCGCTTTAGTACTCATAAATCTGATTCTGAGTACTTAAACGTTTTACAGAGTATAAGATTTATGGATTCTCTGTACATTTGAGAACTCATTCATCTATTACTATATACTAAAAGAGACACCGCGAATGACACGTGTCAATTCCTGGTGCGATTTTTTCCCGCCAAAAACTACTTTCCCAAAAAAATGTATCTGTTTGATTTATTTTTATTCTCTACCTTTTTTTATAAACTATTTATGTATGGAAACAAAATTTAGTTTATAAATTATGGCAATAATAGATACGGCGTAATAATAATTATTCTAAATTGGTAATATTTTAGTCAAATCGCTATATTAATAATGGAAAATATATCACTCAATATTTTGGTCAAATTGCCATATTAGCATTTTAAATATGCATATTAGATGAATAAATTTAAACGAGTATGTTAAAAATGTTATAACTATGCAGTAGTTTGGAAGATATTCAGTTAAATATTTTGTGAAAAAAATGATCAAAATCCGTGCATGCACAGGATCTAATCTAGTTAGGAAAGTAATGGACACACCAGTTTTATTATACCAAAAATATGATTCTCTGTACAAAACTTGAAAATTATACAATATCTTTTCAATATATTTCTACTTTTAAAATATTGAGGCACGCACAGATGATCTAAATTTGGTGTACTTTCTATACTATTTTGTCGGTGTAGGCAGCTGGTGTTCCTTTCTAACTCTTAACTTCTTGTTTCCAGTCACCCCGCACCTTGCAGAGATACTGGACTGAACTTTGAATTGGCTTCGTGTGGTTTATCTAGAACTGATTGGATTATCCACCACATATATCCAAGATGTAAGTTCTTCAATTGTTCCACATTTGAAAGCAGGGTAATGAATTGAAATCTGGAGCTTACCTTATGGGGTTCAACTTTTATAAAATTTGTAGTGGGAAAATCCAGAGCGGTGCTCCCGCTATGAACAACTGCTGCAGAGAGCGCAATTGCAAAAAACAGAGATTGTCCAGCAAGTTGGCTAAGACAGGTTATCAAAGATGGGATAACCTCTGCTGCATATCAATCTGATTTGATTTTGGATCATACATGCTGTTGCACCAATCAAGGATCACTCGTGCATTGTGGCTCATCCACACGGTCAGTTAACTCATTATCTTTTCTGGAGATTGTTTCTGTTTTTTACTTAATATGAATTAAATGTAACTTTGCTATCTTTTCTGGATTTTGTTTCTGTTTTTGTACTCATTCACATCCAAGAACTTTTTTTATCAAGTCTTCATCATCATTTAGCCTTACTACAGTGAACTTATCCCAATCTTGATCAAGATTGTATCTAGAGATTTGAATTCTAAATAAAAACATTCTCTCCAAAAGCATCTCTAGTTCCTCTGGAAACGAATCACCCTTACCATCCTATAATCATAAATATAATTGATACAAATAGACAATGTATGATGATACAAAAGAAAATAAAAAAAATTCATAATACTTTTACCAGTAATATTATTAAATTTCAATAGTTGTATACTCTCAATAACTTATCTTTCAAGTCCATTGCCGATATCTGTATAGCCTGAAAAACCTCCCGATCAAACATGACAAAACTGGCTGATCCATTGTCATCCTCAACTGATACAGTCACCTTGTACCTAGCATTTTTTATATATATAAAGTAATATGGTGAATATTCTTAGGTTTATTAAATGATCCTACAATATTCTAGTTATATAGATATGGCAAAATGTACCTTGGTGGCGCAGATTTGACATGTGAATCACATTTTATGCACCAATATCTCCCACCACCTTCATAGTCAACCTTTTTGTTACAACTTTTGCACGAGTTATAATACCAGTTGGTATCCTTTTCAAAACCCACAATTGTAGCAACAGTGGCACAAAAGCATTCCTATAATATAATTTATATCAAAGTTATTAGAAAATCCATTATATCTTTCACTTTCAACATATATCAACTGTTAAAATCCACGGTTGTCTGAGCTAGTGATAAACAATAAAGTACAATCAATTATTAAATGTCATATATACACAATACCTTATTAGTATCAGGTATCTCATCTAATTGCTTACCGTCAGACAATTTCATAAACTCATCTTCTATGGAATGCGAATTTTGGCTTGACAAATGAGTGATACCCAGCGAGCGAGAATCATCCCCATCGGTGATGCTATAAAACAAAATATTGGTATAAATAAAATTTCTGCCACACAAATCATTCATATGTCAATAATGAACCATAAATACACGGATTGAGATATTACCTTTCCTTATAATCATTCACTTCTGAGATGTCCTCATTGATGAATATCTTGGTCGCAAACAGTGAATTACAAAGTGAAACTTGATCTAGTACATGGTATAATCAACAATAATTATTAATATAATACGAATTGAATTTTATCATACACCATGTAATAAATTGTCAAGATGTGAACAAACATGTATAGTATTACCTCTCCATCTCTTTATCTTAACGAATTGTAGTATAATAATAGGACGTCCTTGGATACCCTTTTTCTTGTACTCTGTCATTTGTTCAGCATATTTCCCCCATACAGTACCACTTATTGTATATTTTCTATAAAAACACAACAAAATTAGAATATAATTAAAATACACATCTATTCTCAGAATTAATAAGACACAAACAATCCATACTTTAAATCTTCTAACTCGAACATCACTTTGTAATTTGGTGTTCCATTGGTTGAAGTGTCAATTTTATCGCTCATTGCAGTGCATTCTCCGATAACATCTATCATTGGATAAAAAAGAATACATTGTTAACATATAAAATTGAAGTGCTAAGTTAATATACTAAATTCAAAAAATACTCTGTATTATACCTACTAAAAAAACATCATTGACCTCCTTTTTAAGCATCTTGTCAAAGGGCACAAAGTCAAATCCATACAGTGGAAGTTGTACATTGTCACACTCCTTGACATTCGTTTTGTAGATGAAAACGATTTTGTAGTCATGGCTAGTAGCCCTATGTTGACCGCCTGTTTTTTTGACCAAAAAATTAGAGATAATACGAGTCGCGCCCTCTTTCACAAGATTCTTATAGTTGTCAAATAGATGTTTGTTTATGGTTGCTTGTATTTTGGAGCCCTGTATGTAATATAGTAAATGATTAGCTATTATTGAAAATTTCAACAATAATAATTTACGCAAACAAATAAAAAAATCGACAACAATAAGAAAAACAAACAAATTTAAATTTCAGAATTACGAAGTTACCTTCTCATCCACCAATATTAATTCACGAGTGCCGATTACAGTATGGTCTTTGAAATCCGGTTGTTCCAAAACCTCACAATCCTCACCTTCAATCTCCATGATTCTTTTAAGGGAGTGATATCTTTTATCATAGTGAATGCCATGATATTTAGAATAATAGATAATAGTTACGTTTTACGTAGAAACTGATAATTTAACCCGAAGCTGTAATTCATTTATATAGGGCCATAATGTCGTATTTTTGTCGATTAATATATTATGGAATATATTGTTATAATAAACCTCTGATATTTCATACCTTATATATTGCAGAAGGTGAATTGAAAAAAAGCAAAGATGCCGTATAAGTTTCATCTCCAAAATATTTGATGCTAACATAAATATACGCTGATGAAGATTTCATAGATATTTTAAAATTTCGGTTGGAATTAGTGTAATCATTGAAATATAGTAAGATTAATATTATGTTCTTGGTTGTTTCCATTATTATAGCCTAAAATATAGAATAATAGGCATGTGAATATTAACCTCCCTTTTAATACGGTTATTATTCTCAGGCCTAAACAAATATGTAAAATAATATTATGTTATTTGATGCGTGATACTCCATTATTTTGTTACAAAATATTTGTTGCTTTAATATTTTTTTTAACATTTTTGCCAGATGTTTTCCTAGAAACTTAACATTAGATCAGGAGATATTATTGTGTTTTGAAATATTTGATGCTTTATTTTTAACATAAATATATTTTGTAGCCCTTTTACGGGTCTTATACTTTATAAGTTGACAGCCGTTTTCCTGGAAACTTATGCCATCATAAATATTTTATGCTTATTTTTTTTAGCTTTATTTTTAATATTAAGAGAAAGGACCAATCATGTGGTGACATTTTTCATCACCACATTGAGTTCCTCTCTTTTAGTATAGAATATAGATTGATTACAATCTATACAAATAAGGCTAAGAATAAAGATCACAAAATATATACAGATCGAAGCTAATAAGACAAATCAATTTTCTTGCCAATCAATGGAATCACAATTATGATTGACCATGATTTGATTGTGTATGACTTTCCTTAACTGTCATATATTTATCTTCCACCATTATGGCCCATATGGGTTTCCTAATTTGTTACTGCAGTCACTAAATTATCAAATTTATAATTCAACTAAATTGTAAGATAGAATGGGGGTAGTTTAGTCTTTTGCTTGTGGACACCAAAAGTATTGTTACGAAAATAACCATCCCCTCTTGGCTTATATAATAGAGATTTAACCCGTAAATTGAAGATTTGTACCTGAACCATTAGCAACCGAGAAAACCTATAACCCGATTTGTACTTCATATAACTTTTAATCGAACCAAATCCGTATCCAATCCGATAGCAATCCGAAAACGTGTTTTACCCAATAACAATCGCATTCAACCTGACCCGATAAAACTCGATACTCGATCTAACCCGAACCGGGTCTATTCGAATCCGAATTCAACCAAATTGTTGTTGCCAGTCCAACCAGATTGATTCCGTTATCCAAAAATAACCCTAGTTAAAAAAAAAATTACATGATTTAACCTGAATCTTATTCAGTTACTCTAATTAATCTAACACGAGTTAGCTGGATTGAACTATTAACTATATATATACATCCAACTGGATATGAATATTTATTCTATGTTCTATTTAATTTAAGTAATTTGGAGACAAAGTAATAAAAGTCTAAAAAAGCTTTATTTAATTTGGCATGAAGTAATAGAATAGTAAAGTGATCTGACTTTATCGCAAACTCGAGTATCACTCGATTAATGGTACACAAGATTACAAACTTAACTCTATCTAAATTTGAACCTCAAACCCAATCTGTAATGGACAAGAATCCGATATACGTCTTATCCGAACTTGATCCGTACCCGAGACTCACCGACCCATACTTGACCCGAATCCGAGATTTAGACGATCAGGACATGACTCTTACCCGAAGTAAATAGATCAAATTTAACACGAATCCAAAATACACTTTGTTTGGGTTCCCAATTGGCTCTCAATTGGACCAACAGCCCAAAAGCCCAAATGGCTTCAACAGCAACACCCAAGCAATTTACCCCTCAAAATGCTAATCAGCCACCTACATGGTCCAAGGCCCACCAAGTAACAAATGACCTATGGGGAATTTACTACACAAACTGTTAGGTTATGAATAATATAAACAATATAATTCATGCGGAAAAACCATAAAGCTAGGAATCCAAATTAATTGCCACATAGTCAATTAGCATAATTTAGTATACAAACTATGTGATGCGTGCCTTCCCTAGCTGCTCCCGAACCGAACAAGAACAAGTACAAGACTCCAAATGTCGCCCCTCCGTAGATAGTCCACAGTACGTTCGGATCCGCCTTAGATTTAACCAACTAGAATATTCTCTAAGGTTTTATGTGCACTCGGGAAACTCACAACGGTGATAGGCAAGTATTAAATTCTCCCTTGAATTTAATGTGTTGGAATAGCTTAATAAATTGTGATCATGAACCACATATTTATAGGGTGGAAATAAGGAATTACAATCCTACTAGGAATCAATTAACTAAATCTATTAGGACTCTAGTTTATTAATAATATTAGAATTCTAGGGACAATCAAATACTAAGTATTTCAGATTTACCCTTAATGTCTAATTTTAGTGGATTTAGGAAAACTATAACTTGTGGCCCAAACTACTTGTCGCGCAAGTAGCTTGGCACACAAACTTGCTTAGCATGCAAGCAACCGGCCGGCCAAGGCCTTGCAGCGTGTGGCCTAAGCCCACGTTGCTGCGCTATGCTTGGCGACAACCCACAGCACGCGGCCATGAGGTAGGCGCTGCTCCTCTTGCTCGGCCTAAGCGTGCTTGCTCCACGCGGGATTGCTTGGCGCTGGGCCTTGCGTCTCGCAAGCTCGTTCGTCGAGCATTCGCACGTCGCGCTTCCAATTCGTTTTCCGATTCCAGAATTAATTTCCGATTCAAACAATATTTACGTTTCCGTTAATATTTCCGATTCCGACAATATTTTCCGATTCCGATAATATTTCCGATTCCGGTAATATTTCCGTTTCCGGCAATATTTCCGATTCCGACAATATTTCTGATTCCGGCAATATTTTCAATTTCCGATATGAACCATGTTTCCGTTTCCGGTAGGGTTTCTTAATGTACATATACGAGATTCAGCAAGGCGTGCTCTTACTAGTCTGGAATTTTTTCACAGGTAAATTTAGTTTCTTTACCAGATTTGTATGCAAGTTTGTATAGTAGTATTTGATGTCCTTTTGGATCTCTGGGTTGGTTTGTCCATCTGTGTTTTCCTGACTGCTGCTTCTTTCTTTCTTTCAGGTATCCGTCATTGCATTTGTATTTAATGAACTGAAAATCGCCACTAAGGTTTTGCAAGGTGGACAATCAAATTCTAACATGGCTAGTAATGTGCACCCAAGTTTATGCCCTGTGTTGATCCTGTTATCAAGGCTTAAGCCTTCACCCATTGCAAGTGAAGCAGGAGACTGCTTAGATCCTTTCCTATTCATGCCATTTATACAAAGGTGCTCAACACAAAGAAATTTGCGTATTCGTGTCCTTGCATCAAGAGCACTGACAGGTCTGGTTTCTAATGAGAAATTGCATATGGTCTTGCTTGATATTGCCTCTGGGTTGCCAGATTCTGTCAATCAAACAGATAATACACAAAGCTGTCACACACACTCTTCTGCTCAGTTTAACGCCATTCATGGGATACTCTTACAGTTAAGTGCCCTTTTAGATTCCAATTGTAGAAACCTTGCCGACTTTTCACTGAAATATATGCTTCTCAATGACTTAATCAAGAAACTTAATAACTGTTCATGGATTGGAAGTCCCACATTGTGTCCATGTCCCATTCTCAATTCATCTTTCTTGAAGGTACTTGATCATATGCTCAGTATTGCTGGAACACGCCAGGCAAGCAAAATTTATGATGTCATTTGTAGCTTTCTTTCAAAATTTTCCTTAAGAGTGCTTGACTGAAGAAACTGAGCTATCATTCCATGATCCAACTGCTGTAGAACTTCGCAAACAAGCTGCAATATCTTATTTTCACTCTGTTTATCTATATGAAGAACATGCTGTTGAAGGAATCTCAATGCCGAAACAGTCTTCTCCTGTTAATACACTGACGGCAAAATCTGCTGTTAATGGTTTTGGTGTTGAGGGAAAACTAACCTGTTATATGTCAGATGCTTCATATGAAGAAGTACGTCTGGCAACATTAAAGTGGCTTCTCCAGTTTGTTAAGACTACTGCAAAAGAGGTGGGTGATGATCAAAATAGCAGTGAGGTTGCGGCAATAGCTCACTGGGCAAAGGCTAATCTACAAACAACTTTGATTAGTCTCTTGTCCTTGGAAACTAATCATAAATGTCGCTACTATATTCTGAGGATTATCTTTGCTTGGAACCTGTTGCAGTTTCAAAGATCAAGTAATAAATATCCAGGAGACAATGTATGTATTGGAGAGATGGATTTTGACTCAGTTGTGCACTTTTGGAATAAATTGGTTTCCATACATCATACATGAGTCTGTGAGACATACAAAAACTCTGGAAACACTTATATGTTGCTTTGGATTGTGTGTAAAGCGGTTTGTGAGTTCTCTTAGGAGCATTCGAGTTGGACAGATGCTCCCATTTAATTTATGCGGATGGATCAAACATTTTGTCTGCCTTATCAAGCAGTACAGTGATGCATCTCAGCAAGTAAATTTGCGCAAGGCTGCTGCAGAATCACAATCACTGGTGGCATCTGGATTGTTGGAACAAGCTGAATTTATCAGTTCCCTTGTCACCAATGGCAGCATTCCTTCTGAAAACTGTCAACAGGAGTTTGAGTTACTGAATTCTGCTAACATGTTGGGCTATCTTATATTGGATATCTGGTTCACATGCATCAAGTTGCTAGAAGATGAGGATGTTTTCATCAGAAAGTAGCTTGCATTGGAGGTACAAAAATGTTTCCCTCAACAGTTACCGGGACGTTCTCTTACAGTTGTGGTTCCTTCTCAGGTGGAAAGAGTGATTGAACTTTGGCCACTGGGATAGGTACATTGATTATCTTTTGAGATGGATATCAGATGCTGCGAGCTATAATGGTGATCTTGTTCGACGGGTTTTTGACAAGGAAATCGACAATTATCATCAAGAGAAGTTGCTTATTTGTCAAATTTGCTGTTCACTTTTTTGGGGTCATGGAGAGGTCACTTCTTCAGTCAGTTGACGCTTGCTTGCGAACATATAAGGAAGATCGAAGGAGCTGATTGGATCGGTGGTGTACAGGTGTAGGAAATCACAAGGATGCGTTTCTACCTTTATACGGAAATCTTCTTGGCTTCTATGTCCTTTCAAAGTGCATTTCACGTGCAGCAGGTGAAGATGGTATGTGTCTTCTCTCAGATGTTGTTCAACTGGAGAAGTCCATCAGACCATTTCTTACCAACCCTTTGATCTGTAACTTGTACATCCTAGTTATTAGACTACACGAAGAAATGGTTGGAGCTTCAGATATTCAGATTTCGGACAGTTTCAATCCCGGCCTATTTCCTACTCAGGTGACAGACCATTAAAGGAAATCACTATAAATTTAACCTTGGACTATTATTATAGATCAAAATTATATTGCCAAAAACCAACCTGAGTTATTGGTAAACATGATCTACAATTAAGGTAGAGGTAGCAAACAACATCTTGGTAAATTAGCAAAGACAAGAAACTATTAAGAATTTAGGATCGTGTATATGTGTGGAGATCGAGAAGATGAAAACAAGGAGTGATTTCGCAAATAAAATAGGGTAGAAAATGATGGAATATTATAAAATGGGAATAATAATGTGAGTAACTATTCGGTATTCAGAGTCATGGAGTTGACAAATGACAATAAATCCTTTGCAAAATAAAGAAAATGATATGAAATGAGGAGATAGATATTATATAGTTGTACGCACGCTAGCTTCTGCTTCTATCCCCTGCCACCACCATTAGTAAAAACAACAGCCTTGCGCCTTAACTGATTGGAGTGTCCACATTTCTTCTTGCGGCAATTTGTAGCCCTCAAAGGTAGGCGAGCATAGCACCTGCCAATCACATAATTCACATCGATCACAATGTAAGCACTACAGATATAATTAAAAAGTATACAATTCAATTCAATTCTCTCCTCTAAACATCCATCTTTAAAAAAATAATCTTACTTGCGGCAAATGAGCTTGTTTTGATTAGTTTTACGAGCCAAATCCGCCATATAGGGTGCGTAAGGTTGTTTTCCAGATCCTCCTCCACCTCCCCTGAGCCTCAACACCAGATGAATACTTGATTCTACACATGATATGCCAGCAACAGCCAACAGTACAAAGTTACAAACCAAAAATCAATCCATTACTAACAACCAAAACAAACTAACCTTACACAAAATTTAATAACTAGCATAGAAACAAACTAACCTTTCTGGATGTTGTAATCAGCAACAGTACGGTCATCCTCCAATTGCTTTCCGGCAAAGATCAGTCGTTGCTGGTCCGGTGGAATACCTTCAAAAACCAATACAACTTTAAATTAGTATCTTTAATTACAATAAAATTGAAACTACGTTAGGTTTAATTACAAGATAAAATCAATGAAAAATTGTTAACAAGGAGTAATATTTATTAGGTTTTTTTATAGTAGTACATAATAAAGTGAGTGTACGGCATGTGTTCAAGTTTAAACATCATAGACTTTTGTCAAGAGATAGTTTTACGATGCTTACAAAAAAATTTGTAGTAGTTTAAATCTTACGATCGTGAAAATATTTTTGTAAATCCACATCATCCATATTGGATAGATATTTAATGACTAAATATTTTAGATGGTGCCTTAAATTTACCTTCCTTGTCTTGAATCTTGGCCTTAACATTGTTGATGGTGTCGCTACTTTCAACCTCGAGAGTGACAGTTTTGCCGGTAAGAGTTTTCACGAATATCTGCATCTTCTCTCTTCAACGATAACGATAACGATAACGATAACGATGTAAGGAAAATTGTATTGTGATTTGTGATTTGTGATTATGTATTTATAGGTAAGACTGTAAGAGTTTTAGGGTTATGGTGTTTGGAACCCACCGAAAACCTCGCCCCAAGGCTTCTCTTTTATGGAATTATATTATATTAACCGCCATCCTATTTTAAATATTGAAATAAAGATATACTACCGTAATTAATATTGTGATAACACTCCCGAATTTGTTTAACTACTACTTATCATCCGTGCAATCGCACACTTTCATTAAATTTTCAACATTTATCTTTTATTATTTTTTACTGATTTTTATTTATCTTTTAAACAATTTCAAAGGCTTAGGAACATAACATAACATAACATAACGGAGTAATACTTAGGGATTCTAATTTAGCCTAATTAAATTCTAAGACTAACCATAACAATTTATCTCTTTGGATATATTATGTCGAAGCTTATCTTTTTTTTTTTCACTCTTATTTTTTTTAATTCCCCAATTTTATTTTTTATTGATTAATGTGTTCCTTATTTTTTTCACCTCATATTCTGTTTAGTCCATCAAGGTTTAAGGTAAATAAAACTCTATTGCATATTTGATAATTATCTAGGCATGGAGCGTTTTATATTATTACAAATATGCATAAATTCTATTACGAATATGCATATGCATGTGATTGTATAGAATGAAGAATAAGTATAGAATTATCACATAAATTGTATTACGAATATGCATATCTATGTAATTGTATAGAATGATCACTACTATGCGTATGTAATTCTATCTATTTTCTTCTTTGACCATATTATCCACTCCCGGCCTATGGTATTTTGCTTTTGAAAAAACTCACTATTAGTAGTTCTATCTTAATTTTTAAAAGGAAATTGTATCTTTTTCTCTTATTATCTTTTACTTCGTACTTAGTTATCTTTTTAAATTATTATCTTTTATCGGTACTTATTTATCTATTTTTATTTTAAAAATCTAAAATATACGAAGTATTATTTATATATTTGATGACGTGGAAATATATTAGTTAATCGTAGTATTAAAAATTAATAAATTATGTATTAGTAGTAAATAACACGAAAGTATCTTTCATAAATGATCCCCAATTAAACCAAAAAAAGTAATTTATTAATAAATTATGGTTCGTTGTGTTAACGTATAGTAGTTCCATGTCGATTATATATCATAAACGTTAAAACAAATGTAATCACGTTGGCAACACTACTCATATGTTTGTGCCGACTAATTCCCATTGGAAGAGTAACGCAAACAGAAAAGAAAAGGGGTACCATTAAAACCTAACATTTATAGCTCAACAAATAATGAAATATAAAGTAATAACCACTACCGCAGTGATCATTCAAGCTAGGCTCATATAAGGTGGATATATGCTGGATCAAGCATGTGTAGCGTTATTGTGGCAATTGTAAGTAATTCAATTAAAAATTTCAAGTTGATTCCCATCTGAAACAAATACTTCCTAGAAAAATTGGAACAAGAGAGAGAAACTCTAGAGAGAAGCGAGAGAAAACCTTGCCTTCTCCCCCAAGTTTCCCTTCGGTGCATGATCTCCATTGTGCACTGCTGCCATGGCAAGGAAGTCTGGGGGCAAAATGCAAGGTAGTAAGAATGGCAATGCAAAGCAGAAACCAAGAGGACCTTCATCTGATTCTCAGGCTCTTTAGACTCGATCGATTGAGGAGGTTTTAGGGGTCGAAGCGCTGGATTTGACGATTGAAAATGAGATTCTCACCCCCAAATATGGATTGCAACATTTGCAAGCTCGTTCTGAAATCAGGCACTCCTTCAATGAGTGGATGCAATCTGTTCACAGATCAGCTAACAAGGTGAATAATACTCCATCTAATGTTGATATTGGTACGATTTCCATTCCAATATTGCAACAATTTGATGAAGTAATGACTGAACATGCTGATAGTGTTGATGATAAATTTAGGCCACCCGATCATATTGAAATGCATCCTGTTTCTAGCCCTGTACAGGTTGATCTTGATGATATACAGGATGAGGTGGATTTTTGGAATTCTTCCATTATCTGCTATATTATTGGTGCTAATCCCCCAATACATGTTATGGAAGGGTTTATTAGGAGAATCTGGAAGAAATTTAATGTTGATAAGGTGGTGTTGGTGAAAAAGGGAATCTACTTAGTGAGATTTCTGACTATGGACATGAGAGACAAAGTCACTTCTGGCCATTTTTTCTTTGACAGCAAACCTATGATAGTGAAACCCTGGAGTGTTGATATGGATATGGAGAAGGAAGAGATCAAATCTGTCCCCATTTGGATTCAGTTGAGTCTGAATATATTTTAAGTATTGGGGTGAAAAATCTCTTTTCAAAATTGTGAGTCAGTTAGGCAAACCAATTAAGAGGGATGCAACCACTGTGAGTAGGGATAAACTTCAGTATGCTAGGGTGTTTGTTGATATGCCAATCACACAAAATCTTCCTGATAAAGTTTCATTTATGAATGAGCATGGTGAGATGGTTCAAGTACCTATCACCTATGAGTGGAGACCAACTGTTTGTGATAACTGCAAACTAGTTGGACATTCAACCATTGAGTGTAGGAAGGGGAAAACTAAGAGAATATGGGTGCAGAAAAAACAACAAGTTCAGAATCACACAGAAGTGGTGGCACCAGAGGTGGATCAGGAGGGGTTTCAAAGAAGTCTCAGGCCAATTAGGGTTAGACCTACCAACTTGGTTCCAACACCAGTTGATAATTCTTTCCAAATGCTGAATGATGACGGTGGTCACAGTGCTTGCAGTACTGCTGAGTTGGATAGGGAAGATGACATTGAGGAGGGTAACACAGGAAGAGGGAACTCTTCCAAATCTTATGGATAGGATATTATCATGGAATGTTAGGGGTATCAACCTAGCTCAGAAGCAGGATACTGTGAAGCATTTTCTTCATAAATATCATGTGGGGTTAGTTGGTCTCCTAGAGCATAAGGTTAAGCTTCCTAACTTAGGGAAGCTTTACCAAAGAGTTTTCCCAAATTAGTGTTTCTCTAGTAATGCAAGTTATCATAATGGTGGCAGAATTATTTTGGCTTGGAATCCAGGAAGCTTTTCTGTGAGTATCCAAGCAGCTTCTAGTCAGTTTATGCATTGCTTCATTCAACCAGTGAGTGGTATGCCGAGTTTTTTTTTCTGTACTTTCATTTATGCTTTCAATGATAGCTCTAATAGAGAAGTGTTGTGGAAAGATTTGAAAGCTTTAAACACACAGGATGCCTGGATATTGTGTGGAGATTTCAATTATGTTATGAGTACTGAAGTGAGAGTTGGCTCCCCTGTTAGGAATTCTGAAATAATGGATATTTGTGATTGTATGCATTTCTGTAGCATGGAAGATATTAAGAGTGTGGGTAATTTCTACACTTGGAATAATAAACAGCATGGTGCAGCTAGAGTTTTTTCTAAAATTGATAGAATAATGGCTAATCCTAAGTGGTTAGGTGTTTATAGCTCAGCTGAAGTGTGTTTTATGAATGAGGGTTGTTTTGATCATTCCCCTGGATTATTGACTGTTTATCCTAGGGATACAGGGGAAAAAAGCCTTTTAAGTATTTTACAATGTGGAAATCTTCTCCTCATTTTCTGAGCCTTATCCAAGAACAATGGAGTGGTATAGTTCAAGGGAGCAAGATGTTTGGTGTTGTTCCCAAACTGAAGAAGGTGAAGTTGGTTCTCAAAGAGTTGAATAGAAAGGGATTCTCTGATGTTCAAGCTGCTGATCTTCAAGCATACCATGACATGATTGCAGCTCAGACATCAATGCATCTTGATCCTGCTGATCAGAATCTTGCTGATGCAGAACTCAGTGCAGTGCAGAATTACAAAAATAAACATCAAGCTTATTTAGAGTTTTTGAAACAGAAGGCAAAGGCTTCATGGATTAAGGATGGTAATGAAAATACTTCCCTTTTCCATCAGAGTATCAAAGCTAGGAACAATCATAACCAAGTTTACAGCATTCATGGCATGGATGGGATTTGGAGAGATAATCCTGCTGATATCTCTCAAGCTTTCTTGGATTATTACATAACTTTGTTGGGTAATACTCACACTGATAGAAGACCTGTTCTTAGTCATATTGTCCAAGCTGGTCCCTTGATTACAGATGCTCATAGAGATATTCTAAATGCTCCATATACAGCTGATGAGGTGAAGAAAGCTTTGTTCTCTATTCCTGGTAGGAAAGCACCAGGGCCTGATGGGTATGGATCTTACTTCTATAAAGATGCTTGGAACATTGTTATTGATGATGTTATCAATGGTGTTCTGGATGTTCTCCAACAAGGCAGATTGCTTAAGGAGTTAAATCATACAGTCATCACTCTCATTCCTAAGACTAAGTGTCCAAAGAATGTGAGTGAATTCAGACCTATATCCTGTTGCAATACTCTGTATAAATGCATTACTAAGGTGATTTGTGGAAGATTGAGGCAAGTATTACCAGATTTGATCATTGAAAATCAAGGGGGGGTTTGTACATGGCAGATACATAGTGCATAATATCATAGTGGTTCAGGATTTGGTAAAACAGTATGGTAGGAAGAGTGCTAAACCAAGTTGTATGATGAAGATTGATCTTCAAAAAGCATATGACACAGTTGATTGGGATTTCCTGCAAGAAATGTTGGTACAGCTGGGTTTTCCTGGAGCTTTTGTGGCTCTTGTGATGGAGTGTGTGACCACCCCTAAGTTCTCTCTGATGCTTAATGGCACAATGCATGGCTTTTTCAAGTCAAAAAGGGGTTTAAGACAAGGTGATCCCATGTCTCCCCTTCTGTTTGTGATCTGCATGGAGTATCTGTCCAGAATTCTCTACAAAATGAGTGAGTTGTCTCACTTTCAGTTTCATCCTAGATGCAAAGAACTTAAGCTCACTCATCTATGCTTTGCTGATGATCTAATCCTGTGTAGTAAAGGTGAGTTCCCCTCTGTGTATCTTCTGCTTCAAGCTTTTAAGCTGTTATCCAACTCTTCTGGTTTGTTAGCCAACAAGCAGAAATCAGCTATCTACTGCTGTGGTATGGCTGAGAATGAAATCAACAGAATTGTCAATGTTTCTGGTTTTACTAAGAGTCGGCTCCCTTTTAAGTACTTAGGTGTTCCCATCTGTGCTAAAAGAATTTTTGCTGCTCAATGTGATGTCTTAGTGGATAAGATGGTTGCTAGGATTAAAGTCTGGAGTTCAAGGAATCTTTCCTACACAGCAAGAATGCAGCTCATTAATTCTGTGTTGATGAGTATTCATATGTACTGGGCTCAGGTATTTATTTTACCCAAGAAAGTACTGCAGGAAGTTACTAAAGTTTGTAGAGCATTTCTCTGGAGTGGGCATGCTTATAGTCAGAAAAACAGTAACATTTCTTGGGAAAGTTCATGTTGTGATAAGAAGCAAGGTGGACTTGGATTTAGAGATGTTGTCAAATGGAATATTGCAAGCATTGGAAAATATGTTTGGGCCATTGCATCCAAGCATGATAATGTTTGGATCAAATGGGTTCATGCTGTGTACATTAAGGATGGGGATTGGTGGGAGTATAAACTTGTAGCTTCTGCTAGCTGGTATTGGAAGAAGATATGTGCCATAAAAGAGAGATTGAAACTAGTTTATACTCAAACTAAGTTAGCTGCTATGCCTAATTATTCTGTGAAAACAGTTTATGAGAAAATCATTGGACCAAAACCTGTGATTCAGTGGGATAATATGGTGTGGAATAGGCTGAATATCCCTAAGCATAGATTCATATGTTGGTTGGCAGTGCAGGACAGGCTTCAAACCACTGCAAAATTGGCAAGATTTGGTGTTAGTAATACTGCAACTTGTCTGATTTGTGGACAAGCTGATGAAGATCATAAGCATCTGTTCTTTGCTTGTCCGTATAGCAGCAGATGCATTAGTGCTCTCAAAACTTGGTTAGGGATTACTTATTCCACTGGTAATCTGAAGCAGCTCATGAGGTGTATTGCTCATGGCAGAATGTCAAAGTTCAGGAAGCAAGTTAGCTTTGCAATGCTAGCTGTTGCAGTGTATGCTGTTTGGTCAAGTAGGAATGGTTGTTTTTGGAATGCTTCCTTTCTAACTGTTCAGAATATGGTAGCTAGAGTTAAGCAAAATGTTGGAGATCGAATTTTGGTTGTTTTACCTAAAAATGTAACTAGGAGAGATAGCTTGTGGTTTGCTACTCTGTAAGATAGTTTTCTGTTTCTAGCTCTTTGATGGAATGGTCCAACCTAGTTGGTTTGTTTCATCCTTGAGTTAGTTTAGGTTGTAAATCTTTTTTGTGCTTAATATTATTCGATCTTGCTTGCCTAGCAAAAAAAAAAAAAAAATTAAAACTTTCAGTATAGACTGTATAGTTTCAAATGCAAACTTGCAACATACTCCGTATGCAGGTTCGAGAAGATTCCAATTCAGAATATCTAAATTCACCCAAAACATAACGCTATATTGCAGATGTGAGTATTATTTGAGTTTTCGTGAATCCCAACAAAAGCTCAACAAAAGCTTATATGTATATATAGAGGTAGAAGAAAAGTAGGACAAATTTTTATCATGTTATCTAGCATCTTATCATAGTAAGTGGTCAATCATGGCATGATCTAATATTATTTATTTAATTAGTTAATAACTTAATTAAATATGATGACGTGGAAATTCTACGTGGACGCTCTAAATGCTCTCCAAAAAACTCCTCTTTATATATATACTAGTGTGTAGCCCAGGCGATGCCCCGGTTGCTACTTTGAATAATTAAAATTCGAATATTTTTTCAACTCAATATTTGACTAAGATACGTGTAAACCATAAAAGTGAAAAGATTCATTAAGTTCATCAACTACACATGTACATTACCTGCACCATGCAAAGTAATTTTCCTAATGTTTTAATTGTTTAATTCACGGTTTTCCTAATATTGCAACGGTTATTTTTATTCTAATATAGTCCATACGAAATAAGAAGTAACATAATAATTTAGTTGTTTTAGACTTCATGTTAACATGTATTATAAATTAACGTGCATGGATAAACAACAATCAGTGGTTGGTTAAGATGGTAATGAGAGTTATTCTCCAAACTTGAGGTCTTGTGTTCGAACCTTATTGTATTGATTTTTGATTGTCAATATCATCACATAACCTTGGTGAGTGGATGATGAGGCGTAAGCAGGAGAGTTTTATGTGACACATAAACATTTTTGGCAACGCCTTTTAATATATTAGTATAGATATTAGATTTAAAAAATTTCAAACGTGGCATTAATATATGAGTGACAATTAGGGGTGAGTAGAAATACATGAGCATGGACCCGAAACCACAAAGGATACGACGGGTCTGGACCCGGAGCCAGTTCCGGTGGGACCAGTTCTGGTTCTAAATTTTAGGTTCCGGTCATAACCGGTTCCAGTTTCGGATATAGCTTTCTAGGACCCGGTACCAGGTGATACTCGTTGGTACCGGTTTCGGGATCGGGTACCCAATACTAAACGGACACAAATGGTTCACATAATTATGGAATTGTGTGTATTTGATTTAATTTGGTGCCTTTGACTTTGCGAGGTCGTATTGTCGATAATAGGCAACTTATAAATTGTCCAGCTGACTTTCTTTCCGTATTTTTTAAGCAGTCGCATATGCTATTTCCTACTGTCATTTTTTAGGGGTCACATTTTAATTTTTAGTACTCCAACTTTTCTGCCCTACCTTCTAATCTAATCTAATCTAATCTAATCTAATATTTCATTCGTTTCTATATAGTTGCAACATACCCTTCTATACGGTATTTAAGAAAGTTGTACTTGAGTGGGGCCACAACCACTTTAGCCACATTACTTACTTCATCTTAGGTGTACATTTGTAACTTTGGATAAAAAATATTTTCATTTTAGGTGTGTTGCAACTATTGTGACATTTCCATTTTAGGAAAGTGTTGCAACTATATAGAAATGGAGGAAGTATATATAAATAAAATAGGCATACTTGCTGAGCTATTAGAGCGCCACGTAGAAAATCTATTGGTTTCGTCCAATGAAAAATAAGAGTTCTGATAGATATTTTCATAATCTATATACTATACTAAAAGAGAGGAACTCAATGTGGTGATGACAAATGTCACCACATGATTGGTCCTCTCTATTAATATTAAAAATAAAGCTAAAAAAAACTAAGCATAAAATATTTTACAAATCAATGTAATACCGTACATGATGTTAGACTTCCAGGAAAAAAGGGCTACGAAATATATTTAATTTAAAAATAAAGCAACAATTATTTCACAACACAATAATATCTCTCGATCTAATGTTAAATTTCTAGAATAAACGGCTGATAAAAATGTTAAAAAAATAATTAAAGCAACAAATATTTTGTAACAAAATAATATCACGCATCACATAGCAAAACTTCCAGAAAAAATATACAACCCAACCTAAATATATGCAGCTACCAGATTTTACTTCCCTATTCTCCTATTTTTTACGCTATAACAATGGAAACACAAAAATCATAATATTAATTTTACATAGTTGTTTAACCGTATTAAAAGAGAATCTAATATTCTATTTCACATGCCTATTATTCTATATTTTAGGCTATAATCAAGGGAACAACCAAGAACATAATATTAATCTTATTATATTTCAACGATTACACTCACTCCATTCCAAAGGAAAATTTAAAATATCTATTAAATCTTCAGCTGCGTATATTTATGTCAGCATCAAATATTTTGGAGATGAAACTTATACGACATCTTTGCTTTTTTTCAATTCACCTTCTGCAATATATAAGGTATGAAATATTAGAGATTTATTATAATATATATTTAATCATAATTCACCACCAAGCAAAAAATATATTCCATAATATATTAATCGACAAAAATAGGACATTATGGCCCTATATAAATGATTTTCAGCGCCGGGTTAATTATCAGTTTCTACGTAACTATTATCTATTATTCAAAATATTATGGCATTCACTACGATAAAAGATATCACTCCCCTAAAAGAATCATGGAGATTGAAGGTGAGGATTGTGAGGTTTTGGGAACAGCCGGATTTCAAAGACCATACTGTAATCGGCACGCATGAATTAATATTGGTGGATGAGAAGGTAACTTCGTGATTCGGACATTTAAATTTTTTTTGTTTTCTTATTGTTGTCGATTTTTTTAATTTGTTATTGAAGATTATTATTGTTGAAATTTTTAAATAAGAAAAACAAACAAATTTAAATTTCAGAATTACGAAGTTACCTTCTCATCCACCAATATTAATTCACGAGTGCCGATTACAGTATGGTCTTTGAAATCCGGTTGTTCCCAAAACATCACAATCCTCACCTTCAATCTCCATGATTCTTTTAAGGGAGTGATATCTTTTATCATAGTGAATGCCATGATATTTAGAATAATAGATAATAGTTACGTACTTACGTAGAAACTGATAATTTAACCCGAACCTGTAATTCATTTATATAGGGCCATAATGTCGTATTTTTGTCGATTAATATATTATGGAATATATTGTTATAATAAACCTCTGATATTTCATACCTTATATATTGCAGAAGGTGAATTGAAAAAAAGCAAAGATGCCGTATAAGTTTCATCTCCAAAATATTTGATGCTGACATAAATATACGCTGATGAAGATTTCATAGATATTTTAAAATTTCGGTTGGAATTAGTGTAATCATTGAAATATAGTAAGATTAATATTATGTTCTTGGTTGTTTCCATTATTATAGCCTAAAATATAGAATAATAGGCATGTGAATATTAACCTCCCTTTTAATACGGTTATTATTCTCAGGCCTAAACAAATATGTAAAATAATATTATGTTATTTGATGCGTGATACTCCATTATTTTGTTACAAAATATTTGTTGCTTTAATAATTTTTTTAACATTTTTGCCAGATGTTTTCCTAGAAACTTAACATTAGATCAGGAGATATTATTGTGTTTTGGAATATTTGATGCTTTATTTTTAACATAAATATATTTTGTAGCCCTTTTACGGGTCTTATACTTTATAAGTTGCCAGCCGTTTTTTGCCAGCCGTTTTCCTGGAAACTTATGCCATCATAAATATTTTATGCTTATTTTTTTAGCTTTATTTTTAATAATAATAGAGAGGACCAATCATGTGGTGACATTTGTCATCACCACATTGAGTTCCTCTCTTTTAGTATAAAATATAGATTGATTACAATCTATACAAATAAGGCTAAGAATAAAGATCACAAAATATATACAGATCGAAGCTAATAAGACAAATCAATTTTCTTGCCAATCAATGGAATCACAATTATGATTGACCATGATTTGATTGTGTATGACTTTCCTTAACTGTCATATATTTATCTTCCACCATTATGACCCATATGGGTTTCCTTATTTGTTACTGCAGTCACTAAATTATCAAATTTATAATTCAACTAAATTGTAAGATAGAATGGGGGTAGTTTAGTCTTTTGCTTGGGGACACCAAAAGTATTGTTACGAAAATAACCATCCCCTCTTGGCTTATATAATAGAGATTTAACCCGTAAATTGAAGATTTGTACCTGAACCATTAGCAACCGAGAAAACCTATAACCCGATTTGTACTTCATATAACTTTTAATCGAACCAAATCTGTATCCAATCTGATAGCAATCCGAAAACGGGTTTTACCCAATAACAATCGCATTCAACCCGACCCGATAAAACTCGATACTCGATCTAACCCGAACCGGGTCTATTCGAATCCGAATTCAACCAAATTGTTGTTGCCAATCCAACCAGATTAATTCCGTTATCCAAAAATAACCCTAGTTAAAAAAAAAATTACATGATTTAACCTGAATCTTATTCAGTTACTCTAATTAATCTAACACGAGTTAGCTGGATTGAACTATTAACTATATATATACATCCAACTGGATATGAATATTTATTCTATGTTCTATTTAATTTAAGTAATTTGGAGACAAAGTAATAAAAGTCTAAAAAAGCTTTATTTAATTTGGCATGAAGTAATAGAATAGTAAAGTGATCTGACTTTATCGCAAACTCGAGTATCACTCGATTAATGGTACACAAGATTACAAACTTAACTCTATCTAAATTTGAACCTCATACCCAATCTGTAATGGACAAGAATCCGATATACGTCTTATCCGAACTTGATCCGTACCCGAGACTCACCGACCCATACTTGACCCGAATCCGTGATTTAGACGATCAGGACATGACTCTTACCCGAAGTAAATAGATCAAATTTAACACAAATCCAAAATACACCTTGTTTGGGTTCCCAATTGGCTCTCAATTGGACCAACAGCCCAAAATCCCAAATGGCTTCAACAGCAACACACAAGCCATTTACCCCTCAAAATGCTAATCAGCCACCTACATGGTCCAAGGCCCACCAAGTAACAATTGACCTATGGGGAATTTACTACACAAACTGTTAGGTTATGAATAATATAAACAATATAATTCATGCGGAAAAACCATAAAGCCAGGAATCCAAATTAATTGCCACATAGTCAATTAGCATAATTTAGTATACAAACTATGTGATGCGTGCCTTCCCTAGCTGCTCCCGAACCGAACAAGAACAAGTACAAGACTCCAAATGTCTCCCCTCCGTAGATAGTCCACAGTACGTTCGGATCCGCCTTAGATTTAACCAACTAGAATATTCTCTAAGGTTTTATGTGCACTCGGAAAACTCACAACGGTGATAGGCAAGTATTAAATTCTCCCTTGAATTTAATGTGTTGGAATAGCTTAATAAATTGTGATCATGAACCACATATTTATAGGGTGGAAATAAGGAATTACAATCCTACTAGGAATCAATTAACTAAATCTATTAGGACTCTAGTTTATTAATAATATTAGAATTCTAGGGACAATCAAATACTAAGTATTTCAGATTTACCCTTAATGTCTAATTTTAGTGGATTTAGGAAAACTATAACTTGTGGCCCAAACTACTTGTCGCGCAAGTAGCTTGGCACACAAACTTGCTTAGCATGCAAGCAACCGGCCGGCCAAGGCCTTGCAGCGTGTGGCCTAAGCCCACGTTGCTGCGCTATGCTTGGCGACAACCCACAGCACGCGGCCCATGAGGTAGGCGCCGCTCCTCTTGCTCGGCCCAAGCGTGCTTGCTCCACGCGGGATTGCTTGGCGCTGGGCCTTGCGTCTCGCAAGCTCGTTCGTCGAGCATTCGCACGTCGCGCTTCCAATTCGTTTTTCGATTCCAGAATTAATTTCTGATTCAAACAATATTTACGTTTCCGTTAATATTTCCGATTCCGACAATATTTTCCGATTCCGATAATATTTCCGATTCCGGTAATATTTCTGTTTCCGGCAATATTTCCGATTCCGACAATATTTCTGATTCCGGCAATATTTTCTATTTCCGATACGAACCATGTTTCCGTTTCCGGCAACATCTACGACTTGGATAATATTTATATTTCCGTCATGAACCATATTTCTGTTTCCGGCAATATCATCATATCCAGAGCATTCTTTATTTTTCCTTTTGACGATTTTAGCTCCCACTGGAACCGAGATCCATCGTTTCCGAATGTTCATAAATGGAGTACTGATATGTTCATATTTTATAGTATTTTTACCCCCGTCCCTTAGTACTTTTTGATCTCAAATGAGCTCTTCGGAGCGATTTTTAGTACTAATGTGCTCCTTGTAGTGCGTTTATAGTTCCAGGTTCATCATTGTAGGAATTAGCATATTTGTGTTCATTTCCTACTCATTTGAATCAATGCAAGAGATTATGTAATTTCTAGAGCACAAATATTGAGTTGGAAGAGTTTTCAAGCAAAGCGAATAGTGGAAGAAGTAGAAAACCGACACTCGTCTACTCTTTTGACCATAACTTAAGTTATACAACTTCAAATTAAGTGATTCCAATTGGGTTGGATTCTAGACTTGAAGGGCTTTCCAACGAGTGGTCACTCGCCTAATTCCGGCGAAACACGAAGGAGATATGGCGTTTTAAAGATAGAGGATCGTGTAGTTTGTACGCGCGCCCCGCAGGCGATTGTCTGCCCGACGGGCGAACGTCTGCCCGGCGGGTGAAAAGAGAAAATTCGAGGAACGTCATTTTTTGACCGGCAGGCAGACCTGCGCCCGACGGGCGGTTTTCGAGCTTCTCGCCCGGCGGGCGGATGTCTGCCCGACCGGGCGACGACAACCCCTGCGCGTTTTCCCTTAGTTTATTTCCGGTTTTTGTTGGGCTTTATGGGCAATACTATAAATGTAGCCCTTAGTTATTTTAGGGGGACATCTTATTTCCTAGTATTAAACCCTTAGTTTATTTTTTCCTTAGCTTAATTTTCTCTCTAGATTTATGCAAACACTTAGTTTCCAATTTCAATAAAAATTCAAGCTTTCTATTTCTCTTGTTCTTCAATTCTTTGTTTAGCTTTAATTATGTTTTCAATCATGATAATTGATTTATTTTTTGTTAATATGCTTGAGTAATCTATTTTCTAGGGTTTGGGGATCCATGAATAATATGAAGGGATATTGAATGATTGTGATTGTTGGCATTGTAATTAATTCCTATTGATTGGTTTATTTCACTATACAATTAGATTTGCGCAGGTTTAATTGTGGTAGTTATGCAATATCAAATTAAGATTCGAGAGATGCAATTTGATGTTTAGGCTTGTGTCAATAGGTGGAATTAGAGTTAATACGTAGCGAGAGCCCGTTAATTCTAAGTCTATGATTAATATCGATTCGAGAGAGCATGATAGTCTAATTAATTACTTTGTTGATTATCGTGATTGTTCATTGTCCTGGATTGTTATTTGTTGGTGAACCTATGCCCTAGATTCCTTAATATATTGATTCATACTCGTTTACTTATCGTTCGTAGTCTTAGTACAAACAATCAACCAAGTTTTGTTCCCAATAGTCTAGTTAATTAATTGATAGTAGAAAGAACACCTGTTTCCTTGTGGATTCGATCCTGACTTCCCTTGCTACCTAGCTAGTGGATTTAGGTTATTTTTGTTTAGGTGATACGACTTTAGCCTATCAAGTACTTAATAAATAATATATTGACTTAAATACTTGATCCGTTCACGTACTATTTGTGTGACCCTACGGGTTCAGTCAAGAGTAAGTTGTGGATTAAATTATTAATTCCACTTGAACTGAAGCTGCCTCTAGCTAGGCATTCAGTTCACTTCATCTCACTGAATGTATTAACTTGTTAATTAATACTGAACCGCATTTATTAGACTTAGCATTGAATGCATACTTGGACCAAGGGCATTATTTCCTTTAGTCTCCCACTTGTCCTTAGGGACAAGTGTGCATTTCCTAATTCCTTTATCGCTCGATGCCTTCTCATGAACATAAGGTAAGAGTATTCATCCTTATTATGTCCAGAGGTATTTCTTGATTTCAGAGTTCAACTGATCAAATAAACAGATAATCATATGATTCATCTGAGCACGGTCATGCATTTTACAGTTTCTAGCTCTCCGAGTGGCCTTGTACGTACAACTTTCAGCATCTCATCCCGATTTATGTGAGGACAATCCCAATCTTGTGATCTTGAGGTTAGACTTCATTTGGTAGGTGATTACCCGAGAGTTGCCGTTATAGTCTCCTTTTACGGTGCGACGCTTGACAACGTCAAAGTAACCAGTTCTCAAACAAGTGATCTCAAATCACTCAGGTATTGAAGATTAGTGTCGAATAATGTAATGAAATTTACTTATGACAGATTTTCATATCTTACAGTAAAGTTTCGTAGGTCTGTCCGATACTAATCTTCTCAAGTAAGTATCTATGCAAATGATTGCAACATTTCCATGTCAACATAGTTCAAGAAACAGAAGTCATCTTGCATTCTAGTCGTATAGCGTTTTCTATGCGTCCACCTTTATAGAAAACTTCTGAACAGGGACCTTTTTCAACTTTTGACATTCAAGTTCACTTGATATACATTTCTTAGTCACGGGACTGGTCCTGACAGTCTATCTTGAATATCGTCAAATTGAAAGGACTCGTCATTTAATACTAAACCAAGATTAAATGGAATATGAAAATACATTTCATATATGATAAATGTTCAACCCCAATGTTTTACAACCATGGGTCCCTAACCCATCTTTAAAAACAACTAATGGAATTCAAGACTATGCTTGATTTCCAGTGCCACAATGTGAGTGTTGTTTCTCACTCATTGCATAGGTTTAGTTATCATTCTTTGCCAATCTTAATATCCTTTTCTTCGAATGCCTTTCGAGATAGGATAATAAGATCTTTTGAGTTTGTTTATGTGATCCAGTCTTTTCTTGCTTCATTAGTTGTTCTACGCATTTCGTAATAAAGAACCATCAAGTCAGCAGACATGTGATTCACCCAAGTTCACCGAAGAACTCTTTAACATAAATAACTCTGTTTTATTGCTTCTTAGGCAATAAGTACTTTTACTTCAACTATATAGGTTGCTAGTGATGCTTTGTTTGGATTTTCTTATCCAAGCAGTTCACAGATATGTGGAAGACTTTCCAAGTGTATCTTAGAACATATAAATTAATATTTTAATTTCCCACGCAATAACTCATGGTCTCCAATCCATTTTTCCATTTCAAAACACGATGCTCTTTAGCTCGCTTGCCAATGGTTAACTCCAAAGGGATCTTCCTTGATCCTTTGCCAGTGTTTATGCGTGTAGCATCAATATTAGCATATCTTTGTTTCCTTGAATCAAGAACTATTCCTATGTACTTTTTCAAGTACCATAAGTTTTTCTTGATCTCAATCTAGTTGATCTTTACTTAGACCAATAGAGATTGGTATATGTTCGTTATGCCTAAAGCCATACGATACATTTTTGGCGATCCTCATATTATATCATACATGATAAATTCTTTTGAAGAATAATTCTCAATTGAATTCTATTCATGTAACTTTAGCTCATCTAGTTTAAGTAGATATTAATTGCAGCTAGATTCTTTGACATATAATATAGGTTAAGAATCTCATTTGATCCTTTGATGTTTAACTTAGTAAATGCTTATACATAGTTCAAACATTCTTTACTTAGATTTATTAACATGGGTCGAATATCTCCAATGGAGTCTTTCATGTTTTGATTTATTAAATGCCATTACTTAATCCAAAACAATAATATAAGATCTTTGTAAATAGATCTTAGTACCCAATATGCACTAAGGTTCGCCTTGATCCATTATTGATGAATAATTTCAAATCTAAGTCATTAGCATTTGAATGTTATTTCACAATAGAGAGATATGTGTGTGATACGCATAGGACCAATTAAGTTTTACGTACTCCCACTAAACTTCTTATATATCTATAAGAGGCATGTACATTTTATGAAACTAAACTACTTATTAGCTTCACTAAAATACAGTTCCAATGCTTGTTTAAATCCATACCCAAATTTCATAAGCTAGCATTCATTTTAAGCATTATTTGGATCCACAAATCCTATGATATACCATGTACATAGTTTCTTCCAACATTTGATTGAGGAATTCGTTTTGTCATCCAATTGCCAAATGTACCAATATGCAATCATTGCTTGATTTATAGACTTGAGCATTACGATTATGCATGAGGTTTCAACACAATCCACGCCATGAATTTGCTTGTATCCTTTAGCAACTAATCTAGCTTTGTGTGTGAACACAATTCCATGTTTGATGGTTTTTATCCTTAAAACCAATTTGCAACCAACAAGTGTTAATCTATTCTTGCAAATCAACAAAATTTCAATTTTGTCATCAAAACATTGATTATGTTTTATGGCCTTTAACCATCTAAAACATTTGAGTCTATATATGGCCTCTAACCCTTTTAGAGAATCTAGGTTTCGTCATAACTTTCTTACAGGTCACAAACTCATTAATCTACATGATAATAGTTTGACTGCAAGTTGTAGGTTTCTTCACTATCTAATAGAAGAATCTCATAGTTTCAGTGACCTAAACTCTATGTTTCTTCACTATCTAATAGAAGAATCTCATAGTTTCAGTGACTTGAAATCTATGCCTACTTGGGTATAGAACATCAAACAATAGAAAGACACTTGAAAGTCATTTGAATGTTCTATTCTCCTTGAAGCACTTGTAAAGTCTTCTAAGAGATGTCTATTGTTTAAAGCCACTTCTAAAGTCCTTAAAGAATAAGTGTTCGGATTTTCTGAAGAATTTCGAAAAGCCTCCGGAATATCTATTTTATGTTTGTTGTTCGCCTCGAAGACTTTCGAGATTTATTTTCTCCCACTTGTCATTTTGGAAACGAATCTCCAAAAGACATTATTTCGAGAAAACAAACATTATGTTCTCAAAAATTCGTGGTAGAAACAATACCCTTGTGTCTCACTTTGAATAAATCACAATGAAACATATATCTATACTTGGGCCTTAGTTTTTTCAATAACAAACACTAAGCTCCCACTGAGTTTAGCAACTTTTTAGATATATATATTTTTTTGAGACATCCTGAAATTACTTTTCAATAGCTTTGACGAGTTTGGTTTAGTTTGGTGGTAGTTGAGCATATTGTTTTAGATATTATAGGAAAATTCTTTATGATTCATCATTGATCGAATCAAGTACCAATTGACTTTGATCATTCCAACTTAGATATGCCATATCTTATGGAGCTAGATTGTGAAATTACAACACACAATAATTGATGATCATTCTTGGTATAAGTAATCATCAACATGATCTAACCTAGATCTTTATGATTTCTTTCCAAATGGACGTTTTTATACTTTTCTATGAATCTTTGAACTAGCCAAACAGATTCAAACTTATATCACTTTGAGTAAATAAATCCATATTCACTCAAAACCATGTGAAATAATAAAGTCATAAAATCTTTCTTTAGCTTTGAACTTATTGTCTAGGTGTTCTAACAATTGTTCATTTCATTTTGTTACTTTCAACAAGTAAGACTAGCTTGTCTTGAATGTTCTAGAAATCAATCAACTTTCAAAAGTCCATCAAAATAGAGCTTTAGAATGTTAACTTATTGATATGGTCTAAGTAATAATGCCAAAGATTTGTGGAACTCAAATCAAGAGATTGATTTGAACCTAGTAAAGTTCTTATTGCTAAAGAGTTGTTTGTTTTAATCAAACATACCTGACTCAACCCGTAAATAACCATTTTATTCAAATAAACAAACAAACATTGTTTTTGTTTTTCTTGAATGTGAGTCTTTCTGTGTTTGAAAACAGAAATTTAGGTATGATGATTAAGGAACAAAATAACCATTAAGTTCTAGCCTTGAAAGGACTTAAAAAAACTAGATGACCCTACAACTAATGTAGCATTGTCATGCTTCATGTCCCACTTGTAGGTTATTAGTGTAGCCTAGCTTCCATTGTTTAAGTTATTACCGAAGTAAGAACCTCAAGCGGTATATGATACCAAGGAAGTTTGATTGCTAGGTCACTACTCTTTAAACATAAACTTATAGGTAGAAACAGAATCGTAAATTCCTTTCATTTGGTCCTTGTTTTCCTATTTCTTGTACCCTTTCTTATAGTCTTAAGAATTGACTTCTCTAGTGTTGACTTTTATACTTTGTTAGACATGTCCAATGTCACTCCAACAAAGTTCTTACCATTTTATTTATGTTGAATATTCTGTTTCAACTAGATGATCTTACAGAAGCTTCTAAAGTTCTCTAAGCATCGATCTATTCGAATGTCTAGGGACTAGACTCATTCGAGAATTAAATGGACAAAGATATTAAGTTGTTAACCATTGGTAAAGCTGAGTGTTAAACTCAATGCTTTATGATCTCAAAACTACATTGTATTTTGAATTCACAAGCACCAATCGGTTTTCCATTCGACTTTGATACTCGAAAACAACCATAAAAGTCCCTAAAAGAAACTACATTTAAATTGCTTATTTTCTCTCATTTCCGTGAATCGTTCTTGGATTCACTACCAATCGAGGAAATTTATTGTTACCCTTCTAAAAGGATTTATTGCATTAAAAGAAATTTAATTATAAACAATAATTAAAACATACATTGAAGCATGCAAAGTCTAAACATTTATCATGGAGTAATAACTTGAAAATTAAAGCAATCATGCAATTTAAACAAGTCATTGACATTTTATTCGAAATATTTAGTTCCGGCAGGTGTGAATAAAATGAATCCAAGATCCTCAAAATCATTGAAGAATTAAGCACATTATGTATTTAGACTCAATTCTAAAATATTTTAGGTAAGTAAATCCTTTGCTAATAGTCTGGAAACTACTCTTGGTTGATAGGTACGTCTAAGAACTTATTAGGTAAACCTATCCCATTTGCCACGACATAAAAGGACTCATTACTTATATCGTTGAGTTTCACCAAAACTAACATGTACTCACAATTATCTGTGTACCTTTCCCCTTTAGAATCAACAAGTAACACTTCGCTATGGCGGAAAACTATTACTTAGATTGATGTAAAGGTTATCCAAGTAAGCATTATTTTGGAATGGCACCTTCTAACTCAATTTTTAAAGTTTGGAACTTAGGACTCTTACTATGTTGGTTAGATTTTAAGTGAACTAAAATCCTTAATCATGCAACATAATCAAGCCACAATCTCATGCATAGTTAAGACATATTTAAAGTAATAAATAACTTAAAGCATGCATAAGATATAAATGTGATCTAGTATGACCCGGCTTCATCTTGAAGCTTCAACTTCAAACTCCGTCTTGAAAATGGATTGGAAACTCCGTCTTGAATTTCACCATGGGAGGCGCCATTTTCTTCAAATCGGATAAGCTATAATTGAAACTAATTACAACTATTTGATGGTACGCAGACCATTTTAAAGCAATAAAATTTGGTACTACAGACCAATATTACATTCAAATTAATGGTACGCAGACCATATTTTCTATCCTATTTGGGCCATACTAGTCACTTTCATAACCTGCAAAACAGTATATTTACAATATACCATTCACCCATTCATTTATCAATGAACGGCGCACATAGCTGGTTAGTAGAACATATTATGCATCACATAAATATTTGCAGCAACTTATCAAAGGTTCCAACAATCTACAAATTATTCAACCTTATTAGTTCTAATCGAGTTGTATTAACCTTAAAGGAATGTAGACCTAATCAAGAGTTTAATGACTAAAAGCTCCCACTAAAATCAAGAATTTACATGCTTTACGAATTTTAAACATAAAATTGTATTTCCTAGTCCAACCGGAAACTTACAAATTTAATTAAAATTTAAAGCTCATATAAAATAATATTTAAATCTCTTAATTTTATTTTCAATTGATTAAAATTAATTAATTAAATTTTATCAAGGTTTTAATTTTATTAAAATAATTTATAATAATTAAATTAATCAAAATTAAATTCCGAGAAAAATTTAAATTACGAAATTAGATTTAATTAAAATCGTTTTAAACCGAAACATAAACTAAACGACCCAAAAGTGCCAAGGCAAGGGATTTGAGGGTCATATATATATATATATATATATATATATATATATGTATATATATATATATATATATATATATATATATATATATATATATATATATATATATACAGGGTCACCCTCTAATGAGAAGTTCCTTAAAATGAGAAGGATGAGAAAGAATCTCAATCGCACAATGAAAGTGATCGAACGGCTAACCTATCGCGCGTATAACCAAAGCAAATAACTCCGTGTTTAAAAGTACACCACCTGGATTTATTTCTCGGACATTTGTCATCAACTGCACAAACAAGACAAACCTCACAAAATCACTAGTTGAAGAAATTAATTTCTCTCTCCTCTTGCTCCCACAACACCCACCCTCTTACTTCTCCATTGTCTTCGATCTTCAATAAATGTGTTCCAAAAAATACAATTGAATGGAAGAAGAAGAAAAATTGTGATGGAAAATCATTCAATTTCCAGTCTTGAAACTTCATTGTTACCTCATAATGTGAATTCTAGAAAAAATAGGATTAACATACTTTGTTTATCATGATATATACTCCTGAACAAGAGGTCTTTGCTTGGTCTTATGTAATTTTTCCTTGAGTATTTTGATATTTTACTTGCTGTGTATGAGCTTAATTTTGAGTTTCGATCGGTTTATTGATAATGTAGTTTCAATTGAGTTTGAGTGTGGTTAATTTGTCACATTTTGGGTCAATTTCCATAGGATTTTGTTAGATTGAATAGTAAATTTGTTTTTATTTTTATTTTATTTTCTTGAATATGTTGAATAGGTGAATCTTCTGCTCTTTTTTGTTCATGGTGTTTATCAATTGGAAAGTGAAAGGAAGGAGGAAGAAGAAGAAATTTACAGCAATTTGCTCATTTCGTATAAATGAGCATAAGAGTTTGCTCATTTCGTTCAAATGAGCAATAACAATTTGCTCATTTCGTTCAAATGAGCAAAAACAATTTGCTCATTTCGTTCAAATGAGCAAAAACAATTTCTCATTTCGTTCAAATGAGCAAAAATAATTTACTCATTTGGTTTAATCTTGTAAATGAGCAAAAATAAATTCAAATTAGCAAATTCTGCAAATGAGCGTCAATTACCGAAAATTATGTGTTTAATTGAATTGCTTTTGTTGATTCAATTAGAGTATCTCGGATTTAATTAGCCATATATTATCATGAATAAAGCAATTGATTTTTTGATTTTTGTTTATGGTGGTGAATTGGTGGCTGATTGGGTAAAGGAGGAGGGGAGGAGAGAGAAAATTGAAAAGGGTGAGGATTTTGGCTTCCATGGTTGAATAAATGCTCGAGGAGAGAGAAAATGGAACTTAATTATGGAAGTTGGATGATCGGGCAAAATTACGATGGTGGTGGTTCAGTGGTTGGTTGGGTGAAGGAGAGGAGAGGATAGGAGAGAGAGAAAAATAGTGCAAGCTTTTAAGCTCATGGCAGCTTAGAGACAAGAAGAATTGTATGACTGGGTTCTGGGTTTGTAATTTATTTTATCAAACAGCGTAACCCGAATCAATTTTATCCGTTAGATTTAGTTGAGATGGAGAGGTTCAAATTTCTTCTCATTCTTCCCATTATAACGTGTCTTCTTATTTGAGTGCAAATCTATATATATATATATATATATATATATATATATATATATATATATATATATATATATATATATATATATATATATATATATATATATATATATATATATATATATATATATATATATATATATATATATATATATATATATATAACCTTTAAAAGTGGGAATAAGAATACTGTAGCTTATCTACAGTAACATGAAACGATTCGTTTCCTTTACAATCCGCGTTATTTCCACCTACACTGGTCGTTTCTCTCTCTCTCTCATATCATTCGTACTTCACCTGATTATTTCGCCCTTGATATTCTCTCTCCTCGAATCCTCCATCATCCATGGGAGACTGATTCATGCATGGATTCAAGCAACGACTACTACTTTCTCGATCTTCCTTTTAATATATTGATTAATATTCTGGTAAATTTTCTCTCCATTTTGCCTCAATTGTCAATTTCTAGAATCATCCTCAAGTTTTTTTTTTTTTTTTTGGTAAAAATGAATGCTATTCTGCTAGAAATTATCATGCCATCGGGTGCTAAGAAGAGAAAATCTTCGAAGGAAAAGGCACAAAGGCAAATCCATAGCTCTGATGGGTCTTACCTTCAAAGGTATTATTTTAAAAAATCTTTTGCTTAGATCCTTTTATTCACATGGCTTATCTATCTGTTGTAATTATTAATCAATGATTAATTTATGTTTTTTTTGGTATTTAATTGTTCATCTACATGAAATTTGAGTATCTGGGTATGTGTTTGTGTTTTGATTTGGGGTTTCATTTGATGGGTATTTGATTTGTGGTTTTTTTTTGTGTGGATTTGATTGGTTTGTGCTGTTTTGGGAATTGGCTGTGTGGGTCTTTGTTTGAATTGCTTGAATTGTTTGATTCTGAATTAAATTGGGTTTTGTGCAATGGATGACTTATTTGGATGACATATGCTGCAGATAAGGCCGAAGCTGGTGATATATTTTTCTTCTATTTTCATCAAAATTTATCATGTTTTATCCAGTATGCATAGTAGTTACTTTGTTCAATAAAACTTGTTTGTGCTGTAAGTTTGTATAGGTCTTCGTGTCAGTAAATTAGGATAGGATATTAATGCAAGTTGATGCAAAGTTGGGGTTTGTGTGCTTATAGGATTATTCTTGCGTGGACCTGGTCCATAATAACATTAGTGTGGACCCAAAATCAATAGTTTTCTGTAGCATCTTTTTTACACTCATAGTGACCTTTATTGTTCATATGGTAACTATAATAAATTAAACACCAAAATTCTTAGACACAGTAACCATTTTTTAAAGCATATTAACCCTATCCCAAACCTTTAAAATGCATGTGTTTTGAGTACTATGCCTATCAATAGTGATATGAGTGAGGATTCCTTGAAATTCACTATTTATAAGGAGTAAAATTTTCAAACCTTCCCTTTGTAAGCTCTACATGCTTGTTTCCTTTGGTCTAAGGTTCAAATCCTACCATCAACATTTCCTTTTATTTTATTTCTTCTTTTTTCTTTCTTTCATCTTCTATATAATGACTTGATGATCCCTTTTATCAATTTTTTTCCTCTTACGTTCTTTTTAATAATTTATTTATCTTGTACGTAAATTATATATTTATAAATGAAACATCGAACTATTTCATTTGCGAGGTATTATTAGAAACCATAACATATTTACTTAACATTTGGTAAATAATTTACTTCTCGTCTAATTATTCAACATATTTACTCTATCATTTTTGCTAATGGATTTCAATATCTTGAGGGACCGCGCGCGCTAGCGCGCGGTCCAACAACTAGTGTTTTTAAAAGCTAATTGTGACTTAAAATCACATTATTCAAGCATAACATGTATTAACGACACTAATTTGATATTTTTTTCGCATAATAATCTTAATAAAATTCCAAAATAAATTAGGAATAAGTTGTTGCCTTTATTTTAAGGCATGGTCCACAATAAATTTAGTTTGGACCAAGCCCATTTAAGAACTAGTGTATGGTTTATATGATTGGTTAGAATCTTCTTATGCCATCCGGGCATATCTTGAGAAGGATGTTACGAAATCTAGGAAGTCATATAGGTTTATATTGAACGAGGTATTGAGGTTAGTCAAGTTACCTCACATTAAGGAAATTGTTTGTGTATTGTGGCTCCATCACCAAGCACTGAAATTCGAATACAAGATCTTTTATATGTTGAATGCTGAATGCCATTCCTTTATGGTAAACTTCTTTACTTCTATGTTGTTTCTTTTGATTGAAAAAAAGGAGAATGGTCTGTAACTCTGGATTCAAGAAGTACGTGCCTCGAAGTCAACATAACTTCTGATCCAATGCTAGAATTTTCGACCGTTCTTATCAGCTAAATGCTTTTTCAAGCATTATTGCTTCTTAAATACTTTCAATTTTAAAGGGATTTTTTTTTTGACAACCATTCGATTTTAAAGTTAACTCCAATAAATTGAACATGAAAACCAATGACATAAGAAATTATGTTATTATTATTAATTAACCGCTACATTTTGATTTTCTGGAATTATTAAATTACAAATAAAGTTCGGTTCTGCACTTAATCGAATTAATCATGTAAGCATGTAACAACAACAAAAGATCGAATTAATCATCATACCAAAAACCTATATCAAATGAAATTTCAAATTTTACCCAAGAAATAAAATTTCAAAATTTACCCAACAACTAATGATGATGTATGTCTCGCCTGATCCATCTTCACACCATTTACAATATTGATTGCGTCACTTTTCATTACTACCTTATCATCCCAAACCTTCTAGCAAATAGAAATTCCATATCATAGCCAAGCCTTCAACAATCACATTGGCATCTGTATTAACTTTAACAATGCCACGGATATGGTGGTGTCGACCAAGCAGATGAATATTAGGTAGAAGCACCCCTCTCGTGTGGGTGATGCTTGAAACCCACAACAATCATGACCGCATCCGGGCTCTCATTTTCAAAGAAAATATTGAGAATATAATACCGCGACGTGTTGAATATGCTTACCCCCACCGCCCACCGGTGGAACACTAACTGCGAAATAGAGGAAGGTTCCTCACTCCACTTCTTCCGCCTCCCTTTACTCTACGCCCTTCTCGCTCTCCGTGTGCTGGTGGTGCTTCCTCCTATCTTGCGCCCACCTTTTTCCTCTCCAACCCTAAAGTATAGCTTCTCCGCCGCCAATAACCCCATTATTTTGAGATCTCCCCCGACGGAAAATCTCCGATATCCAAATCTCGAGTTAACATCGGTGTTAATGTTCTCCGACCTCGGGAGTACTGGGATTACGAATCTCTCACCTTTTCAGTGGGGGTAATTTCTTGTTCCTTCTTACAGACTCTTTGAAATTTAATTTCACTTCAATTTTGTTAGGATAAATTTACATATCGATAGTAGTTTATGAGGGGAGAGAATTTATTTCCCTTCCTTATTTAATCAATCAATCAAAATAAGTTTCAATCAAATTGATTTCCTTTCCTAATTTAATCAAACAAACACAATTAATTTCAACCAAACAAGGAGGCAGGAACTACCTGGACATATCGTTTTGGCTTCACGAAGATGACAGTTGAGCAGGTGAAACGTTCTACATGTTTATGCATTTTCAGCAACACTCTTGTATTGTTTGACATTCAGCTAACAGTGCATATTTATCCTACAGATTTTTGACATGAAGAGAAACTTGAGGTCATTAGTAGTTTAGTACGGTTCCAGGGAACCTTTATGCTACACAAGTCGGTACCAGAGGTCTAGAGTACCGTGATTTTGAAAGAACAGCTGAATAGTTTAGCTTATAAATGAGCAAACCTCGGTAAAAGGCCACATTTTTGGTTGATTACAGAGTAGATTTTATATCAAGCAATTTCCATGTCATTAATACAAACACACATAGAACATTCCACGAACGTTGTTGCAAAATTGTTTTTCCCAAGAATATCGCGCGCAACAATTGGAAGCATCGTGTTGCTTTAACAAACATGATGATACACTTTTCTCTACCCATAGCAGCACGAAATAGAGCACCAAAGCATGTAAAAAGGGATACTAAGGGAGTAACAGAGCACCAAAATACAGCAAGTTTTTTCACTAATGAAAATACATTCCAAAACTCTCATAGCTTTAAGGTAGTCAACCAAATAATAGAGGGAACTCATTGATATAGTCAGATTACAGAATGCTGTAAAAACACTATTTAGTGCTATAAAAACACAAAAAACCAGTTATCAACATAGAATTTCAGCCATATTTACTAAAATAGATGAGAATGTAAAACATTTTAAATCTCCATACAAAAAACCAACTGTAAGAAAAAGTGATTTTGTGGCCAAAACATGGACAGTGAAGAGAATTTGGAAGATACTTCTTACCTTTAGACTTTAGTAAATAAATTTGAAAGGTGTGGAAATATTAATCTAGAAAAATCTATATAATATGTTTGTAAAAATTGAAGGAAATAATGCCCTTGGTCCAAGTATGCATTCTATGTTAAGTCTAATAAATGCGGTTCAGTATTAATTAACAAGTTAATAATTCAGTGAGATCAAGTGAGCTGAATGCCTAGCTAGAGGCCGCTTCAGTTCAAGTGGAATTAATGATATTAATCCACAGCTTACTCTTGACTGAACCCGTAGGGTCACACAAATAGTACGTAAACGGATCAAGTATTTAATGGCATTAAATACTCTATCTATGGATATTCGGAATCGACGGATCTTGGTTTCAGTGGGAGCTGAGATCGTCACAGGCAAGAAATGAATACTCCGGAAACGATGATATTGCCGGAAACGGAAATATGGATCATATCGGAAATATAAATATTATCCAAGTCGTAGATGTTGCCGGAAACGGAAACATGGTACGTATCGGAAAATATTATCGGAAATGGAAATATTACCAGAATCGGAAATATTGCCGGAAACGGAAATATTGTCAGAATCGGAAATATTACCGGAATCGGAAAATAATTCCGGAAACGGAAATATTAAATATTTGTTCGAAACGGAAATTAATTCCGGAATCGGAAATGTTAAATATTGTTCGTATCGGAAATGAATTCCGGAATCGGAAATTTAATCGGAAGCGTATCGTACGAATAAGCATCGGACGAGGCCTGCCGGACGAGGGCCCAGCACGAAGCCAGGCCATCGCCCAGCAAGCCAAGCGCGCCACACAAACAGCCACGCCAGGCCCAGCGCAAGGCCAGGCCCAGCAGGCCGTGGCAGCGCGCACAGCGCGCGCAGCGCGCGCGGGTGCTTGCGTGGGCTTGTGGCTCGCGCAGGCCTCGCTGCGTGGGCTGCTGCTCGCACGCACGCATGGGCGGCCCATCGAGGCTGCCGTGTGTGTGTGCGTAAGTGTTTGTGTTCGTGCACGTTTCCTAAAACGTGCAGAGTTCGGTTAATGATTAAATTCCTAATTCTATTTGATAAATTAATTAAATTAGAGTTCTTGTAGGATTCTAGGTTTAATTAATTTGTATCTGAATAGGATTCCAATTCCCTTTCCATAACCCTATAAATATGTGGCCTGGGTTCACAATTCATAACGAGTTTTCAAAGTATTCAAAGTGAGTTTTTGAGAGAAAAATTCAGCCACACATCTTGCTCAAAAGTGCCGAAAATTCTAGTACCTTAAGGGCGATTCTAGTTGGTCAATCTTAAGGCGGATCCGGACGTGCTGTGGACTATCTACGGAGGGACGACACTTGGAGTCCTAAAGACTTGTTCTTGCTCGGTTCGGGCGCAGCTAGGGAGGGCACGCAACAAAGAGTATGCATCTAAATTATGCTATATGATTATGTGTAAATAATATGTAGTCCTGGGTTAATGGTTGTTTCCGCATGATTTATGTAATATCATATGTATCATAACCTAACAGTGGTATCACGAGCCCCTTATTATTTTCATAATCTAAATTGCATAAACATGGTTAAATATTACAAATTTGCAAGAATTAAAAGGGGTGATTAATTTTCGTAATTGTTAATTAATTGCAAATTGCGTTTATTTAATTATACGTACGCAGTTTTTCGGCAGTTTCTTCGTTACTCATCCAAATCGAGTGATTTTTGTGTCAATTCCGCATGTAAAAGGCATTCTAAAATTTTGACAAAAATAGTTTTTTCTGCCGAACCCAGAATTCTCAAATTCGAAGCCTAACTATGACTTTTCGAAGGTTTTAGTTTTTCGAATGCAAAATTTCGTAAATTTAAGATGTTAAATTAAATATTTGCGATTCTTGTTGATAAATCTTGAATTTTTGATTGACCTACTGCATATGTTTAACAAGTTTGAATGCCTAGTCTTGTTAATTATGCAATCTAATTTGTAATTATGATTAATTTGTTGAAAATTAGAATAATTTAGAATTAATTTGATTTTCATAATTAATTGTAATTTAATTAGAAACCTATGATTAAAAACCACCATAAAAATTGTAAATTTATGATAAATTTTAAATTTTTATGACCTAGACTTGAATCCATAACAATCGGAAATCAATTGGATAATAAATTTTCGATTTTTCGCCCTAAAATTATGAAATTAATAATATTTATTAATTTGTCATTAGTTTTATAAATTTTAAATTTTTTATGCGATTCGTTCATATAACTTGCACGCACAAAGCAATGGACGCTTCGTGTTACCCTTAAGGGGTGTTGTATAATGCGGGCATGCGACGACGAGCAAGGGAGCTCGTCGCCCGTGCGGCACGAATGCAATGAGCAAGGGCGTAGTGCACGAGCACAAGGCAGCAGCCCTGCCTTGTGTCGTGGGCCACGAGCAATGGATGAATGGGCATGGGCGAAGGGCGAGCCAAGGCAGTCGCGTGTGGGCAGCAAGCGAGCTGCGCCACAACGCGCACTGCCTCGCGCATGAGCACGCAGCCTCGCGCGCAGCGAGCGCAAGCTCGCGTGCCACGAGCGCTGCGCCCAGCGTTGCTCGCGCGCACAGCGAGCGATGTCGCGCGCCAAGCGAGCGATGTCGCGCGCCAAGCGAGCGATGGCTCGCGCGCACTGCAAGCGATGGCTCGCGTGCGACGAGCGCTGGCGCGCGCGCAGCAAGCACCACAGCGTGCGATGGCTTGCGATGGAGATGCAGCAGCTATGCGACGAGCGCATGGGTTGCGCGCATATGGCCAGCAATGGCTGTATGCGTGCGGCCCATGGGCGTGCAATGCGTAGGGTGTTTGCGTTACGATTAGATCGTTTTGAATGTTTAATTTGAAAATTTCAGTTCACGTAATTTTAATTAATTTTAAAATTAATAATTTAAATTATTTTCTTGGATTTTAATTTTGAATATTGTAATTATAATAAATGTTATTTATTCTAATTATTTTACTAAAATTAAAATCATGAATTAATTTAAATAACGACTGAAATTAAATTAAACTTTTTGGATTCAATTATAAATTTATATGAGCTTTAAATTTTAATTAAATTTGTATGTTTCCGGTTAGACTAGAAATACATTTTTATGTTTAAAATTAGTAAAGTATATGAATTTATTGGTTTAAGTGGGAGCGTTTTTTAGTCATAAACTCTTGATTAGGTCTACAAATCCTTAAGGTTAAAACAACTTGATTAGAATTAATAAGGACTGAATAATTGGTAGATTATTGGTGCCCTTGATTAATTGCTGCAAATATTTACGTGATGCATAATGTGTTTTACTAACCAGCTAAGTGGGCCATTCATGATAATGAATGGGTGAATGGTATATATTGTATATGTACTGTTTTGCAGGTTATGAAGTGACTAGTATGGCCCAAATAGGATAGAAAATATGGTCTGCGTACCATTAATTTGAATGTAATTGGTCTAAAGTACCAAAGTTATTTTTCAATTCAAATATGGTCTGCGTACCATCAAATAGTTGTAATTAGTTATAGCTTATCCTATTTGAAGAAAATGGTGCCTCCCACGGAGATTTTCAAGACGGACTTTGAAGTTAAAGCTTCAAGATGAAGTCGGGCCATACTAGATCACAAATATCTTATGCATGTTTTAAGTTATTTATTGCTTTTAAATATGTCTTAAAATGCATGAGATCAAAAGCTTGATTATGTTGCATGATTAAGGATTTTAGTTCACTTAAAATCTAACCAACATAGTAAGAGCCTTAAGTTCCAAACTTAAAAATTGAGTTAAAAGGTGCCATGCCAAAATATACACTTGCTTGGATATCCTTTACATCAATCTAGTAATAGTTTTCGCTCAGCGAGGTGTTACTTATTGGTCCTAAAGGGGCAAGGTACACAAATAATTGTGAGTACATGTTAGTTTTGGTGAAACTCAACGATATAAGTAAGGAGTCCTTTTATGTCGTGGCAAAATCGATAGGTTTACCTAATAAGTTCTTAGACGTACCTATCAACCAAGAATAGTTTCTAGACTATTAGCAAAAGGCTTTTGCTTACCTAAGATGTTCTAGGATTAAGTCGACAAACTGTGCTTAGTTCTTCAATGATTTTAGGATCTTGGAATCATTTTATTCACACCTGCCGGAACACATAATTTGAATAAAATGCTTAATAAACATTGAATTATGCATGTATGCTAGAATTTAAGTTTATTAAGAGAAACTGTGAATGGTTATTTATTTGTTTATTCTTTTCAATTGTAGTTTTAATATGGCAAACAACAATCAAAACATCATCATGGGTTCTGAGCTTATGGTCAAGCTGAACCTGACAAATTTTCTTGAATGGGAAGCTAAGCTAGTTGAAATAGTCAAACTCAATGGACTTGAGTATGTACTATCACATCCCATGCCAAGCTACTATGCCAGAGACATGACCCCTGAGAGATTTTACGCCTGGGATGCGGATCTCAAAAAGGTTATGAGTCTCATGCTGAACAATATCCCTGATGATTGGGCTAAAAGGTTTGTAGCCTATGAACCTTTCACGCTCATCAAGAATCTGAGGGATATCTGTCGTGGAAGTACGGAGGACAGGGACCTGAACGTCCATGAGTTGATTGAATCAATGTCTGGTCTAAAGGTTAGTTCTCCCAACAGGTGTTATAGGATGGATGTCCAAGAAACACATGTTCAGCTCCTTCGCACTAAACAGAGGGTAGGCGTCCCACTGAGGTTCCATGTGGATCTTATGTGTTCATATTTTGATCGCCTAAGTCTACTAGGAACACCAATAAGCGAAAGGATGGCAGTCTCTGTCTTGCTCAATTCACTACACAGTGGGTTTGGTCGCTTCAAGCAACTATACCTAAGTGAACCAAGAGAAGAAACAGTTGCAGAATTTATTCACCTTGTCAGAAAGGCTGAAATAGTACTGGACTGTGAAGCCAAAGATTTACTCAAGGCTAGAAAGAGACCATTCAAGAAAGGTGGAAAGTCCAAGGGCAATGCTAAATCAAAGCAGGACAAGTCCACATCAAGCTGTCTTTATTGTGATGGAATAGGCCATTACAAAAGAGAATGTCCAAAACTAAAGGAAGATCAGAAGAACGGAACAGTCGTTCCATCTTCAGGTATTTTCGTTATAGACTGTATACTTGCTAATTCAACTTCTTGGGTATTAGATACAGGTTGTGGCTCACACTTATGTTCCAATCCACAGGGACTAAGAAGAAGTAGAAAGTTAAGCAAGGGTGAAGTCGACCTACGAGTGGGAAATGGAGCACGGATTGCTGCATTAGCTGTAGGAACTTACTATTTGTCGTTGCCCTCCGGGCTAGTTTTGGAACTGGAAGAATGTTTCCATGTTCCAAGTCTTACTAAAAACATCATTTCAGTTTCTTGCTTAGATGCTAAGGGATTTTCCTTTTTAATAAAAGACAATAGTTGTTCGTTTTATTTTAAAGAGATGTTTTATGGATCTGTTAGATTAGTCAATGGACTTTATTTATTAGATCACGACAAACAAGTATATAACATAAATACCAAAAAGGCCAAAAAGAATGATTCAGATCTCACCTATCTGTGGCATTGTCGATTAGGCCATATAAACTTGAAACGCTTAGAAAGTCTTCAAAAGGAAGGAATTCTAGAACCATTTGACTTAGAGGATTATGGTAAATGCGAATCATGTTTACTTGGCAAAATGACAAAGCAACCTTTCTCTAAAGTTGGAGAAAGAGCAAATGAACTATTGGGTTTAATCCATACAGATGTATGTGGACCAATGAGTACAAATGCTAGAGGTGGTTTCAGCTACTTTATCACTTTCACTGATGACTTCAGTAGGTATGGTTATGTCTACCTAATGAAGCATAAGTCTGAATCCTTTGACAAATTCAAGGAATTTCAGAGTGAAGTAGAGAATCAATTAGGAAAGAAGATTAAGGCACTGCGGTCTGATAGAGGCGGTGAATATCTGAGCTATGAATTTGATGACCATCTGAAAGAATGTGGAATTCTATCAGAGTTGACTCCTCCTGGAACACCACAATGGAACGGTGTGTCGGAACGGAGGAACAGAACCTTGCTAGACATGGTCAGGTCAATGATGGGTCAGGCCGAACTTCCATTAGAATTTTGGGGACATGCACTAAATACAGCTGCACTCACTATAAATAGAGCTCCGTCTAAAGCTGTCGAAAAGACTCCATACGAATTATGGTTTGGAAAGCCTCCAAATGTGTCTTTTCTTAAGATTTGGGGATGTGAAGTATACGTCAAACGATTAATTTCAGACAAACTTCATCCAAAATCTGACAAATGTATCCTTGTGGGCTATCCAAAGGAAACAAAGGGGTATTACTTCTACAATACATCTGAGAACAAGGTGTTTGTTGCTCGAGATGGTGTCTTTTTGGAGAAGGATCACATTTCCAAAATGACAAGTGGGAGAAAAGTAGACCTCGAAGAAATTCGAGTCGAACAACAAACTCTAGAGAATGCTCAAGATGACATTCAGGATGAAACTCAGAGATCTTTAGAAGAATCTGGTGAGAATCATGGTCAATCTAGAAATGTTACCCCGCGTAGATCGCAAAGATATAGACCTCAACCGGAAAGGTACTTAGGTATTTTTGACGAACGAGAGCTATGACGTTCTATTACTTGAAAGTGATGAACCTGCGACTTACAAACAAGCTATGACGAGCCCTAGCTCCAAGCAATGGCAAGAAGCCATGCAATCTGAATTAGACTCCATGTCTGAAAACCAAGTATGGGATTTGGTCGATTTGCCAGATGGCTACCAAGCCATTGGAAGCAAATGGGTTTTCAAACTGAAAAAGGACAAGGATGGGAAACTTGAAGTTTTCAAAGCTAGATTGGTTGCAAAAGGTTACAGGCAAGTCCACGGTGTGGATTACGATGAAACCTTTTCACCAGTTGCAATGCTAAAGTCTATTCGGATAATGTTAGCAATCGCTGCATATTACGATTACGAAATATGGCAGATGGATGTCAAAACTGCTTTCTTAAACGGCGTTTTAACAGAAACTGTGTTTATGACACAGCCTGAAGGTTTTGAGGATCCAAAGAATGCTAAAAAGGTATGCAAGCTAAAGAAGTCAATCTACGGATTGAAGCAGGCATCCAGGAGCTGGAATATACGTTTTGATGAAGCAGTCAGTGACTTTGGTTTCATCAAGAACGCAGACGAATCTTGTGTATACAAGAAGGTCAGTGGGAGCAAAATTGCTTTCCTAGTATTATATGTCGACGACATATTACTTATCGGAAATGACATTCCTATGTTGAACTCTGTCAAGATTTGGCTTGGGAAATGTTTTTCGATGAAGGATCTAGGAGAAGCACAGTACATATTGGGCATCAAGATTTACAGAGATAGATCTAAAAGGATGATTGGACTTAGTCAAAGCACTTATATCAATAAGGTGCTTGATAGGTTCAAGATGGCGGACTCCAAGCGAGGCTACCTACCCATGTCTCATGGAATGACTCTAAGCAAGACTCAGTGCCCAAAAACACTTGATGAGCGTAGACGAATGAATGGGATTCCATATGCATCATTAATTGGTTCAATAATGTATGCTATGATATGTACACGCCCGGATGTTGCGTACGCACTCAGTGCTACGAGCAGATACCAGTCAGACCCAGGAGAGGCGCATTGGACTGCTGCCAAGAATATTCTGAAGTACCTGAAAAGGCACAAAGATGACTTCCTGGTCTATGGTGAAGATGATGAATTAATTGTTAAAGGCTATACGGACGCAAGTTTCCAAACCGACAAAGATGATTTCAGATCACAGTCTGGGTTTGTCTTCTGCCTCAACGGAGGAGCAGTAAGCTGGAAAAGTGCTAAGCAAAGCACCATTGCGGATTCTACAACTGAAGCGGAGTACATTGCTGCACATGAAGCAGCAAAGGAAGCTATATGGCTAAGGAAGTTCATAGGTGAACTTGGTGTAGTCCCCTCCATTAAAGGACCAATAGCCCTGTATTGTGACAATAACGGAGCTATTGCACAGGCAAAAGAGCCTAGACACCACCAGAGAGTCAAGCATGTACTTCGTAGATTTCACCTTCTACGAGAGTTCGTTGAAAGAAAAGAAGTCGAGATAAGCAAAATTGGAACTGATGACAACATATCAGATCCATTAACTAAACCTCTGCCGCAGGCGAAGCACAACTCGCACACTGCAGCTATGGGAATCAAGCATATTGGAGAATGGCTTTGATGTCTCTGTTTAATGTTTTAAAGTTTTAGAGTTTAAATCTTTGTAAAACATTATTGGTTAATCATTCACAATAAATGAAAAGAATTCATTTTTCCATTTAATTTGTGGTTTATTAAATGATGAGTCCCTTCAATTTGACGATATATTCAAGATAGACTGTCAGGACCAGTCTTGTGACTAAGAAATGTCTATCAAGTGAACTTGAATGTCAAAGGTTGAAAATGGTCCCTAGTCGGAGTTTTCTATAAAATTGGACGCATAGAAAACGTTAGACGATTAGAATGCAAGATGACTAGTAGTTCTGTTTCTTGAACTATGTGGACATGGCAATGTCATAATCATTTGCATAGATACTTACTTTGGGAAGACTAGTATCGGACGAGACCTATGAAACTTTACTGTAAGAGATGAAAATCTGTCATAAGTAAATTTCATTAAATTATTAGACACTAAATCCTCAATACCTGAGTGATTTGAGATTACTTGTTTGAGAACTGGTTGCTTTGACGTTGACCAACCGTCGCACCGTAAAAGGAGGCTATAAAGGCAACGCTCAGGTAATCACCTATCAAACGAAGTCTAATCTCAAGATCGCAAGATTGGGATTGTCCTCCCATAAATCGGGATGAGATGCTTAAAAGTTGTACAAGGCCACTCGGAGAGCTAGAAACTGTGAAATGCATGGCCGTGCTCGGATGAATCATAGGCTATGATTATCTGTTTATTTGATCAGTTGAACTCTGAAACCGAGGAACACCTCTGGACATAATAAGGATGACAACTCTTACCTTATGTTCAAGAGCAAGCATCGAGCGACAAAGGAATTAGGAAATGCACACTTGTCCCTAAGGACAAGTGGGAGACTGAAGGAAATAATGCCCTTGGTCCAAGTATGCATTCTATGTTAAGTCTAATAAATGCGGTTCAGTATTAATTAACAAGTTAATAATTCAGTGAGATCAAGTGAGCTGAATGCCTAGCTAGAGGCCGCTTCAGTTCAAGTGGAATTAATGATATTAATCCACAGCTTACTCTTGACTGAACCCGTAGGGTCACACAAATAGTACGTAAACGGATCAAGTATTTAATGGCATTAAATACTCTATCTATGGATATTCGGAATCGACGGATCTTGGTTTCAGTGGGAGCTGAGATCGTCACAGGCAAGAAATGAATACTCCGGAAACGATGATATTGCCGGAAACGGAAATATGGATCGTATCGGAAATATAAATATTATCCAAGTCGTAGATGTTGCCGGAAACGGAAACATGGTACGTATCGGAAAATATTATCGGAAATGGAAATATTACCAGAATCGGAAATATTGCCGGAAACGGAAATATATTGTCAGAATCGGAAATATTACCGGAATCGGAAAATAATTCCGGAAACGGAAATATTAAATATTTTTTCGAAACGGAAATTAATTCCGGAATCGGAAATGTTAAATATTGTTCGTATCGGAAATGAATTCCGGAATCGGAAATTTAATCGGAAGCGTATCGTACGAATAAGCATCGGACGAGGCCTGCCGGACGAGGGCCCAGCACGAAGCCAGGCCATCGCCCAGCAAGCCAAGCGCGCCACACAAACAGCCACGCCAGGCACAGCGCAAGGCCAGGCCCAGCAGGCCGTGGCAGCGCGCACAGCGCGCGCAGCGCGCGCGGGTGCTTGCGTGGGCTTGTGGCTCGCGCAGGCCTCGCTGCGTGGGCTGCTGCTCGCACGCACGCATGGGCGGCCCATCGAGGTAGCCGTGTGTGTGTGCGTAAGTGTTTGTGTTCGTGCACGTTTCCTAAAACGTGCAGAGTTCGGTTAATGATTAAATTCCTAATTCTATTTGATAAATTAATTAAATTAGAGTTCTTGTAGGATTCTAGGTTTAATTAATTTGTATCTGAATAGGATTCCAATTCCCTTTCCATAACCCTATAAATATGTGGCCTGGGTTCACAATTCATAACGAGTTTTCAAAGTATTCAAAGTGAGTTTTTGAGAGAAAAATTCAGCCACACATCTTGCTCAAAAGTGCCGAAAATTCTAGTACCTTAAGGGAGATTCTAGTTGGTCAATCTTAAGGCGGATCCGGACGTGCTGTGGACTATCTACGGAGGGACGACACTTGGAGTCCTAAAGACTTGTTCTTGCTCGGTTCGGGCGCAGCTAGGGAGGGCACGCAACAAAGAATATGCATCTAAATTATGCTATATGATTATGTGTAAATAATATGTAGTCCTGGGTTAATGGTTGTTTCCGCATGATTTATGTAATATCATATGTATCATAACCTAACAAAAATCTAGTAGGAAAGTTTCTAGAACTATCCTAAGAAAAATCCAGATATATGACAAGTGTAGAAAAATCTAGAAAGTAGGATACACCCACTATAAATATGTTGTATGCATGAGTTGTGAGGTGAGCCAATCAAGAGAGCTCCCACAAAATATGAGGTAGAAACAAGAGTTCTACAGGAGAAGTGAGAGACATGAGCTCTCGCAAATATTGTTGTAAAATTCTTATTAATGTAATCAATGATAAAAATGCAATTTTGTTATATAATTCAGGCTCATCAAAACTTCCGCGTGCGTCCTCAAATTTCTATCAAAATGCTATTTTGAAAACATTTACAACTGCTAAAGCAACACGATGCTTCCATAGTATAAGATGAAACTAACACAAACTAAATACAATTGTTGTCAACAATTGGTCCGGGAATGTACCGAGTAATTGGTCATTGTAGGTAATATATATGATACAGAGTAAAAATATTACATTTTAAATGAATTATTGGAGATAATAATTTTATGATAAATAAAAATTAATTCTATTAATTTGGGTGCATATATTTACTCATTGTTTAGACTCGTTTTAGCTTTTATTTTGTAGTTTTGAAATGCAATATATTAAAGGTTGGGTTGATATAATTAATATTGTAGCTTAGATTGTAATTCATTCACATTATTAGTGAAATTAAGGCCATGGATTCAAATCTTGTTATAGATGCTTTATAAAAAAAATAGTGAATGGGTAATTGGAATTAGCTAATTAAAAGCATAGTGCCACATATGCGCTTATGTGTTGGCCTGTCATGTTAAGAAAGAACGAGCATCAACATATTAAAAACCCAACAGATATAATCACAATAGTGGCCTGCAAGGGGGAAATTAGTTGCCCTAAATTACTTTCATACAAGTGCTTTTAAAAAAATTATAAAATCTGAAATTTACAAATTCCCTTTTAAGGAAGAATGTTGCTGTTTGTTGGAGTACATCATAATCTAGACAAGGCATCCAACATTCCTATCGAGCCTCTCCTATCAAGATAGTGCCAGATTTTACTAAGCCATTTGTAGTGGAGACAGATGCATCCAACACTGGCATTGGAGCAGTGTTAATGCAGGAGAACCATCCTTTAGATTTATAAGCAGAGCATTGGGACCTAAGTGGCAGAGATTATCAATGTATGAAAAGGAGTTGCTGGCAATAGTGTTTGCTGTTCAAAAATGGGAGCAGTATCTTTTGAACTAACACTTCACTATCAGAACTGATCAAAAAAGTCTTAAATGGTTATTGCAACAAAAAGTTTCCACACCTTTCCAACAATTCTGGTTATCCAACACTACGACAGAAAATGCTTTTAATAGCGCTTAATAATGCTTTTAATAGGGCTTCTTGAAGCGCTGTTGATGGCTCCGCTATTAAAAGTAAAAGGTACCTTTAATAGCGTTTTTCAAAAGCGTTATCATATGTATTTTTTAGGATAATTCAAATGTTTCTTTTATAGCACATTATAAGCGCTATTAAAGTTGTGCTGTTAAAGATTTTGCCGCCAACTTTTAAATTATTTTCTAATAACGGTTGTATATGAAGCGCTATTAAAGTAATCTTTTTAAAGTTTTTTTCTATAACTTCGTTGGCTAATATATATATATATATATATATATATATATATATATATATATATATATACTAAAAAAATTATAGATAATTCATAATAACATCATATATTGAAGAGTTAGAGTAAATAGTTGAATATTAATTTCCAAACTTCAAAAAAAAAAAGAAATTATCACCATAATAAAACCAATTACATAGATATGTTCTAAATTAAGACTAGACATACTAAACTTCGAAAAAAAAAAATTAATAGAGGTGTATATTTGTTGGTTCCTTCAACGTAACCTAGTTGAACAACATAGCGCATCCGGTGAGTTTTTACTTTGTCCATCTACTCTTGGTCATAACTTGGAAACTTGCCAATATGAAAAGTGTCAAACAGCAACATGGTATAAGATACTCATACAAAATATAGAAGGGGAAAAAAATTAAATACGAAAGACTTAGCATTACTATAAGCACTCTATTGAAAAATAAATTACTGTAACAATTTTAAAGCTGATGCATACACTTCCTCATTACTTGTTGACCTCTTGTCCTCTGATAACTTGGTTCAAGGGTCTGCATCATAAGCTTATCAACTGAATGGAATTTAGATGACAACAAGTTTGCTAGGATTAGAGATTTTTTACCTTGGGTATTGAACTGTTGTTCTCCAGGTCTCTTATTTATCTTTCTGTTAGAGTAAATCAATTGCTTATGCAGGGGACTTTCCTATGTTGCTATGACTTCTCAATTTGGTTTTTTTGGCAACAAGTTCAAATATTGGTTTTCTGCGAATTCTGTAGAAGTTCAATGCTCTGTATTTCTTCTGTATCTTCATGAAGAACATGTTATTCCTTGTCCTAAGTTACGGTTGTTTTGTTTTTCCTGGTTATTTGCTTTATGGCTAACAGGAGAAGTGGTAGTGTAATAGGAATATACAGGGAGTGCTAAAAAATTTGGATGAGCACCATTGACTTTCTACTCTGGGATTTAGTTGTAACCAGAAATAGGCATTTTGAATGTGTGGTGTTTGGACTGAGATACAGTCCAAATGTTACATGAGCCATACGGACAAAACAAACCTTTAGAAACCATGTACATCATACTTGGAGCATAATCCGATGTACAAAAAAATCCGAATTAGTGTAGGAGAATATGAGCTGCAGCAATGAAGCAGTGGTAATATCCAGCAATCCAGCCTATGGGGTTTGATATCACAAATAAAAATAAAATCTCATACCATAGTAGAAACAATTTAACTGACCTGCAAAGTGTTCTTCAGTGATTCCCCAACTGCAACAAAGAATCCACAATTGAAGAAATTAGGCAGTGTAGATCAAAGATCAAAACAACATATTCGTGAAACACGGGAAACGCGATTTTGCATCAAGAGTCGTCGAAGGAGAATTGAGCTCGACTAGTATGATAAAGTGATAAGGATTCCAAACAAATATTTCACTTCCAGTTGGTATAATTTTTTCGTAAAAATGAAAGTCTCTTAAGTGCTTACTGTAGTTTTCCGAAATTCCAGAAAACCAGAAAAGAATAATTACTCCATCAGCAAACCCCATTAACTTCTCACAAGTGCTTTGTCTTTAATCTAAACATGGGTTTTTTTTTTCCATTAATATATGCAATTGTGCGCTAATCTCAGGTAAACTAATCTCTAGTGCAATAATGAAATCAAATATTCCAATAACCTACTATCAAAATAAAGAATCAAAACCCAATTACAATCTAAATACTCACTGCAGTCGTGTACCAATTCAAAGGAACAAAACCCTAAAACCACAATTAAACCAATCCTAATTGAATGCAAACCTCCTTCCCCACAAAACCATTCAAGAAAATTAATTAACAATAAACCCACATTTAAAACAAAAATTAAGAACAACCAAACATAAATCAACCAAATTCGCAAAATTTATGGATGGATTACCTTGAAATTCGATTTCGCCGTGAGAAGAAGCACCACCGGGCGAAGAAAAGGCCACCACCTGAAGGAAATCGCCACCACCTGAAGGAAATCGCCACTACCGTAAATCTCCGCCGTGTGAATGATTTTGGTAGGCTAGTGTCACCATCTATTGAGGGTCTTGAGGCTTGAGGCTTGAGGCTTGCAGAGTGAAGATCGAGAAGCCAGGGAAGGAAGACGGCGGTTTTCTTTTAATTTTTGTTAAGTTTTTTTTTTGATAAACTTTTAATTTTTGTTAAATTTTTGTTTTATTGTTTTAGAAGGTCTATAATAAAGCAGTAATTGGACAGTGTTTTAGAATTCTGCGCTATAATATTGTATACATATGACAGTGTTTTTTATATAGACGGTGTAGTATGTGTACATAGGACAGCGTTTTTTATACAAGCGCTTTAATATGTTATTTTTATACTTTTGATAGCAGGAGAGATAAAAGCGCTATTAAAAAAACGCTATTAAATGACATTTCTGTAGTAGTGCAAGCTGATGGGATTTGACTATGACGTCCAATACAAGTGTGGAAAAGAGAACCTAGCAGTTGATGCTCTTTCAAGGGTGCCTGGTGCATCTATTCTTTGTACGGTCATTTCTCTTGTTCAATCCGATCTAACTACATTAATCAAGGATAGTTACATTTTGGATGATGCTTTGCTGAACATCCTGCACAAGTTGCAAGCTGATGAGTTGGTGGAAGGTTACACTTTGCAAGATGAAATGTTGAGGAGAAAAGGGAAGCTGGTTATAGGACCTGATATGGTTTTGAAAACTAAGATTTTAGACTATGTTTTTGTCCGCTTCTTAGATAGTGACTATATGATTATAATGATTACTATATGTGTACAATAGTTACTATAATTATAATAATAGTTACTATATGTTTTATATAGTTACTATACTTTTGAAATAGGTACTATGTTTATTTTATCATGATTTGTTACCATATATTTATTTTCTTCAATAGTTAATATATGTTTGAAATAGGTATTATGTTTTTTTATCATGATTTGTTACCATATGTTTATTTTCTTCAATAATTACTGTATGTTTTATATAGTTACTATACGTTTGAAATAGGTACTATGTTAGTTTATTATGTTATGTGCATGTTTTTTTATGTTATTCTATATTTTTAGTGATATAGTTACTATATTATGGATAGAGTTACTATATTATTATCACACTAACTATGCCTGCAACTCTGTGACTAAATGACCATCAATAATATTTATAGGTACTATATGTTTGGTATAGTTTTTTATGCATATTATAATGTTCTTTTTATGTTCTTTGTTATCCTCTATGTTATTAGTAATAAGAGTTACTAAGCCATTATATATATATATATATATATATATATATTGTGTATATTTGACGGTCTTATGTATAATACCAATTTTTTACCAAATATTTGTAATTAGTATAATAATCCAAGTTATCTAAAGGTTGTTGGAATTTTTTTAAAGAATATATTCCAAAAAATAAAATATTCTCCTCTTTACTAAATATAGTCAACCACTTCGTACATATTAAATGCAATAAAAGAAATCTACATTCTCGGTCATTATAATTAACTCAACAAAAATTTCTCATTTGGGACAAATGAGAAAATTATGCAAATTAAATGAGAAAATCTTACTTAATCTTGATCATCCATGTTTATGCTTTCGATTACTAATCATCCTTCTCTTTCTAAAGATCATTTGATCCTAAATATATACGAAATTAAATATATATCTTTTCCTTAACCATAATAAATTAAATTATCAATAATAATTTTGTTATTCTTCAATTTACTAAATCTATAGTAATTAATTTCACATATTCATATTCATATTCATCTCGATCCAAAATTAAAGATTTGGTTAAAAAGATAAAAAATGTGACCAAAACAAACACAAACCCTTCAAATATATAAGGAATCGTAGTGGTTAGTCAGCTCATTCACATCTTAATTTTCTAAATTCTGAGGTACAAAAGTTGTGGTATAATATATGAACATGGAAGGAAAGACATATTTTGTTTATATTGTTCTAATTCTTATGATGATGTTTTGTATGTCTCATGGTGAGTAAAATTCCACTTTTGCATTTATCTTCTTTTTTGTTGCATTTTTGTATTAGTTAAGGAAAAGCACAAACTAGATAAAAATACATTCTAAATGTCTATTTTTAATCCTTAATTATATTCCTTAGCATTTCTTTTTCTATTCATATATTCAATTCTTTGTAATACTTTGCTTTATGTTAGCAGGCGACATTAGTATTGAAGTTCCTCAAACGACACCTTGCATCCATTGTCATAATCAAGATATGTGCAATAAGGGGTGCATTGACATGGGTTATGAGCCGGGTGTATGTAGCAGAGCTGGTCTTTGTTGTTGTTATTGATATAATAAACTTAAATTTTCACGAGTATACCAATAAATAAAGTTAATAAAACCATTGTTCTTGTCCACAATGACGGAGACATGAATTTCCTATTATGGGGCTATGATCAATTTGTTTCTAAGTGGATTATTTAATTATCTCTATGATTTCTCCGTTCTTTTTTATTTTCACGAGTATACCAATAAAGAAAGTCAATAAAACCATTATTCTTGTCCATAATGACGGAGACGTGAATTTCCTATTATTAAGTGGATTATTTAATTACCTCTATGCTTTCTCCATTCTTTTTTATTTGACATGTTTTTTAATATCGTTTTCCAATGCACTAGTTCAACAATTAATATACTTAAACTTTCAATACTTAAAATTAATAAAAAATTAATATTTTGAATATACAATGAAATGAATCTAATAAGATCTCAAATGACGATTTTTTCTTTATGTATAAACTCAATATATTTCATGAAAACATTATCATATGTCCACATAAATTAATTTTGAACAAATGAGAACATTTTAGTAAATGAGAAAAAATTTAAAAAATGAAAAGGGAGAAAAATATTTCAAACGAGGAAAAATTTCAAATGAGTAATTGTCCAAATGATCAAATTTAATTTATTCATGAACATCCATCTAAAAACGCCAGATTCCTTCTCAATTATCTCATAATATTCTTAAAACGAGAAGATGAGAAAGAATTATGTGCATATTTTTTTTCAAGTTGAAAATATTTTTTTTTATTTTAAAAAATATTTAAAAATTATACAAATTATATTTGGGAAATAAAAAGATGTGTGTATATATATATAGAGAGAGAATCGAGATCTGGTGAGAACCACCCCTTAAGATGAGAACTGAGAATTAATCTCATCCGTCGATCAAATCAATCCTACGGCTCAGGATCTACCCGACCAATCAACAGTATTAAGGGTGAATAGGTAATTTCGCTAATTTGAATGACATCTCCATTCTGCTGATTCACCGTTTTATTTTCTCTCTCTCTTACTTTCGTTTTCTCTCTCCTCCTTCAAATCCTCTCAGACTTCATCTTCTTCCATGCTTCGATTTTCGTTGTTCCTGCAATTCGTCCACCTTCTCGCGATTTCTTCTCTCTCTATTCGAGCAGGTATATATTGAACTTTAGAATTATTTTTTCCGGTTCTTGTTCTTTTGATTAGGGATTGAATTTTGTTCGAGTTTTTGGATTTAGGTTTTACGTATTGTTTTTCAGCGAAATTTGGTCGATTGTTTTGTATTGTTTTATTTTGGTCGAATTGATTGAACATGGAATTAATTTGGGCTTTTAAATTTCTGAATTTGTTACATTGTTTGTGATTTTGATTTCTAAAATTGGGATTTTCAGATTGTGATTTCGTTTTTATTGTTGATATTAGGTGTTTAGCGATTCAGAATGGTGAAACTTAGGTGTTCTAGCTCCTACCGATGCTCTTTCTAATATTAGAAAAACATACCTGAATCTTAATATACTAGTAAAGGGGGGAAAACATACTTGAATTTAAAGCAATAAGTTTGTTTGGGTTCCTTGTCTTCCTTGTATACTCGAACACCTTGTCTTGAGTCTGTTCGGGGCAAATGAATTTCAACATTTGTGTTTAATTGAAGCTCCCAATTTAGGAGCTATGAATCAGGATCAGTCTACATTTTTTGTTATGCAGGGTGCTCATATGCAATCTGAGATAAAAGTACCATTACTTCACTACTAGTCTTAACCTTAGGTCTGATAACTGCTGGGATTCAGACTAGATATCGTGAATGGATGGCTAGTGTAGCAGGTTTGATCAGGCTAGTAAGCTGGGATGTTGTATGGTGATGTTGGCTTGATGTTTTTGAGGCTGTGTGCTATCTTTTCTTTGTTAATTATGGTCAACTTTACCAGAGTTGACTTGTTTGTATGCATTATTTTTTAGCATTATGAATGTGGTTTCAGGGGATTTGAGGTCAGTCGATACGAACCTCCATTGTTGCAAGTCAGTCGAGGATGGTATGCTGAATTGATTTATTGTTGGACAATTGTCCTGTTGCTGTGTGTGTGTGTGTGTTGTTGCTGCAGGGGTAGTAGTTGTCAATGCTTGCTATTTGGGTTGGTTTACTGGCCTTTTTGGATCCAGGATGCCAAACACATGAGGCTCTCATTTCCAGTGAAGTGCGGGAAGTTATTCTTGCAGAGCTAGGGTGCTATGGAAACAGTCGTGGGTGCAACATCAATTAGTTTGCACCACCAACCTCTAGGTCTTCCATTACCCCTGAACCAAACTCAAAATGGTTTCTCATTGAGTTGTACCAATAGGCAAGTAATGCCTATTAGCTCAATTGGTAGAGCGTTGTGCGATTGCACAATGATGTAGGTTCGAATCCTACATAGGCAACTCTATGTATTCTGTTTATGATATTGGTTCTCCTATTTGATTATTCTTTACTTTTGAATCAAATTTATTTACTTTTACAAGTTTTTTATTTACTTTAGAATTGAATAAAAGGAAAATTATGTTAATTTGGTTAGTTTTTCCTGACACCAGGCTGTTGAGAGAAGCACGTCACGACCAATGATTTTTTTTACCTAAGGCCTCAAGAAGTTACTGCCAAAATCAAGTGGAATCGATATTAGTTCTACTACTCAATGGTTCTTTACTTTTGAACCAATTTTCTATACTTTTACGAGTTATTTATCTACTTTTAAATTGTACAAAAGGAAAATCATGTGAAATTATTTTAGAGTAAAGAGATTAACTATATTTATTTGATTTTAACTGTTTGTCTTGTTTTATTTACATAAATAGGAAACCTTTGTTTTAAGGGGAGGTCGTATTTACAGCTACCAAGTGAGTAGAGTGAAGCTAGATTGTCGATCATAATTCTTGATAACACCTAAGAAAGTTGACCACTAATTAATTAAAAAAGACTAAGAAAGGTGTCTCTAATAAATAGAAAGAGAAGAGACCCAAAACCTCATACCATACTCCAGGCACACACACATTGATATCGGGATAAACTTTCTATTGCTGTGTTCATTTCGATCCATTATTCCATTCTGGAGTACTATTGTGAAGAGACTACATTTAGGTTACGCATGTTCCCTATGTTTTCATCTGCCTCACTAAGACTTTGTAATGGCATTGGATGTACATTTGGTGTGCCCATTTCATTACCTAGGGGAACAAACTGTAGGTTTGAAATTCCTGCAGGCATTGTATGACCAGGAAAAGCCTGGATAGAAATTGCAGCTGGGTATTTGAGATGTTGCCTTCTCTTTTGAGGACAAGGAATAAAGCTTCCTATAACCAGCTAATAAAAATGGAAATATAAACATCATCAGAGAGAGAGAGAACGAGAACGTTTCTGAGGTGTCACCTTTATAGACTTGTGAGTATTAGTTTGTGTCTAATAGCTCTTATGTTTAGTATTACGCAAATGCACACAAGATGTGCGATTGCATTCCGTATAGGTTCGTCTTTATATGAGTTGACTAATTAGTTTTCTGTTTTTATTATTTACTTTTTGTATGTTTTTATTTACTTTAAATTTACAAACCTTTACTTTTGAATTTATTTAATTTACTTTTTGTTGTAATTCAGAGATACATTTACTTTTTAGTTATTATGATTCACTTTTGAGGTACTTTGATTACTTTTTAGTCTCTTGTATTCACTTTTGAGTTTTTTTTAATTTACTCTAATAAATAATAAATAATAAATAATAAATAATAAATAATAAATAATAAATAATAAATAATAAATAATAAATAATAAATAATAAATAATAAATAATAAATAATAAATAATAAATAATAAATAATAAATAATAAATAATAAATAATAAATAATAAATAATAAATAATAAATAATAAATAATAAATAATAAATAATAAATACTACCTCTGTTCCTTAATGTTCTTTACGCTTACTATTTGCACGGACTCCAATGCAATATTTAATGACTTATATATCCATTTCCGTATGTGAAAAAATTATAAAAATTTAATATTTTTAAAGTACATAACGAGACCAATCTAACAATATCTTACATGATAACATTTTGATGTATATAACAGTGAGAATCCACGGCCAAAGTTTTTATACTTTGGACACATATTCCAAAGCGTAAAGAACATTAAGGAACGGAGGTAGTAATAAATAATAAATAATAAATAATAAATAATAAATAATAAATAATAAATAATAAATAATAAATAATAAATAATAAATAATAAATAATAAATAATAAATAATAAATAATAAATAATAAATAATAAATAATAAATAATAAATAATAAATAATAAATAATAAATAATAAATAATAAATAATAAATAATAAATAATAAATAATAAATAATAATAATAAATAATAAATAATAAATAATAAATAATAAATAATAAATAATAAATAATAAATAATAAATAATAAATAATAAATAATAAATAATAAATAATAAATAATAAATAATAAATAATAAATAATAAATAATAATAATAAATAATAAATAATAAATAATAAATAATAAATAATAAATAATAAATAATAAATAATAAATAATAAATAATAAATAATAAATAATAAATAATAAATAATAAATAATAAATAATAAATAATAAATAATAAATAATAAATAATAAATAATAAATAATAAATAATAAATAATAAATAATAAATAATAAATAGTAAATAGTAACTAATAAATAATAAAAAATAAAAAATAAACAATAAACAATAAACAATAAAAAATAAATATTAAAAAATAAATAATAAATAATAAACAATAAACAATAAACAATAAACAATAAATAATAAACAATAAACAATAAACAATAAATAATAAATAGTAAATATAAATAATAAATAATAAATAATAAATAGTAAATAATAAATAATAAATAATCAATGATAAAAAATAAATAATAAATACTCCCTCTGTTCCATAATGTTCCTCATGTTTACTATTCAGATGGTCTTTAAAAACTTTGACCGTAATTAATAGTATGATTAAAAGTATAAATGTGAACTTTTGGGATATCATTGGATTCGTTTCAATATAAATTTTCTAAATATCATTTTTTTATAATTTTTACTAATACGAAATTAAAATTATTAACGGTTAAAGTAGTGCACTGGAGATCGTGCATAATGGAAAAGTCAGGAACATTATAGAATGGAGGGAGTAATAAATAATAAATAAATAAAAAACTAATAACTGGAGTCAAGAATGATTAATAATTAATAACGAAATAACTACTATATAATAAATAATATTAATCTATAATTTATTACTAAATAAATACAATAAATGATAAATATTGATAATAATAATAATAATTCATAATTAATAACTAAGGACTAAATAATTAATAACTACTCCCTCCGTTCCATAATGTTCCTCATGTTTACTATTCACATGGTCAAAGTTTAAAAACTTTGACCTTAATTAATAGTTTGTGTGTGAACACAATTCAATGTTTGATGGTTTTTATCCTTTAAAACAAACTTGCAACCAATAGGTGTGAAACTATTCTTGCAAATCAACAAAATTTCAATTTTGTCATCAAAACATTGAGTATGTTTTATGGCCTCTAACCATTTAAAACATTTGAGTCTATATATGGCCTCTAACCATTTTAGGGAATCTGAGTTTCGTCATAGCTTTCTTACAGGTCACAAACTCATTAATAGTTTGACTGCAAGTTGTAGGTTTCTTTACTATCTAATAGAAGAATTGCATAGTTTCAGTGACCTAAACTCCATGTTTCTTCACTATCTAATAGAAGAATCTCATAGTTTCAGTGACTTGAACTCTATGCCTACTTGGGTATAGAACATCAAACAATAGAATATCAATAGCCACTTGAAAGTCCTTTGAATATTCTGTTCTCCTTGAAGCACTTGTAAAGTGTTCTAAGAGATGTCTATTCTTTAAAAGCCACTTCTAAAGTCCTTAAAGAATACGTGTTCGGATTTTCTAAAGATCTTCGAAAAACCTCCGGATTGTCCGTTTATGTTTGTTGTTCGCCTCGAAGACTCCCGAGGTCTATTTTCTCCCATTTGTCATTTTGGAAACGAATCTCCAAAAGGACATTATTTCGAGCAAACAAACATTATGTTCTCAAAAATTCGTGGTAGAAACAATACCCTTGTGTCTCACTTTGAATAAATCACAATGAAACATATATCTATACTTGGGCCTTAGTTTGTCGAATGACAAACACTAAGCTCCCACTGAGTTTTGCAACTCTCTAGATATATTTTATGAAAAGTTATTCTGAAATTACTTTTCAATAGCTTTGACGAATTTGGTTTAGTTTGGTGGTAGATGAGCATTTTGTTTTAGAAATTATAGGAAAAGTCTTTATGATTCATCATTGATCGAATCAAGTACTAATTGACTTCGATTATTCCAACGTAGATATGTCATATCTTATGGACCTAGATTGTGAAATTACAACACACAATCATTGATGATCATATTTGGTCTCAAGTAATCATCAACATGATCTAACCTAGATCTTTATGATTTCTTGCCAAGTTGATTTTATACTTCTGAATCTTTGAACTAGCCAAACAGATTCAACTTATATCACATTTGAGTAATAAACCTATATTCACTCAAATCCATGTGAAATAATAAAGTCATAAAATCTTTCTTTAGCTTTGAACTCTATTGTCTAGGCGTTCTAACAATAGTTCATATCTTTTGTTACTTTCAACAAGTAAGACTAGTTGTCTTAAATTGATTTAGAAATCAATGAACTTTCAAAAGTCCATCAAAATAGAGCTTTTGAATGTTAACTTATTGATATGGTCTAAGCAACAATGCCAAAGATGAGTGGAACTCAAATCAAGGGGTTGATTTGAACCTAGTAAAGTTCTTTAAAGAGTTGTTTGTTTTAATCAAGCATATTGACTCATCCCGTAAATGACCATTTCATTCAAATAAACAAACAAACAAACAAGCATTGTTTTTGTTCTTCTGAATGTGAGTCTTTCTGTGTTTGAAGCAGAAATTTAGGTATGCTGATTATGGAACAAAATAGCCATTTAGTTCCAGCCTTGAAAGGACTTAAAACAAACTAGATGACCCTACAGCTAATGTAGCATTGCCATGCTTCATTTCCCACTTGTAGGCCATTATTGTAGCCTAGCTTCCATTATTTGAGTTATTACCGAAGTAAGAACCTCAATCGGTATATGATACCAAGGAAGTTTGATTCCTAGGTCACTTCTTTTTAAACATAAACTTATAGGTAGAAACGGAATTATAAATTCCTTTCATTTGTTCCTTTGTTTTCCTATTTCTTGTACCCTTTCTTATAGTCTTAAGAATTGAATTCTTTAGTGTTGACTTTTATACTTTGTTAGACATGTCCAATGTCACCAATAAGGTTCTTTACCATTTTAATTTATGTTGAATATTTTGTTTCAACTAGATGATCTTACCAGAAGCTTCTAAAGTTCTCTAAGTATCGATCTATTCGAATGTCTAGGGACTAGACTCATTCGAGAATTAAATGGAAAAAAGATTTTAGGTTGTTAACCATTGGTAAAGCTGAGCGTTTAAACTCAATGCTTTATGATCTCAAAACTACATTGTATTTTGAATTCACAAGCACCAATCGGTTCGCCATTCGACTTTGATACTCGAAAACAACCATAAAAGTCGCTAAAAGAAACGTACATTTTAAATTGCTCATTTTCTCTCATTTCCGTGAATCGTTCTTGGATTCACTACCAATCGAGGAAATTTACTGTTACCTTTCTAAAAGGATTTATTGCAGTGCAAGATATTTAATTATAAACAATAATTAAAACATTCATTGAAGCATGCAAAGTCTAAACATTTATCATGAATAATAACTTGAAAATGAAAGCAATCATGCAATTTAAACAAGTCATTAGCATTTTATTCAAATTATGTGTTCCGGCAGGTGTGAATAAAATGATTCCAAGACCCTAAAACCATTGAAGAATTAAGCACAGTTTGTCGACTCAATTCTAAAACATTTTAGGTAAGCAAAAGCCTTTTGCTAATAGTCTAGAAACTACTCTTGGTTGATAGGTACATCTAAGAACTTATTAGGTAAACCTATCGATTTTTCCACGACATAAAAGGACTCCTTACTTATATCGTTGAGTTTCACCAAAACTAACGTTACTCACAATTATTTGTGTACCTTGCCCCTTTAGGACCAATAAGTAACACCTCGCTGAGCGAAAACTATTACTAGATTGATGTAAAGGATATCCAAGCAAGTGTATATTTTGGCATGGCACCTTTTAACTCAATTTTTAAGTTTGGAACTTAAGGCTCTTACTATGTTGGTTAGATTTTAAGTGAACTAAAATCCTTAATCATGCAACATAATCAAGCTTTGATCTCATGCATTTTAAGACATATTTAAAAGCAATAAATAACTTAAAACATGCATAAGATAAATGTGATCTAGTATGGCCCGACTTCATCTTGAAGCTTCAACTTCAAAGTCCGTCTTGAAAATCTCCGTGGGAGGCACCATTTTCTTCAAATAGGATAAGCTATAATTAAAACTAATTACAACTATTTGATGGTACGCAGACCATATTTGAATTGAAAAACAACTTTGGTACTTTAGACCAATTACATTCAAATTAATGGTACGCAGACCATATTCTCTATCCTATTTGGGCCATACTAGTCACTTCATAACCTGCAAAACAGTACATATACAATATATACCATTCACCCATTCATTATCATGAATGGCCCACATAGCTGGTTAGTAAAACACATTATGCATCACATAAACATTTGCAGCAATTAATCAAGGGCACCAATAATCTATAAATTATTCAGTCCTTATTAATTCTAATCAAGTTGTTTTAACCTTAAGGATTTGTAGACCTAATCAAGAGTTTATGACTAAAAAAGGGCTCCCACTTAAACCAATAAATTCATATGCTTTACTAATTTTTAAACATAAAAATGTATTTCTAGTCTAACCGGAAACATACAAATTTAATTAAAATTTAAAGCTCATATAAATTTATAATTGAATCCAAAAAGTTTAATTTAATTTCAGTCGTATTTAAATTAATTCATGATTTTAATTTTAGTAAAATAATTAGAATAAATCAAATTTATTATAATTACAATATTCAAAATTAAAATCCAAGAAAATAATTTAAATTATTAATTTTAAAATTAATTAAAATTACGTAAACTGAAAATTTCAAATTAAAAAATTTCAAAACGATCTAATCGCAACGCAACAATCCCACGCAACGCACGCCCATGGGCCACACGCACACAGCCATCGCTGGCCATGTGCGCGCAGCCCATGCGCTGCGTCGCATCGCTGCTGCTCACCATCGCAAGGCATCAATCGAACACGCGAGCTGGTGCTCGCTGCGCGCGCCAGCGCTCGATCCATGCAAGCCATCGCTCGCTGCTCGCCTGCCTTTCCCGCACGCGAGCTTGCGCTCATCGCACGAGGCAGCAGTATGCGAGCTGGCGCTCGCTGCGCGCGAGCCATCGACGCTGTGCGTAGCGCTCGTGGCACGCGAGCTTGCGCTCGCTGCGCGCGAGGCTCCGCATGCTTGCGCGAGGCAGTGCGCGCTGTGGCGCAGCACGCTTGATGCCCACACGCGACTGCTCGTGCCTTGCTCTCGCCCCTGCCCACACGCCCATTGCTCACAGCCCACGACACAAGGCAGGGCTACTTCCTTGTGCTCGTGCACCATGCCCTTGCTCGCTGCATTCGTACCGCATGGGCCACGAGCTCCCTTGCTCGTCGTCGCATGCCCGCACTATACAACACCCCTTAAGGGTAACACGTAGCGTCCATTGCTTTGTGCGTGCAAGTTATATGAGCGAGTCGCATAAAAATTAAAAAATTTATATTCAAAATTAATGACAAATTAATAAATAATATTAATTTCATAATTTTAGGGCGTAAAATCGAAAATTTATTATTTAATTGATTTCCGATTAACATGGATTCAAGTCTAGGTCATAAAAATTAAAATTTAACATAAATTTACAATTTTTATGGTGGTTTTTAATCATAGGTATCTAATTAAATTATAACTAATTATGAAAATCAAATTAATTCTAAATTATTCCAATTTTCAACAAATTAATCATAATTACAAATTAGATTGCATAATTAACAAGGCTAGGCATTCAAACTTGTTAAACATATACAGTAGGTCAATCAAAAATTCAAGATTTATCAACAAGAATTGCAAATATTTAATTTAACATCTTAAATTTACGAAATTTTGCATTCGAAAAACTAAAACCTTCGAAAAATCATAGTTAGGCTTCGAATTTGAGAATTCTGGGTTCGGCCGATTTGGATGCCTTTTACATGCGGAATTGACACAAAAATCACTCGATTTGGATGAGTAACGAAGAAACTGCCGAAAAACTGCGTACGTATAATTAAATAAACGCAATTTGCAATTAATTAACAATTACGAAAATTAATCACCCCTTTTAATTCTTGCAAATTTGTAATATTTAACCATGTTCATGCAATTTAGATTATGAAAATAATAAGAGGCTCGTGATACCACTGTTAGGTTATGATACATATGACAATTCATAAATCATGCGGAAAAACCATAAAGCCAGGAAAGCATATTATTTTCACATAATCATTTAGCATAGAATAGATGCATACATGTTGTAGCGTGCCTTCCCTAGCTGCGCCCGAACCGAACAAGAACAAGTCTTTAGGACTCCAAATGTCGTCCCTCCGTAGATAGTCCACAGTACGTCCGGATCCGCCTTAAGCTTGACCAACTAGGATCGCCCTTAAGGTACTTAGAATTTTCGGCTATTGTAGGCAATTATATGACTGAATTTTTGCTCTCAAAAATCACTTTGAATACTTGAATACTCGATATAAATTATGAGCTCTTAACTCATATTTATAGACCATGGAATAAGTAATCGAATCCTACTAGGATACGAATTAATTAAATTAGAATCCTAGTAGAATTCTTATTTAATTAATTTATCTTTTAGGATTAGGAAATTTTAATCATTAAACAAATCCTATACTCTTTAGGTTTCGTATGTGAACACAAACTCTACAAGAGCATGACCCGCAAGCGTGTAGGCCATGCCCGCGCACAGCCCACACGGCCGTTCGTCCCACGCGAGCTACAAGCCCACGCGAGCTGCAGCAATGCTCGCAGCCCATTGCTGCGCGCGCTGCGCGCGCTGCCATGGCCTGCTGGGCCTGGCCTTGCGCTGGGCCTGGCGTGGCCTTGGCTGTTCGTGTGGCGCGCTTGGCTTGCTGGGCGATGGCCTGGCTTCGTGCTGGGCCCTCGTCCGGCAGGCCTCGTCCGATGTTTATTCGTACGGTACGCTTCCGATTAAATTCCCGGTTCCGGAATTCATTTCCGATACGAACAATATTTAATATTTCCGATTCCGGAATCAATTTCCGTTTCGAACAAATATTTAATATTTCCGTTTCCGGAATTATTTTCCGATTCCGATAATATATCCGATTCTGACAATATTTCCGTTTCCGGCAATATTTCCGATTCCGGCAATATATCCATTTCCGATAATATTTTCCGATACGTACCATGTTTCCGTTTCCGACAACATCTACGACTTGGATAATATTTATATTTCCGATACGATCCATATTTCCGTTTCCGGCAATATCATCGTTTCCGGAGTATTCATTTCTTGCCTGTGACGATCTCAGCTCCCACTGAAACCAAGATCCGTCGATTCCGAATATCCATAGATGGAGTATTTAATGCCATTAAATACTTGATCCGTTTACGTACTATTTGTGTGACCCTACGGGTTCAGTCAAGAGTAAGCTGTGGATTAATATCATTAATTCCACTTGAACTGAAGCGGCCTCTAGCTAGGCATTCAGCTCACTTGATCTCACTGAATTATTAACTTGTTAATTAATACTGAACCGCACTTATTAGACTTAACATAGAATGCATACTTGGACCAAGGGCATTATTTCCTTCATAAGTGTGGGGACTGAAAGAAGGAAAGAAATATTAATATGATTGGGAGTGGGAGTGGGGATCATGACATGCCAAAATGGAATTATTTCTTTAATTAAATACGATCGATTATAGAAAGTGTATCTTTTAATTAAATATGGAGGGAGTATGTTTTTATTTATATTATTTATCTTTGGAGCTCATCTCTTCTTATGAATCCGGATAAAAATTAAGAATCAGAATTTTTTTTTTTACGAAATTGCAAAGTGAGGATTGTATCTGGTTATCCAAATCTTTAAAATCATGATCTGTATTCGATCTGGTTTTTTGCTCAAAAATTCGGATATGGTCTCCAATTCAATTTTTTGGGATCGGATAGGAAAATTTTCCAAATACAACCCAAAAAACTTTACGCTTTACGGGTTACAACCTTAAACTTTCAGTTTTCTCAATTACAACCTTAAACTTTATAACCCACCTTAAATTACAACCCCGACATACTTTCGGGCGAAAACTATCGGAAAGTGTTGCCATTATTACATTTTCCAACAATTTAAATTAGTTTCCCAAAAATTAAATTAACAATAAAATTTTAAAAAGAAAGCTGACTCTATTTTCCAGCCTTATCCCCAACAATTATACCTTAATCGCGAAAGCCTCTTCCCATAATTTATTCTATCATATGTTATTCATCAATATAACAATGTGATTCTCTCCTCTGTTTAATTAGTTTGCGGAAAAAGGTTGTGTTGTCTCTCCTCTACGTAATTCCTCTCATCTATAATCTTTGTGCAATTCTCAATCCACCATGAATGGAGCTTCAACAAACGACAACCGGAGAGCTTTAATTTGTGAAATCCCCAATCGACGAATCCCCAATTCGAAGAAAACCCTTATCGAAGAACCCTAAATTTTTTTAAATAAAAACCCCAATTTTACAACAACTCGACGTCAATTTTTAATTTTGACACCAAATTTAACGACGACAAGGGGAAAAAATGGAAAATGAGACAAGGATGACCAGTAATCGCTGAATCTTCCAACCTTAGACCTTCATTGAAGCTTCCAACCTTGACCGATCGAGATAGCATAGTGAAAGAGATTGAGGGAGAAGTTGAGGGTGGAAGAACAAATTTCTATGGGAGTAATGGATGATGGATTCTGGTAGTTCAGAAGGAGTAATGGAAGTTGGGAATCGAGGGAGATGTTGGGAAAAGATCTAATTAGTGAGAGTAATAGTTGGGATAATATCTACAAAAAAGATGGGAATCGAGTAATTCGATGTCAGTTTCTTTCATTTTTTATTTTTGAAATGTCAATTTCTTCTTTTTATATTTTTTTATTGTTAATTTAAATTTTGGAAATTAATTAAAATTGTTGGAAAGCGTAATAATGACATCACTTTCCGATAATTTTCGCCAAAAAGTGTGCCGGGGTTGTAATTTAAGGTGGGTTATAAAGTTTAAGGTTGTAATTGAGAAAACTGAAAGTTTAAGGTTGTAACCCGTAAAGTGTAAAGTTTTTTGGGTTGTATTTGACAAATTTTCCGATCAAATATCTAAAAAATTTAGATACTTCAACCTGATAGCAGATAAAAAAATATAAATACCCATTTATTCAGACTTTTTTGCTCATCCCTTATTACTAAGTCGTATAACCACCAATATAAATGACATGATTGGTCTGTTAATAAGTCCATCATGGAATCATGGTGCGCAACTCTTGTGCACCCAACACTAAAGAATGCACGGATCACGATATTACTTAATAATCGTACATCACATGGTGCGTGCATTACCCAAAACATTACGGGGTTAGAAAACGCTAGACATGATCAAATTGCGGGTCGGGCCGAATTCGAGCCAGTCCACGACTTAAAAATTATGCCTAGTATGTCGGGCAGTAGGTTTGGGCAAAAAAATTCCACCCAAAACCCAAAATTTCGGGCCATTTGGGCCGGGACAAATTTATAACTAAAATTTCAATTTTGAGTTGCCCAAAACCCGTCCAAAAAATTTAAAATTTGAGCCGCGTCGGGCTCTTAAAATCATGCCCAAAACCCTCTACTTTCGGGTTGGTTCGGGCCATCGGGCTGGATCACGATGATCAGATCTAAAATATTCAGACTTTTATTTTTACCGAAAGTACTTAATACAATGTGAAAGGGAAAAAACTTGCTAGTGTATATGAGACGTGAGCAAACTTGTAGTGAAAAGTAAACCCGATTAGTTGATAGTACATGGCACAAAAAAACTAGATTTTGAATATTTTATATCTTCCAATTTAAAAAAAAAATTGTGTGATGTTAGCTTAAATCTAAAATTTTATTTATAAATTTGATTCGACCCAAAACCCCAATATTTTAGCCCACAATAGAGGGTTTGAGCACAAAAAATTGGCTCATTTGTCGACTCGATTTGACATATTGGGATTAAAAATTTATGGTGGTCCGGCCCGATTTAAGCTTGTATAAGTCTGACATTGGATCACCAATTGGATAACAGCAGTGGGTTATATCTTTTTAAAATATAAAGTAAACATAAATAAAGATGAGTCAACACAAATGAAAGGGATTATATTTAATAATTACATTGCGGTGACTACATTCAAAATTCTTCCCATAATCCCAAGTAAAAAAAAGGTTAAATTTTTTTTTACCACCTAAAAAAATATATGTTGTCTTTTACCACCTAAAAATAAAATAAAAATTGTTTTTTACCACCTCTTAACCGAAAAAATACAAGGAAACGTTATACCGATCCATTTCACCAACTATATTTTTTTATTTCCTTCTCTTCTCCCACGATTTTCATGCATATAAGCTATCATTTTCCCTTACTTTCCATTAATTCACATAATGTTTTCATCCATTTTGTAGTTAAGAGGTGGTAATTTAGTTTATTTTTAGGTGGTAAAGAACAATTTTTAGTTTATTTTTAGGTGGTAAAACACAATTTTTATTTTTTTAGGTGGTAAAAAATAATTTATCAATTTTTTTAGGTGGTAAAAAATAATTTAACCTAAAATAAAAAGTAAAGAAATTTACGTCGATGGGAGATAGAAAAAGCATAAACCTTACGTATATCGAAATAGAGCGTTATCTTTTTTTCTAATAAATATATTATTAATTGAACTGTATGGTAGAATAGTTTCCCCAAACTTGAAGAGTGTCAGCAGCAAGTAACCCGTGGGATTCAACAAAAATATGTCAACCTTTATTGAAGTATAAATTAGTTGTTCCGACAACTTCATCATTGCTCGCGTGCGACCGAGTTGTGGCGGTAATGGTCCATGTACGATAGCCAAGAGGATCCCAAAATTCCGACGGTTCTTCCAGGACAACGCCCAAAATTCGTTTTGTTAGAAGAGCAACACAACCTATGCGATTAAATTTGTTTACGGGGTATTATTAATTAATCGTAAATAATAATTTATAAATAGGAAAAATTATGAAATAAAATTGATTTTCGTTATGCGTATTTGAAAAAATATAAGGTACAAATTAAAAGTGACGATGTAGTAAAACATAATTCATTAAAATTAACCAATTAAAGATGATGTTATATTACTTACGTAAATTTAACCAATTAAAGATGGTGTTATTTTTCAACATTTTTTTCATTTTTTCGGGGAGAAATTGAAGAGAAGTTATGTTATAAAAAATTAAATTAAGTTTTAAAAAAATAAGAATTACATGATTCCTCTAAAATTTTAGGTGTTGAAATTGAAACAAATTTTATTTGTAAATTTTCAAACTTTTTTTTAGAGATTTAAAATTAGAGTCCGTGTTAGATTTGTTGATATATATTTAGAATATATGTTGTACTAAAATGTAATCTGAGTTTATGATAGAATTCGTGTTGTATGTTAAATTCCATATAATTTCCTCAGAATAGCTATAGTTAACATATATTTACGATTCTAAGTTAGAATTCATATAAAATATGTGATAGATTATATGATCTGCGTTACCACAAGATATATAATTTATTGTTTTGGTTATAGAGATAACTAGTTTTAACCCCATGCGATGCACGACTTGTTTTGCTTTTAAGTTGACGACTTTTAAAAAGAATGAAAAAAATAAAATGCAAGTAATATTCAGAAGAACTATCAAAATGTAGTATTCAAAAGAAATATTTCAAACATACGCAAATATTAGAAACGAAAGGTACGCACGATGGTTGTTTTACTTATCGTACAAATTACAAAATGTAACAATAACAAAAACTCAACATAGACATACTATATATACTTAAACAAAAAAAGAACTCATTATTGTCACCAAGACCCATAAACTAAATGTCTTTGAATTTTGAAGACAAAATATGTTGTATATATTTACTCAAGAAGATTATCATATTATCATAATACAATTCAACTAAGATAATGCAACAGATTAGTAAAGAAAAACAAACTTGATCATGTGTATATGCAATTTTTTTGTGGTCAAAATTACTTATTTTGTCTCCTTCACAGGTTTTCACTCAAAAAGGTCAAAAAGATAACTAAATGAAAGTATCAAACCAATCATTCGCTTATCAGAATTGGCACAAAACAAAAGTATAACAAAAAATCAAAACATAACTTATTTTTGAACTCTAGCTTGTATCTTATCCAGTCCCCATATTCGAGTGCAAGACCATTAAGAAAAAAATGAGACATGAAAAACCCGAGAGACGAGAATCATAAACCCAGAGCCAACAAATCGAAAGAGAAAAAAACAAGAAAAATGACACAATCTCAATAAATCCAACACAAATTGAATTTGGGTACGAAGCATAATACAAATAGAAAATGAGGAAAATACTATACTATGATAGTTTCTTTCGCAGAGTCCTAGGAATCCAATTACAATTACTTCATCTTCGCAACCTCATTCATAGATCTCTTGATTAAAAATTAAATTTTCCATCCATTGTGAATTGACATCCAAAGGAACAACATTATTCAAGCAAATTAACAAATTAAAACCAGCTTACAAACGCTTAAAAAACATACCCTATAAGCATTGAGTTCATGGTCAAGATTCTCTTTCCTCTTCTCAACAGCCTAAATGACTAAATTCACGAAGAACCAAACCAAAAACTAAACCTTAATCTACCATCATTCCTCTGCACTGCTTCCTTAAACAATAAAAATCATATCAAGATAGGAAATTCAAATTGAATCCATGCATTGCAAAAGCAAAACAAAAAACTGTTTGAAACGAAACCAACAGAGGAAGAAGGAGAACAATGAAAGATTGAATGCTAATTTTAATTGGGAACGTTTGAAAATTAGAATCAAATTACAGATTTGCTTACAATTTCCATAAAAGAGGATGAAATGACGGACGAGATACAAAGTAGCAATAACCGAATAAGTTATATTTTTTTGTTTAGAAAAGAGATTGATGTAAACATAGTTTTTTGTTCTTTGTAAAAAAAAATGGAATGCAAAAAGGGGCCACGTGGCACTCTATATGTATTTTAAATTGGCATGTTATTAAATAGTAGTATAGATGTGTTATTCCTAACTAGCTCTTAAGCCCGTTTCAAGAACGGGCAATTAGTGGTTGTTAAATTGTCTTTTAAAATTCAATTTTTTTTGGAGGGCTAGCTTGTATTTGAGTAGGAATATATGATTTAAAAGAGGTGAGAAATTTTAAGGTTAAAAGAATATACTTCATAAAATTAAATTAAATGATGAAATTAATATTAAGTGTTAAAGAAAGAGATGAAGTGGAAAAGATTGAATAATGATATATGAATTAAAATGGTAAATCGATGTTGAATGGAGAATATGAAGTGGAAAAGGTGCTAGAGTTGTAAAATATAAGAAACAATTGGAAAAAAAATGATGAATTAAAAAAGGGGGATGCCACATGTCAAAAAATGATGCATGAAAAAAGGAGATGCCATATATCATCTATAGATTTATGGTTTTGCTTTTTAAATACTAGGTATAGATTATTAAATTATTATTTTATTAAATTTTGTCAATATATTTTGTATTCTTTGTTATGACTTTTTGAGTGTAAGTGATGAGCCATATAAATTGTAGAAAATATGGTAAAAATTACCATAAGGTATGATCATTTTTGTAAACATTTATTTTTCATTACTTATGTAATACCACATATTTTTATTAAATTATAAATAAATTAATTATATTTATAAAGTATTTTTAAAAGAAATTAGAGTTACATTTAAATATTTATTTAAATATAATTTCTTTAATTAGAAATATTTTTTATTTCTATTTTAGGAAGAAAATATTTTTTCTCGAATATTAGTCCCTTTTGGAATCTTGACACTATTCATAATTGAAGGGAATCTTCAAATTTCTTTCCAATACGTACTTCAAAACATATTCATGTGAGATCTTATTTTGTTCGATTAATGTGTAGTTTAACAATATCAAACTTTTATATTTTTCTAACATACGTATTTGGAGATATTTATGTTTAAATATTGAGTTGAAACGAGTTGAAAAGTCAAGACAAGACTAATATTTAAGAACAGGTGGACTAGGCGAATGCTTTTTATTTTTGAAGAAGAAACAAATTTAAAATGCAAGTTTAAGTTAGAATTAGAAGCCATGTCTTTTAATTTTAAAACAAGAACTAAAGGGTCTTTTCCATCAGCTAATGAGACCCAAAACATGTAAATATAACCATTCACCCTCAAAATTGCTCACAAATTTTCATAAGCCTTAATTATATATTTTTTCTTCTCTCTTTTCTCTCTTCTATTCCGGTGCCCTTTCCCTCTCCTCTTCGTCCACCCGCACGATCAACAGCCCTATCGTGTCGCCCAGCCGTCACCTTCGCCGTCGCTTGCCAACTGCTGTCGTCGCTGAGTCCTCGTGATCGACCAGTTTTTTTCTTCTTCTCTATTAAAATTGCTTTATTAGTTTATATATATATATATATATATATATATATATATATATATATATATATATATATATATATATATATATATATATAATATTAGTTTTTTTAATTATAAATATAATATTAGTTTTGTTAAATATAAATATAAATCAGAATATTTAATTATTATGATTTTTAATTGTAGTATTTAATATAATTTTCTGATTATATAAAAGTTTTGATTTTTAGGGTTTTAATGCATGTTTTAAATTTATTTTCATGCTAGGGTTTCAAGGTATTAATCAGGTTAATTAGTTAACCTAAAAACCAATAATTTCAAATTATTTATGGACTTTTAAAGTATAATTATGTTGCTGGAAGTCTATACCTAGTATTTAAAAACTAAAACCTTAGGTGATAATGAGACATGTGTCCTCACCTCATCAATCTCCCATTTTTTTCTTTTGTTTCATAATTAAAATAGAAAACTAAAAAGACATCAATATTAATGTGTACTTGTATTAAAAGAAGGAAAACCCAAAATACTTCCCATAAAAAAAACCTAAAATACACCACTATAAATAAATAATCAAAACTTAATGAGCTAACTTACATTGTTATTAATATTCCATAACAATAACAATAAACATTAGTATTTATGAGTTAATAGTTTTAAAAATAAATTAACTCAAAATAAATCATAAGAAACTAAACACCTTCTTCATCAACCTCTCATCTTCCATGCACCCTCTTATAAATAATTTGACTAACAATCATTTTCGTTGTGTCACTTACACAATCACTCTATATCGACATAATTTTCAGAGGTAATGTGTGTTTTACTTTGTGTGTCTATTCTTTATTTTTAGTTTTATGACTAAGTTTGATTTTTGTCAATGTATTATGATTATTTTATTAACTGTTTGTTTTTCTATTGACATCATATTATATATCACTATCGTTGATTGTTCCTTCTAAATGTTGTTAGATTAATTTATTAATAATCTTAAATATATAAATGTGGTTCTATATATTTAAAAAAATATGCATTAAAAATCTCCCTAGACATGTACGTACTTTATTAAACTAGCAACATATTTTTTAATGTCTAGGGAGATTTTTAATGCATATTTTTTTGTACATGTTGAATGTGGATTGATTATATGATTCATGTTTACTTAATTTGTTGGTTATGTTTGTAACAACCCGGTTTCTTGAACCGAAAATTTCCGTGTGTTTATGGGCAAACAGTTATTTTTATGTTAAAAATAAAAACGTCTATTTAACCTTTAATGTGAAATATGTAAAGATAGTTTTGAAATTATATTTTGATAAAATAATTTTGAAATAAAATTGTATAAAGTTTGAAATTTATTATATTTAGTATTTACGGTTTTTAGTTGAGACAAGAGGCATGTAGGCTTATTACTTAAACCGACCCAACTTATATCGTTTGAACTACATGTAAGTTTGCAGTTTGGTATCACTGTCAGTTTGCAATTTTTGGGTTTTTTTGGTACTAAAAGTCATGTGATTTTGATTGAATTATTAAACTAAAAAATAGTCATAGTTGTAGTAATCATATTGATTTTGAAAACTGACAAAAAAGAAATGGAAACTATTTTTGTGGTTTTCATATTTTGGTTTTTAATTGTTTCTCCACTTCCAAAGCCACCATAAGGTGGTACAGAACACAATCGGCCACTGTTCGTCCCTAGTTTGATCAACAAACGTATTGCTGATAATCCAAGTTCCTAGTGGATTACCAAAAATCTCATGGTCATTAATCCCTGGGAAACAACAAATTTTTTGATGATCATGCTAAAGTTCCGGTTGATCAATTGGGGTTTATCATGGCTAAGGTCAGTCTGGTTGTGCAGGCTATGGAACGTAATGAAAAATTGGAAGGGGGTGGCACTCGAAGGATGCAGAATATCTATGTCCGTTGGAGCTTTCCGAGTGAAGGTTGGGCAAAAATTAATACGGATGGAGCATCAAAAGGGAGTACGGGGCAGGCTGGAGCAGGAGGTATCATAAGAGGAAGTAGGGGTGAGATCATTGGGTTATTTGCAGCGAATTGTGGTCTTGCACCCTGCATCAAAGCTAAATTATTGGCGGTACTGAAAGGGTTAGCATTGGCTTGGAACAAAGGGCTTAAAAGAGTGATACTTGAAGTTGATTCACAGGTTGTCACGAAGTCCTTGCTGGAGGAGAACCACAATAGCTCACCTTATTACCATATCATACGAAGATGCAAGGAATTGACATTGAGGCAAGAATGAGAAGTAACTATCCAACACTGTTATAGGGAAGCTAATAGGTCGGCTGATTGGTTAGCGAATTATGGCATTGGGTTATCTCCTAAACTTGTGGTTATGGAGGCGGCTCCACCGGGCCTTCGTGCCATTTACTTGGAGGAGTTGGGGGGGTGTTGCATTGCTGCGCAAGGTGCCAGCAATAGCTGCTTAGTCCTGGTAGCAGTAGACTGGTCTTCGCTTAGTTTCCTTGCTTTCATTTCATTTTGTTATTTTCCAGTTTTGTGTGACTTTTTATTCTTCTGTTGTTTGCGTTTTTGCATTCTCTATTTAAGGAGCTAGACTCCACATTCTTCACCAAAAAATAAAAAATTTTGATTTTTAATTTCGTAAAAAATTGAAAACTGGAAACAAAAAAACGATACCGAACGGGGCAAGTTTTATGGAGCACTTGGGATACGGAAACAAATCATACATGAAAAGACCAAAACACCCCTGAAGAGTGAACATTACTTGTGCACACTCTCTCCCACTAATCACACTGACAACAAATCCCCTCGGCCGTCCCCCTAATCACCCTGCCAGCTAATACATGCCCACACACCGAAATTTAAGAATTTCTGCATCTCATTCTATTCTCAGATGCCTTTTTTCCTCTTGAAAAAATAAAAATAAAATACACACATCAGTTGTTCTTCCTCAAATGCATTACGCCATTACTAATTTATCATCATTGTAAAGTTCAACATCTTTGATCGCAGAAAATCGCCATTGAAACAAACAATTTGAATGTCGAGTAGTTACAATAGCCCGTCTCGGAGCCCTGGAAGAGGCACCGCCGCATCAACGATGACGACGGCGGCAGCAACAGCGGCGAGGTTGCAGCTTGGGGCGGTGTCGAGGCTGAGATCTTCGTCTTTGAAGAAACCGCCTGAGCCTCTTCGACGCGCTGTTGCTGATTCTCTCTCCTCTTCTTCTTCTTCGTCTTCTTTTTCTTCAATTTCTGCTCTTTCGTCGCATCACCCTTCTAGTAGCCCCTCCATTCATGCTTCCGAAGCTTCCAGAACTCTTCGGGTATGTTTTCTTCTGTTTCTTAGGGTTTCTTTTATCTGCATTTTGATTTTGTACTGCCCCTTGGAAATTCGACTATTTACTATTTAGGTTTCTTGGAAATTTAACGCTTTTTTAGTTTGTTTGATTGAGGTAGATAAAGTTTATTAGTTTTTGTTGGGAGAATTAGGTTGTTTGGTTGAAGTTGCTGAGAATTTCGGTTTGGAAGTGGGTAGACTGTGATTTGGGAGAAATGATTGTGTCCTTTAATTAAACTGTTGCAATTTAGGATTGAATTGTTGGGAAACTTTTGTGCTTTGTGTTAGAATTAATCCAAACTAAATACTTCATACTAGATTAATCGGTAGAATATAATTGCGTACCTTTCTCCATTGGATTGATGAGCGGTGGGTTTTGGATTTTCCAATTCTATATGGTTTCCCTTGATATTCTATTGACTATGGGATGCCAGAGAGAATAGAAAACCATATGAATCGGAACCATGACACTAACTCTAGTTGTCTAGCATATATATATATATATATATATATATATAAATATTTATATATATAGTGTCTTCCATATCTCCATATATATATATAGTGTCTTCCATATCTCGTGTTAAGCCCATCATAAAATAAGAGATAGAGAAGTGAGTCTCTACACATATTAGCCCGTACCAATAAGATACCTATAACTCTATAAGCCCAATATAGTTAAATATGAAACCAATCACTTTTATGGGCTAACTTTAAAATAGCCTTATACACATAGGGTCATACATGTAGGCCCACATGATTATTTCTAACAGTTTGAGCTCATTCGATTCCGTAGAGCTGAGTCGAGTCGAGTTTTCGTAATTATACAGAGTAATTGTTAAATGGGGGAAATGTACGCAGGACTTAGTATTAAGACGCGAAGTTCCGTCCATCACTTCTAAATATTTTACTCACATAGCCTTTGATTTAAAGTAGTGCACTATGTGCCTAGGCTATTGGACCCCTATCATTTTAGTGCCACTCAAATCTAAAAGTAGCTGTTAGGGCTGCAACTTTTTATATTTCCTTAGTCATGCGGTGTTTAGTAGTTGGCGAAGCTGTTTTTTGTGCATGAGGTTTCTAGGGATTCCCCCTTTTGGATTGCAATTACATTTGAGTGAGAACATTTTTGATGGTGATTTTATGGTGGGTAGGATTTATTGTGGCCTCTGTGGGAAAATGAAACTTATTTATCTTTTTTGTGGGCCAAGTTTTGTCGCCTCATTGTACCAGAGGCCTTTTTCCCTTGTATGATTACAACTACTAACCCTTGGACCCACGCACTAGATCCTATCCTGGATCGATGGGGGTAGGATGGGATCATTAAAATTCGATCGTAGATCCTACTAAAAACTAATAGAAAAGCATAAAAGAGTTGCAGCCGCCTTCGTAGCCAACAAGTGAGCCTGACAATTAATTTTGTGGATGCTGCACCATCCGAAGGTTTTGCCAATCCCTGAATTTCCTTAGTAGTCCCCATTACCCGAACCTCAATCTGACCCCCGCCTAGTAGCATTGCCACTAGATTTTGGGAGTCTGCCAGAAATGTTATCGAATGAAGAAGAGAACAAGCAACCCATCTTAGCCCATAGAGGGAAGCTAGGTCTTGCCTATCCTCTGAATTTCCTTAGTAGTCCACAATATGACAGTACCTGTACCTCAATCTGACCCCGTCTTGTAGCGTTGCCACTAGAATTTGGGAGTCAGTCATAACTCTTATTGAAGCAAGAAAAAACCGAGCAATCCATCTTAGCCCATAGAGGCAAGCTAGGGTTTCCACCTGCAAAGCCGAGGCAACCATCCCATAAGTGGCATCCCTACTATATCAGCGTTGCAAACCAACATCCATACAAGCTTTCCTTGTATCCTTATCCCACACGTGATCGACTGATAGAGTCTTCATTATTCCCCTAGCACCATCAACTGCTAGCGTAGCACGAAAGAAACCTAGGAGACACTAGGTCTTTCCAGGAGGGTGTAAGTGACGCACACTGCCCTTGCTACTAGCATGCAATAAACCTTGTTGGGTTAACCCTTCGGTGATTAGAGCCTTCACTGAGTTCCGATTCCTCGGGTCGCCTCTGAAGACATGGTTACTTCCAGATAACCACAAGTCCTATAAAGTGCCTATGAAGGAGACATTCCTAGGGCTATCTTTACCATCATGACAATGAAAGAGCCGGATATAAGACATGAGCCATTCCACAAATGGAAGATCTCCATTGATTTATGAGAGGACACGAAGGTTTCCACTTTCCACCCCTCCAAGTTTCCTTTGCTATGTTTCAAAATCGCGAACATCTTCAGCCCGAGCTTTGCAAAAATCACACAAAACTATAGTTACAATAATTAAATGCATATTTAGTAGTAAAAAAAGTAAAAATAATTTGATACTGTAAAATATTTTTCTATGTTTGGATCAGATTGATGAATCCAAGATCATATTAAGATCCTACCAATTTAAAATTTTAATCAGTTAGTGTTTTTGGATCGTAAAACCTACAACCCGGATTGGGACTTTAACAACCATGGTCGTCGAGAGTTATTCATTCTTAGAGATTGAAAGGAATTGAGTGGATTTGTTATACGGAGTAGTTGCTATTGTTGGAGGAAGACTTATCTAGTTTTGTACTTGTCTACTATTAATATATGTATTCTAATTTATTATGTACTTGCAAAAATGTGGTTTTAGTGGTTTTAGTGGTTATTGTCAAAGTTATATATATTTATATATACTCTCTCTGTTACCTAATGTTCTACTCACTTCAGTTGCGCTTAAAGTCTTCTATAAGGCATGCCGTTTCATAATGTTCTACTTTATTCTATTTTTGGCAAACACATTTTTACCACCCTATGACCCTACCCCCTTTTCCCACAATATTTATACTTTTTACCCACTATTTCTTACTTTATCCACCTATTTCTTACTCTGCCCACCTTTTTACTACATCTCTCTTACTTTATCCACCTTTTAAATTTTCTCATGGCTTATAAAATGCGTTTTGTCTATGCCAACATGTTAAATAATTTTTTTTTTGAGATGAACCATGTTAAATGATAAAATGACTGATGTTCATGGCGAATGTCAGGATTATTTGGCAGCTCCATCGACGACTGACCTTGCCTATTGTATTATATTAGAACATACTCTTGCAGAGAGGGACCGCAGGTAGCTACTTTTACTCACTATCTCAAACATATCCTTGAATGCTCCAGTTTTTTATTTTTTATTTGCTGACATTCTCTGCAAGATTATGTTCTTATTTTATCTTTATGAAAGGCTTGCCATTGTCTTTTCAGTGGCTTTATTTTAGAATAAACAATATAAGCACTACAAGTTGCAGGTTATCTAAGATAGAGATATTCACTGTTGTACCAACTGAACATTTTAGTTGGCAATTACTTTCCTTATCATCCTTGTGAGTTGTGATATCCTCTAATATGTAATTGTCTTTTTTTGAGACACCATGCATCTAGGTTTGATAGACTTCGAGCACAGTAACAATTTCAGTCCTGATTCTCATTCTGTTTGTGCAGCCCTGCGGTTGTTGCAAGGTGTGTGGCACTCTTAAAACGTCATCTCTTAAGGTGTGTTTATCTTCTCTTGTTTGTCCAATTAGTTAGTATGGAATCTATTGATACTTCTTTGTGTTTCTATCCATTAAAAGACACAATTGCAGCACTACCACACATTTTCTCTCCGTTATAAAGGCTACCAAATAAAAGAGCGCCTTGTCCTTTTCACCTAAATTTTTTAAGCTACCAGAAAAATTAGCTCAAATAAAGGAAAATACATTGTATAAGGGCTACAAAGTTTAATTTACAAGCTAAAGTGTAGGTAAGCTCAGATAAACTCAGGGTCAACAAGTTCAAATTAGCTTAGAAGTTCACATAACAGGGCCAATATGTAAATGTAAGTCGAGCTGTCCTGATAAGGAGCTTTTGGTTGAAAAGAAGGAAACATTAGTTACTTAGTTGAAATATGTCATAAAAGAAGCATAAGAAAAGAGTTGGCCACTTTTCTGTTTCTAGACAGTTCGAAGTCTAAGAGCTCAGTTTCTTAGTTTCCAAGTTTTTCAAGCTTATTTTTCCTGCACTATTATACTGCAGGGTTATTTTTTAGCACTGATTTACACGAGGTTATTTTAGTTTTCGACAGCTTCAACTTGATCATTGACCATAGACCTTCTAGTTGTCATAAGCATTTATGTCTCTGTGTTGTTTCTTATTTCACTTTCTCGAGACCTTTATAATCTTTAGCTGGAAAGCTAACAAGACCTGAGCTAATTCCTGTATACCATAATGTAGTTCGTCTTTTGTGTGTGTGTGTGTGTGGGTGGGTGGGGGAGCGATTTTGGTAAGCCTATTTTGGCTTTCATGAACTTGGTTGTCAGCCAAAAATTTCTTTCAGTGCTTCAGGAAGTAGGTTATTGATGAGTCGGTCGTTTTGTTGCTTCTAAATTTTAATGACAGTGAAAACTATAGACTGTTTACCTGGTTGAATGTCCCAGAAGTTAGGTACTGTTGTCATCCAGTTCTGCTGTTTGTCTCATGTGTCGCATGAGAGTTGTTTCTTGATACACCATTTATGGCTTTTAACTTAAACCTCTGTGTTCCTTTTTCTTTTTCCCGTCTTATGTTCAGATATAAGCCTAGTGAAGAGACGTTGCTGCAGATTGACAAGTTTTGTGTACAGATAATTTCTGAATGTGATATTGGTTTGAGTCGGAAATTGTTGCCATGGTCACACTCGTTAAACCAGCAATCTAGTGCTGCAAAGGCTCCTGTCAATGGTGCGCCTTTGCCTGTTTCTAGCTTTGCTTCTGCCTCGCTTAAGAAGTCATTAAATTATGTCCGTTCCTTGGTGGCACAACACATTCCAAGACGGTCATTTCAACCAGCAGCTTTTGCTGGAGCCCCTTCTGCACCAAGGCAGATCCTTCCTTCACTGTCATCTTTACTGAGTAGATCTTTCAATTCTCAATTAAGTCCTGTTAGTGATGGAGAATCACCAGGAAGGATTGACACTACTTTATCTGTGCCTAGCCAAAGAAAAATCGAAAGTTTTGATGGAGTTGAAGATCTAGAATATATTACTGCTGATGTTCTTAAATGGCGTTGGCGAAGTGATCAAGACTCTGCTGCTAAGTTAATTGTTGGGTAATTAATTATATTACATATTTCTACTCACAGCTGGATTTATTGCATAATTGCAGATCTTTAATTCAAACTTAGAGTTTTGGATTGAAATAGTAAATGTAGACCTAATCTTAATTGTTTATTTTGTTTGTTTTTTTGTCGCAGTGATAAATATTTCAACAGCCAAGACTTGACGAGATCTAATTTGCTTGACGTTGGTGCAGCTTCCCTTCTTGTTGCTGACTTGGATACCAAAAAAGGCCAACCGTGGAGGCACTTTGGTACTGCTGACATGCCTTATCTTGATCAACTGTTGCAGCCTTCCTCGATGTCATCAGTCACCAACAGTGCCTCTGCTCGTCAGCACTTGAGAATTATAACAGCATCTAAAAGGACCAAATCTGGTTCTCAACAGATATGGCAAGTTGTTTGGAAGTGCTATCCTACCCCCTGATATGGTTTATAGTATGTGTTTCTTATGTCTGTATTTTTGCATAGAAGTAGAAATATCCATGATCTGCATCTGCAGACAGTTCTTGCTTGTGGTGTTGTGACCGAAAGAGGGATCAGAATTTCCACCCTACGTCTATTGGTCTAGTATTGTGATAAGTGTATTCTTTTTGTCTGTATTGCGTACTTCAATGCAGAAGTGAAGGCATTATGATCTGCATTTGTAGACACTTCTTGCTTTTTGTGCAAATTATATATCGTGTAGTTGCTAGGAGAGAGATCCCGAGAATGACCCTTGTGTCTCTTGATTAGGAGGAGGATAATGTGGTGTCCTCCCATCGTCTTAGTTATTGATGCAAGAGATTGTTCTCAGAATGGCATTGTTTTCCACCTGCATATGGTATCCCATAGGAATCATTTTGTTTTGATTTGGATATTGAGAGAGCCATGGTAGTAGTGAGAGAGAAAGAGCCTGCTATCATCACCTAAAGACATACACATCCATTTTCCTATTTTGTAATTTGCTAAGATGAAATTGCATATCGTAGTTGTCCCACGTGGTAAGAAGAGGGAGGAGGACTAACATTAAAATCTACTGGGCTAGTCCATTCACTGCCAATTTGTTTTAGGCTGGAACATAATTGGAGATTTAAATAATTAAATAACATTTGGAAAATAGAAACTCTAGGAGTTGTCTTTACATGGATAACTTTTTTGGATAGGCTCAACATGAGTGATGAATTACAATTTTGAGGGTCAAATAAGTGCATTTTTTTATGTGCTTTGCGAGTGGGAGACTCTAGGTTGTATTGTTTTTGCACTGTGAGTTGGTGGCTTTCCTTTGGAGCTGGTTGTATTGCCTTATGTCAGTTTGTGGCAAGGTTTGCGATGTCGGAGAAATTTATTGATCATTCTTGTCCGTTATAGTTGTATTTTGCATGATGCTAGGACATACTTTGTTAACATAAGCTTCTTCTAAAAAATTCCTTTCATCTGGGCATGATTTGGGTGTCCACTCGCTTGCTAACTTCGACTACTATCTTACGAATTGAGAGACATCTCTTGCATGCTTGTCCTTTTCCCTCAACAATCCCACATTTAGGATTCAGATTTCAAGCATGTCTAAATCTCAGTTTTCTGCTGGAAGCGATATAGGATAAAGCATGATGGAGGCTTTCAGAGGTCTTGCTTTCAAAGAAAACCCTTCCACACAAATTCTTTTTAGAGAAACTACAGTATTTTGCAGCTTGAGGACAGAAGAGAATTAATTTGCAAGAAAACTTGCAAAACATGGTGGACAGATGAAAGCTACCAAGTGCTAAAATCACCTTCTTTATCAGGCCTTTTCAGAAGGTAGAAAAACCACTTGACGCTGAACGCTTCAATCACATTACTTTATATCCGGAACATTTGTGTCTCTACACAAAATATTGTGTAAAGTATTTAGATCTGTGGTCTGAGATAATTGGAATGGAAAAATGATGAATTTGATACATCACAACCTAGAGTTGGTTCAAATCTTTTAGATGATTTTAATGGCATAACAATTTTTTTTAATTACATATCAAGTTATCAACCCATGTATATGGTTCGTTAATCTTGTGAGAGGAGACCAAGTAGTATTTGGTCTCATGGAAATCATTGTATCTCACAACTGTGAGGTTGTGGTATCAATCCTCAGTAGGGGCAATTTGGTAAGCATTCCCTTACCTTTCCCCCTCCTTCCCCCCCACTTATAAGGGCCCTTGCCTACTAACCCGGGCTGGGTTTACCTGTGTGAGGTTCTGGCCCGGTAGGGCGCCTTATCCTTATCTACAAATAAAATAAAATGGTAGAGGATAGATGAGCTTCTTTCTAACATCATTGTATTAGAATATGGTGCTGATTTTGCTGTCATTTTGCAAGATTGGAATGGAATGTGTCATAGGTTGGTTGGACACTTTTTTATTTTTATTTTTAATGGGGGGCGGAGAGGATGGAGGATATATCGTGCTTTACTGTGGGTAACGGGCGTTCAGGAGAGTATAGCTGTATAGCACCAGATGTGATTTATAGTTGAATACTTGAATGCACTTGGATTTTTCTAGTTTGGCTGAATAGAGGCTAAGTTCTTTATATTTTAATCATGCAAGCTGTCATATATTTATATGATTGGTATGGTGGAAAGTGTAAAACTGCGAGCTCTGAATTCTAGGATAATTTTCTATTTTTCCTGTCCAAACTGTAAGTTTTGAAATTAGAATAACTAAATGACTGTTGAAGTTATTCTGGTGAGTTCCAAATGATTGGAATACCTTCAAGTATTGGTTTTTGATAATCTATTTTTAATTTCTAATAGCATGTTCTCTTCTTTTTTATTAGGGAGGATTGTTCGGTGAGCACATTTCGGCCACGGGCAAGGCCATTGTTTCAATATCGTCATTACAGGTAGGACATAAATAAGTGCTTAGAAATTCAATTTCTGCTGCAGCTATTGTCTTTCTTTATATGTGATTGGCTCTACTAGAAGTCTTACAATTGCCGTTCTCTCGTTGAATATCCATGAGTGAAAGTTTGAGATACTAAGAGAAATAGTTTTGTGGGGTAGATAGATGATGGTCGGTTTTGGTGAAATGAGATATTGTTGTTATGTGGATTATGTGGCTTGAGTGGGACCGACAAGGCTGTCACGTGTAATGTGCCGTGGGATAAAGTCACGTGTTTGCTTCTTTGTCCGCTAAGGCAGTTGGCGCTTTTCTGAAGTAAATTGGGGATATTTAAAAAGTTGGGTTAATGTTTAGTTCGGGTTATTTTCATTTGTTAACCGAGGAAAATTGTACACAGATGAAATAAAATTATACGTTCCTTTTTTGGTACTTTATTGTGTGCAGTTCTGATAAATTTGTAATAAAAAATACCTGTTACGAAAACCATAAACGTATTAAAACAATTGAATACACAAATGAGATAAGATTATACTCATATTGTAATCATAAAAAATGTTTTGCACCTCCAATTTCTATACAAAAAAGGCGACGAGGTTCTAAAAGTGTATTTTTAGTAAAATTAGCATGAATAGTCTCAACTATGGCCCATCAATGATAATAATCCCAACAAGTGAAATTTATAGTATCATTCCCAACTATGCACTTATTTAACAATAATGATCTTTTAGCTCTTTCATGTCCTTGGTATTCTGTGGTAACCCTGTTTATGTCTTCAGTAGCAAATGTTTTTGCTGAATTATTAACCATAAAGTCTCAACTATGGCCCATCAATGATAATAATCCCAACAAGTGAAATTTATAGTATCATTCCCAACTATGCACTTATTTAACAATAATGATCTTTTAGCTCTTTCATGTCCTTGGTATTCTGTGGTAACCCTGTTTAATGTCTTCAGTAGCAAATGTTTTTGCTGAATTATTAACCATAAAGTCTTCTCTGTTTTAGCTAACCCTAACCAAAATCAAGTAGAAAAATCTGTCCTGTAACATATTCTATGAATGAAACATAATTTTATTGTGGCAACTATGTTTCTACTTTTGCTTTTCTGGGTGCCTTTAAGGCCTTGTTATCTGCTGATAATATATGGCATGCTTTATATTGAACTTAATGGTATTGTCGAAAACTAATAGGTAAAAGCCGTAAAAAGTTATATGGAAATCATCTCTATGCTGAATTTGAGTTTCACTTACTGTTTCTAATTTTTCATGATTCAGTGAACAACAACCTCTTAAACTGAATCCTACTGAAGTAGGCGAGGTCATATCAGCTGTTTGCTCGGAGACATCCATGCCAATCGCTAATCTAATGACAATTTCAACTGGATTGAGTAACCATCGCACAAAGCCATCCATTGATGTGGCCGTTAGCGTCCTTATTAAACTTGTTATTGACATGTACGTTCGGTTGCAATTCCTCTGTTGCTCTTTTTCTTTTGGGCTGGTCCTATGTTGTTTGCATTGAATTTCTTTTTCGTCAAGTGCATTAATTAAAAATTTCTTTCTATATTTTGTCTTTAGTTTAGCGTGTTTCTTATTCTATATTTTAGTGTTTCCTCTGGACGTAACATATACTCCCTTTGTATCATTATAATGGTTACACTTGAGCTTTTTGCAACAACCAAGAAAAATGATTTGAAAGCAAGAAAAGAAGTGTGGGAAAGTAGAATGTTGTAAGCAACAATAATAAAAAAGTTTAAGTTGTTGGTGTTGTAAGAAAAGAAGAATAAAAAATAGGTTGAGTGGAAAGTTAAAAGTAAAATGAGATATAAAAATAGGTTGAGTGGAATGTTGTAAGTAGAGTGGGAAAAAGTAGAATCCTAAAATTGGATAAAGCTAAGTGTAACCATTAATTTGGAACTTCCACTTTTAGAAAGCGTAACCATTATAATGAAATGGAGGGAGTACATATTAGTAATGCCTATATTTTTTTGTCACATATCGAGTGAGTCATTATTAAATACTACATACTTCTATGTCTTAGATTTATAGAAAGATTAAAGTACTCCCTAGTTTGCTTTAAAATTTTGTTTCTTTCAATTATTGCTTTCTTAAAACAAGTGAGGTTCTGTTTAAAATCTGCTCATTGGGTATGGATCTGTCGATTATGTTATGGCCGGAGTCCTACTCACGGCGGCCTGGTTGAACTGGGAGAAGCTGTAGGTATTTTTGCAGGCCAATCCATTGGGAAACCTGGTACTCAACTAACATTAAGAACTTTTCATACGGGCGGAGTATTCACAGGAGGGACTGCAGAACATGTACGGGTGGGAGAAAAGATAAAACTGAAACTGATTTTTAATTAAATCAAAATGAAAGTTTGAAACTCATCTGAAGAATTCGCCATGATATACCTGATCCGGTTAAGGAAAAGCAGTCCAGCACGACAAGCACACTTCTAGTTTTTAATTTTATTTTGAAAGTCATATGATTTAGCTTGAGGCATGAATTATAAAATAACCTTTCCTATAGTAATCATGTTGATTTTGAACAATGACAACAAAAAACTGGAAACTACCCTTTTTGGTTTTCGTATTTTGGTTCTTAGTTTTCTAAAAAAACAGAAAACTGGAAATAAAAACGATACCGAACGGACCCTTAATGATTATCAAGTTTTACTTAGATTTGTTGCTTGTGATTGTATATTTGTATTCCTAATAAGCAACCTTTGATTTTTAAGATATATGATATGAGAATGCTGTTCCTGACACACATTTTGTTGGATTAATATTTTCTCTTCTCTTTTTGCAGGTATATTTTGGATCCTGAATCTGCTTCTCCTCTCACACTCTGTATGCTCGAGGTACGCTATTTACTAGACACTCCTATCTTTTAGTATTTTCCTTGGTGTATGTGCCTCTTATCCTCTAGGAAATTGTTTTCAGGATATGATTTGTTCTCCCAGATTGTCTTCTAGGACCCGTGCCTTTGACTTGATATTAAATCTTGCTGTTCATGCTCACCTATTGGAGCCTGTTGTACCGAATGATGTTTCAACCATCGATGAAGATTATCCTCAAGAATCAATCTTGGACAATGAGGCCCAAGTGGGGATTCAAAGAAAGGGAACAGATTCTGATAAAAACACTGGAGATTCCTCAGCAATTGATGATTTTGAATCCTGGATTTTAAGCATTCTCTGTGAGATTCTTTTGCTTCTTGTTCAGGTACTGTGCTTGGTTACTTACCTTAGCATGGATACACTTCAGAACATAATGTATCAGCATTGCTCGGCCAAGTTTAACCCAAAAAAGTGCTCATCTTTTTCCCCTTTTTCCGTTCTGCAAAAGCTATATCATCAGAAAATAACCCCGTAATTTGAAAGTAAAATATCCTGAGGAAATTTTATTGTAGAAGTTGAAGGTCAAATGAATCTAGGTGGAAGAGATGGATTCAGGGGTGTCTTTCTTCTGTTTTTTTTTTTCCAAGTTTTACCTAGGAGGTGGTTGGGTTTCTCGTGAGGCATGGTGATTTTCTTTCACCTTATTTGTTTCTTGGTAGTTGGATATCTTGACCAGGATGCTTTCTTGTGGGTGGGTGGGTGTGTGTGTGTGTGGGGGGGGGGGGGGGGGGGAGAATTGGGTTATGGTTTTCATATTGGTAGGTAGGAAGTCGTTACTTTTCTTTAAGGATTGTATGACTCTCATCTTTCTAATCTATGTATATACTCCCTTTCCCTTTTTAAGGTTCCTGTGGGTATTGCTAAAATACTAAAAAGGCTTATTAGAGATTCTTTGGGGTCTGGACTAGGTGAAGAGAAGACATATGATCTTGTGAGATTATAGTGTCTCTGTAGACCTAAGTAGGAGGTGGCATGGGTTTTGGGGATTTGGTGTAAAAAATATCGATTCAGTGGGAAATTGGTTGTGCTTTCTGCTGGATTAGGCTCAAACTATGATATGGGGAAAATATCACATTCAACGGAATGGGAGGATGCACTAACAAAGTATCATGTTCCTTTTACTATCCCGTGGATATTAGTTGTCCAGATTTATTCTCTCTTTTTTTCCTTTTCTTTTACTTAGAAAATGTAAGGTTGGTAATGGAGAACACAATTCATTTTGGGTGGATTCCTTGGCAGGGTGCAGCACTTCTTGCATTTAGTATCATTTTCCCCTTTCTTTATACACTGTCCTCCGCCTTAGGTTAGGAGTGGGAAAAGGTTTCTCTTGGAGTATTCATTCTTGGAGCCTTTTGAAATGTAGTTGGGGCCTTGGGGGATCTCAAATTCGCTGAGTGTCCTTGATTCTTTCTCCTTACGTGATTCCCCAGATAGTAATCTTTGGGATCTTTTTCCTGTTGCTCCTTTTATAAACACCTTCCGGAAACTCCTAATCATCATCTTTGTCTCATTCTACTTTCATTTCGTAAGCCTAATGTTTAAAGCGTGTGAAAGCATTTGTATGGGTTGCTAGTTTAGAACTTAGGGACTTTGGGGAAACACCATACTTCTTAATATCTTCTAGCTCAACCATAGATTCATAATCTGAAATTTGGGGTTACTCTTTATTTTTTACTATTGAGGAGATAGGGAATTGTCGTGTGGCTTTGGTACTACAAAGGTTAATTGGTGTTGATGGGTTGTTACTGTATTGCTCCCACTTTTCTAGCTCAACCGCAGATCCATCATGTGAAATGTCGTAGGCAGAAGGGGCATAAGATATTTTAGCATGATGATTTTTGGCTAATTTTGTAGGTGATTTGGTTGGAGTGGAATGACAGGGTGGAGGCCGGGAGTCTTCATTGGTTACTTAATGGGAGAGACTATGTTTGCGAGATTAGAATCCTTTGTTTCTAGTGCCATGCTTGGTGGACATCTGGTCCCTCTTTTTCTGTATCTTCACTTTTCCTATAAATGCAAAAGGGAATTTATGATAAAAGGTGAAATCATTCATCGATAAATTTACACAATAGCTCGAGGGCTTGATGGTTCATATCTTTTGTATTATTCCTTCTTTAGTTCATGTGTAGCACTCTCTTGGTTCATCTCGTGTTCTGGGCCTCCTGGCATATGTTTACTCGTTATTATATTCTCCTTTCCATGTATCTGGTTCCTTAATATTTTCTTGCTTTTAAGCAAAAGACTGCCACAATTAAGGGTTAGCCTTATGAAGTTCTTGCTCTTTCTCGAAGAAGTACGAATAATCAGAGATCCCGTTGTAGAGAATTTTCTTTTTCTATGAGTGGCAAAAGGACAATGCAAGTATTAAAGCACGTTGATCATTTTTGCTATTTTATTTGATTGTTAGTGCAATTATCTTTGCATTATTGAATTTAAGTAAATATTTTGCTGATTTGCTTGCGAGGATTGCATTTTACCTTTAAAATAAACCTTCATTTGACCATGATATGCCCTTATTCTTGGTTACTACCTCAGTATGTTAAGCTGGTCCTAGTTTTCAGCCATTTTTGTGTCAGCTGAGGAATATCATAATATGGTGGGAAAGCTATGTTTTTCCCGACTATACCTTTGCAGCAATTTTTTGTTTTCTAAAGACACTTGTTAAATATTTGCTAGTACTGCAAGTAGCTGAAATGTAATTGTCATATATGCTTGTAGCCATTGTAGGTAGGTAGATTGGTAGTGAATTATTTATTCATGTACCCTACACATTTTTGTTCATTAATGCATTAAATTTCTGGTTTATATTTGAGCTTCTGATAATCTTATGCGTTTGATATTCTCAGATAGAAGAGAAACAAGAATCTGTGTGGGCATCTGCTTTAAGTTGTTTGCTTTATTTTGTCTGTGACGGAGGCAGGATACGAAGGAGCCGACTGAAAGGCCTCGATATAAGGGTTAGTGCTTTACTTCTGTAAATTTAATTTATGTCTTCAGCAATTTGTTCTAAAAGAAATAGTATGATTGCAGCTTACCTTTTTTCTCCACTATCTTTTTTTCTTTTTGTGTTACTGGTCAAGAAATTGATCGGTTATCTTCATAGCTCTATCTCTCCTTCAGTTGTTTTATCCGTATTGCGAGCATTGAAGTTCATTCATTCAGTTGTTTCTAAAATCGGAATACCCAATTTCAATCCCCTCCTAAAATCCAAATCTCGTAAGAACTTTTTCATTTAATACCAAAATAACATATTTGGGATGGATTGAAATGAAGTTTGTATATTCCAAACCAAATTACCCTTACTTATGAGTCCTGATGTGCAAATTGCAGTTCAATTTAGGCTACATTCTCCTCAACTAAGTTTGACTTATTTTAGGCAAAATAAATCCAGATAAGAGTTTATGAAAAAGTAAGTAAAATAAGTTCACTCAAAGTAAGTTCAGATAATTTTAAGTAACTCCAGATAAGTTGAAATAATATAAAATAAGGTCAGACAATTTTAAGTAAGTTCAGATAAGTTGAAATAAATTAAAATAAATTCGGATAAGTTCAAATAACTCAAAACAGATCGAGGAGATGCACCCTTTTTTATTTCATTATTTAAAAATATTTTCTACCTTCATCACAGAAACTCGAGAATGGACTGATTTACCCATGCACTTTTCAATGTTGTAATCTGCTGACTAATATATATCTCTTGTTTTGTATCCATGTTCAGGTTGTAAAGGCATTGATAGAAGTCAGTAGAATGAGTTCATGGGCGGAAATTGTCCATTCAAAGCTCATATCAATATTAACAAGGATGTTTTATGATCTTCCTGATGAACCGGGCACAATTACTACAAGTACCCCTATATTTCTTGCAGAACAAGTTGATATGATTGGGGGGATTGATTTTATCTTCTTGGAGGTATGCTGTCAGTTTACAAGACTTAACACCTCATGTACGCTTATTTAAGCCCCTCAAAACCTCCATTCTTTCTAATCTAGAAAAGGTTCTGGTCATGTGGATTGGTAGCTGTAAAGGTGCTCAAGATTTTATTGTTGCTGATAGCACATGATAACTATTCAGATATCTTTCCATACATTTGACCTCTTTCTTTTGATGCTTCATATTCTCTGACCGCAACTTAAACTTCCTTTATTCTGGCATAAAGTTTTTGCCCACAGGGCTAAGTAATATTCCGTCCGATTCTACATGGACAAATTTGAAGTCCTTTTTGTTTCTGACATTACTACATTAAGTAAGCAAAAGACTGCAGCTTGCAGTCAGTTTAACATTTTTTGACAGTATCCTAGGATCTTCATTTACATTGTTATATACTTATATCTATTACTTTCGATATTTTTATGTTTGAAGTGCACTTTTCCTTTCTAATTTTGTATTGTTACTCTCTTAACGCAGTATTCACTTGCTAGAACAAGGGAGGAAAAGAGAAATCTGTATTCATTGCTTTTTGACTATGTTTTGCATCACATTAATGAAGCAAATATTGCTACTGGAGTCCCTGAGTATGTACCTGATGAGATTCAACCCCTTGCATCATTGCTGTCACTTGCCAATGCTCCTGAAGCCTTCCATATTTCTGTTAATCTAGGGGTGGACAGAATTGGTGAACTCTTGAGAAGATCAGTGTCCTCTGCATTGTCCAGATTCGCAGACAGTGAACAACTGAACATCGTAATTTTCTTGTTCTGGCTTCCCTCCTTTTTGCAATTCATACGTTTTGTTTTATGCAATGCTAATATGAATGAATGTTTGTGTTCTTTGATATTTTCCGTTTTAATTAGGGTGTATTAGACTTCAGTTTTCTTGAAAGAACCCCGAGGTTGTTACTTTGTTGCTGGTGTGTCATTGTTTTTTGCCTTGTAGGCTGTTTGTTCATATGTTAAGAAAATTTACGTTTCGAGATGTTCTCGTTCTAATCTCTTCTGGCATTGCCTTCATGTATCCAGATACTCGAGAAGGTGATGAGTGAGTTTGATTCAATTGTAAGCTCGTTTACTCACCTACAAAAAGAGTTTGCCAATATGAGACAGCACACCAAATCATATAAACTTATGAAAAGCATTGAGGATGAGGTTATAGGAAGGAATGTTAGCAAGGACGCAAAATTATCATGGGCCACATTGCACTCTCTTCTACATTCTGATAGAATAGCTTGCCGTCAGAATGGATACATTTGGTTAGGTGATCTGCTTGTATCTGAAATTAGTGAGGGGAACGATGGAAATTTATTTTTGAGCATCAGCAGCTTGCAGCAGAAAATTTCCTTAGTTGACCTGAAAGATTCTTCAGCTTTCTCCGAAATTCCAATGTCTATCTGGCTTATGTGTGGCCTGCTGAAGTCAAAGGACAGCACAATCAGAGCAGGATTCCTGTTTGTTATGGAAGTACTTCTCATGCGATGCAAGTGTCTTTTGGATGAGAATGATCTCGAGGATTCTGCCAGAATCGGAGGAGATAGTCTTCCTGATCGCTGCCTTCGAAAGGCAAATTCAGTGATAGACATCATGAGTAGTTGCTTGTCTCTAGTGGCTCAAATAAATGAGACAGATCACTTCAACATTTTGAAGGTATACTCCTGAATCCTGCTCCCACTTTTATACTCAATCCTGGCTGCAATGCTTCTAATCTGATTCTCTATTCGTGGTGTTCTTGATACAATAACACTGGATACAATAGGTTTCTAGTGTTTTATATATGAGTAGTAGAGATGGTAGGTCTAGCAATAAATGTGTGTTTCCTTTGTTGGTATTTTCAATACAGTTAGAAGTAATTGCTATGATTGGTGCAGAAAGAGTATGTGTTCTTCACCGATATGGCAGTCAATGAATGGTTTACAGGTTCTCTGTCGGAAAACGGGGTTGGGTATCACTGTCTAGTTTAAATTCACTATTCAAGGTTCTGGTGATGCTAGTTCTAGTCTACGCTGGGGTGAAAGTTATGTTACTCAGAAGGGGTACTCGTGGACACGGGTCTATGTCCAAGTGTCTGAATAAGCTATTTTATAATAAAAAAGATCCACGGTTTTGGCCCGAAATGAAGTGTCAAAGTGTCCATAACTCCATACTCATGTCAGAGTGCGAGGAACCAACACCGGTACATTGAAAGAATGACTTACCATTTTATCTGTCATTTTCTAAGTATTGATATTGGATTTATTATGGCTATTTGTTTGTTTTTCCTATATATATCATTCTACTGTTTTGTCATGTTCCCGAGTTGCATGATTATGTGAAAAAGAAGTGCCAAATAATAGAATTTTATCTTTATTCTTCACACTAAGGATCAGTGCGTAATCGAAAATATATTTCTGTGATCCAGCTGATCTCGTATTAATGTCAGCCACTCTCTTTCCTTGCCCCTTCCTCCATCCGCTTTGAATGGGAAAAAAAGGCCTTGAGCATGGCTGAACCTGGACGTAAAAATGAAGTTATATGGTGTGTCCAGAAGAGCTTTTGTTAAGAAAAAAAATATAAAAGTCGAATGTGGACTAGATTAAATGTGAAGATTTTGTAATGCAGCAATGTAGACTATAGGAAATGAGGTTTGACTTAGGCAGTTGGAAACCCAGATTTTGAAGACTAAAAAGCCACCCATTTCTGCCCATTTACCCTGAACATGTTTAGATAGGATTGGTGGTGGGTTATTGGCTCTGGCAATCTTTAGTTCCTATAAAGTCCTTGTGTTCAATAAATGATCAGAAAGCCTTTTTTCTACTAGGTTGGGGATCAACTTATAGAAGGCTCCATGAATTTTTGTCACTGTTTGGTTCTCGTACAAGAAAAGGAAAGGAACTAAGAAAGAACATGTGGGGAAAGGGTTAAAAGAACCAAGAAAGGGAGTTTGAATTCTTATATGTTTCATTTAGAGAATCAAAATCTATCCACTCATATAATGTTTGATTCCACATAAGGAAGCAACACTCCACCACTGAGAATTTCTCCCACCTTTCTCCCTCATCCTCCATTGATAGCCACGGCCTTCCAAATACAAAACAATCAACACCTATCAGAAGAGAGTATGCCAGCCTTTGGGAGCTAAAAGGGTCAAATTTGACCATTAATAAACTTTTTGACGGCCATATCAGACATCTTAAAATTGGATCCTGGGGCGGGTTTCCCTCAACCTTATGCGACTTCGGTAAGTTCGTGCTTTAGGTTCGGTGCAACAAAGAAATTCTTTGTAACTTCTTTCCAGGCTGTTCATGCCAGCACGGAGAATGAAAGCATCAGTAAGGCTCTTCCTTATCTATAGAAATAAAAAGAAGCTTCATCTAGACTTCTTCTTTTCCTTCTAGCCTTTCTTCCCAAACAGAACCAGGGGAGGCAGCATCCCCCACCTTCCTCACCACAGCATGGAGAAGCTGCTCCTTAATCTGCTATACGCCCTCACACATTACACCAATTGTAGCTGGCCCCCGCCCAAAAGCAAGGAAATGTCATATGCAAACTGAAAGACCTCTTTAAAGTAGGTCTAGGCCCTGAAAAGCAGCCCAAATCAAAGGAAGTGGAAAGAAGGGTGTCTAAATGCTGACAATACCACTGCTACGACCACTGCTGCTCCTTCGTTAAAAGAATCTGCTACGCTGAATGCCGCTGTTAGCTCCAGGAGGGTATTGGAGTTGGGAGCTGGGTGGGAGGTGATGGCTGTGGCCATGGTAGTAAATGAGGGGTGGTGGTGAGAAATGACGGTGGGGACTGCTCCTAGCCTCCTAGGGATGATCGGTGGTTGTTGGCCTGAAATGGGGTGGTGGCGGCTAGTAGTGTTGGGGTATAGTGTTAGGTGTGTGGGTAGTAGTTGGACATTTGGCTTAAAGTGGTAGTGAGAATGTTGATAGGGTTGGGCGCGTTGGTGTGGGCTAGGTGGTGGTAGCCTGGTAGGTAGTGCAATGACTCTAAAATGGTAGAGGGGATCGGAGGAATTAGATCCCGGGGTTGGGTGGAGTACTATGAAACATGTACTGGGATTACTCTAAAATGACAAGGGAAAGGGAATTGTTAAAAGGGTCAACCTTCATCAACTAATCAAAGTAGGTATTGATTCACTTTCTTGATTCATAGGAACGAAATAGGCCCCCTAATAGAACAAAGATGTAGTTGGTTTGGAAATTTTCAGCTTTGGGTACGAATAACCATTCTTGTGCCCTTAGTTATGAGATTCCTATATCTATTACGTACTATGTTACTCGGACTCGGATACCCATGTCGGACACGGGTGCGTGTCCAAGTGTCCGACATGGCTATTTGTGAAAAAATTGCATGATTTTGGTCCAAAATGAAGTTCCAAGTGTCCATATCTATGTCCGAGTGTCGATGATCTGACACGGGTATTTAAGGTAAAATGAAGAGTCGAGGTAACAAATATTACGCAGTAGAATCAACAGAATTGAAGGCCCGTGAAGAACTTTGGCTCGTTAGTGAATAGAAAGGATAGGGGATAGGTTTCTATCGCATGGTAGAAATGGATACATTGATTGGAATGGCAAAAGGAATAGGTTCCTATACAATATGCCCTCCAGCTACATATACTTCATCCTTGCGTATTTAGTTGACAGTTTGACACGTTTTGACTTTAGCACTATTTATACCACCCTCCTTTGACCGGCTTTCGTGATTTAGGCGTAAAGTAAAATATAGGCATGTGGGATCTTGTTAGATTCGTCTCGATAACTATTTTCAAAATATGAACTTTTTATAATTTTCTCTTTTAATAATTAAAGATATTAATGATCAAATGCACATGATTGGGCCAACAATGTTGACAATGCTACTTTTGCATGAGCTATAAATTAGTATTGATTATTTACTATCACGGTGCAGATGTGTGACATTGTGTTCTCCCAGCTATGCCTGAAAGTCCCTTCAGCATCTGCAGATGCAGGCCACCTTAGAAGAGTTTCTAGTACCTTGGATATAAACAATAAGTCCAATTTCGGCGAATGTGTCCCCCTGCAGGAGACTATTCAACCTAGAGGACTTGAGGATGTTGATAACTCCAGTAGTTCATTAGTTTGTGAGACATCATCAATGGCTGCTTTGCTTCTTCAAGGAAGTGTTGTTGTTCCATTGCAGTTGGTTGCACGAGTTCCAGCTGTTTTATTTTATTGGCCCCTGATTCAACTTGCTGGTGCAGCCACAGATAACGTTGCTCTGGGAGTTTCTGTTGGCAGCAAGGGAAGAGGAAACCTCCCAGGTGCAACATCAGATATCCGCGCTGCTCTTCTTTTACTTCTTATTGCAAAATGCACAGCTGATTCTGATGCTTTTCAAGAGGTTGACGGGGAAGATTTTTTCAGGTATGTCTTGTTTGTCTGCAGGATAGTTAAATTGTCCATGAGTAGGTCAAAGAAATTAGCGTTTCCTCTTTGCAGACAACTTTTGGATGATACTGATTCAAGGGTGGCTTATTACTCTTCTGCATTCCTTTTGAAGGCAAGAAATTTTATTTTTTGTCTGTTTTTTCTTTTATATGCATTACTTTAGTCTAATCCAACTAGTCAGGATCGATATTGACAAATAGTTCTGCGTATGTGATTGCAGAGGATGATGACGGCAGATTTCGATAATTACCAACGTAGACTTCAGCAACTTGTTTTCAGGGCTCAGCAGGTATAGTCTTACCTGTATATTTTATTTGTTTGCAAATATTCTTGGAGGTTTTCCAGGTCAAGGAGGGTGGTATGAATAGTGCTAGCTACCATGTGTCATTCTTTCCTATTTGCTAGAGTTGGGCTGAATGGCCTTCCTTTTTTTAAAGGAGAAGGAACTAAATCTGCGTGGTTGCATGCATGATGTGACTATATGCAAATCTTATTTATCTTTGTTTTGGCGCTCTGCTGAATGTATCACATATCTTCTACTCCCCCCTTTCTATTCTTATTTTTACTCGATGATGCAGAGCAACAATGAAAAGCTGTTGGAGAATCCATATCTTCAGATGCGTGGGATACTTCAGTTAGCAAATGATTTTGGAAGTGGGTTGTAATGAACTTAGAGATTTTGAGATGTTGCTTTTCGCTTAATGCTCTTGGTCTTCTCTGCTGCAGCTGAGTAAAACAGATAAAGTGGCTTACATGTGAGGTTCCTCTGGCTGGTGTCCGCAATTGTTAAGTCTGTAGGAACAATATCATGTCTTTGTTTTAACATTGAACATTAGCTGTTTGTGCTATGATAACCTACTTTGGCTCCCACATCTCCGGTGAGAGGTATCAAAGAAGGTTATGGACCTGTATACACGCTTCAGTAACTTATGGAAGCTCAAGTTTGGGGTGAAGTTCAGGATGAAGGATAAAATTATTGCTTGATATTGCGAGCTGAATTGCTGTGAAATTATCAGAGTAGTTCACACCAATTTCTGTTCCTTATTGCTTTGGGTTGCTCCAGTCACAGAAGACTTCGTCTGCACAGGTATTTTGTTTCCTTTTTAACTGATTCAGTTGGATAATTGTATTAGTCTTTTCCAATTAGTTTTAATAATTCAATGCACAAAATGTCCACTTCGCAATATATATAGATGATGTACACCTAAATTGTCTGCTTCGATAGAGCAAATCTGGAATGTAGAGTAGCTGGTCCAGAATTTATTAGAATTGATGCACCCTATTGGAGCTAAAATTCTGTTCTAACTGGGTGAAGTAGTGAACAACAATTACAGTGTTTATCTTTTAGGAATAATGATCCCTTGGATGTGTCAGTCACTGTTGAATAACTGAAACTGCTATCCGTTAAATTTGAACTTGACCTCCAGTCTGGTTTCACAAATCCAGGCTTCGCTATATTTTGTATGGAAACATGGAATGGTTTATGACATCGGGTGGCATCTTTCTAACAAGTCAAACTTACTATGTCTACACTCTCAATTTCATACGGAGTATAAGACATCAGTTTGGGTATGACCTTGAATTTTTTTGACCCCTTCCCTTAGGGATTAAGGCTCTGATGTTGTTTTGGCTTGAAATCTTACATAAAGGTCTAGTATTTTCACAAATGTCTTAGGGATGGGCAACTTACCTGTTAAGTGACATTAGCACTTTCCTAAAATGGACACTATAGGTTGAAGACGATAACAAAACACCTGTTGTCTTCCCACCCTTTTTCTGGCACTCTCAAGGCCAATCCCAACAAGAACCCATTACTCACTTGTGATCTTGTGAACATTGGAATTAGAAGGGCTTTTGCTTAGATCTAGCTGAATATTTGACTAGTGACTTCTATGTTCACTGTTTTAGACATTCAACAAAAGAGGACACCGTTATCTAAGATGTTTGTTTGATCGTCTTTGTTTTGGTTTCTTGATAGCCATTACTTGTTTGTGGCCTGTGAACTCTTGTGTAATATTTTCTAGTGGGGTCGATTTTCCTTAACTTCAAAAAGAGAAGGTGTCATATGACTAACATGCTTCTTGTAAAATTTAAAATTGAAATAATGAAATTCTTAGCATGCCTATTATATACGGAGTACTCCATAGACAAATTTTGAAGAGTGTTTCTATTAGGAAATGACTGAAGTAGTTGTCTGCCAAGTTCTCATTATTTATTGGTCGATTATCTTTTTGTAAACTCATAACTTGAATCACTGCATCTCTCTCTCTCTCTCATGAAAATTGGCAACCCAAGCGGTCAACCGGACATCTTGTGGAGTCTTTATTTATGTTCATGAATCGGGTCAAGTGCTTTACAGTTTGAATATGTTGATTGCTAGAGCAACATCCTGTTTTAGATCTAATTAGTTAATATACACAATCTTGCTTGTAAAAGTTTGTAAAGCTTGGTGTTTATAATGTTGTTTCTAACAAGTCTGTGGTTTCCCAGATCTTGATTCGATGCTTGGTTTATTTTTGGAGAGTCATTGCCTGAGTTCACCCCTATTGTGTCCAAATTGTACATCTGAAAGAAGAGGATCTTGGAAAAAGAGATCCACCCTTTAATTCTAGAATTCCTTATGGCGATTTTTATTAGCCTTCTTAACCTGGTGAAGCCTCGCTGGCGATATTAATAAAACCTAAGTGGAACTTGGACAGCTTGTAACGATGACTTCTTGTAGCATAATGATGAGCTTTGAAGCTAGAGATAGATGGGAAGGGTGCACATCTCCACTTTTAAGGGGTTGCTGCACTAGAGAGAAAAAAAGGCGTCAATTTGATACGCCTACACCTATTTTCTTTAATGCCCATTTATTTGTTGATTTGACTTGCGCTGTAAATCTGTAGTTATGCCTTTCTACAATTTTTCTCAGATTTAGTTTCTGTAATAGGTTGTTCAGTTAGTTATGTATACATTTTTTTCTCATTTGTATCATATCCAAATTTTGAGATGTATTGAGAATTATTTACCGTGTTGAAAATTTTGACAACTACTTGTAATTGTATAGTTACATGAGTTAACCGAAGACGATCTACTTGTAATCAGGTTATGGAATACACGGAGTAAGCAACCTTTTTCCGATTGATACAATCATAATTATGCATATTGCGTCAACTGATGACGATCTTAGACAAGGCATATTCAACAATGTCATTTTCACATCAGCCAGAAGAATTTTCTGATAATCATACATATATATAGGTTATCTGGTCATACAAGATAGTAGGACAACCTTGACAATTTGACCAAAATTTGGTTGTAGTAATACTTAAACATTTAAGATGTATCCGGATGCACCATAGATCCTTTCACATTTTCCATTACATTTATGTATCATGTGAGAAGGATCACCAATGCATATAAAATAATCTTGGGTGTATGGTGTATTCGGGTGCACTTAAATTGGAAATGGTAAAACTTTGCCCTCCATAACCTTTTAGGAAACTAGTTATTAACATCAACAATGTCGTGTGAATTATCCGCTCATTATAACACTAGAACTAGTCAATCCATTCAGTCTTACGCCATTAGATAGATAAAATTAATCAAATTCAAATACTTAACTAAATTAATTATTTCTGAGGGTTGCAAATAAGTCAACTCGGGCCGTATTTTAGTCTGTTTGAGCTAAGTTTGACTAGGATAATTGATTCTGAGCTAACTTGAATTTGAATGAGATTTTTTTTTTAAAATGTTCAAGCTTTGCTCGTTAAGAGTTTAGTTTGTTCAACTTTGTTTACGAACATGCTCGTTTGCATTTTGTGTTAGAGCTCGAGTTGGAGCAAGTTTAATTTAAGTTTTTCCCAATCTTTCTATAATAAAAATAAGTGGCTACATTTTCATATACTAATCTGAAAATATTGATTTCATTTAAAAGATATAGAAAGATATTAAAATAGTTTTGAAATGTAAAATATATTTTCGAGCTTGAACGAGTTTAAACGAGTTATACAATAACATGAACATGTTTAAAAACTAACTTAAACTAGTTGTTCATGGACATTAACGAGTTGAACATGAAGGTGTACGACTTTGACAAATTTATTTATCGAGGCTTAAATTCTTTTGGTCAATCTTGTTTCTTAACTTAATAAACTGAGTTTTGATCGATTTTGTTAACGGGTGGTTCATTAACCTATCAACTCTTCCACCTGATCACAACAAAGAACAAAGAACAAAGTCCAATTCCTCGTATATAAAGTACATTCAAATAATGTACGGAGTAGTCAAATTGGACTTGTGTTACTCTGTATAAATACATTCAATGAATTTTCGTTTCAAAAAATGAAAGCATAATACATTAATACTCCCAGGCTCCCACTCTCCTCTCTTTCTTCTTCTTCCTTACAATTTCATTGCTCCATCGAACGTCTGCAAATTAGGAAGAAGATGTGCAGCGTAGAGAAGAGAGGCAACGTTTACATCCTAACCCTAACAGGCAACGATGAACACCGTCTAAACCCAACCCTAATCACCTCAATCCGATCATCTCTTTCTCAAATCAAATCGCAGGCCCTTAAATCCAAAACCTCCTCCTCCGCCCTAATTACTACCGCGCACGGTAAATTCTTCTCCAATGGCTACGATCTCAACTGGGCAAACTCCTCCCCGAACCCCGCAATTTCTAAGGAATTAGTGGAGTCCCAATTGAAAGCGCTAATTTCGGAATTGTTCTCGTTTCCGATGCCGACAATCGCCGCTGTCACCGGCCATGCCTCGGCGGCGGGGTTTATTCTAGCAATGGCGCACGACTACGTGGTGATGAGGAAAGAGAGGGGGTTTCTTTACATGAGTGAGGTCGACATTGGGCTGGTGATTCCACCATGGTTTATGGCAATGATGAGGTGTAAGATCGGAGGGGGGTGGGAGGGGTGGCGCAGGGTGGCGTTAATGGGGGAGAAAGTGACGGCGGAGAAGGGGAAGCGAGAGATCGGAGTTGTGTATGAGGTGTTTGAAGGGGCGGAAGGAACGGTGGAAGGGGCGGTGGAATTGGGTGAGAAGTTGGTTAAGAGGGGTTGGGATGGTGTGGTTTATGGTGAAATTAGGAAGGGGTTATTGAAGGAGGTTTTTGATTTGATTAGCAATAATGATATTCTTTATGATGCTAATCATGGTGTTAATGTTAAAGCTACTGTAATTAGGCCACGCCTCTAAGCTTGATCGTTTGATAATTTGATATGTATCTGTATTTGGAGAAATTCCGAGTTTATCTTGCAGATAAACGGAAATTAAACAAGTAAATTAGTTGTATACTTTTGTAATATGACGGTATACTAATGTTATTTGACTGTGTATTTATGCAAAAAAAAAATTACGGGGAAGGGATGGAAATTAGGTCTGTAAGAGATGGAAGGGGCGACGGTGGAGAAAAGTAATTGGAAATCGATGAACAGTGAGGAAGACGACGAACACCACCACAGATCTAAGCTTCGCCACTGCTGTGACGATGAAGAAGAAGACGAGCACCGTCGATCTAGGAGAGAGAAATCGAGCGACGACGAACACCACCACCGTCACCACCAAAAGCAAGGAGTACTTTGTGGATAAGCAAGGCGAGGAGGAGGAAGATGGTGAGAGATGAAGGAGGTTGCGAAAGGGGGGAGGAAGATGATCGTGATTCAGAGATGGCGGAGGTTGTGAGGAGGGAGGAGGAGGAAGATGTTGTTCCTTTTATTGACTTTAATGCCACTTGATTTACTAATGTATTAATCTCGGAGATTAACTCGGAAAAGCTTCTTATTTGACTATTGAGAAAAGAATATGAATATGTAACTAGTTTTTTTATGACGTGTTTGGTATCGGTTTTCAATTTTATGGTTTTGACATTAGTAGAATATATATTGAATCACTCACTTAAAAGAAGGGGAACATTTAAATCCAATCACAATGTATTTTCGTAATTAAATCGGTAAAAAAAATAACATGGAAATAAATACAAAATAGTGAATTAAATGAATAAATGTAAGATTAAATGAATAAAAATTCAAGTTAAATGAGTAAAAATTGAGCGTTGAAAATGGGATAGTAGGCGAATTATTTATTATAGTAAAAATATGATGTGAGTAAGTATGTGGACCATAAGGAGGAGATAAATATTACTCCCTCTTAGTTTTGTTCTTTATATTTGGTTTTTTGCACGCGTTTTAAAGACTAATTAATGTGTATTGAGATTCCTCTGTTTTTTTATTTAAACAATGCAAATTACGTTTATTTATAATGTTTTCAATTTTATCAAAATTCTGAAATTTGAAAAATGAGAAAAATTTAATGTCTCAACGGAAAAGTTTTGAGAGATTAAATGATCCAATGAATTTAATTGGTTAAAATAATCATTGGACACAAATTTTGATAAAATATTAAAGCATTTATGTGATAATACTCTCTCCGAACCTAAATGTTATTCCCGTTTGTCATTTTACGCGGTTATTAAGGGAAAAAAATATTATAAGATTAACTATTATTAATGTAATTTTATGGGGAGTTGTTGCTTTTTTATTCCATTTTCACAAGAAAACAAAATAGTTGAACCAATAGAATTTAAGGAATAAAAATGCGAACTCATTAATCCATCCAAACTTAAACCAACCAATGAGACTACAAGTTTTTTTATTGATAAACCAATAGGATTACAAAGTTAAAATTACAAGAAAAAGATTAAAAAGGAAATAAAATAAATGGGAAGATTATTTTGGGACACTAAAAAAGGAAACAGGAATAATATTTAGATTCGGAGGGAGTATAAAAGGAAATGTAAATAACATTTTGGGTTACCTAAAAAGGAAAAACGTAAAGAACAAAAAGAGACGGAGGGAGTAATTTAATTGGAAATGGGAATCATGACATGCCAAAAAAAAAAGTGTATCTTGAGTAATTAAATACAACCGAATATAGAAAGTGTATCTTTTAATTAAATACGGATGGAGTATATTGAAAGTCAACTTATTTACGATGTCATTTGTTGTACTCCATCTGTTCCTAAATGTTCTTCCCGTTTCCATTTTTAGCGTTCCTAAATGTTCTTCCTAGTTGAAATCTTTACTATTTGACCATGTTTTTTTTATCAAATTAAATACCCTAATATCCATTTCTAATTATCAAAAAATCTTAATATTATACCCATATTCTACCCTAAATTTCATCACCTTCTTTATTTATTTCATTCAATTCACTCTTCCCCATTAATTTACCCGCCCTTTTCCTCTCTCCTTATTTTACCGGCCATTATCATTTATCACACCCTCCCTCTTCATTTCTCACTATCCTCCTCTCATGTTTTTCTATCTCCTCCAAATTCTATGTGATCCTCAAGAACCCTCTCTCCTCCAAATTCCCTTTATTCCACAGATCTGAAGATTGTCGACCTTATTCTTTTGTCGCCTCAACCTCATTCTGTTATCAAGCATGAAATCGACGATAAATCTACTCCCCTACAACACAAATGCAATGATGGATCATCATAGCTAGGGTCATTAAGACAAAGACCATGAGCAAAAGAAACATGAAGCACGAAGTCAGCTAAAGCCGAGTACGAACAAGCTAGAATGAAATCCTAATCTAACATGCTTCACTCAAACGATATAATAATCCACACGCAAAATCCATTTAATAAACAAGTAATCATGGAGACAAGACTCGACACTTAGCACGAAACTTGACTCACAAATTAATTAAGAATTAGCTTTGAACGAGTAAAAGGAAATATCCATAAAAGGAAGGGTGTTGGGAGCCTACGAAACACCAAAATAGTAAACAAATGTTGGGCCATACCGAAGGAATTCCCGCGCTTAAAAGAAAGAATGAAACAACGTCTTGTACATATCATTCAAGGAGTACAAGTTTTCCAGCAAGACTCCCCCATTGTTCATACTCGAGGTATATACGTTCCAAGAGTTTTGAATCTCGTTCTGGTTGCACTTTACGTTAATTAATATTTTATTGTAATACCCCAATATTTTATAATTTTATAAAATATATTTTATAGTCAAAATATAATTATTTCCGTTTTTAGTTAGTCTCTTTTAATATTTTCAGAAGTTTAAAAACACTATTTTAAAATTAGGACTCAAATATAAGCAATTAAGCACCTATATATATTTCGTAACCCTAATATTTTGTACAGGAAAGTTATGTTTAGCCTCTGCCGTTTTCTATATGCATTAGCCTCTGCCGTTTTCTATATGCACTTGCAGAGTTTTGTGCGTGAGTTTCTTATAATTAGAGTGGAAAAGAATTGACTTTTTCCCATCAATTCCTCCATTATCATTTACCTCTACATTCCCATCACCACTAATAATGTCATGCGCCACAAATCACTCACTTTTAGCGTACTTCCGTTTGCGTTTAAGTAGAATGCCTCTCGTGTGATCCAACAGCTTGTGTCATCGTGTATGTTGCGACCAATGTTGTTTATATGGTTGTTTTTTTTGGGAAGGTAATTACGCGCACTTAGTCCCTTAATGTTGTTTGTTGTATTAATTGGTTGTAGTTCATGGAGTTCGGTTTCGTAGATTTTGAGTATTATGATTTGGTTCTTTACATGTGGTCTTCCGTAATACTACATCATATAGTGTATACTTGATGATATTTATGGGTGGATTAGTAGTGTTGTGTTATTATTTTTATGTGCGTGCAGTTTATTACTTATTTGGGCTTAAATATTTTGTCTTACATTATTGTTGAGTTGTTTACGGTTATTTCCAATGAGGATATACACTAGGTAAATGAAGGTTTTGCTATGGTGGCGAGAGTATTTGATTAGTTAGGATTAGTCCATTATTATTGAAGATGATTGAGGATTTATAAGTTTCTTTTCCGTTCAAGAATTTAAAGTATCACGAGTAATATTATTTGGGAACTTTTGTGCCGTTGAGAAGTATATTATTAACCTAGAATGGGTATCAGTCATATTGATCATATTATGAGAAGACGGTAATTATATATTCTTGGTTTGAGGCTCAACGTTATAGACCTTAGTCCTTGGCATGTTGGTAAAGAGATGATAACCATCAGTAGAGGAGCAAGATACAATCTTTATTTTTCTTAATATCCCAGAGTGGAATTTGGTCCAAAAGTGGCCTTGACTCTAGAGAGTCTTTCTTAGTAGCTATTGAGAGTTTCAAGTTTTTATACTTGTTGGTTTATTTATTCAAATTACCCATGCCCAAGGCTAGGTATAAAACAAAGAGCAAACATGGCACCTATTGGTTTAAGTAAGCCTAGTAGAAAAAGGGATCATATCAATATATGAAGATCTATAATATTGATAGAGTATGGAGTTAGTTTTATCATTGGGATCATACTTGGAATGTAGTTTCATACTACATTATTATATGAGCCTTTATTGTTCTGTATTAGTATGTTTATGTTTGTAACAGGTGATTACTCAGGTTTTTGCTGACGTGTGTGTTTATTTGTTATGTGTGTTTGTGGCCATGTCTTCTTCTTATGATGGCCCTGCGACGATCCTTTTGGAATTTTTCCTCTATGGTGAGCAGTCAAGATGATTGGAGCAGATTGATCGTGAAGGACTGTCTTTAGAAGTTAAAGGAGCTCAAGTGTTACCGTTTAGTCTTTTATGACAGTTGTACGGTTGTAAATAGATCACATAGTAATTGAGTTGTAATGGTTTGAGTTGTGTAAGCCTTAGCACTTGACAATGTGGTCAAGTGTGGCGGTGATACCTCCGATTTAGGTGTAAGCTTCCGCAATTTATTATAAAGTCTTTTATACTCTTATTTATTTCTAGTTAGTAAATCGGGGGTGTTACATTTATGTACAAGGTGAACTCAAGACACAACAACATGACATAAAATACAAGCAACCAAATAATGATACTTCATTTTAGGACTTGTGATCAAACACAAGACTTAAGTGATATTACTCCCATTGTTCCTTCTCAATATACTATTGAGATAACCCGACATTGCCCGTTAACAAACGGGGTGTGCACAAGGCACGAATAGTCCTTAGTTCAATTCACATAGACTTCCCAAACATACCTTACAGACCGGGCAGTATAAATAGTGCAACAAGGCACGAATACTTGGCTCAAAGTATGTTAGACATTACGTACAGTGGCATAAACAAAATCATTGCATGTGAAACACCCATACATGCATATAAACTTGAACAACATGCTTGACATAATTCAAAAATTATACATAATCACAACATGATTGTTCACACAGGATTAATGAATTCCATAATAATCAATAACATGCTTGTTCACAACATCAAACATGATCCCTATAATAATCCAAGTCACATGATTCACAAATAATAACATCACATAGTCCTCATGTAAATGGTGGTCACCCTACGCATGTACGTACCTCGAATATCTAAGTATGGGGGCCACTTTGCGAATCACGACTCAAGGCTAGAAATCATCTCCTATAATTAAAATAAATAAAACTTAGTTATTATCCATACTTACTAAATTTCCAAACAACTTTTATAAATTCTAAAACCTTTGATTTAATTAGAAATAGGTTGCCCGTAATTAAAATAATAGTCTCAATTGGAAAATTAAAGTCCTAGTACGAAAATATTAATATTTCGCCTTTAAAATCATTAAAAATAACACTTTTAGGCTTTGAATTTAATCTGAAAATTATACCCCGTTTTTGATTTCCATAATTGAAACTAATGTTAAATTATGTAAATCAATTAACCGTTAAATTGGGATTAAAACCCTGACCCTAATTAATCATAGAAATCACTTTAAAACATTAAAAATCAACACTTTATTACTTTGTTAAATCTGAAAATTATGATTCTTTAAATTAAAACATTCCTCAAGAATCCAGACACATAAAACATCACAGCACGGGGTTCACAACCGTTCCAGCAGTTTGATAATCCAAAATCAATAATAAAAATAATATAATTTTAAAATACGGAATTGAAATAGAATAGGCAAGGAAGAAGAGAATTATACCAAACCAGCCTGTAGCATGGTAAAATCACAAATTGAATGTGATTGGGCGCAAAATGAATTAATTGGAACACGAACAATACACACAACACACGTTGGGTGTGTGTTGCGTATGCGTGCCGTGCGGCGAAGGCAGACATAGAAGCAGGGGCACGATGCTCGCACGAGCACGAGAGAGGAGAGGCGAGTGTTTGTGTGTGGCTGGGCGAGGCTCGAAGCAACAGCAACAACGCAACAACACTCGGCAGAGTGCACGAGTGCTGTGCGACAGGGGCATCGAGGGAGTGAGGCGAGAGAGCGAGAGAGAAAGAGTGTGGGGCGTGCGGGCTGTGCGCGAGAGGCAGCAGCAGCGTGCACAAGGGGCGAGGGTTGTGCTCGAAGGCACGAGGCACGAGCGAGCAGTGATGCTCGGCTGGTGCGCGGGTCGAGGCAGACAGGCACAAGAGGGCACGAGAGAAAGAGCAAGGAAGTGAGGAGAGAGAAAATTCTGAAAATAAGTGTGGATCATTAATGAGGTGAGTTGGATTTATAGGTTACTAATCCCTAGTGAGCTTAGGTTCAAGGGTTTGACATTGGATTTTGCACAATTGGGTTTACTTTGGAATTAAATGTTTAAAATCTTTGTTGGGTTCACCAACTGAATGAATCGGGCTTGGAATTAATTTAAACTATTTAAAATATGGCCCAAAAAATTCCCGAATTAAATATTAAATTCATTTAATTCGTTCCGGGTTTAACAAAAATAATAATTATTTCATTAAATAAAAATACATTTAAATCATTATTAAATGCAATTAAATTTCTAAAATTCATAAAAATACTTTATAAATCCATTAAGGTATATTTATAAATTTTGAAAAATGCGAGGTATTACAACAATTGAAAATTTCCCCCACAAAAAAGGAAAAAAAGCTAGTAGTGCAAACAATAAACGACTAAACTCTAATCTCTAGTTGCAAAACAAGACAATAAGTCATCCCAAAAAGGTAAAGGTGGCGGGTAGGTTAGTGTGGAGTGAGAGAGATGATAAAGGAGGGGGGTGTTGTAAGGAAAAAAATGCCAGAAAGTTTGGTAAATTTGTAAGGATGGTTTACGTAGAGTAAGTCTAAGACAAAAACTGAAATGATTCATTTTAGACGCTAACAACCTTTATTGCTACAATTTTATGATTTACTTTATAATTTCTCATAATTTCTCCTTTTACGGGGGTTATAGTTGAAAGGAAAGTAGCCAAAATACTATGAAGCATATAAAATCAGTGGAGGATTTTAAAAACTTTTATTTTTGGGTTTAATAACAATAAAACTCAACAACTAGTCCAAATTACAACAATAACTTGACGCGATTTCAATAAAAAAAATTATGGATGTATACGACGAGTTTTATACTTTAAAGGATATTTAAGTTATTTCAATTGGCACTGAATAAATAGCATACAACGACACTAATAACAAATGCAACATCATTCTCAATGCTTATGCAGCGTTATGCTATTATATAATTAGACCTCCAAAAAGTTCATTGAAACAAGCAACTATAAGTCTCTAAAAATATAGCATAAAAATACATTACTAAAATATCTTATGGAGATCACAAAATCATTTTGAAGAAAAAAACACTACTATTTTTTTTTTAAAAAGCAAAATCATGAATCATTATACAACAAAGTAAAAAGAAAGTGATGAAGAAAAAACGACTAGTAAAGAGAAAGTAAAAAAAACAAAAATAACAATGAATAATTTAGAGGATCAACAAAAAAAAAACAAGTAAAAGACAAAAATAAGTTCACATTTAATAGTCCTTTTAGTTAGATTCGAACCCAAATCTACTACGCAACGTATTGAAAAAGCAATTTCTAAGCTACAAGTATATTTCATTGTCTTTAGTGTAAGTTAATTACACATATATTAATTGCTTCAATATTTGTTAACAATTTTATTTTTTTAAATGGGAGTCCCTTTCCCCCTGGTCATCACTACCGAGTACCAAAAACAAACAATGTGTAAAAATAAAGCTTGTTAGGGTTTGAATTGGATGGTCTCTGATATGAATTTAGCCAACCTCAATTTACACAAGGATATGCAAATGAGGGGATTTTTTTTTATAACACAAGCATTGCTTAAAAATACAAAAAGAAAAAAGCTCCTCCCTGGTTTGTACGAGAATTATACCATCCAACATTCAACATTCAACATCTATTATTATCATACTTAATCTGAGCTAAATCCGTCAACAATCAAAGTGAGCCGCACATTCAATCCATATGTACACAATGACCCGCATTCTAAACTCAATTTGTCACATCACTCAATCAGGCTATAAGCCCAAAACCTTCTTAAACCCCAAAATCCCCCTTTCTCTCTCTCTATCGACACAATCCATTATCCAAACACAGCACAGAGCAAACTCCGTTAATGGCAGGGAGAGTCCACACACTACAAAACAGCCTATGGAATCTCTCTCCTCTTTCCTCCATCAATCCCAAACTCAATTTCCTCAAGAAAACCACCTGTTTTCGCACAAACCCCCTTTCATTTTCATCAAAATCAGCCATGTTTTGCACCTGTTCTTCCCCCAATTCTCAGAATGACACTTTTGTCCTCACTACGCCTCTTTATTACGTCAATGCTCCTCCTCATATGGGTAGTGCTTACACCACAATTGCTGCCGATGCCATTGCTCGATTTCAGGTATTCCTTTTTGCCATTTTTTTAATATAATTTTCTGTAAAATTTTAGTGAAATTTTAGGGGCTTTGTTATGTTTTAATTTCTGAAAAGATGATTAACAAAATGGTTATTGAGTTATTATTGTTATATGTTCATTTTGCTATAATTATTTGGAAATTGATAAATGGGTTTATATTTGACCACTTTGAGGAAAGTATTGTTGAAATTGGCCTTATATTTTGTAATGTGATGAGTAGCTGTATCTATTACTCGCTCTATTTTAAATGGGCGGGAGAATTGGTTAATATTTCAAAGATTTTAGGATGAATTGTAGACTTATAAGCGGAAAATAGGAAGTATTTTAGGGATGTTGTAGACTTATAGGCGGAAGGAAATCACGGGAGCTTTAGAAATGTTATTTCTCATGTACCTATTGTATTGGCCTTAAAGGATTGTAGAGGAAAATGGAAAACCTTATGAATATTGTTCTCTATGTTGGAGGCTTGCCAAGATGGGGTGGGGGATCGATTACTATAACTATTTGATTTACTAATGATGTTTCACCATGTTATTTAGACTTGAGTAAAAGTGTTAGATTGTCATCTTACGAAAATTGAGTGGTTTTGGTCCAAAGTGATGTGTTTAAAGTGTTAGCATTGCTATAACTATTGGATTTACTAATGATGTTTCACCATGTTGCTTACACTTGAGTAAAAGTGTTACACTGTCATCTTGCGGAAATTAAGTGGTTTTGGTCCAAAGTGATGTGTTTAAGTGTCGTACCCATGTACTAATCTTGACTCTTGAGTATCCGACACGGCCAAACGAGTATTTGAGGCAGAATGAAGAGAGGGAGTAACATAGTGTTTCACTATCTGGTCTTGTATAGGATTAACAGTAGTGCTCGCAATTTTTTTTAATTCGATAAAACTTGCTGGTAATGTTCATTCCAATTTAACGTGGAAATGACATGCTATGGTTTTATGAGAGTGCGATAATTGATTTATGGGAATTATGGTTGTTCTGATTGGTTGATTATTGAAGAGGTTGATGGAAAAGAAAGTCATATTTGTGACTGGCACGGATGAGCATGGAGAGAAAATTGCTACAGCAGCAGCTGCTACTGGTTCCAGCCCCAATGAACACTGTGATACCATCTCTCAAGCATATAGATTGCTCTGGAAAGAGGTGTAAGATGTATTTCTTTTCTCCCTGTTGGTCTTTGCTTCATATAAATAATTTCTCTTCCCTTAAGGACCTATCTCCTTCTATGTCCCTGCAGCTTGATATTGCCTATGACAAGTTCATTCGAACAACTAGCCCCAAGCATGAAGGAATCGTTAACGAGTTTTACTCCAGAGTTCTCGCCAATGGTGACATTTACCGGGCTGACTACGAGGGTTTATATTGTGTCAATTGCGAAGAGTATAAGGTATGTTTTTAAGAGTAATATGTCACTTTGATTGGTCAATAGATCTAGTAAGATAGCACTTCTTTCGGTATGCTTAAGAAGAGCTAATGGTATTTTAATTTAAGTTTCTTATTTTAGTTATGTGAAAAAGCCATTCTCGTCAGAAACATTAATGTTTTAACTTTCACATTTTTCTTGTTGTGACTGAACCAAAAAATTTCACTGAAGAGTAATGAAAATCTGCATTGCATACCATCATATTGGTATCAGTCCCCTATATCGCATACAGCAGCTTGAGATTCCATAACCAGAAGAAGGTCATGACCATTCACTTCATCTCGAATAGATATAATGTACAAATATCACATGCTTCATATTTGACCTTGTATTTTTTCCCATAGATATCTTTTTTTACTGGAATAAAATGAAAAACTATCTTGACAAGCTGCGCTCAAAGAAGTCCTGATGTAAATCTCAGAAGCCCACTCAACCTTTCTTTAGCCTACTCCAAAAGTTCCTTGATAATTTATTGATGTCGTTATGTTCTGGAGCTCTGCTTTTCAGAAAAAATGTAGAATAAGCTTAATGTGAGGCTTTGTCTTTCTCCTTCATCCAGATTGGCGTAAACCCGATTTGCTGAGATTCCAAATGGTTAATGTTATCATTTTCCATCATGCCTACTGCCTCAAAAGTGAGCAGACTAACATGTTGACTAGGCTGATAGCCAATAACATCTGTCATCGTGCCGTCTTTTTGTGGAGGTGTTTTTTAAAGTTGATTGTCTTCACTGTGGAGGTGTTTGCAAACATTGATATTCTTCAGAGCCCAATGATGATTTGTTAAAGAAAATGAATGAAACTTACATTTTTTTCTTCTTAATTTTGAAGTTATAAAGAATAGTATTAGAATGACAATGATGGGTGTCAATTTCAAATCCATCTATGAAACGAGAGTTAGAGGAAGAACATTTATGCCCTTGGGTTATGTAGTTTCATGTTATATTATCATCATTATCATTACCCCATTGCCTCAAAAAGGCTCCCGCTAGAAGCGGGGTAAGGGGGGGCCGGGTGTACGCAACCTTACGTCCTTACCCCTTGTAGGCACGGAAAATTTATTAGCGTGGCACGTTGGATGTTATTTGGGTCAATGGCAAAATATTGACTCGGTATAAATTTGACAGTCAATTAAATTTAATTAATTTGGGTGAACAAAATATTTTAGCCCATTTTAGTTATTTTATTAAACTCATTTTATTATAATGGTTCAAACCCAACAAATGGGTTAAAACTATTTAATGGGTCATGATAGCCGAGTCCAAACAAAAAGCCAATGTTCAGCAAAACCCTAAAAGCTTCCTCATTCTATAAATAGAGTACTTTAACTCATTCTTGGGGGGAGGAGAAACAAACGGCAAAACCTAAAACTCTCAAATCTCTCCCTGCCAGTCAAGTCACAACTCTCTCCCTAGAAGAAGAACATCCAGCATTCAAATCGACGTGCCGTTCCATTCTAGAAAATCGACCTTGGACGAGATCAAGCCCGGAGGCCCTTATTCAAGAAGATCAAGCCAGTTCGTGAGCAACATCAAATCAACATCAAATATTCCCGGTGGAAGAAGAACAACAAGCATACAAAACTGACGTGCCGTTCTATTTCTACATCAACATTCTTGAACGAGATCAAGCCCGAAGGCCCTCATTCAAGTACAAATCAATCCAGTCCGTCAACCAATTCAAATACAAAGTAGAGATCGAATCAGAGGAGAAAATATTAGAGATTGTACCCAGAAACTTCAAAAATCAATATAAATTATTTTGTTCACTTATTTTGAGTTCGTTATTTTTGCAAACTCGTAAATTTGTGTTTACACCCCTGCAATTGCAGAGAGGTTGTTTCCAATTGACCCAAAAGAGATAACGGGACGACAACGGGACGACCATCTTCTACTTCATGGAAAGGAAGCGAAGAGGTTTTAAGAGCCATTTTGATTTAGTCCATTACATCGTACAACCAAAAGAACAAATGAATCTTTGGCTCCATCGGAAATGGACATAAGAACACAATTTGCATATATACACAACCTCAGAAGAAGAAGACTATGACTGTACAACACGTCCAAAAAACATAAAAGAAGAAGAAGAAATGTAGGTTCTCGATAGGAGCTTCCATTACAAGAATTTATTAATTTTACCCTTCTGTGTAAATCACCAGGTTGCCACAGCTAGTTTCCATATTTCATCCATGCAAGCCTTCTCATTCTCCCTTTTCAAGTCACAAGCACACTGAAGTCTTTGTCTAAAGACTCCAAACAAACCTAGAGATGCCTGTCCCATTTCCCACCATCATAAGTTGATAGTATTTGATACCACCCCAGCGATGTTAATCTTTGCCATATTTGTACAAATCCATGGGTGCATAGTTGCCAAAAATTTGGTCCACCAATGCCTTTTATGCCTGCTCTCTGGATCCCTGCACGCTGGTTTTAAGAAAGTTACCGTTTATCAGCACCAATTAGGGCAGTCAGCTATAAATAATAGGATTGCCATAGTTGATACCACTACATCAATTATCATAGTATACCCTCAGATTGAAGCGCCTAAGACCTCGGCTTTAAGATTTTGTGCTAACATAGGCCGTAGCCCCTATTCTTGTAGAATGGGCCGCTATCTTTTGAAGTGATTTAACTGTTTGTTGAGTAAAACGTCTGACTTAGTCCATGATCATTTTATTCAGAAGCTGAAAATTGATCTAATACTGAATCTTCCAGTGATAATAGGATCATTGGATGCTCCCGTTTGAATAAAGAAACAGCTGTAATTGGATGGAGTAGAGCTCAACTTAGGACAAGTATATCACTATGTTATGAGATGTGACGAGAATTATAAGCCAAAGTCTCTTGTATCAGTTATATTTATTGGTGTTATGTGTCTGTGTGTTTTCATTCTCTTTTGGATAAAATCTAGTGTTTCTTTTTACTAACTACTACTACCTCTTTGAATTTACAGGACTCGAAAGAATTGAACGAGGATAATTGTTGCCCTATTCATCTTAAGCCGTGTATAGCTAGGAAAGAAGACAATTACTTTTTTGCTTTGTCAAAATACCAAAAACAATTGGAAGACCTCCTGGAGCAGAATCCTGATTTTGTACAGCCTTCTGCTCGTCTGAATGAGGTAAAAAAACTATTTTTTCTACTTTCTGCCTGAAATCGTTGTTGGTTTTAACTGGCTGTCTTGCTTCTATGTGACAAGCTATTTGAGTATTTTCCCTAACATTGAGCTTAGAATAGTTCAGCTTTTAATTGCTGGAATTTGTAAATATGGCAGTTGAACCATATTTGTAAAAAAATTGTGATAAAAAAGCAAAGGTATTGGTATATAGATGGACTATGAGAGAGGTGCCATGCCTGTCTTGGATGGCCACTTTTTATATGGATTTTTTTTATTAAAGCTTCAGAAAGTAATACACAAGGAGAACAAGGTGTCCTCAGAAAGAAACTTAAAATGTATTACAAGTTACCTCAAGGCCTCTGCATCTGTCCTATAGAATAATTTGGAAAAGCACCAGTCTCCTTAGTCCGCAAAGAAGCTAATAAACTCACGTTGTTCCATAGGCACATAGAAAATCACATGGGACAGCAACACCATTAAATTTTGGCCTTTATTCCAGCCAAACACACCACAGAATTGTCATCATTGCATTTATCCAAGGCAACTTCTTCTTCCTCGCCCTACCAAACTCAACATAGAATCTGTAACCGCTCTCGAATATTCGAAGAGCACACCCAAGTCTCCTGTTTGTACACCGTAAAAAGATATCTGTATTACCATAGTTTTTGACCTTTTGTCTTCATGCTTATAAACTGTTGATTGATTTTTGAACTTTCTTTATTATAGTTATCTAACTCAAAGTTCATTACCTGGTGGTACATATTCAAAATTTTCCTAGTGTGCTATTATGTGCACTTCTTTGTGTTTATTGGTGTATAGTTGTGTACCCTCAGGCACTGTTATTAGTTGTGGACTGTAAACTTGTTAGGCTATATGTTAATGAGATCTGTATAGAAAATTAATGAGTTAGTCATTTGCAATATTTTTTCCTTGTTAGAGCCATTTTGCCCCAATTTTTTTAAGCTCAGTAAAATATGTTATGTTCAAGTAGTCTGAATGGTATGGTTAAATTTCATGTAAAATTCCAATAAATAAGTTGTAACGCTTTAAGAGATTGGCTTATTGGTGTGTATTTTCACCAGAATGTTATTGTTCGTGTTGACTTCTGAGTCACATAACTGTTATAGGTTATCTTAGGGCTTAATCATTGTGGGTCTGCAGAGTTGTGGATGACATGTAAATGTCACTCCATAGTTGTGATTAGATGGAGTCGTATGGATTTGAGCAGGGCCGGCTAAAGGGAGGTCCAGGCGGACCTACAGCACCGGGCCACAAAACTTTATGGTCCCAAAAAGAAATTATGTTGGTTAAACCCCCAAGAACAAATATTATATATTTAACCGCTGCTTTATTATGCATTATGTAATCTTTGTCCCAGTTGGTAAGGACTCATAAGTGTGATAGCCGAGACTAGGGTTCGATTCTTCGCATGCCCCCTTTTTTATTTGCTTTTTCCATGTCCATCAAACCTTTACATCAATTTTCTCTAACCATCACACATAAAACGTTAAACCACATTATTAATTTGACTCTATATTTTGTATAAATAAAACAATATTAATATAATAATTATGTGTTTTATATTAAATAATTATCCGTAAAAATTTATAGGGGCCCAATATCTATATTTTAGCATGGGGCCTCCAAATTGCCAGAGACGGCCCTGGATTTGAGGTATTAATTTATGGAGGTTGCCAGCTTGAATTATGACTCAAACCTTCTTAGTGAATATTGTTTGTTGTTTTCTGCTTATTTTGCAGTTGCCATTTCATTATGCAGTCTGTCTTATTTTGCAAACATTGTCTGTTGCTCGATCTTTAATGAAATTTGTATTAATTGATGACATTCTCATCTCATCAATGATATGCTCCGAGGGCTCACTCCGTTAGTATCTTATGCCTGATAACATATCTTAGGTCCAAGGCTGGATAAAGACTGGGTTGAAAGATTTCTCTATTTCCCGAGCAGCAGTTGACTGGGGTATTCGTGTTCCTGGTGACAATAGCCAAACAATATATGTTTGGTTTGATGCATTACTTGGGTGAGGTTTTCTCTAATTTGCCAGAGCTGTTGTTTCCTGATTGTTTATATTCTCTGGTATGATTTTGCATTACTAGTGATGCACAAAATCATTAGTTAGATGATAATCTTTTACTCAGTATCCTTGCTCATTGTTCTTATCATTGTATTTTTTTGCTGTAATTTGCTTTCGTTGTTTCACTAGTTTTTGAAAGCGATAATTTTCAAAACTCACATGTAAGTAAATATTCTTAGCAATTTTTCATAAGCTATCTATGTTCATGTGCCTTATATTATTTATTTTCTTCACAGAAACTAATTCCCCTTATCCGAGACTGCTCTTCCTCTCTTTAAGGTCCTGTCTGAGTTATCTTTGTTTAAAGAATGCCAATGGATCGGATTAAATCATTTTCTTTCATTTTGAACAGAGATTTTGATCTGATGTAGCTCTATTGTGGGAGGATAAATAAGAGGGATTATGTGATATTAGTGATTAGTGTTCGTATTATCATTTATTCTAACACTTATTCGTTGCCCATGATGTCCTTGTTGCCTATCTCTTAATTGATTTATTACTTGGAGCCTTGAAAGGGATCTCTATCTCTTATGAGTTCTATTCCATGATGAAAGTTGATAGGAGAAATCTGAATGAACGAACTGTCATTGCTTCTCATTGTTGATGATTTTGCAATTTCATGTGATGAACGGTCTATCAATCTCCTGATTGTTGATATTTTTTTGCTTCTAACAAAATTCTATTGGTTGCTACGTTTCTTCTCCTATCTTTTTTTCATTTTTAGGCTATTTGTGTTAGTCCTTTTGTCCTTTTTTCCCCTTCTAACAAAACCCCAGTATAGAAAATTGCATTGCAAAGTTAAAAGGTTCACGCGGCTTCTGTCCCTTGATCACATTAACTCCGACATTGTTGCAAAAGGGGAAAACAATACAATGATTTTGAGCATGATTTTCCGATATATTTGTTGTGCGATGTGGTAGCAGTGGTAGCAATTCATATCTCTTCCTGCACTGGCTTTTTTTTTTGGCAAATTCGAACCAATTATTTTCATTTTTTGGCAAACCCTAGTGTGTCTTAGTATACGAATTTCTTCTTCAACTCATTTTCCAAAGGCATCAAAGGTGGTGCTTTTGGAGCATCTGTTTGTTGACGTGTGGCTTTATGTAATCATGTATTTTAAGGGACTTAAACAGGCCACATTCCAGTCTTCAGGCCACATTCCACATTCCACTCCGCTTGAGTCTGTTTGTGTTTGGTCTAGCCTGTACGGCCCTGTTCTTTAGAGCTGAACTGAACTGAATGCTCCTGAACTTAACTTAACTTAACAGAATATATTACGGAAATAAATAATAAATAAAAAATAACAAATAATATTTTTTTTTTTTTTGACATAGGCTTAATTTGCATAAAAGAAACAAGTTTACAAATTACAATAACTAACTTACATAACAAATTACATATAAACTACTTAACATAAAAAAGGTAGCAAATTCTTCTCCGTTGGCATTCCGGTTGTTGACTTGACTTTGTTTACAGCGCCGTAGCATGCCAAAGCCAAACTTATTGGTTTCCTCATAAAAGACTGGGTTATTGGGGAAATAAACTAGAGGCTCCCTTGAGAACCTGAAACACTTAAAAACCAAGGCAAGAAGTAGGAGAGTAGTAATGACACGAGTCGGTTGCAAAGGACTTGTGATTTGCTCACAAGCGGCATGAATCACTAAAAGTGACTCGAGAAGCATGCTATGAACCCCCATAAAATGGGGAGCAGCGTTTAAATAAAATTTTTTGAAAGCGACAAACACCGTCATCGCTAACCTAAAATGATAATAATAAAAAATGGTAACTAATAACTAAAGAATAATTATTAATTAATAACTAAATAACTATATAATAAATAATAGTAATAATCTGTAATTGATTACTAAATAATTACAATAAATGATAAATATTAATAATAATAATAATTCATAGTTAATAACTAAATAATTAATAACTAATATTCCGTAACTAATTAATAAAAATAATAATAAATTATATTAATTATTAATAAATAATTAGTTATAAATAATAATAATAAGTAATATAATAATATAAATATAAATATAAATATAAATAATAAGTAATATAATAATATAATAATATAAATATAAATAATAAGTAATACAATAATATAAATAATAATATAAGTAATATTAATAATAATAATAATAGTTAAATTGAATTGAATTAAACTGAATTAAACTGAACTGAACTGAATGCTCCTGAACTGAACTGAACTGAATGCTCCTGAACTGAACTGAACTGAATGCTCCTGAACTGAACTGAACTGAATGCTCCTGAACTGAACTGAACTGAAGTGCCAAATAAGTCCTGAAACTGAAATTAAGCCAAAAAGAACAGGGCCTACATCTCCCATTGAGCCAAAATTTAACTTTTATTTGACAGTTGGATCAATTGAGTTATATTAAAATGGCTCCTTAAATTGTCTTCATTATGTACTTTGAATAGCAGAAGGTCCTTGCTTATGAAACTTGAAAATAGCCTCTTTGTCAACTCAGAAACAAGGATATTTTTATTCGACACCCCCTACTCTGCCTAGGGGGACCCCTGTTGGGGGCCTTATGGTGATGTTATAGATCGTTTGGTCTAGAAGGCCTAAGTAATCTTTTATCCTGCACAGCTCCTCAGGAGAAGGTTTGAGTACTCTTAGAGGTTTAGGGCTTGTTAATATGATCTCTAGAAAGACTTGAATGAGTGAAATGGATAGAGTAAATTCCCTTAGGAAGTCATATAGGAACTGGCTATCTCATGTTATCTAATATGTCATTGTTTCTGCAGATGAATTGGTTTTTTTTTTTTTTAACCTTCTTCTCTCTTTTGTTCAATTTCTAAATCATCTATAAGCGGTGTTTTAATATCCTTGTTATTACTCTCACCAGTTATGTATCAGCATTATTGGAAAATGAGGAGCAACCTAGTTTACAAGACGCAGTTGCTTCTGGCTGGCCTGCTTCACTTCACTTAATTGGCAAGGTAATACTGTTTCCATGTGCATAATCGTTGGTTTGAGGCTGCAGTTTTCCTTGTTACAGACCTAAGACAGGATACTGATGTGATGCTCTCAGTTTTTTTTTTTTTTTTTTTTTTTCCGGCCAGAACATTCCAGCTGGTCTTGTCAAATGTCTTTATCTTTTCATTCCCTCTTTTGCACTCATATGAGCCTTTCCTTGGCCTACTATTGTAGGGTTCATGCAAAAGTGCTTTTCCATTTTATTCTCTTCTTGTTAAGATTTATTGGACGACTCAACTGATTAGTATATAAATCGCTCAGAGAAATCCTGCTAGCATATACAAATTCTTGAATATGCTGCCCTTTTCAGTCTCCAATTATACAATCACACATCCCCTCCCTACCCGTTTTAGTCTCCAAAAACAATGACGAAACTTTATACAATTATACCGAAAGGTATCAATTTCTTCAGAACTCTTCCACTCGACACCCTCCCCTTGCTGACGATGTGATATGTTTACATGATTTGGCATTTTCTTTGCAATGTTTACTTCATATGTTATACGTTAACTATGGATCAAATCAAGGGAGTGATAATTTTTGAAAAGGTCAATTATTAGTATGATACTCTGCCCGTCCTCAAACAGTATTCTTGTGGTCTTTGTTGGGCTGTCTAGAAATTATCTTCTTCAGTTCCTGCTACAATATCATTATCATTATCATTACCACATTGCCTCAAAGAGGCTCCTGCAAGAAGCGGGGTAAGGGGGAGTCGAACGTACGCAACCTTACCCCTGCAATTGCAGAGAGGTTGTTTACAATTGACCCAAAAGAGATAACGGGACGACAACGGGACAACCATCTTCTACTTCATGGAAAGGAAGCGAAGAGGTATTAAGAGCCATTTTGATTTAGTCCATTACATCTCACAGCCAAAAGAAAAAATGAATCTTTGGCTCCATCGGAAATTATCTTCTTCAGTTCCTTCTACCATCAATTAAAAATTTATCCCACCCAAACCCATGTGATGGGCCCTCCTCGAATTATCCTCTTTCTCCATCAATGTTCCCCTGCCTATTTTGTTTTTCAATTATGCATCCTATCGCACAACTGATGAAAGAGCCTACACTCCAATACTGAAAATTCTTATTGGTTTTTTTATTGAAATATTAATAAATGCGAAGGTGGTTTACTAGGAAGTAGGTATATGTGCAATAGTGCGGTTGGCAATGACATAGAAAGTTGCTTACCTAGCCCCAAAGTGGAATTTCCCTTGGGAAATAGAACTTCCTAAGTTGAAAGATTGAACCAAACCAAATTTTTGCACTTCATGAAAATAAAACTTAATGATCCCAAGTTTACACCTTAGCTTGAATCCAAGCCTAGACCATCCATTCCATATGCGAACTATGTGTTTCCAGAGAACAGCGCTGGCTGTTGTTTTGAGAATTCTTTGATTATGAAATGCATTCAATAATGCTGTTACTCGAAGCTCTCCTAATCTTTGTTTCTATTTCGCAGGATATTTTACGCTTTCATGCAGTTTATTGGCCAGCCATGCTGATGTCAGCCGGATTTAGCCTTCCAAAAATGGTTTTTGGCCATGGTTTTTTGACAAAGGTACTTGTCTTATTAGTTATTACCAATGTCAAATTCTGTCCTGCCTTATACTTCCCCCATTCTATATTAATTGCTGAACGGGGAAAGGGGCACACAAGTCACGGACCCCATGTAAATAGGAAAAAGATTGAGAGATTAAAAAAAGAAAAAGGGACCCATGTAATGAGGAGAGAAATAGAGAGAATACATTACCCGAAACGAATATATCACAATTAATTAGAAACTCCCAGATTAGGGACATGTAGCAATTAATAAAGAGCAGAGCTCTTTGAAATCTTTCGTCCTGGATTTATTGAAGCTTACTACAATTTGCCTGAGGTTTCATTGATATTTTTATTAAGCTGCTCATTGTTACTTAATCATATGTTGATCTTTTTTCCTGCAATCGAATACTTTGTATGTTGATAACATGATATATACAAGAAATGTTGATATGTGGCCTTTATCTTATCAGACTATATGACTAGATAAATTCAAAGATACAACAGTTAGAAACAAAACAATTTATCTGAAGCTTAGTTAATGTGAACTTCCAATTTCGTTGTGGATTTGGCTCTTACATGAAATAACCTGTTGTTTCTATCCCGAGAAAAAGATGAACAGATAGTCAAAAGGAAAAATTGACTAGAATAATCCCAACTTTGCTGGAGAACGTAAAGAACAAAAAGAGACGGAGGGAGTAGTTGGGATTATTAAAAGCTAACCGCCCATAGTTGAGGTTATTCTAGTCAAATTTTCCTAGTTAAAATCCAAACACAATGTTATTTGTACTTTTTCATTGCGGGCTAGTTTTAATAAGCATTTCATGTGATGGATGCTTTTACTGGAGAATTTTGCTAGTTGCATGTGTCAATAGTTTTTCTTATGTATAAATTTTCATGTTATGCAGCGATGCTTTTTATTTTCTATAGGATGGCATGAAGATGGGGAAGTCTTTAGGCAATACTATTGAGCCAAATGAGTTGGCGCAGAGGTTTGGAGCTGATGCAGTTCGGTATTTTTTCCTGAGGGAAGTTGAATTTGGAAGTGATGGGGATTACTCAGAGGATCGTTTCATCAATATCGTTAATGCACATCTTGCCAACACAATTGGTGATTCAACTGCTTGTAGTTTTACTTTCTAGAACCTGTAGCTGAAGGTTGTTATAGATTCTTGATTTTTGGGTTGACTTCATAATATACAGGAAACCTTCTCAATCGTACACTTGGACTTCTCAAAAAGAATTGCCAGTCAACTTTAGCTGTTGATTCTGCTATTGCTGGTGAAGGGAACGAATTCAAGTTCAAAGTAGAGAAATCGGTAAGACTGCTTGGATTTGAGTGATTCAAACCAAGTAATTTTTAAAGTTCAATCTGTTTATTTTACTAAAATGGCCAAGCTGACACCAGAAAGGCTATTTCCTATATGAACGGAAGATATTTCATGTTAAACAATTAATATGTTGGTACTAGTCCGAAAATAAAAAATGTATGTTAGTTATAAATGCTATTTTTTATCCCAGCAATCTTATTTTTTCCTTACACCTAAACAATTTCTCCATGTTAACCCTCACCAGTTTTGTCGCTAAATCTTAATTTGAATTTGATAACGATAATAACATTGGTATATCAACGGACTTCCCACGTACTTGCAGGGTTGACAAACCATCTGTAGTAGATGGATCACATACTTGCACAGTTGCAATTGACTTTTCCTCAGCAGTGACTACTTATTTATTTACTTCTATTATCAAGACCCAACAAAGACTCAACTTGTGAGTTAAATAAAAATAAAATTTCTTAAGGCTACCCCTTTGATCATGCTCTAGGGTTGTGGCAGATGGATCAGCATTCTCTGTTTGTTTTTGATGGCTAACTGGCCAGCATTTTAGTATTGAAGTTCAGACTGTTGAGTCTGCCTGACCAAGATTTGCAGTTTTGCATTAATTATATACGTATGAAATGCTCTCATGTGGATTATGGAAGGTTTTGACCTATTTTATTGAGCAAGTATAGTAGTATCCCTTAGCTTATGGGCAAGAGAAGCTAAGAGTTACAAACTTTCTTGGCCTAGTGTTAGTTATTCAGTGTCAGAACACTCGTCATCTTCAGCATGATTTTTTTTCTTGCAGCCATTTTCTGAACTCTCAAATATCTGTGTTTTTTTTGGCAGGTTGAGAAGGCTAGTACTCACTATCAAAATCTTTCGTTGTCATCTGCTTGTGAGGCTGTAATGGAAATTGGGAATGCTGGCAATGTTTATCTGGACGAGAATGCACCATGGTCTCTTTTCAAGCAAGGGGGGCCTGCTTCAGAAGCTGCTGCTAAGGTTTGTGTTTGTTCTGCATCTATAGCTGTGGAATCAGGTTTCATGTGAGATATATCAAACAAAATACTATAGTAAAATAAAGTATGATTGTAGTTTAGTGTAAGAAACACCTAGTTACTTATCTAGTGGGATGGCGGTGTTGAAGCAACGGATTAGCATTTGAGCTGAAGATTGCTCAAGTTGTCAGGAGATCTTATGGCTTTGAGAAATAGAAATAATGAGTATGAAATGCTATAACTTAGGATTTGAGTTACCTTCATTTAGTAGATATATCTAACGGTTTAGTTTGTGGTTATCGTAGATTTAAACTAGAAATACAAGGCATATTGAATTGATCGACCAACACAGGGTTCTTGCAGCCATAAGGCCCTTGAAGATAAAATTCTTCACTGGTACTTGGAATTTAGCTGCCATCTAACTCTTTCCATGTAGATATTATCCATGGTTATTCATAATCAAGTGGTAATGATGATCAACCACGGAGCACTCGGATGCTATAGGGAATAAAAAACCTCACTGTCCAACCATGAAAAATAATAGTCCAGCCTTAACCCCAATGCATAATATTTGCAAAAACTGTTACAGTCGCGTCTAAAAGTAAATATTAACCTAAAATATATGGACCAAGGCAGGCAAACCTTATTCTCACATGAAAGCATCTCACATTCTTACACATACACTAAGTGTTGTTTACCTGAACAAAACATCAGCATGAGCTAGTTTTTTCTGATTCAGTGTAGTATTCCCGTCAATTCACTTGAGGTAGACAGATACTACCTAGACCATACTGTACACTATAGCAAAGGGTACTATTGCCAACCTGCTGAAGCTCTTGCAAAAGCCCAATAAAGGCAGCATTTTCCACTTAACTGCACTTGAGTGTGGCAAACAAGAAATAACTGCTTTATGGTTTCACTTCCATGTTGCACAGGCCACAAAACAAACTACTTTGCACATCCCACTTGACATTCTGTCAGACACTTAGATGTGGCAAGCTATCATGACCAGCAAGCCAACAGATGCAAAACACATTTTCGGGTAACCTCAGAACACTAATTTTCTTTATAAAGGAAGGTGCAAGAGATAGTAACTCTTGATTATCAGATAAAATTTTCTATAGGCTGCATGACTTGAATATGAACAAATTGTGCATTTTTAGTCCCAAATTTGTCCCATCACGTATGAGCCATGTATACAACTATATCAGGTCCAGAAAATGGAATTTGTTGAATCCAGAATCCTTGCTCATTATAATGAAAAACGATAAGAAATCTTTAATATAGTGAATTGGGCTTTGGCTAGGAAGTGGATGGTGTCTCTGTCTGGAGCCTCTTGATTATTCAACTCATCCCAATGGACAGGGGATAGGCCAAACATATTAAATATCTTTAAAACACTTTGAAACTTGGTGGGCTAAAAGCCTCAGCCTCAACGTTTCTCCAGAAATAATTTCGAAAATTCTGCTTCTAATGAGTAGAAATTGTTTTACTGTATTATTTTCAATTGTTATGATGTGACTCGTAACTTTTAGCTTGCATTTAACCTGTACAATGAACTCCTTTGATATGGTAAATACTTTTATGCTAGTGCAGGATCTCGTAATCATATTGGAAGCTATGCGAATCATTGCCATTGCATTATTGCCAGTTGCTCCAAGCTTATGTTGGAGAATATACTCTCAGCTTGGCTACTCAGAAGATGAATACAATGCTCTGACTTGGGTCTATATCTCTTTCCTCACTATTTCTCCTTTCCCATAGTCTAATAATAGCTACTAAACTTTCTGACTTTGCTTGGATTTTGCATATGCAGAATGATACAAAGTGGGGCGGTCTGAAGGCTGGGCGTCTCATGCCTGAAGCGAAACCCGTCTTTGCTAGGATCGAGCTCATTGAATCAGATGATGTAGGGGTTCAACCAGTTAAAAAAACTTCGAAGAACAAAGGAAAGAAGGCTGCTAAAGCTCAAAGTGGTTAAATGCCTGGTATTCTAAGGTTGCGGATTTTATTTTGTTCAACATTTAATTTTGTATTATTATGGTTACAATCTCTGGCGAGCTCAATTTTGTTCTAATTACAAGATACTTCGTATATTTTTTTTTGGGATCTTTGGACTTGAAGCCAACATCTGGTACGGAATATATGTTTTATTTTTTTCGAATATGTAAAAAATTTCACCAATAAATTTACATGCTTTTAAGCTTAAGTTTGGTCCACTAAACTTTTAAGATAGATTTTTTGTTTTGTTTTGGGGTAAAGAGAGCCGCGAGTGACAAGGGCGAGACAAATGATGTAGACGAGATTCGATCTCAGGTCTTGGGTACCACCTTCTCAAAACTTTACCAACTAAGTTAGTTGACACAAGGATGTCTAGTAAAAACTTTTGTGATGGTCTCATACTCTCAATAGATCATGTTGTAATTCGTTCTTTTGATAATTTATGGTGCAGATCTAGAGGAACTCTAAGTCTCAAGTAGATTGTGTGTATAAGGACACAAGTGACTCGTATGGGTACCTATTAATTTGGTATTGGCACTGAGATTAGTATGGTGTTGTCTTGTTGGCAATACATTTTTATTTTGTTTGGGGGGCCGATTTCCTTTTATCTTGTTTGAAAGTATATGATATTTCTTATTTAAGTTCGAAATCAAATTATTATTCAAGTTAAAGTGATACTTTCGACATTTTTATTTTTCTTATTATTTATTATTCAAAAAAAATAATAATGAGTACACTTTTTAAAGGAGTTCAATTTTTTTTAAAGTTGTTTCAAGAGTTAGAATTCGTTGTTTAGGAAATATAAATTTTTTTCGAATTAATAACTTTATTTTCGAATTTATTCGCTACGCATTTCCTTAATTTATTTTACTTTATTTATTTTATATTTTTATTTATGTTATTATTCTATGTTATAATTTTCTTATATTATCGTCCTTTTACTTTGTTATTTAAATTATTTCAATGCTTTAGTTTATGAGAGATGGGTAGTATAAGAAGGGCATATAAGATAGAATTATATGTGCATTAGTAGCTAGTCAATGATAAGAAGTTGATTGTTATGAACGTTCGTGTACTAATTGTTTAAGTGTTACATTTAAATGTGCATAAAGAATTGTTTGCTTCCACCAAATTTATTGCGTTATTGAACTTTGTTTATGATTTGGTTGGAAAATCGTTAGTGAGACATGGAATTGTTTATTTCAGGAATAAAATGTTTCTTTCCAAGTACACCAACATAGGATCCTTCGAGAAACTTGATATAGAAACCCCAGATATTTACGTGAAGAAAATCATGTTTGGATGTGAATATTATGCTAAAGTTCAAGGGCAACCTATCTTAATGAGAAAGGATATCATAGCAGCTACTATCATTAATTGCTTACCTAACAAATTTCCATACCTAGAACTCAAGGAAAAGTTTAAAGACATGCATTCTGATAATGGAACTCCAAACTTGGCTAAATATGGAACTTGGGATGGTAGATGGAAATATGATTCAGAAATTCTGACCACCATTATTGAGGCGGCAGAAAGTGGGTTTAGAGACGGTAAAATCGTAGGGAGTCATGTTGGAGATGCAGTTACAGAAGAACCTATGGGAGTAAGTGTAAATAATGACCTAGAGGAAAATGATGTAGCCGTGGAGAGTGAGAATGTAGGTGTTGAGGCAGAGAATCCTAACCTAATGGCCCATGAGCCAACCATTGAAATTTCTAGTGATTCAGATGCAGATCTCGAAAGTGAGCAGGAGGTGGCAAATGAGCCTAATCAAGATGAAGATATGGAAGAAGATGAAGACCCTGAGAAAGAGTTTGATGATCTTGAGATCTAAATTTCACTCCGCAAGTTTCAGGAGCAATGGATAGGCAAGAGGCCACAAATATTTTGAAGTCATAAATAGTTAATTTAACTCTTTTATGTTTTAGAGAATAAGTAGCGAAGCTACAACAGTTTAAAGTTAAAGTTTATTGAAGTTTGAAATGTTCTTTATTATTTTCAAGGATGTAATAAACCTTTATGGAGTTAGCAATAAAAGTTAAAATTTTCAAGGAATTATTCTTTATTTTATTTTGAGGATTCCATAATACCCCAACCTCTAGGTAGTACGTCAGGGATTAATTCTTTATTGTTTGCATACTCAATGTGAATTGTGGGTCAATTTAATTGCCACAATAATATTAAATGATTTGAGTACATAAAGGAAGTGAGGGCCAATCTAGACCTCCATGACCAATATGATTCAAAATGTTATGCCTTATGTGCAGCGTGTGAATGCCTTTCGTGAATTATTGAGGATGATTTTTTTTCAATGATTATTGCATCTTGTAGACGATCGTTGCACCTTCGTAAACGATTGTCGTGCCTTCGTAAATGATTTTATGTGAATATTGTTTATTGAGGTGATCTCTATGGTCAAAGTAAATATTGCTTGATATAGAATGACATGTAAGTGATGTTTAGAACCTAAGATAGAGTGTATTAATTTCAGGTCGTGTTATAGAATGACCAACAATAATGACTTAGTTGTTGCTATTCGCCTCTTGACGGAAAAGATGATCCAAGAGAGAATTGAACGTCCCGATTCTGCTGGGGACATGTTTAAGAGACTAGCCAAAGTTAAGTCACCATACTTTAAGGGGGAAACTGATCTTACTTTTAGAGAACTAGGTTAGAGAGTTTGAGAAACTGTTTGGGGATATGAACTGTCTTGAGAACATGAGAGTGGGTCAAGTTGTACTGTACTTGGAAGATGAAGCTGATTTATGGTGGAGAGAAAATGGGGTTAGACTTAGCGCTGTTGAGAGATTCAATTGGGATTCGTTTGTTACTGCCTTAAGGAAACTCCTTTTATGAGAAAGCAAAAGGCACAAGAATTCATAAACCTTAGGATGGAATGGACTAAGTTTGTACAAGGCTAAGATAGACATACTGTGAATTCATAAAGTAAATGTAAGGAACCATATTGGAAGATTGACCTCGTATAGATGTTTTGGGAAGTCCAAGAACCTTTGGCTATTTCTGTAATGCGAGTGAGGAAATTGATGAATAGGGAGCGTGAACTATTTTTCTGTAGTGTGTTAAAGGTGAATAAAGAACTTGGAGTCAAAATCGAAGGTGTTGCCATTGTGAGTGGATTCATTGACGTGTTTCCGAGTGAAATTGCAAGTATGTTACCTGTTGGAGCCTTTGAGTTCACTATAAACTTAGTTCCTGGAACGACACCTATAACTAAAGCACCATATAGAATGACACCTCTCGAAATGAGCAAATTAAGACACAATTGCAAGAGTTGTTTCGTTAAGGGGTATATTAGGCCTAGTGCATCACCGTGGGGAGATCATGTGTTGTTTGTTAAGGAGAAAGATAAGAGTATGGAATTATGCATCGATTTTAGGGAGCTAAACACCATCAAGAACAAGTATCCTTTGCCTAGGATAGATGACATATTTGACCAATTGAATGGCGAGAATGTGTTCTCGAAGATTGATTTGTGTTCGAAGTATCACCAATTGAGAGTAGCTGATAAAGGCCTAAGACCTCATTAGGATTCGTTATTGTCATTATGGGTTTAGAGTAATGTCGTTTGGGTTAACCAATGCACCTGCCATAAGTATGGATTTGATGAATGAGATTTTCTACGAATTCCGAATTAAGTTCGTTATGATGTTATTGATGATATCCCTATTTATGCAAGGAATGAGAAAGAGCATGACAAACACTTGACGATTAATTGGAGACGCTTAGGAAGAATCTAGTTTTATTAGATGAAGCATACAAATCTTGAAGTCATATGTGTATAAGTGACACCGACGGAAAAGTGAAGGACTAAATTGATTGAGAACTATGTTACGTAAGGGAATAAATCTAAGAGACGATTTGAGTGGTCCAGGATCGTTAGAAATCATTGTTGTCTGGAAAAGATGAAAAGAAATACATGAATTGATGCAAGAGCTAAGAGTTAAGCCCAAAAGTTATACACTCATGAAAAGTGTAATGAGGTTCGGTAACAAGGAAAAGTTGAACAGAAGGAGGTTCTGTAGATCATGCTAAGATTCAAGCTGTGAGTGGGTGACCTACTCCAAAGAACGTGTCCGATACTTGAAGTTTTCTAAGCCTAGATGACCATTATAAGAGGTTGTGAAAGACTTTTCGAAGAGAGAAAAACCAGTGACCAACTTGATGAAAAAGGAATCGAATTTCAAGTGAAGTGAGAAATGTGAGGAAGCTTTCTAGATTTAGCTGTTGTCGCGTCAATTGAAACCTTATAAGGCTAATTACCAAACCCATGACCTAGAGTTAACTGTTATGGTGTTATCTACGAATATTTGGAGACATTATCTTTATAGGGCAACATGTAAGATCCTTACCGAGAACAAAAGTCTGAAATTTTGGCAATACGGTCCAGTTGAAACTTGGGGACAACATTGAAAATGAATATTGCTTTCCACCCTGCAACCGATAGACAGATTGAGATTACTAACGAAATATATGTTGAAAACCTGTGTTATTGACTTTAAGGGTAATTAGGAACCTAGAGTCGATTGAAATTCTTGCAACAATAGTTACTATGCGAGCTTTAAGATGAAACTGTTGAGGCATTGTGTGGGAAGAAGTGTAGAAATCCCACTTGCTACGATTTTAGTGAAAATATAGCTTTGGGGGCATGATTCGTTGAAGTATAAATATCCAAAGTCATTCCCTGGGATGAGTTACGAGGGCGTAACTCGTTTTCTTTAAGAGGGGTAGAATGCGATAGAAATTCGCGCTTTTTACCTATTTTTATGGTATTTTTATGCATTTTATGCTTATTTTAACAAATTTTACAAGTTTAGGCAAAGCAAATAGACTCTCCGCATAAGAAAAGGTGTTCATGAGTAACACAAACAGCTTTGAGTTGACAAAAGAGTGCACATAGGTGGCACAAGTACTTCTCTAGTAAGAATAAAAAAAAAAAAAACTTTTGGGGAAAATGTGGGAAATTTCGTGTCAAGTTTCGGGACGAAACTTCTTTTAAGAGGGGTAGATTGTAATCCCCCGTAAATTTATAAATTTTATTAATATATTTTAACGTATATTATTTATATTTAAATAGAATTTATGAACTTTAGTAATAAATATATAATTAACGTATATTTATTTATTACATTTTAATATTTTCAACGATTTACGAAATCGAAAATGATTTTAGAATTTTAAGTTAAAACGCATTTGAATTACGAAATTCCGTTCGATTGAAATTAGGAAACAATCCTAAACAGTGTTGAATTCAAATTCTAAAACTAAATACTACTCCTAGCCCAATTGGGCAAAGCCCAAGCCAATAAACCCAACAAAACACCCCCTTCTCTTCTCTATTTTTCACGTGAAACCAAAGAAAGAAAAAGAAACCCTCCATCCTTCTTCCAATCTCACGCACGACAACACAGCTGTGCCCTCCTCTCCACCTTGCTCTTCGCGGCGCCGTCCCAGCCGCCACAGCCACCGGCGATAACGCCGGTAATACTTCGTTCCCCTTCTTTTGTTCGTTCTTGATTTTCGTTCCTCCTTCATATTGTTTTTGTTTTTTTTTCGGTTCTTGCAAATCCCCTTACTCGTGTGTTTGTGCGAACCAGCCACCGTGAGCTCGCCGCCGTCGATACTCCGCCGCCGCCAGCACATCCCTGACCACCGTCCCGGTAGTCACTCTTTCTCCCTCCTGTTTCTTTTATTTTCGTACTTGTCCTCTTCCCTTTTCGTGGCTGACCTCTGTTCACCCGCGCAGCCACCACCACCGCGTGCCGCCACCGCACGCAACTTCTTGCTCAGCCTTGCCGCGAACCACCGTCCGTCCGCCGGCCAACTCTTCTCTCTCCTCCTTAATTCTTGGTTATTTCTTAAACCGTAAGTAACTAATTATTTTAAATAAAAGTTGTTAATTTAAATTATGTTCTTGATATTAAATTTATAATTTTTATGGCTTGAACATGATTTTCAGTTTTGGGTTGCTAATTATAAACGAATTATTTTCAGTTTTGGTTAATTAAAAATTGAGTTAGGGTTTATTCATGATTTATTAGTTTGAATTAAGTTTTCTTGAATTAAGTTATGAGTTTTGTGATTTAAGTTATAAATTTCAGATTTTGCAAATTATATAATAAAGTTATTAATTTTCAGATTATCAAATTACTTTGAAATATTAATTTTGATTGTTTAAAGTATGAAATTCAAGGTTTTTATGATTATTAATCATGGTAGGTTGAGTATGGATTGTTGAATTTGTTGTTTTGAGATACTAGGAACGTAGATTGACCTTGGTGAAGCTTTCAAATGAATTTATATTGCTGAAAATTTAAAGTACGATGGTTGCAAAAAGTTTTCAACGAATTTCAATCACTAGTTCAATAACTATGATGCTAGGAAAGCAAATGTTTAAGTTTTGATATTGGGGAAAGTTCTAAATATGTTTAGGATGCATTTAGAATGCTTTATTATGGTTGCCAATGATTAGAAATTGATTGAGATTACTTGTTGGTTGTTTAGGCGGAGAATTCTCTTTAGGCGACTTTTGAAAGTGTTAAAGTGGCCTATCAGTTTGTTTACACAAGGTACGTACATACCTGTGTGCTTGGAATGTGTGTTAATTGTTGAAACCATGTTGAATTGTTGATAAACTTGGTTATGTTGATGTTGTTGATGAACTTAGTCAGGTTGAAATTGCATGTTTAATACTGTTGGATGAACATATTGAACTTATATTGCATTTTGAGGATTATAACATGTTAGTATGGATGATTGATGCAAACATGTTTGATTGGGAACACTAGATTACTTAGTATATAATTCAGATCAGTTGATTGTTGTTCCCTTTTAGCTTTTCACTACTTTATGAGGGCGGAGGACCTTGTTTAGTAAGTTGAAACCTTATACCCATATACAGGGGTTGATCAGTATTAAAGGAAAGATTGGAGTTAATTGGAATGAGTCTTGTTCGATGCCTTTGTTAGCACTTACTTAATTCCAAGATAAAAACAGTTGTAAATAAAAGTGAGTTGTATGCCTTATGTGATTGTTGAGTCATAACAGGGTGTCAATTTGTAAATCATGTAAAGTGAAACTGAGTAGCAATAGCTTTAGACTGTGCATGTCTAAAGTGACGGACAAACAGGAGTTGGGGTTCATGGTGGTAGCCCATGGCCTTTCATTCGGACCGGATTGATCACCGCGTCCTATTTTTAGTCAAACGTTCCTCGATATCGCAGGTCACTGAGGTTACGGAGTCGCGCCCGTACCTCGTCTTCCTTAGTGAAGACTTCTAGCTAGAAAACTCGGTCCATTGTCATTTTAAATTAAAATAATATTATTGTTATAAAGGTCTAGTCCAGTCAAGTATAGCTTTCAAGTCAGTATGTTTTGGTTTTCCTTGCTTATGTTTTATTTAGTATCATGTTAGGATTGTTCGGTTAATATAATCATGTTAGGATTATCATTTATTTAGTATGTAGTACTCAGCTTTGCTGATTACGTGCTTTTGCTTGTGCATGTTGATCATGGCTATGCCTTATTGATCCTGTGATGACCCAATCTTTGGTGAGCAATCTCTAAGGATCAATAACTATTGTCCATCTGCAGGTTTGAAGATGTTGCATCATTGGGATCGGGAATAGAGAGCTTGTATTTAGTTTTGATTTGCTAAGTTGACTTGGGTTTGTTTAATTGGACTTTAAACTTGTTAGTTGATCTTATTTTTGTTGATTGGTTTTTGGATTAACTATGTAATCGATTATTTATAAACCTAAGGTTATTTATTATGTTTTCTGCTGCAAAATTCTGAATAAGCCGTTACGTTTTCACACGGGCGATAATGCCTTGATAATTCTCTACGTTTTATATAAAAAGGTTAGTTTAGAAAAGAGAGAATTGTCGGGGTGTTACAACTTGCCCCCGTCCTCATAACATTTCTGGACCTGCCATTGTCTTCATAACACAATGCTTCCGTCTTCATAAAACTTGTTCAACAACCAAAAATATAGAAATCAACTCAGAGTATTTCTTAAAACCCCTTAAACGGCATTGTTCCAATACAATGTTGTTGGCATAAAAATTTTAGAGGATTTTCTCATTTGCTCTTCAGTGAAAACATTTCAACAATGATACAATTGTAAACAATATGGAATTTTAATCACAACAGTTTAAATTCTGGAAACTTATATTGATCAAATCATGTTGCGCCTAAGAAAGAAGCATTATTTATGGAGTCATATCTTTATTTAAGGCAATCCCATAATTCTCTGAGATGTTCCACCGCAAGCATTTAGTTTTCTAAATTGTCGTGTAGATGATGTCTTAAGAGAACTGTGACTTTGTTTTTTTCTTACTAAGTGGAAATAACGATTTCCACAGGAAATCTTATTTTTTTGTCAAAAACAATTATGCATTTGATTGTATGTTCCAATTCTCGGGCTTTTAATTTCATAAGGGCATCAACTGTTCGTTTTAGAAAATTATGCCCGGATAAGTCTAACACGTTGATTTTCGTTTTCGTCAAACCATCCATCTTAACTACAACCAAATAATTTTTAAGCTTAGTAAATGACCGTTATATATATCAACCATATACATAGTAATTAAATATTAGTAAAATATTATATTTTATTCACTGTTAATTTATCTATATTCTTCAAACGAGAAATTTTGAATATGATTATGATGTCGTTCATTTGTTTGTTTTTTTCGTGTGTAAATATCGTCATGCATTTTTTCTCTCTCTTTTCATCTTTATCTATCTTCTCCTAGATAATTATTTTCATATTTCAAACTCAATTCAATGATCCCACTTTAAATACATCTCTCTTTTGTTGCTACAAAATTTTCATATCTTCTCCTATATTACCTAGACAATATCACCATAATTTTAAATTAAGAAACCCGTACATCGTACAGGCCAAAAGTTAGTTATTATTATTTACGCATAAATAAGCAAATAAATCATGATAACAATAACGTTAATGAAAAATAAAACAGAAAAATAAGATAATAATGATATCATACTATAACAAACTAAAATATTAAAAGTGTACTTCTAATGCACCAAGATGACAAAATTGAAGTACAACGAAAATCACAAACATTTTGTTCTTACTCATCATGGATAAGCACATGGAGATCGACCCTGTGCGCCGGGGATGCGAAAGCTCACTTGTAAAAATTTATCATTGCCATTAAAAAGACTACCATAATTGTTTAGAAGTAAATATTGTTTTACTTTTCTTATATCTTTCTTAAAGGTGAAAGAAGGAGGAGAATTTGCTTGTCAACTGGGGATATGGTGATAAAAAAAATGAAGAAAAAATTTGTATGTAAAGCATTAATGTTTATAGTATATATAATCACTGGCAGAGTTAGGGGGGTGGGATTCCCCAACAAGAGAGTCATAAGCTCATATATATATATGGAAAAATTGATTAAGGCAGTCTCAACTATAGACGTTCATCTTTAAAAGGTCTCAACTACGGATTATTACTGACTGATCCCAACTAAGGGGGGTGTTGACTTTGCGTGGGCCTTTTTACTAGTGACCGGTTGTGTATGTCATGGCTTTTCCATTTATTTTTTTATTTTTTTACCCAAAATGTTTTATTTTTGTGTAAAAGTAAATAAATATTCACTTAACTTTTTTCTCTTTTCACCAAATTCCCTCCCCCACCTCCACCGCCGGCCACCACTTTCCTCTCCTCCCTCCTCGTCTCTCGCCTTCACTCTTCGCCGCAAACCCGACCACCACTTTCCTCTTCTCCCTCCCCGCCTCTTACCTTCACGCTTCGCCGCCGCCGCTAATTTAGTGGGCTTATTTGGTCGCCGCTGCGGTGCTTGCTAAGGGTGGGGTTTGCTTGCGTGAGGGGGTTAAGTTTTTGGGTTGTTACGATGGGGCAAGGGGAGGGCTGCGAATAGCTGGGGTTGGGGTCAGTGGTGAGGCGGTTCAGGTTGAGGTCGAAGGAGGAGCGGCTGGGGTCATGGTTGGCGGCTAGGTTGGGGTCGACGACTGGGGTTAGGGTTGGCGGCTAGGTTGGAGTCGACGGTTGGGGTTGGTAGGGTGGTGGAAGGTTGTTGCAGTTGGTGTTGCTGAGGGAGGAAGGAGGTCCAAAAAAAAAAAAATCAAACACCAAAATAACTGAGTGGGTATTTTAGGTGGTTGGGTTTTTATTTAGTGGGTGGGATTTTAGTTAAATGGGTGGGCTTTTTATTAAATGAGTGGATTTTTTTTAAAAGTGGCACGTGATTTTTGTAAGTTACCTGACACGCCATCGTCTTCAACTTAGTGAACCGGTCATTTTGGCCCACGCAAAGTCAACACCCCCCTTAGTTGGGACAGCCAGTAATAATTTGTAATTGGGACCTTTTAAAGATGAACGTCCATAGTTGGGATTGCTTTTAGCAATTTTTCCTATATATATTACAAAGTTGACAAAATTGATAGAAAGCATGAAGTGCTCTAGTGGTTAAAATGCTGCGGCAATGTCTTTATCCTTAATTGTGGGACATCTAGGGCTGCAACCGAGCCGAGCTAATATGAGTTTTACCTTGTTCGGTCTAAGCTTGATAATGATTTTCACTGTTCGAGCTTGTCTCGATCTTAGTCGAGCTCCGCAATTTGTTGTTCGAGTTTTGTTCGCTAAGCATTATGATGCCTCGAGCTTGAACCCGAGTCCGAGCTCCAGCTAAACGATCTTTATTCGAGCTTAATAAACGAGCTTTGAGAAATCTGTCAAATCGATTTAAATTATACAATCAAGGAGAAACTTCACAAAATATATGTATGAATGGAATATTCTATACGGGGTATTACAACAACATCTTGAAGTATGAATTTCGGGGGTTTTCATTTACGGAGTACAAATGAAAGAAAAAAGACAATGTGGTATGCCGCGAATTGTCTTGCCGAAAAACACTTCGATCCGTCGATAAATCAAACATCCCATCTATTGATATGAAGAAGTAGATGCGAGTAACGATTTTGAGAAGGGACAATATGAAGGAATTGCTGTTAACTTAACGAAAGAGAAATATTGTCGGAGAAGACCCGATTTCCCAAAAACCAAAGCTTCAAAACCACTTTTTTTGTTTCCTTGTTTATGTTATAAATTTGTAAAATCCACCTAAAAGTTGTTTTTACAAAGGTGAAGCAAAACAAGTTTTGTTTATTTTTTTGGAAAAGAAAAACAGAGAAACCAAAAACTGCAATGATGCCGAACAACGAAAGCATCATAAATTACAAATATTTAGACGTTCAGATATATCAATTCATATAGTTAGATCAAATTGGTGCTCATCTAGTTTTAGCTTATCTATATGCTTTTTAACTTTTCTCATCTCTATCCTACAAGAGACTCTTGAAGTTATAAATGCAAGTGACTTTTTGGGGTTTCTCTACAGAATAGTCTAAAATGCTCATAATAATAACACATAATATGGACAAATTCGACATAGTTGACATCTTAAATTACTATCGACAAATCAAACACAACAAAAATATGAAAAGTTTCTTAATCACTCTATGATTTACATCCAAAAACCAATCATCTATCTATTTAATTACTTTTTGATGTATTTTTTTTTTGTTTTTGCACGCATCTCGTATATAAAAGACCATAAATCATGAATGAAATACCGGGCATGTAATAAAATTATGCATGCATCTATTTAATTCAATTTTTTTTGCAAATTGTGCATTGCACATTTGCACGGGATAATCGAGTATTTTTTTTTTCAAAAAAAGTAAAGCCTTTAGCGGGAGAACTGCCACTGCGCGAGGCGGCCACGGCCTCACTTCTGCCACACTCCTTTCTCTCTCTCCTGACTCACTTCATGCAATGCTCATCTTCAGTGAAGCAAAGATGGAAACCGGGCCCACCAGTTTGATTAGCAGGATCCATAATTCGTTACCCGATGGAATATATTTCGCAACATCAATTACTTCCCACAAAACCAGCGAATTCGAATTGGTAATTCTCATTTTCAATTTTAGCATAAAACCTAGGTTTATTAATTTTGATTTGTGCGCATTTGAATTTTTTTTGATTTTTGATTTTTGATTTCACAGGTTCAAGGTATATTGCATATATTGCAGGGTAATTCTAGTACCTTGTTTGTTTGGGATGAAATTCAATGTCGATTTTATGCCAAAATTGGGATGTATGTAGCTCACCTCTCCCAAACGAGTTTACATGATATTCTCAATCAGTTTTTGTATGCTGCTACTTGTTTAAGGCTGGTGGAGCTTGTTATTGAACGGATTGAGAAAGAGGGGAAATGGTTTCCTACATTGAGGGCGTTTGGGAGCTCGGTTTCAGCTTGGCTCAAGGTCGATTTCTTGTTTTGTTTAGTGGCATTGTATTTTCTTTGTTGAAATAATATTGTTAAAGATTAAAATAAGGCCATGATTTTAATCACCTGTGTTGCATAATGCATAATAAACTAATTGACCGTGTCACTAATTGGTCCCATACAACCTTGTTATGAATTGTTGGTCATGATACGAATTGGTAGTTTTGGTTGGTAATCATGTGCGTGAATATCCAATTATGTCGGAAATGTATTTTAAAAACTGTTATCACCATTTTTTGGGGACGAACCAAAATACTCAGTAGAAACTTTGAGAGATGAAAACAGTAGAGAGTTCTATTTTGGTGCTTACTATAGTGGCTAAGGCGCTAAGCTAGCTTGTGTTTGGAATAGAGGTTGCGAGACATTGCGTTGGAGGAGGAAGTAAAGATAAATGACCCTGATCCAAGGACTGTTCCAACGCTTTTGGGGATGGCAAACTCTTTGTCCAGGTTGGCATTCTATCTCCCCCCCCCCACCCCCTTCTATGTAAAATGCCATTTCAGTTATGCGGTAAAATTCATCCTGCTCCCACCTTTGTGCATTCCCCTTGGTTGTGCTTGGTATTGTATATCTACTAACTAGACAAAAAGCTATTCCGTACTGAACAAGAAACTTCTGTAGCTCTTGTTTGTGGATTTAGTGCCTCCAAAGACGAGTCTTAGCTGTAAATGGGAGTGGAGATGATGTTTCGTTGTGCGAGGGTGGTTTTGTAGCCGTACTTAAATTCTCAGTGGTCTCTTCCAACAAGAAAAATGCAAATCTTCCTGGGAAGTAGCCAAATTTCCATTGTTTGGTTGACAAAAATGCAAAAAACATAATTTTTTAGGAGGTATACATCCTACAATATGGAAAAAGTCCCTTAAATAGCCCATTGAAGTGAGTGAAACCTCCGACTAGGAGTCACAGTTTGACAGTTTTCATGAAATTGCCTTGCGTAGCTTGTAAAATTTGTTGCCTCTACCAAATGATCACTTCTTTTTTCTACGGTGGTTGGATTTCTTGAGCGGTGAAGGCCAATTTTCTAGCGATCAATAACCGTGCCAATGAACAACTGGTATGATGAGAAACTGAAATGAAAATTAACCTGTGCTAAAGTAGATACTGACATTCTTAGTTTTAGAAGTTCAGTGGAACACTTAACTTGACTTGATCGGCCTTTGTTTTTGGTGGTGTTGCACTTGTTATTCATGGAAATTGTTTCTATCTGCAATGCAAACTTAAAAGCATGTTAAAATTATCATGTCATGGCTATGTATCCAGACAGATTGGAGGCTTAAGCTTCAATTTTGTATCTCAATCTTAGGTGTTAGTAGGCATCCCTTGTTGAAGATTTGGGATAAGGTTGTCCTTTCGTTGGGCTCTATCCCTGTTTTGAAGTGTTCCATCTCTTCTCAGTAGAGTGATGGGAAGCCAAATATATGCTACTCCTGTTTAATTTGTGTACATAAATTACTCAATCAAACTTTAGGAAACATAGTTCGTAAAACTTCAGCATTTATTTTGGTGGGTATTCATATTGTGGTTTTAGCTGCAGCTCAAGCATGAAGAAATGCATTTAATCTAATTTGTAGTTGGTAACTCCCCTCATTCAGCTTGGTTGTAGACAGGTTTTGACACTGAACTTCATGGAATGCATATGTAGAGTGGCAAGGATATCATATTCAATAGATCTGATTATATTCAAAAGTATGTGGCAAGGTTTTTAGGTATTTTGTAAATGGTAATATGTCTGCAGGCCTAATGAAAGATCAAATTGTTGCTAGTTGTGTTATAGTTTGTTGATATGGGTTTTTAAAAAGTTTTTTTCACTGTGGTAGTTTCCTTTCTTACATTCAACTTAAAGAGCCATTGGAAAGAGTTTTGATAAGGGATAGGTTTTGAAAGTTGTCTTTCTTGTGGAATGTGGATGGGTACAAGTCTCTTAGGCTAATGAGGACCTTTTGCTAATTTTTGGTAATTAAAAGTTTTGTTTCTATGGTAATTTCATTTATCATGTTCAACTTAGAGGCCGTTGGAAAGACTTTTGATAAAGGATAGGTTTGGATAGTGGTCCTTTTTGTGGAATGTGAATGGGAACAAGTCTCTTAATCTAATGAGACTAATGAGGATCTTTTGCTAATATTTGTTATATTCGTTTGATGTGGATGAAGCCTATGTTATCCAAGAGGTAGTCAAATGATTCAAATCTTGGATGGTAAGTTAATGGATAATAAAGCGGTGGTAAGGCTTGTAGGGGAAGGGAGTAAGGAACACAAATGCGCTTTTTTAGCATGATCTTAGAAAGCCTGGAATTGGTTGAATGAGATTTCTTATTCAAGTTTTATTGAGAAAAGGGTTTGTTATTGGTGGGACAAAGGGTTAGTATGCATTTCTCTTATTTTTCACTGTTGGCTCTCGTAAAACAGAGCTACTTAGGGTTGCACATCTATGAAAGGTTCAACAGAAGGTGACCTTTTGTCTTTGTTGTCGTCCTATGTAGATCTTTAACAAAAGTGTTGTCTATAGAGTTGCAAATGTGGGGAGGGTTTGTTATTCTATACTTCCACCATCCCATAATAGTTGTCACGTTTCTTTTTGGCCCAACCAGCCACCAGGGCCCACCACCACTCACCGCCGTCTACTCATGTATTTGTATTGAGATCAACAAGAGACCTAGCAGCAAACATAACAATTGTTAAGAAAAATGATTGAAATGATTTCCCTATACATTAAAAAGATTATACGCCGTATTTATATTGCTAGATGATTTTTAAAGTGCTGCGACTGTTATTATTGTTGCTTCGCTGCTCAATTTTCTTTTTCCTCTGTCCATGGTAGCAGCACCTGTTTATTCCATTAACGCGCCGCCTCTGCTGGTGTTCCACTCGTCAGAATACGCAGCCATGAGACTTGGAAATGAGTACCTTCGCGGACAGCTGAACATCACTATTGGAGGGTGGAAGAGGAGGAAGGAGAAGATAGGAAGGAGTAAGATGCGATAGTGGCTTGTGATTTTGTAGGCGATTTTTCAGATTAGAAAGGTGTTGGCGGCCTGACGGTTAGGTGGTGGAGGAATTGGGTCAGCTGTGAGGAAGGGAGGAAGTTATAGGGAGAGAGAAGAGGTCAGCTATGGGGTAGGGAGAAGAGAGAGGAGAGGATGAAATTGACATTTTGATAAATAAAACATACCCAAAATAGAATTGGTCAACTAAAATGAAACTTCCAAAAAAGGAAAACGTGTCCACTAATTTGTAATGGAGGAAGTGTGCCATAATACAATATTTTGTTTACTTCATACTTCCTCCGTATTTTTTACTTGCACCATTTGGGTTGGGCACAAAGATTAAGAAAATTTGTAATATCAAAATTGCCCATATGATACCAAACAGAAGAGAATGAAAAGGTTATGTAACAATGGTAATGTGAAGTGTGACTAAGGGTAAGTGGGTATTTAGTGCGTGAAGTGTGAACACACCAAAAAGCATGTGAAAATATACCATAAAAGGAAATGGTGCAACTAATATGCAACTTCCATAAAATGAAAATGGTGCAAGTAAATAGAAATGGAGGAAATATATCAAATCCTTGTAATCTTTCCGGTCATCGTGTGATGAATCCTTCTTATGTTTCAAACTTGTCTCTTGGGGGGAAGATTACTTGTACGGATCATATTTCTTTGTTGTTTATGAAGATTGTGGTTAATTTGCTTATGTGGAAAGATGTGAAATTCTTGGCTTACTTTAGAATGTTTTTTCCCTTATTTAAGTTTAAATAAAATTTAGTGGCCCTCAATTTAACCTTTATTTGAACATATTGGAATATGTTGGACCTTGTTTAAATCCGTAGTTGAATTTTTTGAGCCCTCGCTAAACCCGTATTTGAACACTTCGGAATTGATTGGCCCTTATTTAAACCCGTGCTTGAATTTGTTGGAATTGATTGGCCCTTATCTAAACATTTCACAACTGTTTTTGAAACTTATTTTCGTAAGGTAAAAAGAACAAAGTTAGACTACGGCGAGGGGAAACTTTCACGTCCGGCTTTGAAGGGGGGAGATCCTATAGGATAGGATCCTATCCCAATTTTTCATTTGCTAGGCCTATAGCGAAAAAACCTATTTTTTTACGATTACGCGGTTTATTCGAATATGAAATCCAATCCTGGAAATACAGCATCCCCCTGTTTTTTACTACCCAAGGTTTTGATACATTTCGAAATAGAGAAATATCTACTGGAGCAGGTGCTATTCGAGAACAATTAGCCGATTTAGATTTGCGTACTATTATAGATTATTCATTCGCAGAATGGAAAGAGTTAGGGGAAGAAGGGTCTACAGGAAATGAATGGGAAGACCGAAAAGTTGGAAGAAGAAAGGATTTTTTAGTTAGACGCATGGAATTACTTAAGCATTTTATTCGAACAAATATAGAACCAGAATGGATGGTTTTGTGTCTATTACCTGGGTATGTTTTCCCTCATTTTGATATAAAGATACCAAAGTAGTATATTATGTATATTTTGATCATAGCTTGGTGGAGAAATATTGTAGTTTACTTCTAGAGTTTGTTGTTTTTTTTTTCTCTTGCAAACATTGTTTTTTGTATAATGATGGGCTTTATGCCTTTATTGACTTGCACACCCTTTCAGCCGTTAGTTTATGGTGTTCATGTATTTGGGAGTAGATTTTCATGCTTCATTGTTATAAGAATCAAAGGATCATGGATGTCCTGTAGAGATCTTTCTTTTCCTTGTATAAGTTGATGCGCTTGTGGACTTCTCTAGATTTGGGCTTTTGCATGAAAAATATCTGATTATGCTTAATTTGTTTTAGCCTTTGTTCAGGGGCCGAATTTTTGTTACAAGTAGTTCGTGAAGCAGTGCCGAATTTCTGGCTTGATTCTCTGCATTCTGCTCCTGCTGCTGAAGTGGCTGTCCATATCCTTGATCATCTTTACAAGAAGCTAAATGAAACTTGTCTTGTCCAGGGTGGTGAGGTTGTTAAAAAGTAATTAGCCCTTTTGTTTTAATGCTGGTATTTTAATATTTTTGTTAATTCAGTGAAAAACGATGCAATTTTTCAGGAGGAGTCCTACAGGATGCTCCTTTATTTATTTCTTGGAAGTCTATTGCCATATATTGAGATCCTTGATAACTGGATATTTGAAGGAATTCTTGGCGATCCGTATAATGAGGTAATTCCATGAGAGGGCAGGGTCCATAATTATTAATCTAATGTTTCTTAGGATCTTTATCTCATTAGGTCTATGATAATTCTCTGAGAATTGCTTCTAGGATGTAGTTTGGGATGTATGGGAGGATGTATCCAGGGGTCATAGAAAGGAAGAATACATTGGTGGATGTCAACCTTGTAATCTTGTCTGAGTTTAAGGTGAAAATATTTGAGTTTCAGTGGCGAACGTGTATTCTGGGATGATGAGATTCATGGAATCATAACAAGGGCCATTCTGTTATGTAAAGGTTGTTCTATAATAGATTTTCAACTTGAAATTCCACAAAATGTTTTTAAGTCACATGTATATTTAAGTCATGTTATATCTTATTATGGACCGTTATTTTTCTGTATCACCTGTTATAATCCGTCATCAAAATCATAAAGCATATTGATACAATTGAATTCACTATATAAGGATAGTAAGATAAGATTTCACTCAGACATTTGGTCAAAAATAAAAATAAAATTACACTCATATTTTTAGTCTCTATACCTCTTATTAGTAAACAACATAACAATATCAGGTTATGTGAAGTATATATTCTCAATTTCCTTCAAACAAAGTATGTATTATCACACATAATCTAAAAGTATGTTATAATTATTTAACTTTAAAAAGTCGGTGATAAATACTTAGAACCTCTTTTTGTTGTAAAGTTCCCGAAAAAGTGTGAATTTTTTTTACACAACATTTAGTTCAGGAGCGAAAACAGATTCATGCTGAGAATTTGTTTGGTAATTCTGTACTTTGCTACGTTTTCTTGTTATTGTTGTTCAGCAAACTTAGATGTTTATTGTCAAAACATAATTAGGTGCTTATAATAGTGTGTCACCGTCAGAACATTAAGAAAGTTCCTGTTTGCCCTTTCAATTGGTAGACATCTTCACGTCTCCACATACGGGAGCTATATTTCCCAATCTTGTAGGGTTTATAAACCTGCATTTCACATTCTAGAAACACAGTTGCAGCTTAGTGAGGATGAAATGTTTGCCTTCCATTTTCTCCTCTTTATTTGTTCATTTTTTTTTCTTCTTTCTGTTGATATTCATTCCTTTGTTTTTTTATTGTTCTTTACAGTTGTTCTTCTATGAAAATAAATCTGTATCAATTAATGACACTGAATTTTGGGAGAAGAGCTACCTCTGGAGATTCCTGACACATCAAAAGGTTGATGCTGAGATCTCAAGCATGGCTCTTAAGAATAAAGCATGCCCATTGTTTATTAAGGACATAGCTAAGGAAATTGTTTCAGCTGGAAAGTCTCTGCAGCTGATCAGGCATGTTCCAATGACTTCAAATATGACATCAGCTTCAGAAGGAAGACATAAGGACCTGCGTGGTTTTAGAAGTTTTTGTGTTGTTAATGATCAAAGTGAATTATGTAGAGGGTCCAATACCGCAGGGTTGACATTGGTAGAGGTATTTTTTGTGTCTGTCGCAGGTATTATAGGCCATGGTGATCATGTGTATAATTACTTTATGCAAAAAGATTTTACCTCTATGATTCCTCGTTTATTGCAATGTGAAGTGGAAAGGCACAAACTTGGAAGAGAAAGAGAGAGTGGTGCTATAAAAAGCCCAAGAAAGACTTGGGTTGAGTTTTTGGATAGTACATTACAAGAAAGAGAAAAATCTCATCAAGTTGAAACCTTGTTGTCCCATGGTAAAGGAGATGCTGAGACCAGTCTGGTGAATGAACTCCAACTTCTGAAATCTTTCTGTCCCGAAAATCCAGTTATTACTGTTTGTCAAAAGTTATTGAACAAGAATAGAGATTCGTTGAGATCTTTGACTTTGTCAAAGAATGCCAATCTTCCTCCATTGAATGATGAGGATTTGCGGACGGCTATTTTCAATATTGAAAATGAAAAAGGAGCTTTATCAACCAAGCAAACCAATTTCAGTTTTGGTTTTCAGTTTAGTGAATCTCAATATCTTCGTTCAACAGGAGAATCAAAAGTTTTAGAAGCCATGTTTCCTTTTCCAACAGTTCTCCCTTCTTATCAGGTGGGTTATTCAAATACTTGTTTAATGAATCATATTTGCTACAATCTAGGATCATCTCTCCACGGTTGATTTTTTTTGTTTTGTTGATGTTAGGAGGACCTTCAGATGTCAGAACTGTTGCCTCTTCAGAAAAATAGCACTTTGTCCTCCAGAATTCTTCGCTGGATTCAAAGTGCCGAACCTAAGGGAACCCTCCTTCCTACGGTTATACTGCAAGAATGTCTGAAAGTCTACATTAATAAACAGGTTTTTGCTTCAAATTTAGTTATGAAATGAAATCATCTGCAGTAAGTGTGCATATTCATAATCAAATATCTTATTTTTCTTACTTAAGGTGGATATCATTGGAAGTTGCATGCTGTCAAAGTTACTCCAGGAATGGAGATTGATGGATGAGCTTGAAGTGCTGCGTGCTATTTACTTGTTAGGTTCAGGTACTTTTCTGCCATTTCAAGTCATTTACTTAAGTCTTGTGGCCATGCTGATTAGGATTTGATTTCTTGGATGATTGTGACTTCTTATCTCAGGGGATCTTCTCCAACACTTCTTGTTAATGATTTTCAAAAAGATGGATAAAGGAGAATCATGGGATGATGATTTTGAATTGAATATGGTACTGCAGGTGAGGGTTCCGAATATCCTAGTGACAACTGTCCCCAAATTTTTTGATTGTGAAATTATACATTTTATTCTAATCTAGGACAGCTGGCTATTACTTTTTAGAGAACCACAAAGACAGGAAAGAAGGATATGTATTGAAATCACTATTGGGTTATCCAATTTGAAACATGGTTCTCTCTAGGCGAATTGCATACAGAGGGAAAACCCTTGTTCCTCGTAGATCAAGCTGCTCCAATCCTTTTCAAATTTACCACGTGTTGAATATAAGTAATGGAATTTTTGGGAGAAGTTGAAATGGTGTATGATTTATTAGAATTATTTTGTCTGATTGAGCAACTATCATGAAACTTGAAGTTCCTGTTAGTTCCTAAGAAACTATGGAAGCCACTTGACTTGGGGATGGGGGTGTTCAGTAAGTTGCATTTCCGTCATTCGTCTATTACAAGTACATTTTTTTCCTTTGTATTGATTTTTTAAGTTGGGGCAGATGATTTTGTCTTTGACATTTTTTTATGTAGGAGCTTTTCACTAACCATTTAAAAGAGTCAGTTCCATGGAAATATTGATGGAACTGTTATTAATGGGACTTTTCTAAAGCTCTTTATTCCGTGAAAATCACCACACAATGCCATGATTTATTTCCATATTTATGGAAAATTGGTCTTGTTTCTTGGCGATTGAGATTAAAGTGTTTACCTTTGCTTACTAAATTTGTTTGCTTTCTATGCTTTCTCTTATCATCTTTTTGATGTCTGTTTTAGGAATCAATCAGGAATTCTGCAGATGCCATGCTATTGACTGCGCCAGACTCATTGGTTGTCTCAATCATTAAACCTCATGGTCTTGATGGTAGTGATCAGCAGAATGCAACTGGTATTCCATCTATTCCTCGCAAAGGCCATGAGCATATCTTGGGTGTTAATGGTCTTGATGTACTCAACTTCACCTATAAGGTCCGTCTCCTGAATTTTTTGTTGCTTTGAGAACGGACTGTCCATTTCAACTAAGTTTGAACTTATAAGTCTTTTATGGAAATATATCAAGTATATAATGAACTAAATTAAAATTTAAGATTCTTACTGTAGTTAAACACTGAGCCAGTTAGTTGCCTTTTAGGTCAAGGGTGAGTAACTACTTCATTGTAATTAGGGCTACCGCTAAATTGTAAATTCAAACAAGATTCACTAAATTATAAAACAACGTCCTCCTTGATCAATGGGTCTGATTGCCAGCTTCTTAAGTTTAAGTGTAACTATCCTTTGCAACTCCAATTTTTCGTCCAAGCCAAACCTTAATTGATTTGTTGATGGAAATGCGTATTATAAGGTTAGGCTACGTAGAGGGTTTAGGGAGAAGGTGAAGAGAGAATTAAAGGATCTACAGTATGAAAAAGTGGAAAACTGCCCTCTTTAATGGGACGTAAAGTTTCTTGGTGTTTGGAGAACTCAAACTCTTCTTCTACCACTTATCTCTACAAAAACTTCTGCGCAGTATAAGTTGAAGAGAGTAGTGGTCTGTCCTAGTTTAAAACCACCAGCCTTTACTCGGAACATTGTTGCCAGACACCCTACAACTATTAGATGTTTATAGAGCTCCAAAAACATGTCCTTGATAAAAGTCAAGTGGTCTTATTGTCTCCTCAAAATTCCCTCCTATCCATTCTCAATTGATTTGCTATTGGTAATATGTATTATATGGTTTAGTTACAGAGAAGGGTTCCTTCAAAAAAAAAAAGAAGTTACAGAGAAGGTAGACAGAAAATAGGAGGGTATACTTAGAATGAATAATAGAATAGGCAATACGTTTCCCTTATTTATGAGACATAACGTTTGTTAGTGTTTGGAAAACTCACCTCTACCACTATCCGTTACAAAAAAAAATCTGCCTATGGAAAATTGGAGAGGGTAGTGGTCTAACCTAATTTCACCACTAGCTTTACTCAAAACATTGTTGTCCGACACTCTACAACTAATAGATAATTCCTAGAGCTTCACATAATTGTGTGTTTAAGTGGTAACAGCTACGAGTTCTTAGAGTGGGAAATGTTTGTTTGCCTGGAGGTTAGAAATAAATATTTTGATGGTTTTTATTCCCAAATATAGGGTACTTCAAAGATTGGGTTTTGATTGTTCAACAAGGAGCCTTAAAAGTTTTTTAATCATCAAAATTACCTGCCTTACCTTACCTTACCTTACCTTTTCCATGAATGTTTCCTTAGTGCCTGTAATTAGATTCCTTATGAGGCTCAGACTGAGGTGGGGTGTGGCAATGTGGACTGGGAGTGAATATATGTTTCCCTACACCTCCGACTGTAATGAGCTTGTTTACTTTTATACGACATGATTACCTGTGGTGTTTGATAACTTTGCAGGATGTTCACTTTATTTACAATGAATTTATGAAGTGTGCGTATTTCAATGTCATAGGTTTCTTGGCCACTTGAACTTATTGCTAATACCGAGGCAGTTAGAAAGTATAACCAGGTAAAAATCTGTGCAGAAAGTTACATTCGTATTAATTAATGTAAATTGACATCATTACTTGCTAATTTCCGAAACATATTTTACGTAGGTGATGCATTTCTTATTGAAAGTTAAGCGTGCGAAGTTTGTACTTGACAAAGTTCGGAGATGGATATGGAAGGTTAAACTTTTTTTTCATCTTATTTTACCCAGTGTTGTGATTTGGCATGTAAACATGTGCCATGCAAAATATTAAAACGGACTATTTTTATTTTAGTATTTACCTTCATGCTTATTAGCAACACTGCGTCCTTCTCATTACAATCTTACAGAAAAAAGGTGCGGTAACAGTCAACTTCAAGCACCATTGGTTAGTGGAACAGAAACTTCTGCATTTTGTGGATGCTTTTCACCAGTACGTGATGGATAGAGTAAGATATTCTCCTTGTTAAAGCTTGCATTAAGTAGATTTTGATTTTAATTTTATGTTCAGACCGAACTACATTCTTTGCTGGCCTAATCATACAACATCCCACCTTATACCTAACTGTGCCAAGTGCCTCAACTTTTTATGCAGAGGAAAAGACTAGCTGTTCTTGTCTAATGGTAGTGAATAATGTAATCAACTAGTCAGGGTTTCCATAAGTTTTCACAGAATGTCTTATCTCATATGCATTTGCTAATCCAGGTCTATCATAGTGCATGGCGTGAGATGTGCCAAGGTATTGCAGCAGCATGTTCTTTAGATGAAGTAATTGAAGTACATGAAGCCTACTTGCTATCTATCCAAAGGCAATGCTTTGTTGTTCCTGATAAGCTGGTATTTGTTTTCTCATTTGTTTGGGTGTTTACCAATATTTAGTGTCCACCTGCTGCCTCTTAATTCGTAATATGATGCATATTGGGTTAATTACAGGGGGCACTGATAGCCAGCAGGATAAACACTATCCTTGGATTGGCTCTGGACTTCTACTCAATACAGCAGACACTTAATAGTGGCGGGGCAGTTTCTGCCATTAAGGCCAGATGTGAAATGGAAGTGGATCGCATTGAGAAGCAGTTTGATGATTGCATTGCCTTTCTTCTCAGAGTACTTCTTCTCTCCATATCTTGCTTGTTTTAGAGATTTATCTCAAATTGCTCCTCATTATTAGGCAAAAGCCGCAAATATGAAAATATGGAAATAAGGGACTTGTCTTTGTCTTTTGTAATGAGAAAATGCTGTGAATTTCTCTGACTAGCTTTACCACATATGGCAACAATAACAGGCTTGTAGGTAACAAGGACTTTATATTATATTTGAACCAATTTGTGGTATTACAGGTATTGTCCTTCAAGATCAACGTGGGACACTTTCCACATTTGGCAGATTTGGTGACCCGAATAAATTACAACCACTACTACATGTCCGATAATGGAAACATGATCACAGCTCCTGGATCTGAATCAGTGAAGTCAGGAAAGGCCTTTCCCAGCAGACCTGGGTGATTGGTATTCTACCTTACTTTTCCCTTTGTATCAGAAGATTCAGAACAACAGAAACTATCTGTGTGACTTTATGCTAGTCACGGGTAAATGTTGTGTAACGTGCTAACCTTTCTCTTCCACAAGTTTCGATGTCCAAAGATTGCCTGAAATTTAGGTGCTGATGCTGATATTATTTACCATACTAGCTAAAGCGGGCAGCTTGGTGGTGTTCAAAGTTGTTCCGTGTAGCTACAGCTTGTATATAATCCCTAGTTGGGTGTAATTATATGGTTTTGTGTGCCAAAACACACAAGTAAATGCATGTAATTTATTCTTTAGGGGTCTGCGTTTGAAGGAGGTGTTCTTGCAATTAGTTTTATGTACTCATTTTTGTAATAGTTTTTTACTTGTATATAATGCTAGTGATTATTAGTCCTTGTCAAGCAGAATGGCAAACTCCAAACTAAAAGCAAAGTGCTCTTTATGCATTGAAAAAAGAAAGACAATTCTTCTCTGATAGAGATATCCATAAGTTAAACTAAAAAACAGGAGATTAAAAAGTTGCACAAATTTGGAGTTTCAACATTGCGCCAATTAGGCATTGTTCTTCTCAGCGCTTTTCGGTCCGTTCCCTACAGAAAAAACTTGCTTTAATCCCACTTAACACTCCTTGCAATGCTCAAATGTCAACAACAAAGTTCAAAATCTAAAATCCCTGATCCTAAATCATGACTGAGGACAGAAACAAGCCTACGTGTTAACCGCATTTCAAGCAGCTCGATGGGTATTAGAGACGACCACCATGATTAAGGCATTATAAGTTCAACCGATTTATGACAGCCAATCTGATTGATATGTTGTTGCATATCGCCATACCATTCTTTCGCGCAATGTAAAAACTGTCAAAAACAACTTGTAACTTGAAGATATCAAATAAAGATATCAAACAAGAGCTGCTCAAACTCTGAATGTTTCTAAACAATGAATTATTAAATAAGAAAAATTAAGCTAATACCAGGTTTCTTGGGAGCACATTTCAAGTATGCAAAATGACTATTTCCAAAAAAGAATAAAGAAGGATCATTCTCCACAGCCCTAGTGAGTAGTGAGTAGTGAGTAGTGAGTAGTGACTAAAGATTCAAACTTTTAGGGCAGCTTTGTGAATCATCGTCTCCTTGTGTATTTGATGGCAACTCTTCTCAACAAGGCCAAGCAGTTTCTCCAAGTTGATTGACCATGAATTCAGAATGTCGTTGCTGTCCTTGACTACCTGGAAACATACAATCCCCATTGGTCTGTCTATCTTTGCTACTATAGCCTTGGAGACAACCATATCAGATAGATGCTTCTCCGTTTCCTGAAACCACAATACGTAAGAAGTCAGACCAGAATAGGAAAGTATGGAGTTAGAGTAAGCTTAAATAGTAAAGTATGGAATATATTTATAGCAGAAAAGGGTCAAATAGGTGATAGATCATCAACGTCAATGCGTTAAAAAGGGATTGAGAATTATAGAAAATTAAAGTGGACAAGTGCCCAAATGTAAAAACCTTGAGGTAACACTATGGTCATTTTGCACTGAAAAGAACAGGGAGGGAATGTACATTTCCAAAATCCAAGAATCATTTTGAGAAAGATGCAAACCTTGAGGTTAACATATATAGATAGTTTCTCAATTTTATTTAACCTATTCATCTATTTTACAAAATAGCTGCTATAACACCATACTTGCTGTCAAGGAGCAAGCTTGGCCAATTGAGTGGACATCTTCTAGCTCAACCAACCTAAATCAGTGTACATCTAACACAAGGAAATAAATGCTCATGCATATTCAACATACTAGATATAATTGCCATCAGAATTAATGAGAATTGCTAGCTGGAATGATGATTTAGGCAAGGATTTCCAGAAGATACATCCAATAAGTTGCCTACTGTGTTTGGAAACTGTTCAACATAGAAAAGATAGTGCAAGTACTCTAGTTCGTGAAGGCAGCAAACCTGAATACTGAGGCATAATAAGTCCGACAGTCTCTTCAAGGTGATCTTTGAGTTGTACTTTGAAATAACAAGTATGTTCTGCCAAGAGAGCAAACAAATAAATTAAAAAACTAGTATCATTATTTTCTGAAGGATTGAAGAAAATATAGATAAGCTTACATGTTCAATAACTCTTTGTTTAAGATCTTCAGCAGCTTTCTCGCCTAACGAACCTCCAAGCAAATTCTTCTCATTATCAAATTCACCCTCAAATTCATTCCAAAGATCTGTCCAAAGGATAACCTTTATTGTCACCAGCTGTTTCAATAGTGACCTGTGGCAGCGCATCAAAAGAACCCATAACACAATATCACACACATAATCAGAAACATAACTCCAAATCGAAGAGAACTTCATATTCAGTAAATGACATACTTAAACTTTGGGATTTCATAAAGGTTCTTATCCTCCAGAGTAGAGTTCATAAGGCTTGACTGCATCGGATCATGTGGGGCAAGCGCCAAGTACCAGCAAATTTTCCTCAAAATCTGCACAAGAAAAAACACATATTAGTATCCTTTTAAGGTTCACATGAAAGTGCAACATATTAATAGTGAGGCATTGTTTACCGGTGTCCACTGCTCAGGGTCTTCCTTGACAGATGAGATCTCATAGATAGCCTTATAGCATCGACATATTTCAAGGTAGTCATTGTGGTGCTTGTAGTATCTGAACAAAAGAAAACTCACTAAGGCCCCAAAATACAACCTTCCAAATACTATGTCAAACAACAATAAGAATAACAACCCATTTAAAGGAAGGTGGTAGAAGTGATTTTGAATTGCAGAAAGGATGACAGTTGACGTATTGCGTAAATTTGACAGTAGAAGAAGACCAAGAGAAACAACAGAAAAAAAATAAGGAACCAGACATGAATCGTGTCGTTTAGTTAAGATGCAAATGTGGTTGACGCTAGGGGTGATGAGGTGAAAGAATGTGAAGAGGGAGTAAAGATTATCTATGGCATAGCAACAAGTTTGCAGAAAAAGGAGAAAATTGACCCCTTAGATGATTAGCCTAAAAACATCATGTTTATTTTGGTTCCTAACTTCCAAGCATGCCATTATTCTATTCCTCTCTAGTTTCTAACTTTTCTACACAAGTGTAAGAGAATTCCCAACAATCAATGAAAGAAATCAGGGGATGCACGGAAAACTTTTTCAAGGGCAAGAAGTAAAGTATTACCTCCATATATTCTATGAAGAAGCCAATAATAGATATTCCAAACTCACCGAATCATCAACTCGTAATAGATACGCTTCAACTCTGTCAACGACGGAATATCAGCAGGGGCCTCTTCTACAATATTATCACCTTCCTTAGGTTTCTCCTTTTCTTTTGAAGGATCAATATCAAAAACCCTGGGACTGATTTTTCTGGAAAGGATTTGAGCCCGAATATAGTCTTTACGATCTAAACAAAGACGAACCTGAAAAATGGAATGATTTTTCAAATATCAATTCAACTAGAAGTATAAGCAACAATTACTGCCAGGGGAAAAGGATAAAAGAACCAACTAAGCTGGAAGAACAGAACATACTTGCTCAAGAATAAATGCTATCTTTTCAGTTTTTGCCATAGCACCAAAGGTTTCAACCTACAGTATCACAAATATATGTAATAATAACCAATTATTCAGACTCTTTCTGAAATTAAAGTGGGATAATCCCGAAACATATTTGATGAAGTACAAGGAATCAAACATGTAAGCAACAACACTAGCTTACCGCTATCTCTTGCATCAGCTCAGCAGCTTCATCGATAAGCCCTTGTTGCTCTTTAATCTTAGCAAGTATCTTGATCAACCGTGACCTTTCTACTTCAACATATATCTGTAACAATAAAAAAAGATGACAATGAGACATGAAAGAGCAGAACCTAACTATAAATAAGCTAATTCAGTAATATCTGGTTACCTTCCCAGCAGATACACGATTTAGTGTTTTAATGAGGTCTACACGAGTATGAAGATCAGGTGTTTGATCAATGTAACCCATGGCTTGCTGCACCATCGAGGTCACAGCCTGTGTAGAAAGGGACCTTGTTGTTAGATGCTTAATGAAGGAATGATGACACTGAGACTATAAGGGAGATAACTAACAAAAGGACACTGCAATAAACAACTATGCCATTCAATTCTTCTCTGGTGAATTGAACAACTAAATATTATCCAAATGAATTACTCAAATTTCCTTACAATGCCCACAAAAATCAACAGAATAAACCCAATAGTAAGAATTGAAGTCATTACACAAACAAAGTGCATATCTACTGGAGAATTAAGTTAGGCTCAAAATGCAAACATACTGTGGTCCAAAATGTGACAAGGGATATATATGCCAGCGCAGGACTTGAAAACATTACAACACATAAGGCTCCGTTTGGTAGGGTGTAAAACGTTTTTATGGAAAACGATTTTTCCCTTTTCAATCATTTTAAGTTGTTTGGTTGGGTAAGGGATGGAAAAAAAAAATTCATGACTCCCTCAAAGATGGAAAACCCTTTTCCATTTGAAAGGGAGGGAAACCATTTTTCCTTTTTTCCTCCTTACCTCCCTCTCCTTTCTTCCCCTCAATCTTCACCATCTTCTCTCACTTTCCTTTAAGGTACCAAACAAATGAAAACTAGTTTGAAATTGTATTTTCTCTTAAAATATATTTTTCATGGAAAATCATTTTACAATGAAAATATTTTACGCCCTACCAAACAGGAGCCTAAAAGCAAAAGACAATCTTAGCTGCAACTACAATGAAGACATAAACTAAAAAGGCAACAAACTTTGCAAAAGAATTAAATACTCTAGGCTTCTACTTCCCCTACATGAACCACAATCGCTATTAGCCATACTTGCTCATCTATACTTTTATTAAATCTCCAAGGCAAATCATATCACGCCGCCATGTGTCACATTCTCTAAACATGACAAGGCGCCACATCTACAATGACATGGAGGAAATGCTTTTGCTATATTGATACACAAAATGTTTTTGTTAGGGTTAATTTGAACATGGAACCAACAAGAAATATAGTAGGAAGCTTACCATCTTAGGCTCTTAGCTATACTATTATTTATGCCTTTTAACTCTATTTAAATTTATTTACGTGGAATAGGATTAGTGTAAGTGTATTTATACTATTTTCACATGGTTTATGTTATTAATTTTCTATTTCAACACATGGTGATCGCAAGAAAATTTAATTTGTTACCATTATTGAAAATGGTTTTGAATAATGACTGCATTTTTAATTTGTCCATTTTCTACAAATAATAGAACACATATTTTCGTTAATTAGTCATGAATTGTGTTAGCATATGTGGATCATAGTATCATACCATATACACAAAAAATTTATTAGATATTAGACATGACTTACAAATTTTAACAACTCAAAAAGGGAAGAACACTATTACTTAAAATTGATACGTACTACATACAATACATCACATCCAAATAAAATAAACGATCTCCAGAAAGTTATTAAAAAAAGGTCAAACTCGCATTCGCAACACATGTAAACAATGCGTAAATATTTCGTATATTATCTAACATTGTAACCAGGGCATCGCGCGGGATACACACTAGTTTGAACTTAAAATCGCTGAACCCTAAATATTCAGATTAAGGACGCATGCGCATCCATATGCAAAATTACAAAATTGTGGCACTATAATAATCAGTACTTACATAACCTTCAACGAGGCATCATCCTTTTAGTGATAAAATCATGATATCATCGACTAGAGTAGTAGAGTACAATCTAAGCTAGGCTAACAACTACAAAAAAGATCAAGATTATGAACTCAGCAACCAATAAGATAACCATGGTATGGTGTTATTTTTCAACATAAACACGTTATTTCTGCTTTACATTCTAATAGAAAGCCCTTGCTTCTTTAGGTTTGAATAAAATACATCATACATATGGTTTCGAAACCCTTGGTACTTCATACATGAACTATCTAACAGCAAAAAATATGGATGTATACCTGCTCAAAGCGCTTGGAGAGAGCGACGATCTGGTCATTCAAGGTTTCCCAGGCTTTAGATTGGAAGCATAAATCGAGAATATCACAAGAAGCCTTTCTAGCTCCATCGACATCTCCAAAAAGTCTCATTTGCTTTCCCACATTCAACAATGCATCAATTTGAGCTTCCAGATTACCGCCTTTTTGGTCCTGCATAACAAATTGAACTTAACGTCTAGCAGAAATGGAAATGCACTGAAACCCTAACTAAACCCTAAACAAATTCTGGAATTGGGAATCGATTATGAACAAAAAGAACTTACCGCCATCGCTAATTGTAAAGAGAGAAAACTGTCGTCGGAGATTAAGGGATTTCTTGAGAATCTGAAGAAGAAAACAACTGATAAAAATAACAAGAATTGAAAGAGAAACAAGAAATTTAAGAAACGGAACTTACGTCGTCGTAAACTATGGAGGACGTCCGGAGTTTGTAGAGGGGAATTGCCGAATGAGGATTGAGGATTGAGGATTGAGGATGCCTTGCGAAACAGGTTACTTACCTTCTTTCCGTTTTCTTTCACCTTATAAATACTCCGTACTGTTAAAGTCTAATACGGAGCATATATGCGCATATATACTAAAAGTCAATGGATAACAACTTTTTTTATCAGCTACTGTACTTTATTAGAACTAGGTTAGGTCCCGTGCAATGCACGAATGAGACTAAATATTTTTTCCCTGTTCTGAATAATTTGTTTAAATAAAAATTTTAATAAAATAAAATCAATATTTATCAACAATTTTCGGGAAAATCAGAAGAAATTATTATTTATTTGGATTGTAAAGTGATTAGTGCGATTTTAGGAGTTTAGCGTTCCGACAAAATACTTAAGTTGGGAAAATATAAGAAAAAAACTTATCAGACAATTATTAGTTATCATTTTCTTTTGGAATTGAATAATATCCGTAACTATACTCGTACCCTCCATCTATCCAAATTTTTAGAAATGGTATTGATTTGATAACCATATCAATTATAGTACCCTATTTTCTAGATTGGGTATATAACCGACTTTACAAACTTTTCTATAAGACGGTCTTACAGGAAAGACCGCCTTGATGGCCTCCAACATGCCACGTAATTGCTGACATCAGCCCGTATATATTTTTTAATAAATATATATATACATTTTTCATTTCATTTTCACATTTTCAACCTCAAAATCTGATTCTCTCTCCTCCCTCAGAATTCTGGAATGGCTCTCTCTCCTCCCTCAAATTCTCTACCAAATCTTCGCCGTCGCCGCCGCAGTCGGTCTTCGTCGCCGCCGTGTCATCCTCGATGTTATCGTCGCAAGAATAGAAGAGAGGAATGGAGATGGAGGAGCATCGTGGGGATGGGAGAAGCAGGGAGCTGAGGCGGCGATTTACCTCGCATCAGCGGCGGCCTGCAGCTGTGGTCTCGGCTTCGGCCTCGGCGTCATCGGCGGTGGCTGCAACGCAATGAGAAGCGGGGAGTAGAGCGTCGAATGAATGAGAAGAAGGAGAAGTTGATAACGGTGGTAACGAAGGCCTTCTCTCGCCACCAAGGCCGTCCGCCTCAGCCACCGGATTCCGCCTTCAAAACAGGTTAGGTTTTCTACAATCTGTAGATTTTCATTTTATTTATATGAATTATTATGTTCTTATGCTAGAGTTTTTGGATTTTGATTTTTGATGTAATTAGGTCTTGCGATTTTGTTTTTGATTCGATTAGGTTTTTGTTTCGTTTCGATTGAATTGATTAGGTTTTTGTTGTCAATCCTTTGGGTTTTTGGTGTCGATAAGATTGGATTGTTTAGGTTTACTTTTTTTTCAGCTTATGTGGATGTAATTGATTTGTTCTTGTTTCCGACAGGAGGAGGCTTTGCGGTGGTGGCGGTCTGGATGATGGTTGTGATGTGTTGGTGCTGTGGTGTGATGCCGATTATTGTGATAGAATCGCGTCACACTGTGGATTCGTAGCTGGAAGCACTGGTGTTTTAGGTTTAGTTAAGAATTGTAATGTTTTAGTTACACTTTTTTTATATTTAGTTAAGAATAATTATGTTTTAGTTTTAGTTATAATTCTGAAATAATGATCTTCTCGGTGGAATTGTTGGACAGATTTTCTATGTTTTAGTTATGAATTTTTAAGTTTTAGTCACGATTTTTTTGGTTTTAGTGAAGGTTTTTTGAGTTTTAGTTACGTATTTTTGAGTTTTCATTCAGGGCTTTAGTTATGATTTTTCGAGTTTTAGTTATGATTTTACCAGTTTAAGTTACGATTTTCTTGGTTTTAGTTAACATTTTTTGAGTTTTAGTTATGTATTTTTGAGTTTCAGATAACGAATTTCAGATTTTTAGTTAAGGTACAAATTTTTAAGCATTGAAAATAATTAGTTGAGCAATTGAATCAATTAGTTAAAAATGAAACTAATAAGTTAAGCTTCAGAACCAATTAGTTAAGCAATGTAATAAATTAGTTAAGTAATGTAACATATTAGTTAAACCATGCAACCAATTAGTGAAGCACTAGAATCAATTAGTTATGCACTGGATTTAATTAAGTTATCACTGGAACTAATTAGTTAAGTTTAAAATTCAATTAGTTAAGTTTAAAATTCAATTAGTTAAGCAACGAAATCAATTAGTTATGCAACGAAACCAATTAGTTATGCAACGAAACCAATTAGTTAAGTACTGAACCAATTAGTTAAGCACTGAAACCAATTAGTTAAGCAATAAAATCAATTAGTTAAGCATTGCAACTAATTAGTTAAGATTTTATGAGTTTTAGTTAATAATAAGTATGTTTAAAATCAATAACTATTTGGCTCATAAGTGTAACTATTTGTCTTTATACCTTAACTATTTTGTTATTCAATTAAATATGATTTTTATTACTTTTAGTTATGTTTTACACTAGTTTAGTTAGTACCAAAAAAAATTTGAAAATTTTAATTTCCAAAAAAAATTTGGGAAAAAAAAAATATTTAAGCCTGAAATCCAATTAGTTAAGCTTAAAGTCCAATTAGTTAAGCTTGAAGTCCAATTAGTTAAGCTTGAAGTCCAATTAGTTAAGCCTGAAAAAAAAATCAAAAAAAAAAATTTCGAAAAAAAAAAGTTTCAAAAAAAAAAAGTTTCAAAAAAAAAGTTACATGCTGACGTCAGCACACGCGCCAACATGGCTGCCAGCAAGAGTGCCAACAAGGCGGTCTTTCCTGTGAGGCGGTCTCACACAAAAGTTTCTCAACCGACTTTCAGGTTTATAAGTAATTTTTTGCTATTTTTCTTTTACGAAGTTTCTGTAATAGCTTGCTACGTATATTATAGAAGCAGTAATATCAAAAAAACTGTGAATTTTTTCCATTCCTAATATATATGTTCTTCAAATCAGTAATAATATATACTTTCTCCGATTTTTAATACTCGCAACGTTTGTGATTTTTACACTATTCACCTATTATACTTTGACCATTGTTGGTGATTTATACATAAGATAAAACATAGTCATGTGGGATCTTGTTAGATTCGTCTTAATGTGTATTTTCAAAATTTGAACTTTTCACAATTTTTGCTTAAAGGGAATTAAAGATATTAATGATCAAAGTTGTGCATTGGCATGCGTGAAAGTGACAAACATTGCGAGTAAAAATGATCGGAGGAATTATATTATTTATCCTTGTCGTAATACATGAAATCATAATTTTTTTTTTCATATATACATCTATTATATTAAATAGAAGGAAAAAATAAAAAATAAAAATAAAAAAATCAGAAATATTTTAAAAGATTTTTTAATTAATTTTTTTTAAAAGAAAAAAATACTAAGGACTCACTAGGAGAGCGATTTCCTTCATTATTGTTTAAAGAACGTCAAATTCCCAAAATGCTTCACTTTTTAACTTAATTCCCACCATACCGTCCACGTCAGCATTAAAATCGGTCTTTTTTTTTTTAACCAAGCGGCACTAAACCGCTATCTCAGGTAGCGGTTGACTTAAGTAAACCGCTATCTGAGATAGCGGTTTATAATCACTATTTATAAATGGTAAAAAAAATATGCGCATAAGGTAGGGGTCAAACCTAGGACCTTTTGCTTAGGCAACAGACGCTCTATCCATTGAGCTACAGAGGCTGATGTTGATAAGTTAAATTTGGTAATGTTAATAATTAATATTAAGAATATGGTAAAAAAGAAATAAGTGCGCTAGGTAGGGATCGAACCCATGACCTTCTGCTTAGAAACACACTCTATCCACCACTAAGCTACAGACACAATTGATGTCACAAGAGGTTACTTCTAAGTTATATTTCTATTTAAACTATAATTAATGTTAAAAATAGCGGTTTTGTTTTAAAGCAAACCGCCATCTGAGATAGCGGTTTTGTTTTAAAGCAAACCGCTATCTCAGATAGCGGTTTATAACATTGAACCGCCATCTGAGATGGCGGTTTTCTTTAAAACGAAACCGCTATCTCATATGGCGGTTTAATGCTGAACCGGAAAAAAAAATTACTTCTCTTTCTCCCTTGCTTACGTGGACGGTATGGTGGGAAACAACTTAAAAAGTAACGTATTTAGGGAATTATTGGATCTTTATGCGCGCAATATTGAAGGAAATCTCTCTCACTAGGACGTGACACGTGTCATTTTCATGCGCATATATACTAAAAGTCAATTGATAACAACTTTTTGATCAACTACTTTATTAGAATATGACATTTTGTCTTAGGCGTCTAGCGACATTTCAATTAGCTAGCATCAATACAAAAATATTTCATAATTACTCCTTATTATGTTATTACTCCCTCCGTCTCTTTTTGTTTTTTACGTTTTCCTTTTTGGGTCAAAATGTTCTTTACATTTCCTTTTATATCATCCATAAATGATGTAATATTCTATCAAACTTTGTGTCCAATTATTATTTTAACCAATTAAATCCAAGTCATTTAATCTCTCACACTTTTCCATTAGGACATTAACTTTTTCTAATTTTCCCAATATCAGAATTTTGATAGGAGTGGAAACATTATAAATAAACGTAATTTTCCTCGTTTACAAAAAAAAGTTTGAACAATCTCAATACACATTAATTAGTCGTTAAAACGCGTGCAAAATACCAACCGTAAAAAACAAAAAGAGACGGAGGGAGTAATACTATAATGTACTCCACAAAGGAAGTGTTTTTAAAAATCTAATGCACTACTCCGTATTTTATTTGTTTCCTAATTTATAGAAATCTCGTGCATCAGCACGTACGGGCCTATACTAGTACATATATACTTCCTCCGTTCTTTTTTAAATGACACAATTATTTAGGCACGTTTGCCAATGCACGATTTCAAACATTAATATCTCTAATTGTGGATCGGAAAAAATTATAAAAAGTTGATATTTAAATAATATTTACTGATACGAATCTAATAAGACCCACACGACTATGTTTTTTCTTATACATAAACCACAAAATGAAGTTAAAGGTGTTTGTGTGAATAGTGTCTAAAACCCCATTGTGTCATATAAATAAGAACAGAGGAAGTATATACTAAGTATGCATATAAAATCGAGTGTCACGTAAATAATTAATTATGTACCACATAGATATTTAATTAATTAATCTTATATATAAAGGGGAGTTTTTTAAAGAGATTTCGGAGCGTCACATAAGAAAGTCTAGCCATAAAAATGGAATATCAATTATTTTTTCAAAAAAATAGTAAATAGATAAATATGGTCAAAAGATAAAATTCATTTCATAATATTTTAAGATAAAAAAAAAAAAACCAATAGATAGTGTTTTGAGAGAAATATAGTACTGATTTACCACGTAAGATTGCTTAAAAGTAGTGGTGTATCAACCTACACCTCCAACGCTCCAACATAACTCCAACATAATTTTACAAAAGGCTATTTAACGGGATTGTACTTTGTATCAAATTAATAAGATGATATATAAACCAATAGTTGATTAACAACATCATCTCTTTTGTTTGTTTATATAATTTAATTAAGTTTGTTGGTTGATATAGTCCCTTGAGACTTCCATCTAATCCTTCATTTCTTTTAAATGTTACTAACTATAATATGTTCACTAGTTATACTCGGTCGATTATATATTGTATTGATTTTTGTAGGTTTTATTCGTAGGAATGATCTACGTACTCCAATACTCCATAGTTAGGTGTGTTCTTTAATTTTCTTTTTAACATATTACCAAAACATATAGTTTTAATTGTTTATTTTTTTTCACTTTTGTGTGCATATATATCAATAAGGTTTAACCAATTACAAAAGGTTCAAATTAGGTAGGAGTACAAGTTACAATAGCGAGTATTCTAAAGGTTCAAATTATAATAAAAATAGATACAATTACCATATGGAGTGGATATAATCGTCAAAGAAGAAAAATAGAATGAACACAGAAAAAAATACAATTACTCTCTTTTAAAAAATAAAATAAGATAGAATTACAAGATTGAGTTTTCTCAACTGCAAAATACCATAGGGAGTCGATAGAATAATCAAAGAATAAAAATAGATAAATACCATTTGGAGTGGATATATAATAGTCAAAGAATAAAAATAGATAGAACCCGGAAAAAGATACAATTATTCCCTTTTTGAAAAATAAGATAGAATTAGAATAGTGAGTTTTCTCAAATGCAAAATACCATAGGGAGTGAATAGAATAATCAAAGAAGAAAAATAGATAGAACAACATACGCATAGTAGTGATCATTCTATACAATTACATAGATATGCATATTCGTAATAGAATAAACTTAAACCCCCAAAACAAAACCCAAAGACACTAAGCATTGGGTCACGTTGGTGTGGGTTTGTTGACTTTGGGTAGCATTAGGTTTCTCACGTGGGCCATATATAGGGCTGTCAAAAATTGACCCGATCCGAGAAACCGACCGACATCCGAACCGAATATATCCGAGAACTAGAGGCTCTTGAAACCGAACCGAACCGATCCGACATTGATCCGAAATCCGATTTGACCCGTAAATCAAAGACCCGAACCCGATCCGCTAACAATCCGAGGAGACCCTTGACCCGATTAGTATCCGATTAGTTTTAACCGAACCGAACCCGCATCCGACCCGGTAGCAATCCGAAATCCGATTTTACCCGATAACTACTCGACTCGACCCGACCCGATAAAACCCGATATCCGATTTAACCCGGATTGGTGTTGACCCGGTCTGAATGAACCCGTAACCGACTTTCAACCAAAATTTGGACCGAGGGAGTAGAATTCTAAAAAATTAGTATTTGACATCTAATATTAGAATTATAAAGTGATATGAATTTGATAGTGAACTCGAGAGCTACTCGATCCATACAACATAAGAATCTTGCCAACCTGATCTTAGCCCGAACCACAAACCGCAAACTCAATCTGTAATAGCCCCGATCGGAGGTGCGACCAGTCCGAACTTGACCCGAACCCGAGACTCACGATCAAACTTAACCCTAACCCGAGACTATATCCGATCTAGACATGACCCATTCTCGCTGTAAATCAGTTAAAATAGTAAATGAATCCGACATACACCCGAATTCGAGACTTATCCGATCCGGACACCACCCGTACCCCCAGTAAGCCGGTAAAAATAACAACTGTATCCGACATACACCCGAACCAAATTAAACCGATGCAAAACCGTTTTAAACCCGAACCGGTTCAAACCGAACCCGAGATTTAACCGAACCGAAATTACCCGAACCGAAACCGACTCGAAACCGAAACATCATATTAACCGACTTCATCCGAAACCGAAGTTTTCCGAACCGATCCGAATTGACCCGGATAGAAACATTAACCCGACATTATCTGATTTCGACAAGACCCGAACCGTTTATAATCGATCCAAAACCGATCCGATGACCCGATTTGACACCCCTAGCCATATAGGCCAAGTCCATAAGTAGTTAAGGACCATAACTTTCCAATTTCTATCTTAGGGCGTAAAGGAATTGAAAAGTGATTACAAGTCTAATTAGTCTAGGAATAGGATTTATATAATTAGCTTGAATTTGCAACCACGAAAGAAATTTGTAATAGAATTTTATTTACATTAGAATTCTACTTGCATTAAACAGAATACATGAATAACTAATTCGAGTTTTACCATTATTGAACTAACCATTTCATAACTCCGTTTTCCTATGAATGCCTTAGAGCAACATAAATGGAATCTTATCTTAAGACTTTTCTCACATGTCATGTCAGCTTTCCACCAATATTTAATTAATTAATTTTTTTTAAATACTTCTTCAAACTCGTCCATATTTAGATCTTCAATTCTCCCCTCAAACTCATTTAAAACATCTCAAATAATACAATATCATAACTTTTTAATTATTTAACTCATACATCTATACTAATCTATTAAAAGGCGTTGTGGAAAATGTATATGCAGCTACTATAGTTATATATTGAGCAATCCTATAGTTATATATACAAGTATTTTGGTCAAATATTGAGCTCAAGAAAAACCTACAACTTTAATTATTCAATGTAACAACCGGGGCATCGCCCGGGCCACACACTAGTTGAGTATTAAGTTGAGTCTTAGTTTTTCAAGACCCAATTCAAAACTTTGTTAAAACTAACTCACTTCAATGCTACAAACTGACATGTTTGATATTAAGACTACGTGAGTCATATGCCATGTCAGCAAAATTCAAGTCTTAAGACTTGGCACTGATGTTGCTCTTATACATAAACATTTTAAATATTAAGAACACAATTATACTCCAACTTGAAAAGGAACCTATTTTAATTTTCAACTAGTGTGTAGCCCTGGTGTTGCTCCGGGTTTTACTTTTAGTGGGGTTTACTTTTTGTAAAAATGTGCCCATTTTTAAAGATTGTATTTTACATTCATATGGGAAAATATAACATAAATTGTAGCTAGTTAAGATGGTAGGAAGTGAAACTTTAATCCATGAGGTTTGATGTTCGATCCTTGCTACATGATTTTCTTGGTTGTCAATAACATGCCATGATGCATATTAGTGATGACGTGGCGTAATAAGGAGGAGGCATACGTGACACATATACGTTTTCATAAACGCCTTTTAATATATTAGTATAGATAATACATAAAATATTTATAAAAAAATACTATTTGTATACGATGATATGATAAGACAAATATGTACGAAAATTGACAAAGTTGCACGGGCTTCAATACTAGTTACTAATATATACAACTAGATTTAAACCCCGTGCGATGCACGGGTTAAATTCTTTTTTTTATGAGATTTTTTTTTCAACTTAAAGCGATAGTTAGAGCAATTATTGTTTTTATAATCAATGAGTATGATAGTTTTAAAGGATCTTTACTTATCTATTAAAAAAATTCTAAATTTATCTCTTATTATTTTTTACCTGGTCTTTATGTATCTATTTTTATTTTTCTCTTATTATCTTTTACTAAGTTTTATTTATCTTTTAAAAAATTTCAAAACTTATCTCTTACTATCCTTTACCGGTTCTTTATTTATCTATTTTTATTTTTTAATAAATCTAAAATAATATTATTATTTGATGACATGGAAATCCCACGTGGCGCTCCGAATGCTCTCCAAAAATTTCTCCTTTATATATATATATATATATATATATATATATATATATATATATATATATATATATATTAGATTCCATCCAAAATCAAATACTCTAATAATTATAAAGTAATTATAAAATAAAATTCAATCCAAAATCAATCAATAATTTGAACTAATAAATTATACTCCGTAGTAAATAATAAATAATAATAATAATAATAATAATAATAATAATAATAATAATAAAACTTTTGTTATTAATGTTGAAACTTATTGGAACTGATAAGAACTTATCTGAATTTATTGGACCTTAAACTTATTTATTTTAAGAGAATAGAACGACCCCTAAGAGAATCTTCAATGGTAAGCTAATTTGACAATTAGCTTGTTATGCCACATAAAATTTCAAGCTATTTCATTGTCTAGCTAACTTGTGCTCCAATAGCTAGCAACTAGCTTGTTATTTAAATTGGTCTCATTTTTCCCACTTGTCAATTAATTAATTGGCAACATTTGAGAGCTAGTTGTCAAGCAAATTAGTTTGTTTCAGCTAATTTGCTTGGCCAAGCTAATTTATTGTTTTCACTCCAATGGTCTAGCTATTAGCTTGAAACTTTTATAAATTTCAAGATAGTCTCTAGCTACAACCATTGGAGATGCTATACATATTTATCAATTAAGAGAAATGTGAAGTATTGACAGATGGACCACAGGAATAGAGATGGTGAGGGTAGGATAGAAGGTATAGATGTAAGTTGCTGATACTAAACAACAAAAGTGGCTGTAGTTTAGTGGTAAGAATTCCACGTTGTGGCCGTGGAGACCCGGGCTCGAATCCCAGCAGCCACATTTTTTGAACTCCGTAAAATATTTTTTTGAAGGGAATCCGAATCATAATCCTTTTATAAAACTACTCCGTCTTTTGTTTCTTCGTTTACACACCCGAAAACTACCAAAGACCGCAGATTTTCTTGTTCACTCTCTTTTTTTCTCTCTCCTCCGCAAACCTCTGATCCGGGTTCGTAGATTCAGCTTCAGCTTATTCAAAAGGTATGACATTTATGATCGATCAATCAATCAATCTTCCCTTTAATTTGCATTTATCTAAACTAAAAGTTTTGTATTTTGTGTTTTAAAGATCTATTTTCTTAATCTTTTTTTTTTTGAATTCATATTTCGAAGTATTTATTTATTTAATGTTAATTGTAGTTGAGTTTTGGCGTATAATGTTGATGGGATTTGTAGTTTTTAGGTAAAATTGTCGCTTTCAATTGCAGTTTTTTCAATTTTTTCTGGGATTGTCGTGATGTACAGGAAATGACATCGTGAGTGATGGGAGAGAAAGTATAAGAGAATTGAATTGGAGTAGAATGACACAAACAAATAAAGGGTCACATAGCGGAGTGGATATCGCATTAGACTCCGAATCTAAAGGTCGTGGGTTCGAATCCCACTGTGATCACCACCTTTTTTTTTGTTGCTATTGATTTTATTTTAGAAATGGAATTCTTGATTTTGATTGACTGTGGGCAGTGGCGGACCTTGAACGGTTTTATGAGGGGGGCCGGTAGAAAAAAAATTAAGCAATATGCTATTTAATTATACAATTATGCTCAAATTTTAGGGGGGCCGTAACTAAAATAAACTACAAAATTTTTCGGCCGGGGGGCCAGGCCCACCCCAGCCATACCTAAGATCCGCCGTTGACTGTGGGTTTGGGGGTTTTGTGTGGGCGATGAAGGACACCAGTAAAATGGTTTACTTATTCAGTAGGATTTTTAGATGGGAAAGCATATTGAGTTAATATGATGTAGTAGAAGTCAATCTCCAATGTTTAAAAGATAATGTGGGCTGCATTTCGAATGTTAAGCTGGCCCGCCCTGCTGTCCTGTGATTCTTTAAAGGTTTCAACTTTGTTTCTTTGAATTTGAAGTTGTAGTGCTAGGTTTTTTTCTTGGACATTTTTGAGATGAAAACATAGCTATTGAGATTGTTGTTTGGCAATACAAGAGTGAATTCACCTCTTTGCTTCGAGGCTACTCCATATTCTTAATGTGAATTGAGTAATTGACTGAGGTTATTTTGGGTTTGTGGAGGTGAAGGACACCAGTAGAATGGTCTTCATTCAATAGGCTTTTTAGATGGCAAAATTTCAAGGATGATTCTGTAAAGGTTTCGATTTTCTTTGTTTGAATTTGAAGTTGTAGTATTTTTTTTTCCAATACAAAGTGAGAACCATTATATTACACGGCTACAAGAGCTCAAAATAAAGAGTCCACCAAATATATTATATATACAGAAATTGGTTGAGAGACTAAGTCTACAACCCTATTAACGTCCGCCAAAAACTTGTCAAAAGAGCTACAACTACCCTTGCTTATCACATTAGCTAACAAACTAGCAAAAGATCCATTGATGCCCAAGGGAAGAAGGTAGCTGAAAATATGCTGATGACGAAGGATGTGTTTTTGGCACCTCTGCATCTCCTGAAGTTGTAGTGTTAGGTTATTATTGGGCATTTTTAGATGAAAACGTAGCTATGAGATTGTTGTTTGGCAATACAAGAGTGTACTAGCCTCTTTTCTTTGAGGCTACTCCACATGCTTAATGTGTAACTAGACTAAGATGTTGCCAAGTGTATGCATGGTGTTGTCGTGTAGCTATCTAGACTAGCTTATGCTAAGGGTTTAACCGTTTAACAATGAAATTTCTTAGTAAACGTTTCGAGGTGACTATTTGATTTAAAAAACAATTACATGGGTTTTCTTTTTTGACAGTGATCTTTGTGAAAGTTTGTATTGTCAATGTTCGGGACAAAATAGTGTACTGGTATAAGTTCTTATTGCCTCGCAGTGCCACACTTGCCACTTTGCCAGAAGCAGTGACTATTTTTTAGACCACCCCCGGTGTGTAAGTGTGTTAGCTTGTGATTTAGACCCAGTTCATCAAGAAGTAGCAATTTGTCTTGAAGAGCTTTTTGGAAATGTTTGGGATAACATTCATGTGGTTTACGCTTGGTCTAAGTTTTGTATAACTTTGTACCAGAATATATACTTGATATATCTTGTATCTTTATGTCATATTTTTGAAGTCCATGTACACAAAGAGCTTATCATGGGTGGTCTCATTGGATCTTTGACCAATAACTATTTTTGAAGTCCAGAACATCTATTTATTTCCTTTGGTTATGATGACCTAGTATGAGATGTTATTGGTATACGATTGGATTTCCGAGTCTCCTTTTCCTAGTCAATCATCTGTAATTGGACCAAATAGTTGATGATCAAATTGATGTAGAATATTGAATGGTCACCTTCAATTTTTTTTTTTTTACTTTCTTCTGGTAACTTCTTAGGCAAGAGGAGAAGAGGGGAGATGGGGTGAAATTTCTGTATATTTTCTTTCTTTTTCACCTTTTCAAGTGCATGCTTAGTATTGCTACTATCACTGAATTCCTTTTTATGGTCCAATTGCAGATGATTGACGATCAGATGCTGGGATTTTTCGCCAATTCTATTGGAATCAGCTTGTTCATGCTTATCATTGCTTACCATTATGTAATGGCTGACCCCAGATACGAAGGCAACTGAAGAAATATAGGGTTTATGGAGGCGCCACTCAACCAAACTTATAATATAATGTGTTGTAGATGATGTTTTATCGACAGTTAGTGGTCATATAGAATGCATATACTGTCATGTAACCTTTGGCAGATGACTATCTTCATAGATGAAATCATAAAAACATGGTGACTCCTTCCCTGTTATCTCTATTTGATGTACTCCGTACAACTAATGTCTGTGGCTGAAAGACTCGGACTCAAATAATGCCCTCTTTTTTTTGACGTAAGTTTTAATCAAGTTCATACGATAACTAAAATGAGCGTTACTAGCTCTTACAAACCAGAACATAAAGTAATGTTTTGTAAAAGGTTGTAACTTGCATGCTTTGGGGACCTTGATTGTTGGTGAAGACTGAAGACCATCAAAGGGCATTTCATACACTTTGTTGCCATCTCACTACGAGTCTATGATTTGAGGGAGTGTAAAATTTGTAGTGGTAACTTCGTAAAGAAACTATTTCATACTTGTGGAGTTGTGGGATTGAACTGTCAATGGAAGTGCTTGAAGAAAGGCAAAAGAATCTTGATCAAAATGCAGACAACCTAATAAGCAATCCCAATGTTTGTATATAATTGTACTCTGTATAAACTAATGAGGTCTTAACGTTAGTAGCAAAGTCTGATGAGTGATAATCTATGCATGGTATTGGTAGGTCACAAGTTTGGTTTCCTCATCCAATTTGTAATTTGTAATTTGTAATTTGTAATTTGTAATTTCTTTGTGACCCATTTGGACAATATAATAATAATCATAAGGTGTTCTTAAAATTTGCAATTGTATTATTTTCATAGTTTCTAAATGCAGAAAATCAATTTCTTTGTGCAAATTTTGAAAACTCACAACTACCCTTATAAATCCTTATTAAATATTTTTTTTTAAAAAATATATCAAACTCATCATTGTCTTCCTATGTTTTTGCACCAGTGCCGCTGAAAGTGAGATCAAAACCATTAATATAACAAACCAAAACAAACCATTTCCATGGCAGGCTTGGTCTTGAGAATTTGGCCATTATTTTGGGTATTCTATGCGTACCCTTACATTCCTTTGACTCCTTGTTGAAGATGGTGTTATTGGATTTTGCAGTTATGGGAAGTTCCGTACTCTGAAGCTGATAGTACGGAGTATTTTTTTTAATTTAATATTTTTGGGTATTTTAGTCATTTCTAGTTTTGTATTAAGAAATTAAATTCTGTATTTAGCAACACCCATTGTTTTAGCAAGCAATTAAAACCATCCGCATGTGTCCATAATCTAATTGCGAAAATTAATATCGATACTCCCTCCGTCCCGGAATACTTGACCTGTTTTCCTTATCGGGTCGTCCCTTAATACTTGACATGTTTCTAAAAATGGAAATATTCTAACAATATTATATTATTTCTCACTCCACCCCTATTAACCCACCTACCCCCTACTCCATACAAAAAATAATTAAAAATTCAACCCCTACTCTCCCCCAACCCCACCCCTTTCCACATTTCCCACTAACTACATTAAAATAATACCCCACTATCAACTACTATCTATTAAATTAAATAAGTCAATTCAAGTCCCTTAAACTCTGTGCCGGTCAAACCGGGTCGAGTATTCCGGGACGGAGGGAGTATTTCTTTCTAAAAGTTTATAAAAATAATAATAAAATAAAATAAACGAAAAACAGCCGCATAAATAGAGAAATTGATTTTCTTTTACACTATTTTTTCTAGGAATTATTTCAATGAAGTATCTATACCTAGTATTTAAAAAAGAAAACCATAGACCATTAGAGGACACGTGTCACCATCTTTCATAGATCATTAGATACATGTGTCACTTCATCTTTCGTCCATAATTTCCTTTTTCAAATTTTTCATTTTGTTATACGAAGTATTTTCGGATTTTTCACCAAATGCCCTCGAGGTTTACTTTAATGCACCAAGTACCCCTAAACTTTCCAAAATGCACCAAATACCCCTGACATTTAAAACAATATCATCAAATACCCTTATTGACCATTTTCCGTCTATTCCGTTAACTTTTCCGTTAACATTTCTTTTCCTCATTTTTCTTTATTCTTTCCCCTTCCCATGGAAATCTTTATCCTCTTCCTCAACTTGAATCCAAATCATCAATTATCCACCAATTTCTTTAAATGTCGCAGCCATCCACTACTATTGTTTGTTGCTAGCCAGAAATCTCCACCCACTATCCTCTTTCTTCCGATCTGCATTTTCGGTCTCCTCTCTTCTTTTCTCTTCCACCCATCCTTGTAGTGAAGCCCAAACCCAAAATTCGTCGGGATTTTTTGAGCAAATCCAAAGCAATTTCGCACAAAAAAAACTGAATTGTATATCGAATTATATACTTAATGAGCTTTAATTTTCATCTGGGTATCTCGAATTTTCTCTTGAAATTTCAACAATGGTGATGCAGATTTCTGGGATTCAAAAGGAAAGAAACCAGATTAAAACTTGTGATATGATGCAAGTTGTGGTGCTTGGAAAACCCGAGGTAGCCGACTGTGAGCACCCAAAAAAATCACCGAACATTGTAGCTTAAACCTAGCAAAAAATCAATTTGATTCAATTGGGATTTTCGTCAATTTCACTTTTTTTTGTTGATCTGAAAAATTGATAAATTTTGACTTGGATATGAGAAAACTAGGTACGATTGAAGTAATGATCGGTGGTTGAGGGATGGTGTTCAAATGTCGGAAGCGGCGGAGCCGTGGTGGTTGGATTTGGTGGTTTGGGGAAATTGGTTTCAACTAATAGAAATTAGCATTGGTCTAAGGGATGCAGTTGGCCGACGTATGTAGCAAGCAAAAAGGGGGAGGGGTTGGTCTGGATGTGGAGGTTCGAGTTTTGACAATGGTGGATAAGAAGAGGATGATGATGATGGCGTTTAGCAGAGGACAAAAGTGAAGAGGAAGCCCAACAGATGTTTTGGGTTTTTTTTTTTTTTTTTTTAAAGATAATAGTTAATTAATTATTTTAGGGGTTTAATTCATTTAATTAAGGTTTAATATTAGGATTAATAGAGAAATGGGTTGAGTAAGGGCAAAAAAGTAAACACACGCTAACGGAGACTTAACGTCTGTCAGCCTCAAGGGTATTTGATGATATTGTTTTAAACGTCAGGGGTATTTGGTGCATTCTGGAAAGTTTAGGGGTACTTGGTGCATTAAAGTAAACCTCGAGGGCATTTGGTGAAAAATCCGAAGTATTTTACATCTTCAACCCCCTTCATCTTCCTCATTCAACATCAATTCACCATTTAGTTTATGTATCGGATTTTTCATGAAATACCCCTCAATTTTCACGAAATTCACCAAATGCCCTTCGACTTTCAAAAATTCACCAAATGCCCCTCACAAACGACTTAATACCCAGAGTACCCTTACACTTAACGGACGTTAAGTCTCCGTTAGCATGACTTTACTATTTTACCCTTATTCCATCACACATTTCAATTTGCACTCCCTCTCTTCTACTTTTAACTCCCTAGACCCCCAAACTCTCTCACGAAGAAGAAGGGAGGAGGAGAAGAAGGGCGCCACCACCGCCGAGAAAGATCCGGCTGAGAAGAAGCCAAAGGCCGGCAAGAAGAAGAAGTGGGGAGAAGAAGGTCGCCGCCGCCGCCGAGAAAGGTCCGGCTGAGAAGAAGCCAAAGGCCGGCAAGAAGAAGAAGAAGAAGAAGAAGAAGGGAGGAGAAGAAGGTCGTCGCCGAGAAAGCCTGCCGAGAAGAAGCCCGCGGAGAAGAAGAAGGTCGCCGTTGGAGACAAGAGCGTCGATACTTGCAAGATCTACATCTTCAAGGTTCTCAAGCATAGATTGAAAATTTTCAATTGGGTATTTTCCCAACATAGATTGAAATTTTAAATTGGGTATTTTTGAAAACCAATATTGTTGGTTTAATCTGTTCAATATTGTTGTCTTGTGAGGTAAATTAGTTAAAAAATCGCGTGTTTCATTGAATTTAACTCTGTTTTTGTTAATGGGTTTGCTATAATTTTGTTGAATTATGACTGGAAGGTGGCGATGTTTAGGCACAATGGACAGTCATTAGTTGTTAAGTCTGGAGTACACTGCTGCAACATATACACAGCTTTGGATGGGCCAACCTTGTAAAGAGATTGGGGGCAGATGCAGGAAAGAGGAGGCCGAGCATTATGTGATTAAATAACTTTAATTAAATGTATGATGATAGTGTTAAAAGAAAATTCCTTTGCCCTTAATGTGTACAGTTAGACGCTTTTAGGCTTCACCCTCGCCCCCTTCATTTTCTTAGTGGTCTTTCCTCCTTTTGCTTAGCTTATTATACTTCTACTTTCTTTTTGTGTTCCGGTCATATATAATGCGAGCATCACTGCCACCTTTGTATATCTGGTGCTCTGCCATGTCAATGTTGTGTTCTCGTAGCACTATAGTCTCTTATCTCTACTTTAAGTCATTTGGTTAGAGTTTGCGCTACGCAGTAGTTATCATTTAGCAGTTAGCGGTGATGTAATCCTTTCGAAATACAGAGTAATTAGTCCTGTCTTATTTTTCTAGCCAAATTCATTATTTTCTCTTTGTTATCATATGAAGTATGCATGTGTGTAGTTACGAGATTGCTTAATGTACTCCTTGTGTATAGTTGATAATCACATACGAATTACAATGTAATCTGTATTATGATTGGATTTATTGATGTTTTTCCGCCTTCATGTAAGTCTTTGTTTCATATCACTCCTTATTGAGTCTACACTTCAAACAGATTGTAAAAAGATTACATTGTGAAAATTCACTACGTACCTTTATAGCAAAAAAATTCGTATCACTTGCAGTTCAGACTGATAAATTGATCATCATAATCCGCAATAACTCTGCAAAATGTTCATGGTTCCCAGTTATGTTTAGCCTATTTGCAATGACAAATTTACACAATAATGTTTCAAGTGTATATAGGAAGATTAAGGGCCCAAGGTTTCGTGCTAACACAAATAAATCTTATTTCAAATTAGCAACTGTCGAAATGTTTTAGAATTAAGACTAGCAAATTTTTTGTTTGGTACTTTGTGATGAAACTACAACAAAACAATTTGGTAACTACAGTAAACACTCAAAATAGGGTTATTTATACTAACACAATAAGCAACGACTATTTTTCAATCCCAAAAACTAGCCGTTGGGCTTCAAAAAGGTAATTTTTAGATTTGGACATTTGGTGAATTATGTTTTAATTTAGGGGCATTTGGTGAAATAATTTACAACATAGGGGCATTTGGTGAATTAGAAAGTAGGCTAACGGAGGACTAACGACGCGTCATTAGTAAGGGTAGTCTGGGTATTATGTTAAAGGTGAGGGGCATTTGGTGAATTTCTGAAAGTCGAGGGGCATTTGGTGAATTTCGTGAAAATTGAGGGGTATTTCATGAAAAACCCGTTTATGTATTCATTCAACCTATTCCCCTCCATCTCCCTCTTTAACACTCAATATTAATTCACCATCTAATTTATATATATTTCAATTTTAAATTTAACTCAAATATAAATCATATATTCCCACTAATTAAAATCACAAACCTTCAATAAATTTAACAGTTTAAACGACGGCTTAATAACCACTAATATAATTGTCCGTTCAAAGAACAAGTTCAAAAGCTAGTTGGATTTAACATGAGGTAGTATTCTACCTGCAATTAGTGCAATATACCCACATTTTTAGGAAAATGATCTCCTTTTGGGACTATTATGAAATAATTAAAACTCGGCACACATCCCATTCACTCTTCCAAGTTCCAACAATTATTAGGGCAACTGAGAATATTCATCAGTGCAGAAGGCATATACTGATATACTATCCCTTTGAAATTAGCTTGTGCTTCACATATTCACAAGATTACTAAACCAAAAGAACCATTCATTTCACATGAAGCCAAAAAAGCCAAAACATAAACGTGGTGTGGAACCTGCATGACTTTATTTCGGAAGCAACCATACTATCTGGAACAATTTGATCTCCAACTTGTTCCACTGTCTACAATTTCTATACAATACATGAAAGTATAACTTGAATTGTGTTCATCACGAAAGCGTCAAAAACAGGTGATGGTTTTACAGGCTACCAGCCACTTGTGTACAACTGTATGCCTTCCAGATTATGAAACCGAATAGTCAAAAGAATGTATAGCAGCACAAGGAGAAGACCGATAGCAATGCTTTTCAGTACCTTGTCACACTTGATAAATTCAAAGTCATCAGAGCAGTAAGCAGAAACAGAAGCAGAAGCAGAATGGGGTGAAACATTCTCAGCTTCATATACTATACTAGGTCCAACCACAGTCTTCTCTTTACCAACAGATTTTGAGCATTTTGGGCACGAGCAATCACCGCCAAGGAAAGAAGGAAGCGTCTGAAGATGCTCTGACAAAAACTTTTGGTAGTCGTCCCCAAATATTCGAAGTTTCCGCCTCGTAGCTGGTCTCAACACCTGGTAAGAAAACAAAACACTAAAGTTACTCAACTGCAGATAGTTACTACTCAAAGGTAAGAAACTAGGCCGGAATTCAAAGTAGTTGCCACTTGTTAATCTCTCATTTATAGTTGCCATGATTATCAACTTTAATGCAAACTTATCATTACCCCAAACTGCTGAAAAGATTCTTATATAGGATAAGGGGAACATGCATTCTTAATCTTTCAACTATAGAAGCAAATTCCAATAAAACCCTTGATCAGAATAGTGCTTCTATGACCTAAAGTCTTTCACAATCAATGACGGTTTTTACAACAGTAGACAAGAAAATGCCCGCTTATCTATAAACAGAAAGGGGAATGTATTCCCCATTTCTCAGCTGATGACAAAACTCATTCCAAATGCCAATTCGCAAATTCAAATTATATGGCATATAGGCTAGTAACCTTTTTAAATCCCGATCTTTGTACTTTCTCCATATTGTCAGTAGAATAAGACTGACTAAAGCTGTATAACTCATACAGCTTAATTTGCTAATCAAATATAACCAAGATGAGTCCTCCTGTTTCTTTGAAGGTCTCACTAGACTATAGGCCTTTTCCATCCCCACCCTCCAACCCTGAGGTAGAGCAGTGGAATTGGGAAGAAGACGCAGTAGCAGCAAAACAATCACACCTTTTGGTACCATTTGATTTTCACCTTATTATCTTATCTTATCTTATTGGCCATAAACTTATCTTATCTTATTACCCCTTATCTTATAATATATTATCTTATCTTATACTTCGTATTATCTTATCTTATTGGCCCTTATTGTAAGTTATAAAATGGTGCCTTTTGAGCTTATTGACCCTTTATCTTATCTTATCTTATTAGACCCGGACTAAGTGAAAATAAGGTCAACAAAATAGAGCTAAATTGTCCTTCGAGAAGAATATACAAATACTAAATCCCTGGAAATCCTAAATATTGTCGGCAAAAGTATGCGCATACTTGCAAAATTAATTGGTTCAATTGATGGTCGGCATAAAGTTTCAAACCAATCCCTTGCCACTGATTGTAAGAAATTTCTCAGAACAGTTCAAGCATCCCCCTAATTCAGATTTTAATAATGTGACAAGTGTCTAATAATAACAATAGAAATCATATTTGCAGAAAACATGCAGAAAAAGACAACAGCTTGAGCAAAATCTGAACAGCTCACCTGAAAAAGAGTTTGTGCAATAACACGAGCAATGGGAGGCAACCGCACAACAAATAAAGCAGCAAGCCTATTCGGGTAATGGTCTTGCAAAAGCACAGCACAGGATCTCATCATGTGTACTGGGAAACCAAACGGACTCAACCCTTGACAGTCCATTAGCACTGTGATTAAAGGATCTTCAGCACGAACCAGGTGGAGAATCCCATATTCTATCTGAGAAACTAATCAAGAAAAAATATGTTAGCAATCAAATTCAATCTGCCCAAAAAAACTGACCAAGTAAAGTAAATTGGGATTTGTCAATCAGCACACTAAATACTGCCTATGTTCCACGATGTCGGCATAACTTCATTACATATCGTACGATTTTAGTGTCAAAATAGTTGTCAGCCTTCATTCCATATTTTTTCTGTCTTATTGTGCACTAGGAAATCAAATTTGGCCAGTTCAAAATGTTTCGGAGTAAAACATTTGGGATGTCGTAAAAAGAATCCCCAACAACACATTAATGGCAAGAGGAAGTGTTATTAATTTTTGTTTGAGTTAAAATAGGTCAACTAGCTACAAGTGATGGTATTGAAAGAAAGATACAGCATGATAAAGTCAAAAGGATATTTTAAGTTGCAACCAGTATTATTTACACAAAATATGGATATCAAATACAGGTATGCATTTGAGTTTCCAATACAATAATTCCAAAACGTAAGGACGCAAGAGCACTGTCAAAAACTTGGACGCGCAAGAGAAAAATGCCATTTAAAAGAAACATATATTTCAAGATTGACTTCATAACATCAAAGGTATAGGAGAAGAAAAACTAGGGAGTGAAGAAAATGTACAATGCTCGAATCAAGGTGGAAAAGAAAGTAAATGAAGCAAGGAGCTCCCATTTCTCATGTTTTTTATTTATTTTTGTCAACAAACAAGCACATAGTGGAATAAATCAGACAAAAAAGGCAAACTCAACTTGTCAGTTGTCAGTGGTATACAAACATAAGAAAATTTTCTTCGGGGTCAAAACTAATTCTCAACTATGAAAAAAACCTTGAAACTTGATAAGCATCATGAAACAAAAATATTTTGTGCTACACAATAATAAGCATCATTATGTTTTGAGTGCATACCAACTACTTCAGGCAAGCGATATCTTTCCCCAGACATTATATAAGAGCATGCAGATTGAACTCGAATAATTAAGCAAGGGTGCCTCTTAACATCACATCCATGCCAAAACACCATCTCCGACCACTCTTCAAGCTCTTGCACTGACATAAACCTAAAATTTCGCCTCCAGTTGATTGTTCTTTTGACTGAAGAGAAGAAGCTTGAGAAATCACCATTTGCAACATGATATAATCTACGAAGATCATCCTCAGTAATCCTGCAGAACGGTCTTATCAACTTTTCTGTACAATAATTTTTTGTAAATAAAATCATGCCATGAGTAGTATCTCTCCCTGAGAGTAACACAATGAAAATGATGCATACAGACTAAGATATAACTTCAGAATCATTAGCAAAGGTTATTAGTGTCCTATTAAGTTCCTAATTTATGAGATTGCCTAGTTTTCTTCCAAAATGAAAGAAAGTAGTAAAGACAACGACAAATCATTAAGTTTTTACTCGCAGAAACTCACAAGTTTTTATACCAACTAACTATAGACGAAAACATTCATAAAAACTCAAATTTCTACAGACTAAAATACTCACAATATTTTGGATTAAAAACAAAGGATGCTTATAAATAAAATATCAACCAACAAGGAAATCTTACTCATATATTCTACCCAAAAGAGACAAATATACATCTGCTCACAGTGTAATGCAAGGCCTTAAGAATTAAATTGTAAGAAATAAGACCAGCAACAAAACCATAAAACTATAATAAATAAAATGAAACATAATCACCTCTCTGGCAAAACAATTCCCTCCTTTTCTAGCTCCGCAAAAAGTTGCAACATCCACTTCTCTGGGGCTTGAGTTTCAATTACTCTGCAGACAGATCATAAAAAAAAATTGAGGAAGACAGTTTTTCTATTAACATGAAAAACGAATAACACCAGTGTATAGGGTAAGTCATTCTTAGAGGTGAGATCTTCAGAAGTGAAAATGCAGTCTTACTCATAATAGTCAACAAAGCTTACAATTCAGTGAAACAGTGTATGCACAATTTGTGCATACTCAAGTGGCACTTAAATTTGGCATACTAGGTAGATAGGTTAGTTAAAAAGTTTTATCTCAATTCCATGAACAAGATTATTTTTAATGCTATTCACCATGGCTAGACGTTGAATCTCAATTTCAGAAATGAAAATTTCAAATGACAATGGAAGCGAAGCTTTTGATTGCTTCTTGCTACCACTAACAGAGACCTAGAGATATCTTCTGTGGTACCACATTACACTCCCTGTGTCACAATATCACCCCCGCACTTGGGATTAGCATGAAAATTATGAATAGTAGTTCAACTTATTAAAATGTTGATGGGTGGAGAGAGAACTGGGAAAGTTTACAATGGAAAGTGTGAAGGTAATTTTAGGACGACTCAAAAAACTGAAAGAGAAGAGATTAAAAATAAAAAATAAAGGGATAGAGGAAGTAATATTTAAAGAGCTAAAAGAATGCAAGTATGACCAAAGTTCCCGTCAAAAAAAAAAAAAAAAAGTATGATCAGAAAGTAAATATAGATCAGAAACGATGTCAGAAAATTTGCAATATTGATCACCTTGACTCTGATGCTCTGTTAGTCAAGGAATCAGATTGTGGCTGAGAAGCATCTGAAAATTCTGAACTTCCTGGATTTTCTTCACCATCGTCTGATCGATTAGCGAGAGATGTCGCAACTGAGAGAAGTAAAAGCGGTCTAGACAAAGCCTATCACAAAACAACATGATTTAGCAAAAATCATCAAACAAAGACTATTAAAATCACACCTCCATACAAGCAGCACTAACAGCTGCCAACTCTGTGAAAACAAGAAACAAGCAGCACGCCCGAGAGAAAAAAGCTTTAACCTTAAAAGAGTATAACACGCAACATTCATTCTGCTCATCATGAATTACTCTTTTTCTACAAAGTCCAATAGATATTATTTCTCGGGGATGCAGCTGTAAACGCGCCTAAGAAATTTTTTTAACATCCAGTTCATCGTTCAAAGGTTTAAAAATTAACAAATGTGAGCCTAAAAGGTCTTCTTTAAATAAGATCATTCCTCTGTCTTGTTTTCCCAATATCATTTTAAGTTCCTGTAATTTCTTGAGGACAATGTTTAATATCTATTTCTCATCCTGCAAAAAAGATGGCAACTCTGTTAAATTATGCTAAACCCTAAAGCAGTTACTTAAGAAAACCTCCATTGTGTATCCTTTTGCGGCACCTGATATCTTATTAAACTAGCTAAAGATGCAAACACAAATATCTTCCTCTAAACCTTGAACTCTTTCCTTTATTTCAAGTTATGAACACCAAAGTTCTCATAGCTATTCGCAAGGGAGGTCAATTTGATGCTACCAAAAGGAGTTTCTAAAAATGATAGAAATCTATGACTAAACTACAGATGATGTTGTACAACAATAATAATGACAAGCCATAAAGTACAGCACTTAAATGAGCAAGACACATGTGGGACTTAAGAGTAGAGGACCAACCTGCATGGACTTAACCAAACCCCTAAAAATTCCCCACTTCTGAATCCACTTAAGGGGGGGTAAACAAATAAATTGCAAAGCCTGGAGACTGCGCCACAAGAATGGACAATGAACCTGTGAAAACCTCCTCACTGCCTCTAGAACTGCAATTTTCAAGAGGAATAGTCCAGCTTCAGAGATAGTAGCCACACCCAATAATTTTTTGTCCACGTTAACGATGCGTTTCAAAGCTTTCATTGAACAGTGTTTTGGAATAGACGCAACCAAACATTTAAAGGGTTGAATTTTGCCACAAACCACAGTACGGTTGAGGCCCTTTCTATTATCAGGAACACTAAAAGAATCCGCCATCGACTTGGCTAAGAAAATGCTCACTCACTTTCAAGTAAGAACGCTCAAGAGGTCAATTCAAGATATGAAAAATAAGGATAGCAGCCCATCAGAGCCCATAATGAGATAAGTTAATTCAAGCAGCATGCCCCAATTGAAGAACACAAATCCTGATTGGCATATCAAACCAGAATCCCCGATAGAGATGAGAAATTCTTTGGAAAAAAACTGCAACACACACATGCAAAAAAAGAAGGAAAAAGAACACTTGTGAGAAGAGAACATCAACAACAACAAGAACTCTTCCTATTCATACAAAATAATCAATATAAAGTTTCCAAAATCCCTAAAATTACGAAACCATCTAGACCTTCAGTTGTAATTACCAACTTCCCACAAGAAGATTGCTTAGAAGGATTTTCGGATAATAATCAATGAGCTCGGGTGTAGTGTCTAGGTGTTGTTGGATTTTACAGGCAAGTTCAGAAGTTTTCACTAATTGATTGTATCCCGAGCTAAGGTGTTAATTTATTAGATGCTATCATAATGAATTAAATAATAGCGGTAAACAAAATCTAAAATCTAATGAACGAATGCGTAAATGCTTAAGCTGTTAAAGAAAATACTTTCTTCGTCCCTAAAAGATTGCCCCATCTGATTTCTCGCGACCTCCAACACACGTATAAATCATCAATATCTCCATTTCCGTTGGGTACAAATTATCAAAAAAATTGAAATATAACAATATATTGTACCAAATCTAACAAGATCTCACGTGAGTATATTTATTTATTACTCTGTATATGGTATTGTAGTGAGAATTCAAGATCAGTGTGTTTACCAAAAAAACAAATGGGGCAATCTTAGAGGGACGGAGGGAGTATAATAATTTCAATTGTCGAGGGATGGGGGAGTATAATAATTTCACTGATCGTGATGCAAATGACAATGAATTCATAATTTCATATCAAATCAACGAAATTAATCTATTAATCATAATACAGTTCTAAAGTAGCATACTCATATCAGAACAAACCAACCAAAATTCATGAACAATGTCCATCCAGAATCCAAGCTTTCATCTTTTTGAATATTCAGCTTCCTTTAACAAATTCTCCCACGTTTATACAATAATTACATACAAAAACGGAGGAGAAAGAAGAGTGAATGCAAAACCACAATGGGGGAAAGGAAATCAGAAACCCTAATTAGAAAATTGTGGAAAATTGAAAGCAAAGAAAGGAATAAACAAGCTGATTAAATTATTAGAAAATGTTGAATTCAGAATAACTACTAACCGATTTTAAACGACGGGTTCGAACAATTCCGTAATTTGGCAAATTTGTGAATTGGGAATTTCCTCAAAATTTATAAGGAGGTAGGTTTTTGAGATTGGAAATAAAAATGGCAAGAATGTCGCAGGAATATGTAATTCCAGTTTTTTGCGTCTACAGAAAAGGAGAGAAAGGCGCAGAGAATTGTAAATGCTACAAAGGATTTGTGTATGTGTTACCTTCGAATTCGACCCGCCAATTCTGGAATGATTACACCATTGTTAGAACTGGACACAATCTTTACACGCGCCTTTGTTTTGAAAACCGGGTCACTGGGCCACGAGAACGGTACCGGAGTGAGCATGGGTTGGGTACCTAAACCGATATTATTATCCGACCGTATAAATGTATAACCAATTATGGAGTACTCTATATAAAAGTGTTACTCCCTTCAATTCGTTCTTAAATACTTGTAACGGTTTAACTTTTGCATTATTCATACATTAATTTTGACGAAATTTTCTTACTATATAAAAATCAAATGTTACTTTGTATGTGTAATATGTTGTTGGAATTAATCTATATACATTTTTCTTAATATTATTTTTTTAAAAGTTTTTACTTATATGTAATTTATATAATTACGATTAAGCTATTGCTTTGCCTAGTGTGTCAGTCAAACTGATGCAAATATTCATGAACAAATGGAGTAAAATTGATATTCATTAACCAAATCGATAAATTCGAATACTCGTACTTCAGGTACCCAAATTTTCGGATCTGATGTCACTTTCCAATTTGATATACTTCAATTGGAAAAATTAGACACTATTAATGGATTATTTCAGTACTTTGTATCATTCAACAGATACCAATGTTAGCACGTGATTTCGACTACATTACTAATAAAATTACAATTTACTCAAATTAGCAATATTTGAGATTTTGAGGTTTTGGGAAAAAATATTTAAGTTGAGAAAAAAAATATAAAATGACCATTTGACCGTTATTAGGTACCTGCTATTTGTAAAATGATATCCATAACCGATACCCAAATTTTGGATCGGATACTCGAACACATAACCATATATCGGTTGGGGTGCCCACTTTTCTGATCGGATTTTGATTTTTATATTTTTCTAAAGTTTTGCTCAACCTAGACATCACCCGCAAATTCGACTTGACCTGAGTTATTGGATACATACTTGAAACTTACATAAATCTGGATGCTTTGAAAATTGAGATTGGTCTCAACGTATATTAAACGAACCCCAAATCAAATGAGGTTGAAATGTTTTTTTTTTTGTCTTTTTTTTTTGACAAGGGTGAAAAAGGAGAGAAGCTCCAATATCAGCTGCTAATACTAACACAATGGAAATCCTTTAAGTTAAAAACAATTAAAGAAGCTATATTTCTACCATCGGCCCCAGGTATCTCCTTCACAGTTAGGACGCGTATAGTATTCTTGCCCTTAGGCTTGATGGTCAGGTGCCTCCAGTTCCTCCTCTATGCTTCAATGATACCTTTCAGAATCTCTTTTAAATCTTCTTGTTCCTTGCTACTGCAGTGCTCTCTATAGGACCCCCACATTCCTCTAGGCCTTCAAAGTTCCAGTTTAGAACCCCAGTGTTCCCACTCTTATACTCACCATACGTGTTGATGACTGTTCTCTCATGGTCGTTTTGGTTTCCAATCAGATGTTGAATAATTGTGTTGTTGTTGTGTTGTCTTCTCTCAAAACCAGGTGGTTCATCAATGTCTTTAAATCTTTCAAAATCAGGTGGTACTATAGGGTCTCCCTCTAAATTTCTAGTCTGGCCTGCATTTTCCTTTTCGATGGCTGTAATTTCAGACTTGTAGTCCCTCTCAATGTTCTCCAATATTTCCCTGGTATTGCATTTGTTGTTGTTGAAGGTGATGTCATTTCTTGAGCACCTGATTGACCATAGCGTTGCAGTGAAGTAAACAGCTTTGTTGATGTTTAAATCTATTTGTTTCCTAAACATACGGAGCCATTCCAAATCCAGTCCGCAATTGGGATGTTGGCTTGATTTTCTGTTCTTAATCCCAATCTTCCTGCTGCCCATATGTGTCTGCTTATGTTGCAGTCTCTAAACAGATGTTCCAGACTTTCCACTTCCACTTTGCAAAACTTGCACACAGAGTCAATGATAATTCTCCTTCGTATAAATTCTTTTGGGAGGGACTTGTTAAGGATCTTCCAAAGGAAAATTTTCCACTTATTGTTAATCTTTTCTTTCCAAAGTCTCTTCCAGCTTGAGTGCATGCTCATGTGGGAAAGCCCGTTTTTGCTCTCCTTTCGGTACTCGTAGCCACTCCTCACAGTGTAATTACCATTTCTTTCCTTGCTCCAGACTACCTCATCCTTAGTACCCATAATTATCGGGCAGATACTAAGGATTTTGGGGTCCTTGATTCCCAACCCTCTCTCTATTTTGCTTCTAGTGATCACTTCCCGGCTCCTCTAATGAAATCATGTCTCTTTATTTTCTCCTAGCCACCAGAATCTCGAAATAATGGAACGAAGCTTGTCGAGGATGTGAAATGGACACTTGAAAACGGACAGAACGTAAGTTCCCATAGAACTCAGTACTGAATTGATCAATGTTAATCTTCCAGCGGGTGACAAGAAGATTGAGTTCCAAGCATTTAGTCTTTCTTGGGCCTTGTCCATAATAGATTAGAATATTGTTTTCTTGTCCTGGTTGAAATCTTAAGGAAGACCCAAGTAAGTTCCAAAACTCTCTTTTTGTACAAAGTTGGTTGTCTCACAAAGAATAGTGGCTAAGTCCTGGGGTTTTAATGACTTAGCCCGAGGCTTTACAGTAGACATCCAGGGTATTTTTGAAGTTTCTGTAATTTTGGATTGTTCCTTGAAGAAAAAAGGTGGAATCGTCTGCAAAGAGGAGGTGAGAAATAGGAGGGGCAATTCTAGATACTTCAATTCCATGGATCCTACCATTGGCCTCCTCATTGCAGAAGAGACTCGACAGACCTTCCATGCATAGGATGAACATGTACGGGGATAGGGGGTCTCCCTGTCGAAGGCCGCATTTTGGCCTAAAATACTCTTGTGGTTGACCGTTGAGAAGAATAGAATAAGAAACCGAGGGTACACAGTTCATGATGGTTTTGATGAGAATTCCGGGAAACCTCATTTTGGTCAACATCTTTTCCAGGAAATCCCATTTGATCCTATCGTAGGATTTACTCATATCCGCTTTTATACCAACTTTAGCTCTTCCCTTTTTTGTGAGTCTGATGTTCTCTATCATTTCATGGGCCAAAAGAATATTGTCCGAGATGATCCGGCCCGGGATGAAGGCATTTTGGTACGGTCCGACTAAGTCATTAATAACATGCCTTAATCGATTAGTGATGCACTTAGCGACGATTTTATAAATTACGTTGCAGAGACTGATGGGCCTAAACTTGGTCACTGAGTCCGGTGTCTCACTTTTAGGAATTAAAGCAATATTCGGTATATTAAATTCCCTCAATATTTTACCTAATTCCAGAGCCGATTTGACCGCCTTAGTTATATCTTGTTGAATCCAGTCCTGGTTTTTTTTGGTAGAACCCTACCGCACGCCATCCGGGCCTGGAGATTTCCATGGGCTCATATCAAAGAGCGCTTTCTTGATTTCTTCGCCAGAGTAGGGTTTAGTGATCCATTCAATTTGTTTATTCGACAATTCTTTATCAATGTGTCTGATTCCTTTCTCAATTTCTTCCTCTCTTCCGTTGTGGTCGGGGGTTCTCATTGACCAAGAGGATATCCTTAAAATACTCATTAAACAATTTAGCCACATCTTTTTCATCCGTTATCCAATTCCCGTCTATATCCTTGATCCCTTCAATAGTATTTCTTGTTTTTCTTCCTTTGACAAAATTGAAGAAATATCTCGAGCAAGCATCTCCAACACAGTTCCCATTTTATTTTTGCATGTTGTTTCCAGTACTTAGTCATATTCCCCGAATATTCCTCCATTCGTGATTTAATAGAAACAAACTCCTCTTCACTTCTGTGTTTTCGAGTAGTATTGGGCTTCGATAAGATCTTTTTCAAATTTATCCCATTTACCTTGCCACTCTTTTCTTTTATCAAGGCTCCAGTTTTTCATGGTTTCTCTGCAAAATTTTATTTTCTTCGTGCACTTGTAAATTGGAGAGCCCTTCACTTCTTTGTTCCAGCTTGCCTTTTCTTCTTGCACACATTGATCATACTCCATACTCCAGGCTTCCATTTTGTAGTTTCTCTTCTTTTTGTTCCCATGGGTATTTGTCGTAAGTATGATTGGGGCATGGTCCGAAATTGTAATAGGCCCATGAATTATATGAGCTTGCGGGAAGATATTTAACCATGGTGTATTAGCATAAGCCTTATCCAGACGTTCCATGATTTTGTCGTCCCCTTTCCTCCTGTTAGTCCATGTAAATCTAGGGCCAGAAAAAACAATGTCATGAAGGTTATGATTCTCCTTCCATTCTATAAACCTTTTTAGACCCCTTATTTTTGTGTTTTTTGCTCCTATTTTGTCCTGAAATGAGTCAACTTTGTTGAAATCTCCTATGAGAAGGGTTGGGTAGATATTACCAGGAGCAATCCAGGGGTTCAACTGATACCATACCTTTTCTCTATTAGAATGGCTAGGCTCCCCGTAAACCAGAATCAAACTCCATTTTCCATTGATAACGTCATTGGCATCGACTAAAATAAAGTTCGAACAACTAAAAGAAATAGAAAACATGCCCTTTTTTTCCAACCAAAATGTAGGCCTCCACTCGCACCAATTGCATCCATCCCTCCAGTACAAAAATCCTAGTGATCTAAACTTGTTAAAGACAAACTTAACTTTTCTTTTTGTCTCCATTAGAAATACAAAATCAGGGGAGTGGATCCCAACTAGGTTTCTTATCTTAGGAACTATAGGGGCAGTTGGGTTGCTTAATCCCCTACAATTCCATATTAAGCCCTCCATGGTGTTGGAGGTGGTTGATATGGGTCAAGCACCGCAAGCCCCTCAGATTTGAAAACCAGAGTCATACCCATGTCGAATTCGATTGAGTTGATGTGATTGTTACTTCCCCCCTGACTAGACGTTCCAGCACCATTTTCTATCTTACCTTGCATCACTGACTTGCCTTTCTTCCTTTTCCTTGCCATAGCCGAGTCTGCATCATCCTCCTCTTCCCAACTCACGTACCACTTGAATCGGCGAACAACCGAACCCGTGAAAGAGAAATGGTGTAGATTTCAGAACAGTCGCCTTGGTGGATGAAAGCAGATCTGTTCGCTTTTTTATCTTTTGTTTTCTTGACTCTCCTCGGTTAAGGAGTAGGGTAAAAATGAAAGCATAACCTAACAACTAGTAGATAATGAAGAACCGTAAGACTTACTGGGATGCTTGCGCTCTAGGACTCCAACCCTTCGAGAGCAGGATGCCGACCGCTAAGGTGTAAGAGCCAGAGTTTCTAATTCAATCTGCTCCTCTTTTTCCGGTGTAGAAAAGAGATCCCTTCCCCCCGCTTCACTCATTTTAATGCCCGAAGTCTGCGCAAAGTCCAGCTCTTTCCTTGCTATTTCCTTTTTCGCCAGGTTTCATTCGATTTCTTGTGATCGAAAAATCTAAATCAATCGGATTTTTTTCGGTATCCTTTAGAGGGGTTATTGCTTCTGTAAACATAGTAGCTAAATAATCCCAACGCATCTCCGACAAAGCAAAAGCAACGGTTCAAAATCCCCTAGCGGTACGAAAAGAGAGGTCGTGATGAATAACTAAATAAAATAGAAAAAAAATAGCGGTTCAAATTCCAATTTGGTTGATCGTATTACCAATCGAAATATGGTCGGAATAAAAAATTAATTAATTAATATAATAACAACAAAAAAATATAACAAACGGGCCCAAAACAAAAAATGAGCCTTGCGACGAGACGCGGTAAAGCATAGCTACTTTCAGGAAATGGAAAATTTCACGTACGGTTCTGGAACGGAGATTCTTTGTTCGAAGTCCTACAATCTGCGCTTCTTTGCTTGGCCATCTTTAACAACCGGAGCAACAAATTGTTCACAGAATTGAATAGAGGCTTGGTTCACATTAGTAATTGCCTTTCTTTTCAGAGGGCAAAGGTTGGGTTTATGTCTCTGTTGTTCTTTCTCTTCTTGAGCCTACTAGTCTTCATTGTTCTTCCTCTCTTATCTTTTTCACCCCAATTAGTGAACATAATTGCTCCATCCGACATTGCCTGACTTTGGTGAGCTTGTGATTCTTCGAACACTTCTTCCATCTTCAAATCGCAGGTCATTTTGCTTATAACTTCTCTCTGTCTCTAAGGGGATTGCTCCCTAGCCCCCATTACCATTTCCTCTGCCAGTGGATTGATTCCTCCATTGTTATTTTCTTGGCCTCCAAAATTCATATCTTCATTAGGGTTTTTCGGAATTTCCCCCATGCGATAGGCTTCATCATTTATTCTATCTTCCCCATTTTTTTCCTCAATGATATCCGTAGCCATAGGGTCATATTGTGGGCTATCTAGTTCTCTTAGTTCCACCACTCTAGGGCTTCCTTGTAGACCTTGTTCCATTAGGAACATTTGATTTTAACCCAAGTTGCTAAGCCTATTGGCCCTATTAATATCTGAAAATTCTACTCTTGAATGAATATCATGTTGGAATATGTGGTCAAGTTTTACCCTTTCTAACTCTGCAGAGTGGTAGGGAATAGGCCCCTGGATCGCCCCCATTGGGTGACTTTATTCCTTCATGTTTCCTGCAACCCCCCATCTGTTATCTCCTACAGGAATTTGGTTTTTGTTATTTCTTACTGGATTTATCTCCTCTTCTTCTTGAAGGAAATATGTCCTTCAACCAAGGTGCATTTAGTCTAATACCAAGGTTCAGATTAATTGTGAACAATTAACTCAGTGAGATCAAGTGATCGGAACAGCTAGCTGGAGCAATGCTTCCGATCAGTGAGTTCTAATGAATATTAAGCTCACAGCTTACTCTTGACTGAACCTACAAGGTCACACCAATGACACGTAACAGATCACCGGATTAAATGAATAGGAAATTCATTTAATAGCTTTTAGGGAAACTAGTTCGGAAAACATAAATATACGATAAAACGTTGGATCGTGAATCGTATATCGTATTGCGTATATTCGTAAAGGTAGGCGAAACGAATAATCGTATCGTACGACATTGGATCGTCAAGTACGACACGATAAATAAATTGTCGTAAGATAATTTAAGACGCAACACGAAAGGTAGCCCACGAGCCGAGCGCACAAGGCACTCGAGGCCCATGGGCGCAAATGCTAGCGGCAAAGCAGCGCTGCAGCACAGCACAGGCCCGTGGATATGTGTGGCTGTGTGTGCGCATAAGGCCAAGCAAAGGCAACATCAACAATGCAGCGACACATCGTGGCCCAAGGCCCAACGACTGTGTGCGTGCATGTGGGCTGACCGTGCAGGCTGGCCGGACAAGTCTTTGGTCGGTTAGCTTGCACACTTGCCAAGGTTATTTTAATAACCTTATACCTTTTGTTTTCCACTTAACTAATGAATCATTCAAACCCTTAGGATGAGAGAGAAACCCTAATTCTCTCTTAGCCTCCATGGATGTGTTCTTCCCAAAAGCACAAACTCTTGAATGATTGTCTGGACCTAATAAGGATGGCTTGGATCTTACCTTATGTTCAGCAAGTAACACTAAGCGACAAAGGAATGTGAATGCACACTTGTCTGAATGACAAGTGGGAGACTGAAGGAAATATATCCTTCAACCAAGGTGCATTTAGTCTAATACCAAGGTTCAGATTAATTGCGAACAATTAATTCAGTGACATCAAGTGATCGGAACAGCTAGCTGGAGCAATGCTTCCTATCAGTGAGTTCTAATGAATATTAAGCTCACAACTTACTCTTGACTGGACCTACAAGGTCACACCAATGACACGTAACAGATCACCGGATTAAATGAATAGGAAATTCATTTAATAGCTTTTCGGGAAATTAGTTCGGAAAACATAAATATACGATAAAACGTTGGATCGTGAATCGTATATCGTATTGCGTATATTCGTAAAGCTAGGTGAAACGAATAATCGTATCGTACGACATTGGATCGTCAAGTACGACACGATAAATAAATTGTCGTAAGATAATTTAAGACGCAACACGAAAGGTAGCCCATCAGCCGAGCGCACAAGGCACTTGAGGCCTATGGGCACAAATGCTAGCGGCAAAGCAGCGCTGCAGCACAACACAGGCCTGTGGCTGTGTGTGGCTGTGTGTGCGCATAAGGCCAAGCAAAGGCAACAGCAACAATGCAGCGACACAGCGTGGCCCAAGGCCCAACGACTGTGTGCGTGCATGTGGGCTGACCGTGCAGGCTGGCTGGACAAGTCTTTGGTCGGTTAGCTTGCACACTTGCCAAGGTTATTTTAATGACCTTATACCTTTTGTTTTCCACTTAACTAATGAATCATTCAAACCCTAAGGATGAGAGAGAAACCCTAATTCTCTTTTAGCCTCCATGGATGTGTTCTTCCCAAAAGCACAAACTCTTGAATGATTGTCTAAGCTACGATTATCAAGACGGATCTGATCGTGTCGGTGAACCAAGTAGAGGAACGATAAGTGGAGGTCTAAGTTCGTGTTCGTTGACAATTTGTGGAAAACACGCTTCAAACGTAAGTCTGCTTAATCTGTGCTTTATACATGCTTCCTGGCTTTGGGGATTGTTTCCGCACATGTTATTATGTTTAACTGTATTCCCCTACAGTGCTATCATGAGCCTTATGTATTCAAAGCATGTTTTAGCATGATTTATTTGTTTTTGCATCTGTCGAAATTTTGGAATTTTTTGTTGAATTTTCGGAATTTTTACGAATTATTGGATGAATTGCGTAATAATCTGTTCCGAAATCAAAAAGATTAGTTTTTTCGAGTTTTAAAACCCTAATCTGACTGAAAAGGATTTTCTAAGATCAACTCATGCGAACGGAATTGCAAAAACAGGCCTCGAAGTGTCCTTTTTGGGGCGTTTTTGTTAATTTTTCATTAAAAATTAAAAGTGTCGGACAGTAATTCAATTAAAAGGTCAATCTAAACTACTCGGAATTACTTGAAATTTTGACACAATGTTTCTGGATATATTCTTGATCTATGGTACAATTATCAGATTTTTCTGATAAGTATAAACCCTAATTTTGCCTTTCCCCAATTCGTAAAATTTGAAACCCTAATTGAATTTTAATTAATTTTGGTTTAATAGTTCGGTTAATTGGTAAAGGGGATATAATTTTATGGGTCAGTGGCTAATTTTAAAAATTATTGGATTAAAATATTGAATGGTTTCGTTAATTTTAATCGCACTTAAACCTAATTATTAAAAATTTGAAATTTAAATGTTAATGAACGATTTAAAGCTTCGGATTTTATTAATTAAAAGTTCAAAATTTAATGTTGATTCGTTCGTTCATAAAAATTTGAATAATGTTAGCCTTTGATTTAATAATTTTACGAAATCGGATTGTCGTTGAAGTTTATTAAATCGTTAAAATCGTTGTTTTTCGAAAATAAAAATCGTAACTTTTTGAAAAATAATATTAATGCAAGTTCGTGAAATTGAATTTAATTTTAATCAAGTTGGTCCATAGTACGAACCAAAGGCACGAACACAATGTATGGTGGACGTATGGCTTGCAAGGCCATGCGGGCTGCTATACGAGAGCCGAGCCGCAGCGACACGGGCAGCAGCAAGCGTGCTGCATGCCTCGTGCGCGCTGGGCGAGGAAAGGGCGAGCGAATGCTTGCGGGGGGTTGCGACGAAGCAAGGCACAAGGCCATGCGACTTCCAGCGCAGCGATGCTTGACGACGCAACGCAGGGGCAGCGATAGCTGCGGGCACGCGCCCGCGCGAAGGCTGCGGGGTGTGCGAGCTTGCTCATGCGCCTCGTATGCCACACGCAAGGGCTATGGGGCGCGCAAGCCTAGCCCAACTACGTAATTGAACTTTTTCGTTGAAAATTGTTTATTTCGTTGGGCTTCGCATATCTGCATTAATTTGGGCTAACGGGATATTTAATTTAATATTTTATTTGCTTGGGCCGGGCCGCGAGTTTTAATTTAATATTTCATATTTAATTATCCGGAATAATTATTGGTTTGAGTGGGAGCCACTAAATGAAATTAAAATGAAATAATTATTTTTAATTATTTTGTTAGGTCGCATTATTTTAATTAAATTCAATTTTAATTAGAATAAAGTCTAAGGATTAATAATTTGGAAATTGATTAATCTTTTACGACTCGTTTTTGTGAACGTGAATTTTAATTAATTCACGTAAATACTTGCATATTTACATGGGCCATTCGTTTTAGCATACGAATGGGTGAATGCATAGAATGTATATTTTATGTAATGGAGGTACTCCAAGTGACTAGTATGGCCATTTAGAATAGTTAAATACGGTCTGCGTATTGTTCTATCTTTGAATGTAAAGTTTTAAATATGGTCTGCGTACCATGGAAATATAGATGTAATTTATTATTTTCAAGTATTTCTAAGTTTAGAACTTTAAGTTAGCATTTGAACGAAGATTCAAGACGATGCCAAGCTAACAAGGAGGTGATGAAGATTGGATGCTTCAAGACAAGATGTTTTGGGCCATACTAGATCACCATTTATTTATGCAATTTGATATATATATATATATATATATATATATATATATATATATAGGTTTAGGCTCATGTGAGAAGTACATATTAGGTGAGAAGCGTGAGAAGTAATTTTGACCTTTGGATCAACTAAATCTAACGGATGATAATATATCCGCGTTGCCATGCCAGTGCTTGTAAATTTAGGAACATTAATTCCTTGCACATAGATAATAAACCTCACTCCACGTGGCCATGTAATTAAATGTCAATTAATCCAATAGCATCACTTTTCACTCTCCTCTCTTTTTCTCTTTCCCCCTCTGTTTCATGTGAACTTTGTGCTGCTACTGCTTTAATGGCAATATGATGGAGCAAAGAATAGCGCCTAAAATAACTAAAAATAATTTCTCAGAGAGGATGAAGCTGCTAAACAACAAATTATGGGTGGTTCATTAATTTCTTAAAATTATAAATTTAAACAAAAAGTTTAGAGTTGAGGTATGATCTTCCATTGTTGTTAGTTATTTCTTTCTCTCTCCTCCTCCAATATACCTAGAAAGTAGAGATACATTAAGTTTTTTTTAGAGATACATTCAGTTGTCATTAGAGATACATTAAGAAGTCATTATAGATACATCAATAGTATATAGTAGATACTTGCTCTAAATAGAAGCCATGGATGAGTGCTTGAGCAGAGAGAAAATGGAGAAAATAATAGTTAAGCCAATGAATGAATTCTATATAGTGGTGTTGTTGGTTTTTACAGTAGCTTCTTGGAGCAATTAAGTGTGATATGTTACCGCCATGGAAGGTAACCTTCAATACAATATTGGTGTATCTATAGGAAATATATGATGTATCTGCATTACTATTCCAAAGTACTTCGTATGTGGTAATGGAGAATGGGTGAAGGGAGGTTGAGAGAAAGGAGGAAATAAAACAATGATGACTTAGCATCAGCAGGTAAGCACTAGAGGTGAAAAACCCGGTTAATTCTATACTTAATCTTGTTCGTACATGCCTTTATCCAACAATCCATAATGCTTCTCACCTTCTCACCATAAGAGCACTTCTCACCGGATCCTAACCATTCATACCTTCTCACCATATATATATATATATAATATATATATATATATATATATATATATATATATATATATATATATATATATATATATATATATATATATATATATATATAATATATATTATGCGTGAATGTATGAATGTATGTTAAATCTAAGGATCTAAGGTAGTAGGTTTACGCTAAAGCGAGGTGCTATTTTAGTTGACTTAGGTGGTAAGGCGTCCTAAAGGAGCACGTTGATTGTGGTTTCAACTCAAACAACAATGGCATTATGTTGTGGCAATGGGATAAATTATGGTATTAATTTATTAACCAAGAGTAATTTGGAGATTACTAGCAATAGGTTTTGCTTACCTAAAATCTTAAACTACTTAAGACATGCTAAAGCTGCTTAAGGATTTAGGACTTTTGGGGTCTTGGAATCGTTTCATTCATTTTGGACCATGTTTTTTGCTTTTGCATGAATGAAATGTTTTAATAGCTTTGATGATTGCGTGAATGCTTTTATTTCAAGTTATTAAAGTATGATAAATGTTTTCTTTGCTAGTTCATTTTGTAGAATAGTAAATCTTCAACCTTATTGCGTTCGGACAATAGAACTGCGATATTTCCTCGATCGATTGATAACTATTTTGAGAGCGATTCTAAAAGAAAAGGAGAGTGAGAGCGTATCTTGAATGCTATTTTCTTATAGTGATATTCATGATTTTTTTCAAACTAGAATTTGAATGGTAGACCAATTGGACCTCATATATTCAGAATACTTGGTAGTTTTGAAATAATGAAGTATTGAGTTAAAGACTCATGTATAACAAATGGTTAACAACCAATTTTCTTTTGATTCGATGATGAATTAGACTCATTGGATGTTGTCATTCAAAGTAAACAAAATAAAGGGACTTTGTAAGCGTAACAAAGTAAGAAGATCAAGCAAAGAGTAAAATCTTTAGGACTATAAGAAAACGTGCTAGAAAGGATAAGAAAGGGGAACAAAAGAAATGAATTCAATATTCAATTTCTGCCTAAAAGTTTGTGTTAAAGAGAAATGACTTAGCAAATAAACTCCTATGGTATTAGATTACCGCTTGAGGTTCTAAACTCTTGTTAAGAACTCAAATTCCGGGAGCTAAGTCTGGTTATTGACCTACAAGTGGGAAATGAAGCAAAGTTGTGCTACATTAATTGTAGGGTCATCATGTTTGTTTTAAAGTCCTTCTAAAGGCTGAAACTTAATGGTATTATGTTCCATTAATCATCATAATCAATTTCTGTTTGGACAACGGAAAGACTCACATTCAAAGTAAACAAAAACATTCGTTGAGTGTTTATTTGAATGAAATGGTCATTTAAGGGTTGAGTCATATGATTGATTAATAAACAAACAAATCTCTTCACACTCAAACTTCAGAAGGTTTAAATCAAACATTTTGATTTGTGTTCCACATATCTTTGGCCATGTCATACGACCATATCAACAAGTCAACATTCTAAGATTCCATGGCATGGATTTCTGAAAGTTGGTTAATTTAAGACAAGTGGGTCTTGCTTGTTGAACATGACATAGAAATGGACTATTGTTAGAAGTTTCTATACAATGAAGTTCATGGGCCAAAGATGGATTTTATGACCTACCTATTTCACAAGAATTTGAGAAAATATGACTATATTTACTCGAAGTGAAATATGTGAAATACTTCAATGTAATTCACAAAAGGGTATAAAATCAACTTGGCAAGAATTTTGGAACATCTAGGCTTGGGTCAAGGTGATGTTTGCATGAGCCAAGAAAGATTATCTAGATTGTTTATAAGGCAATATGACAATTGAAGCTCCATAAAAATATGGTATGTCTAAATGGAGAAATCGGAATCTATTTCGATTAACGATAATCACGACTATTTTCCTATATAGTTTCTAATTACACTCTCAAGTGACTTTCACACTAAACAAAGTTGTCAAAGCTAAGGATAAGATGTCATAAGGATTGAACTTCGGTTCAGTACATCTTTTCAGTACATATATATCTAGGGTTGTCGAACCCAGTGGGAGTTAGTGTTTACATCAAACAAACTCAAGGATAGATATATGTTTCTTTATGAGAGACTCATAGAAACAAAAGGTATTGATTCTACCACAAATCTGAGAACATATTGTTGTTGCTCTAGATAATGTCTTTTAGGAAACCATCATATTTCCAAAAAGGCAAGTGGGAGAAAAATGACCTCGAATGGACTTCGAGTCAAGCAACAAACAAATGTAGGATACTTAGGAGTCTTTGGAAAGGCTCCGTACTTAGAAGCCTTTGGAAGAGCTTCAGGAAGACTTTAGAAGTGCTTCAAGAGAATCCTAATACTCAAAGGACTTGAGTAATGTCTTTATAGACACTAAACGTTTGATGTTCAATACTTAGGTAAATCGTATAAGGAATAGAATTCAACCAAGATAGATACATAGATATCTTGAGGAATGAAAACTATGAAGACTTTGGAAAGTGCTTCAAGAACATACGACTTACAGGTTAGCTACGACGAATTAAAATTCCCAAGTATGGTTTGAGGCCATCAGAAACATAAGTATGGTTCGAGGCCATACAAAATGGTTTGAGGCCATTTTATCCGAAATATCTTCATCTTAGAGAATCAAATCTATGGTTTGGTTGATTTGCATAAAGGGTTCACTCCCATTAGTTGCAAACATGTTTTCTAAACATAGAACGTTGATTTGCATAAAGGGTTCACTCCCATTAGTTGCAAACATGTTTTCTAAACATACAACGTTGATTTGCATAAAGGGTTTACTCCCATTGGTTGCAAACATGTTTTCTAAACATACAACGTTGATTTGCATAAAGGGTTTACTCCCATTGGTTGCAAACATGTTTTCAAAACATACAAAGATGATATTGTATACACATACAAAAGAGAAGCTAGATTTGTGGTTAAAGATTGTAAACAACTTTACGGCGTTGATAATGTTGAAATCTTTTACACCAAGTCGGAATGCTTGAACTATTTTGGATAAATCTAGCAATCATTGCATATGGCAATATGGCAATTGGAAAACGAAACACCTTACTCAATGGGACTTGTAGAAAGGAATTGTGTACATCACACAATGTAAAAGTTTTGGATGCTAGATAAAAGAGCAAGCTTAAGAAATCTATTCGTAGATTAAAGCATGCAAGTGGGAATTGGACCATATTTGTCTAAAAGGCTATTGAGCCATCATAGCTTTATGAAAATATGGATCATCTTATAGATGAGGAGTTTAGTGGGAGCTAGGTCAAGTTTATTGGTTCTATATATGAGATACATATCTCTCTATTGAAAATGACATTCAAATGGTTAGATTTGAAAGTATTTGTCAATATTAGAACCATGGCGAAACTTAGAACATACTGGGTTAAAGATCTATTGGATAGGATCTAACGCGTTGTTTGGATTCTGTAAAAGTAATTACTAAATCAAACACAATGGAGAGACTCGAAAGAGACTCTCAACCCATATGAGTAAGTCTAAGTTATGAATGCTTTAACTAAGTATAAAGCTAGGCTGTTATCACTAGAGTTAAGCATGAAGAACCTTGAAGAGGTGCCTTCACCTTATATCACATGGCAATGCCAAGATTTTAGCAAGATTCAGTGTCTCTTGAAACCGAATGAAGCTAAAAGTTACATGGATGGATTTTAAAATGCGAATGGTTTTTGCATTACAATCAATCATGTATAATGTGATATATAGATCGCTAAGATAACTCGTGAACATTGGATCGTGACGAGTTTATACCAATCTCTATTGACCTGGATCAAAGATCATTGGAACAGTATCAAGAACATCCAATACATTTGGATATGTAGGATGAGCACTTGATAAGGGGAAGTGAAGATAACTAAAGTTTTGATGCTACATGCATTTGCCTAAGCAAAAGTTGAATCTTGTTGTTAGGCAAACCACAAACAAACACGGGCAATTAGGCGTCGTGATTAAAAGGTGGTTACATAGGTTCTAAACCATATGTGATGCATGGGGAACTGAATCAATGATTAGTTTCCAAGTTCTCAGTTGAAAGATGTATCTCCCACATCTATGTGAACTGGTTGGAGCATTCCAAAAGGAAGCATCATTTGAAATTCTACATAATTGAAATGAATTCATTGTTGCCTAAGAAGCAATAAAAGGGAATTGTTTTAGTGGGAGTTCTTCAATGAACTCAGGTTGATCACAAGTATGTGACAGGCTAAATCGTACTCCTATCAAAGATAAACCTAACGTTCACCAACTAAAAATATAGCAAGGGAAGCAGGGATCGTATCCACAGGAAAACAGGCGTTCTTTCTACTATTAAATTATTAATCTAGACTACTGGTAACAAGAGTTTGGATTGGGTTGTGTATTAAACTAAAGCAAATAATCAAATCGGAAAATAACAATATTAAAAGAATCTAGGGCAGCAGTTCACCATAAATGCAGACCGGGATTGGACAACGAACAATGACAATCAATTAACAATCATAACTAGGAAAACATGCATCTCTCGAATCTTATGAATTCCTTAGGATAGAACAACTAGCGGGCTCTCGCTACGTACTAGAAATAATTCCTATCTAATAGCCACAAACCAAAAACATCAGATTTATACCTCTCGGCGCATAATCCAAGGTTAATCAAACTCAAATCAAAATAGTCCGGCCGAACAGAATTGACGAGCAATAATAATAAGCTATAGAAATTATAATCAATCAATCAATTAATCAAGTCCACATATAATCCCAATCATGCATTCATGGATCCCCTAAACCCTAGAAATTAAACTACTCACTCATGATAATAAATAACAAAGCAATTAACATAATAGAAAACATGATCAAGCAATAAGATAAATTAAAGCAAGAAACAATACCGACTTGAAGAACAATGGAATAATAAAGCTTGAATCTTTGATTAAAATTAAAACTAAGTGTTTGGAGAAAATAGAGAGAACTAAAATAGACTAAGTAATTAGAAAACTAGAATAAAAGATGTCACTAAAAATATAAGGGGCTAGTATTTATAGTTTGCCCAAAATAGAGCCCAAAATCGGAAATAAAATCTCGCGAAATACGCTGGAGGTTGGCGTGGCCCGATCGGGCGACGCTTCGCCCGATCGGGCGATGTGCTCGATAGTCGGCCCGATCGGGCGAAATTCCGCCCGATCGGGCGGTTGCAAAATGCCCAGAACAGCGCCCAGAATGACCGCCCGATCCGGATCGGGCGAAGCCCGTCCGATCGGGCGCGTGTTGAAACTGCACGATCCTCTATCTTCAAAACGTCATATCTCCTTCGTTATTTGTCGGAATTAGGCGAGTGACCACTTGTTGGAAAGATATTGAAGTCTTTAATCCAACCCAATTGGAATTACATCATTTGGAGTGGTAGAACTTGAGTTATGCTTAAAATAGTGGACTATAGTCATTTTTGTACTTCCTTCGTTATTCGCTTTGCTTTAAAACTCTTCAAACTTAATGTTTGTGCTCTTGAAAGTACATAATCTCTTTTATTGATTCAAATGAGTAGGAAATGCACAAAAATATACTAATTCCTACAATGATGAACCTGAAACTACAAACACACTACAAGGAGCACATTAGTACTAAAAATCGCTCCGAAGAGCTCATTTGAGATCAAAAAGTACTAAGGGACGGGGGTAAAAACTCTACATAAAACACACATATCAGTATGCTACCTGGATTATTTTCTATTTTAGATATGATTATCATCCTAAACAGCAAGGAAAGACTAGATCATTCCATAAACATATTCAAAGATCTTTTCATCTTACGTCGAAAGGCTTTCGATAGGAAGGATGCTAAGAATAGAAAAGTATGATAAACTAAACCTCTGCATTTAATGAGACACAACATTCATATGCAGAAATGGAATCAAGTTTGAGTTCCATGAATGTTTTAAGTATTGGGTGAAAGGCCTATAGCTGTAAAACATTGAATGTTTGATTTTGGGTTAGAGGCCCACAAATTGGTAAGCATTTGGTTTAAACATTTATCATTTATGAAATTATATTTCATAGTTCATTTAATCTTGGTTTAGTATTAAATGATAAGTCCATGTGATTCAAATCATTCAAATGGGATGTCAAGATGGATTCTTCGACAAAGAAACACCCATAAGTGAACTTGAATATTGAAGTCACAAAGGATCCCTAATCCAGGTCATTGAAAGGTGGACGACCAATGACTAATGAAGATTAGATTGCAAGTTGATTTATAGTTCTGTTTCTTGAACTAGGTGGACTGGATGTCAGAAATCATTTTCATAGATACTTATTGGATCTTGTATCGGATTGACCATGAGAACACTTTAAGAGATTAAAGTCATGTCATAGGTAGTTCTCATTAATGGTGATTAGAACCGTTCCTCAGAACATGAACGATTATGTCTGCTCATTTGAGAATTAGTTTGCTTTGATACTAGCTAAACGTCTCACCGTAAAAGGAGGCTATAAAAGTAGTTATTGGGCGTACTATGAATCAAAGTGAGTGTTCATAGATTGCAAGAATGGATTGTCCTCCTATCTTTGATAGGATATGTAGTTGTTGTGTAACAAGGCCTCTCGGAGAGTTAGATACTGTGAAATGCATGGCCGTGCTCAGAATGGTTAAGGCTTAACCTTCTGCAAAAGTTTAACAGTTGAACTCTGTAATCCGAGAAACACTTCTGGACCTAATAAGGATGGCTTGGATCTTACCTTATGTTCAGCAAGTAACACTAAGAGACAAAGGAATGTGAATGCACACTTGTCTGAATGACAAGTGGGAGACTGAAGGAAATATGTCCTTCAACCAAGGTGCATTTAGTCTAATACCAAGGTTCAGATTAATTGCGAACAATTAATTCAGTGAGATCAAGTGATCGGAACAGCTAGCTGGAGCAATGCTTCCGATCAGTGAGTTCTAATGAATATTAAGCTCACAGCTTACTCTTGACTGAACCTACAAGGTCACACCAATGACACGTAACAGATCACCGGATTAAATGAATAGGAAATTCATTTAATAGCTTTTCGGGAAATTAGTTCGGAAAACATAAATATACGATAAAACGTTGGATCGTGAATCGTATATCGTATTGCGTATATTTGTAAAGCTACGCGAAACGAATAATCGTATCGTACGACATTGGATCGTCAAGTACGACACGATAAATAAATTGTCGTAAGATAATTTAAGACGCAACACGAAAGGTAGCCCACGAGCCGAGCGCACAAGGCACTCGAGGCCCATGGGCGCAAATGCTAGCGGCAAACCAGCGCTGCAGCACAGCACAGGCCCGTGGTTGTGTGTGGCTGTGTGTGCGCATAAGGCCAAGCAAAGGCAACAACAACAATGCAGCGACACAGTGTGGCCCAAGGCCCAACGACTGTGTGCGTGCATGTGGGCTGACCGTGCAGGCTGGCTGGACAAGTCTTTGGTCGGTTAGCTTGCACACTTGCCAAGGTTATTTTAATGACCTTATACCTTTTGTTTTCCACTTAACTAATGAATCATTCAAACCCTAAGGATGAGAGAGAAACCCTAATTCTCTTTTAGCCTCCATGGATGTGTTCTTCCCAAAAGCACAAACTCTTGAATGATTGTCTAAGCTACGATTATCAAGACGGATCTGATCGTGTCGGTGAACCAAGTAGAGGAACGATAAGTGGAGGTCTAAGTTCGTGTTCGTTGACAATTTGTGGAAAACACGCTTCAAACGTAAGTCTGCTTAATCTGTGCTTTATACATGCTTCCTGCCTTTGGGGATTGTTTCCGCACATGTTATTATGTTTAACTGTATTCCCCTACACTTCTGCACCTTGGTCTTGGCGTTCTTGGTTGTTTCCTAGGTGGGTGAGCCCATTTTGATCCCCTCCCCCCTCCATATTCACCCCCATTATTTGCTGCGCTGAAAGGGATGGGGGAATGATTTGGTCAATCGGTGCAAGAACCGGACCAAGGAATGGAATGTGATTTGGATGGATGACACTTCCTGGTGCAGGAATTCTACCTCCCCTTGTTGTGTGCAGATCGAAATCCACCAGCATCTCGTGAGCTCTGAAGTGCAGTGATGGTGGTCTCTCCGGGTCATTGTCTAGTCTTAACTTGGATTTAATAGTTCTTTCCGACATCGGGGTAGCCCTTAGGTCAAGCCCAAACACGGAGAACTCACCTTCAGAGCCAATAACCGGTATGTCCCGCTCCAGATATTCCACGAACTTAGAGTCCATGTCATTTTGAATTGACTCTTGCCTTCTAACACATCTCGTTACTTTATGACCAACTAAACCACATCTCATGCATTATTTCATGCATTCTATTTTTGCCCAGGGTTGATTCATGAAAGTTGAAGATCTCTTCGAGCAACTCAATTTAGGTTTAAAAATCTTTCAATTCGGGATTGTATCCTAAGAGTTATGCCCTCTACTAACTCACTGTTTATGCAACTTGTTTATGTTGCTGCTGCTTCTGTTTCGTGCAATTCCTACAACATGCGATCAGATTTTACTAATAGTTTCTTCATGTAAGTTATAGACTTTGAAAAGTTAACCAAATTAGGCTCAAGAATTACTAAAATCAGAACTCTGGGCTAGGAGATACGGTCTTCCAAAGCTGACAGTTGCTGCTGCCAACGTGTTGTTGTTGTTGCTCCTCTTCCTTGTTACTTCTCACTTCCCCAACTTCTTAGTTTTGTTGTTGGCTTCTAAAGTGCAAGGTATCATTAGTGTCCTATACTTTATTTTGTTAGTTGGGTTTAAAAAGCCTTGAATTTCAGTTTTAGTTAGGAATTGAAATAAAATAGTATTTGACTATGAGTTTCTTATTCGAATTTTTTTTTTTGTGAGTCAAGTTATTGATTTCGTGTTCTTTGGTTGTGAGGTAAATTTATGCCAATTGAGAAATGAGATTCTTGGAAGTTAGGTGTTACGATTGAAGGTACACATTGCCATCCATTTTGCTAAAACTTATGGCTTGTGTTTCCTAGATTTTAAGAATTATTTGATTTATATTTAAGAATAAAATTTTGATTTAAGTTCAAGTACTATGTTGCTGTGATTTGGAATTTGAGATTTTGGAAATAAATTATGAAACGTACATTTATTTTAGCATTTCAAAGAACTTCCTATTTTGTTTTCAGATGTGAAATATCTGATTGATATGAATGTGTGACTTGTGAAAGCTTGATTGTGAGATTTGTGAAAAGTAACGTGTGTCTTGGTATATGACCGGTGCCAGATTTAGTTGAAAATAGTTATGCCTATATAAGAATGATATGGGTTGTGAAGTTATTAGTCATTTGCATCACGGAAAGCTAGGGGCAAGCCTATGCTAGTGTAATTATGTTGGTATGTTTTATACATAGTGTTTGAGCATCTTTCTAAGTATTCGAGCTATGGTGTGACAAATTTTGAAATAACCTACGGAGTACATGATTAGAAAATTATGAGTACGTGACTCATATATATTGACCTATTTTCGGGATTAATAAGGTTTATCAAGAACTACCAGTTGACCCATACGTGAGAGATAGATTTCTTTTGTACTCTTTGTTTTCTTGAACCATTATTTGAACATAAAATTTTATAACACGATCTACAAATTAATTTTATGAGGCTATTATTTTCTTTATTTATGTTATGATTAAAGTTATCACTAAATGATAGTTTCACCAATATACCAGTTATTGTATGATTTTGGTTCGAATATAACGAAAATGATTGGTTACAACGAAAAACACTTTTTGAACTAAGTTTTATGATTTGAGTAATCATAGGAAGTAAACTAATTGATCTTCTAGAATCTAGTTTTTGAACTACTCAATATATTATGTATTTTAATTAATTACTTGATTTTCCGAATTATGAAGTATGGCCTATATTTAGCAAGTTATCATTTATCGAGTTGGGAAGCTCAACATTTTATTAAATTATTTCGTTTGAGATCTTTATATGGTTTTCTGTAAAGAGTATGTTTGAATTTGAAAGACCAAGATTATTATTTGAATAAGATGAAATAATTATATTCTGTAAAGAGTATGTTTGAATTTGAAAGACCAAGATTATTATTTGAATAAGATTAAATCATATGAGGGACACATTACAACGCACCCTTGAGAGGTGCGTTGTGGTTCTCAGAAAACTAACCACTTGGCTTTGCTATTTCTCCTTTTATTTAACGAATCTCGGGTTTCCAAGCAATGTTCCAGTATTTAGGCTTAATTCATCAAGCTACAAGGGGCAGGATGCGTTCCGTTCGACTTTTGGGTCGATTGCGACAGAACGCTGGATCAATTTCGCAGCGTGAGGCTTAGGCTTAAGGCTAGAGTCAATACTCAGATTATGGAATTGTGTGTTATTTTCACGTCGGTTTTAAGGCTGTATTTATAGGAAAAGGGGGTGTGGAAAGATAGATTTTAAGATACGAATCCAAAAAGAATCCGGGGATAAAACGGCCCCAGGCATTTTCAGCGCCCAGGGCTGGGCGCCGAAGATTTCGGCGCCCAGATCCAGGCGTTGAAAATGGGATCTGGGCCGAGTTCTTTGTCAGATTTGGACTCTTAGAACACGGAGCTTTTGATATTTATCCGAGTTTTTTAGTGCGTATTAACTTATGACGGAATGCGTCTGGGCCCGCTACGAACTCTAGGTTCGTTAGAAATTTAATTAATACGTAACTCTTATTTTCGAATTATACCAGGAATGCAAATTCTATCTCTTTTAGGATTTATGTTGGAGTGCAACACCTATTTTTGACAGGTTTCTATCTTTTATGACTTTGCCACTTTTAACAACTACCTTTTATGGTAGTTACTATTCTTAGCAGGTTTTTATAAATAGCAGCTTTGGCTGAAATGAAAGGGTGATTGAGATCCGTTATTTTATAGGAGATGCGTTGCCAAGTGGAGATTTATGTTCTCATCATCGAACCTTCCCTTTCGGGAATGGGGACAAAAGTAGGTGTCTACAATTTCAACACGATTAAATTGTGGATTTATATATCCGTTTTATACTTTAACCCTAATGAGAATTAGTTATAAGATCTATGTGATAGAGTTTTGTACGTAACCATATGCGATTGAGCATGAAGTTAAGTTTGACTAGTATGGATTGAGCTATTAAGCTTGTTTGGGTATAGTATTTTATTGAAAAGTCAGATTCATTTAGGATTACTTATAAGTGATCAGACTTTATGAAAATTGCGCATTAAAAGGGTATGACATTATTATGCTATTGTGATTATAAGCTAAGGGTTTGGAGGTGTGATATTTGTGTTACAAGCCAAATTGAATGTGCAATTGTGTAATTGAGATTAAGGATTTCGATGGATTAATAGTGAGTTGAAAATTTGAGCTGGAGAGTATGATTTGTGATAAGTTTAAGAAATATGATTTACCTTGAAATATAATTTATATTCGAGGGTTGTTAAGAATATTGGACTTTATATATATACCATGTTCAAAAAAAAAATTCAAGAATTACGTAAACGAAATGTGTGGAAAGTTTTGAGTAATTCATTATGATATTTAAGCGAATATTTTGGACAAATTTATCACTTTGTATAAGTATGGTTTGTGCCAAGATTTTCAATTGTGTTTAAGATTTCAGACGAGGTTTTGTTGTGATACCAGACTTTGAGTAAGTGTGAGAATATATATTTTCTCAATTTATTGGATAAGTTTTCAAATGTGTTTTTAGTGGGGAAGAAGCCGTTAACAACGGTCATGAACAACACTTGTGTATTTGTGTGTGATTTGTGTAAATGCACAACTGTGCATCTGTGTAAATGTACATCTGTACATCTGTGTGGGGACATGTCCTAAAGTCTTGCAAGCATGTGTGAAAAGGTGGGTACGTGACGACCCCTAAAAGTTTGGAGAGTATGGTTATTCAACCCGTCTCTATTCGTGTTCTCTTCCCCCGATTAGTATATATGTTTGAAAAAAATATAATGTGTCTAATTTTGCTAGAAGTAGCAATTGTGAAGCTTGTCAATGTGTGTGTGATTTGAAATGTAAATAATTTGCTAGAAAAAGAAAATATCTCTTAAATCATTGATTTTGTGCAAGCTTTGAATTCTAAAGGATTTCTAAGAAATACATGTTGATATTATTATTTGATATTATTTCCAAAATAAATTATCGAGAGCAATCCGTATTTGAGTTCATTGTTTTCAAAAGGAATATATATGTGCAAGCCTCAACGTGAGATTTTGTTCATGTTGTATTAGGGAATGGAGAATTAGTCTTAGTTGAGTTGTGTTAGTTGCTTAAGCTCCGGTAGACTCTGAGATACAAATTTGAGAATATGTGATGCATTCATTCTCAAAACAGATGAGATTAGTTATGCTGAAAAAATGGATTTGAAGACTTCAAAAAATATAAACCGTGCGATCTTTGGAAAAACACCTGGTGACTGAGTGCAAATATTTTCTTGATTTATTTATCAATTATAAACACCAAAGTTACGTTCAATGTTTCATGTGCTTTAAATTATTGCAATTTGATTACTGAGCTTAAATTGAATATGATTTGATTTGTATTGAATCTTTTTTATCTTTGAAATAAATAACTCACGAAATTATGTTTTAAGCCACTAAAATGAGTTTCAGGTTGGGCAATGTGTACTCAGTTTCCATGACTTTGTTCTTTGAACCTGTCCTGGTGGGGGCAGATTCCTATTCGTGATTTTGCAAGTTTAGTTAATGCTCGAAGTTGAATAAGGGATCGCGAATGCGAAAAGGGATATGGTAGCTGAATTACATATATACGGTTGTAATAGTTTTTGTATGATTATTCTTTAGTTAAATATGAAGAGTTATTGAAGATTATGGATTAATTCCTTGTGGGTTAAGAGCTAAGTTTGATCAATGCTAATAAGTAATTCTAGTTAACAGCTCGTTAAGAATGGGCTGTTATAGGACCTCTTTTGTGCCACCGAGAATTGACATAGTTCTGAATGACTTCAGGGTTGATTGATCTGTAATCCACAAGGTAACCAATAGCACATTTTCGCCAATACTACCTGCTACCTTGGATCATTGAGTTATCCAGCTCCACAATCTTCCTCATTCGTGCCGGTCTTCAAGAGGATGGTTGGTTAAAATCCATAGTTACAGCAAAGGGTGGGTTAGGGATGAGAAGGAGGGTAGAAGAGGAGGAGGAGTGGTGAATGAACTGTGAGAGATGATTGGAATAGTGGGGGCAATGGGAATATATAAGCATGGAAGGTGAAACGTTTATGAACACCACCACCAGGCGTGGTGGCAAAAGTAGCCTCGAGAATTAGCAGAAAATTAGCAGAAAATTAAAAAGTCCTTATGTTCCCAATGTAGAAGTACTAAAACGGAGCTAAAGAAACAGAGTTTTAACAGTGATGTTTTAAAAGAAAACTGATAAAAAGTTAAAAGGGATAAAGCAGTTCCAGGAAGAAGGGAGAAAAAAAACATAAAAGAAATAGAATAGAAGTAAGTTGATAGAGACGTAACATAATCTTTGATAAGGGCTTAAAGTTATCCAAATAATTGAACTTCCGTTAAAAAGGATGTACTGACACACTTTTAGCCTAGAGAAACAATGAAAAGCAACTAGCTTCCAAAAAGGGGGAAATGATTGGATAAGAGATTTGGTTTGATTGGTACGCCGAAGGGTTCAATGAAGGGAAGACACGTGGCTGCCTAGAAGAGGCTCAAAGGGGGGCAGCCAATGAAATGGAATCTTCCGAAGCTAGTTTAACTTGTTCCAAGGAACAACAAGATAACAAGCACTGTAAACAATAAGATGGATTAATTTAACTAACATTTTGCTCTCCCCATAGTAATTAACACTCTAAATCTTGCCAAGAGAAAAAGAGGGTTGCACGCGCCCTCAATACGGCCTAGGGAACCCAGTTGTTGAAAAGAAACTATTTCTAGAGTGAGAAGCTCTCCATTTTGGAGAGAGAAAACCTTAACGCAATTAGTGTGTTTTTTTGGTTTTGTGGCATACTCCGTAGTAAACTTTTATTTAAAACCAAAAGCACTACAAGCCACAAGTACAAGAGATGCACATGAACCTGAAGCTTCAACACACGCTTAGTAGCCTCAGTGTGCAAAATTCAATTCATTTTTTATTTTTGTGCAAATATGTCATAAGAGAAATATAAATTAAAAATGAGAGTGGAGTATGTTTAATTAACTTGTGACTTATCAGCTTTCGGTCTTAATCATTAGGTCAATATTTCATTAGTAGTGGTTGTTTTAACTTAGGGTTTATGTGCGATGTGTTAATCTTTGTAAAAAGTTAAATTCGTAAAGGTTTTTAATTAGTTAATATTAATATTGGGTAATCCATGTAACCTTTTTTTCATGGAACGCAATTAATGTAAACTTATTTGGGGTGAAAATATTTATGTAACGTATCTATATCTATATATTATTAAACTCCAATGCCCTCACAAAAATATTATACATAATCAAGCTCATGCATGATGGTGTAAGATCATATTATGATTGAATGTGATTTTATCAACATGGTTAATGAGAGGAAGAGTACAAGAGGCGGTTCTTCTCCCATTCATTCGATATATAATGATATTAGAAAAGATAGATTGATGTTTAATTCTTTTAATATTTCTTATGTTAGACACTTAGACGGGCATGTAATACGGTAGCTCATTTAGTGACAAGGTGGGATACCCGTAGTAATTTAGAGTATGTTTGTACTTGTAATCTTTTCCCCAAGATATAACAACTTTGCGGAAATTGATTTGAATTAATAAAATGTCTGCGATATCTTTCAACCAAATTTTTTTAATCAAGGCTAATCCCTGAACTGCTTGCTTTCGCTGGATTTACAACCCATAAGGGAAACAAAGTGAAAGCAAATGGTTAAATCTTAGGAAAACAGAGGGAGCACGTACTTGCCATTACTATAAATTTGATCATGTATCTTAATGTATGTGTAATATCCCTGATTTCTAGGCAGTTCGTAATCTCGTGCTGAGTATATTTATAGTCTTAAACTCACTCTCAAAATACTTCCTTTGAAAAGAACTAGGGATTTAGGTCGATTGGTCGTAATCTAAACTATTCTTTGAATTAAGGTATCAAATTTCACTCCAATTTAAATTTTTTGAAAAAAACTAATTCATTTAAGGATTAAATGACATGTTCTCCTAAAATTTGTTTAAATTCAAATATTAATTATGAATTACGATTTAAGTTTTAAAATCGAATTAGTGACCAATTATTTTCGTTAATTGATTCTCTTTAAATAAACATTTTCTAAATCAAATCGTTAGAGACTTTATTCAATTGATTAAAGTTAATTATATTTAAGCTTTAATTTTTTTTTATTTTTTTTTGAGTAAAATGACTTTTATAAATGTGTGACCTCTTTTCTACATTTACATTCGGCAAATTCCCTAACCTAGAAATGCCAAATGCTTACTCTTTTGCCATGCATGCGCAGTCATTTTGCTCTAGAAGCTTGTTCTTTGTGCCTAAGAAATCAAATCCCATTTTCTATTACTTTCTCCTCTCTCACTCATGTACCTCTTTCTCTCTCTCCCCCCTCACCCGACTGCCTCCGTTCACCTTCGTCTTCCTCCTCTACCGACGCTATTGCTCCATCACCGCCGGCAATCCACACCATATTCTCTTCCATTTTCCAGCGGGATACTCTAGTTGTCGTGTGGTGTTGCCTTGTTGCAATTCCTCTCATGTTCCCTGTGCTAGCTCGAGTTTGATGTCGCCGCCAGCGGTGGCCATGGCTGCCATCCTTGCTTCCTCTTATTACATCTCCAATTGGTAAATTCTACAAATCCCCTCTAATAGTTAGATGAAATTGAACTGGATTTAAAAACCCCTCTCTTCTTTGGTTTTCTCTCTCTCCTCTTATTCGGTGCACTGCTTCCTCCACTGGAGCCGTGTTGTGGTGGTAATGATGTCCACCTTGTACGTTGTGGTTGTTAGTTGTCCTGATGTTGTTTCTCTTCTTTCTCTTCCCCTGCTCTCCTCTGTAATCTCTCTCTCTGACTCTCTGTCGGGCTCGCCCACCACTGCGACGGTGCGGCGTAGCTGCTATTGCTGCTGCTTCTTGGTATGAATATTGGTCACCTTGTTGTTGTTGATGTGGAAGCTCATATTGCTAATTCTCTGCCTTCTATGTTCCTTAAGGGTATAACTCAACTCAAACTTTCTTCTATCTGTTTTTCAGTTTATCCATTTCCATTGCAAGAGTGATGAAAGTTTAATTTGTTATTGATTGTTTGTTTGATTTTATAAAATGATTTTTTTTAATATTGAATTAAACAGGTTTTGATAATGTAATTGAGTAATTCAGATTTTTGTTTCGAGAAAGTTTTTGAATGGCTATGTAATTAAGATTTTCAATTTGATGATCGATAAATATTCATTAATTACATAAATTTAATTGTTGAATTTTATGTTTTCAATCACGAATTACGATTAGACAAACCAATACATTTAAAAAAAAAAAAATGTGCCATGTTAGTTTTAAATTAAGTTTTTTTTCGAAAATCAATTAAGATTTAAAAAAAAAATCATTAAGTTCTAGTTCAATTATAGTGAGTAATTATTAATTTAAGTCTTTCTTGTTGAGGTGAATTGATGGAGAATTGTTTAAGAAGATTTGAGTCATGAAGTTAAGCAAAGAATGATGATCGAATATGTAGCTTTGGTGTTTATGCATTAGGATTGAAGGTACACATTGTCCAACCTTCTTCAATGATTGAAATTATATTTTGTATTTAAGATTGTGTATATGTACCTGTATATGTATGGATTTTAAATTGTGCTTTGCAAATTGAATTGTGTTTTGCAAATCGATTTGTGTTTGCAAATTGAATTGTGGCTTTGCCAATTAAATTGTGCTTTGCAAATTGGGTTATAATTTTTATTTTAGAACCTTGATTCTTATGAATGAATGTTTGTGTCAATTGGGAATTCGAGTGAGAGATGGTTTGAGTCGAGAGATTGCGCGATTAGAAAATTGAGTTCATCGAGGGTTCTTGAGGTTGAATTTGAGAGTAAATTAGTGTCATGGTTAATCACGAGGTATGTGAATGAGTCAAAAGGTTAAGGGAGTCCTAAAAGAGTTAATCATATATATATTGAATACGTTAATGATTAAGTAAATGTTCTTGCGTAATAGAAGTAGTCATACTCGAGTCTCTAAAGGAGCTAAGGTCTTGATGCTAAATTAAGAGATCCTAAAATATGATTAAGTGAAGTCAAAGAAGTAATTTTAATCAATTCTAAGATTTTCTATTTTCAAATAGGTTTATATCTTCATTCAACTGGGTTACACTTACTTCAAGTTTCTTAAAAGACGCATGTTTTTTTTTAATCAAGGGTTTATAATCATGCCTAACAATTATTTTGGAATTTTCTAAAAGTCTCGTGTTTTTTTTTTCTCTTAAATTTATGAATTATGGAACGTAAACTAGCTGTGAACTATATTAAAAGTGTTTAATAAACTTAAGAGTTGGAACTATTATACTAAAGATGTTTTTTTTTCTCCATTTGTTTTGAGTTCTTCAAATGACAATAATTGCAAATAAAGAAATTTTCAAGAAGTTTTAAAAGGAGTTTATTATAAAGAGTAAACGACGTACTTTGAAATTAATAATCAAGTTTTCGTGTTTCATAACTTATGCATTTGAAATACAATTACTAAACATTTCTTTAATATTAATGTGTTTTTTAAGCATTTAAGTTTCACGTAAATATTTATAAAACATATTTCAGGCACACTAAGCTTACATAGTTAAATCTAACATTTAATATTATATTAAATCACATAACGAGTCTAGTTAATATTTTGTTAGAGTCACAAATGGAACTATGTTAAAGGAAGTCACTTATGAGAGGTCAATTTATGAGATAGTAGTTTAAGAAGTTAAGTCAATGGAATAAATTGAAGAAGAATGTCTATGTAAGAATAAAGTGTCAACAAGTCTCGAGGATGATAATTAGTTGTAAGAATTGTTTGAGTAAGAAACTGAGTTAAATTATATTGAGTTAGAAATTAATACATGATGGAAGGATTGGAAATGAAATATGACAACGAATTTGTATAAATTGGTAGCAAAGTGTTTTTCGTAGGGGAAAGTAGCTGTGTATGTGTTGCGTGGTGCTCGCATGCATCAGTGATGAACAACCTTTATATCGAGCGTGGTGCTCCGAGAGTGATGCTCATTTATATCATGGCGTGGTGCCCTTAGGACGCGTCCTGTAAGTCTTGCAAGCAAATGGTAAATCGGAGGGCGACGGCCCCCACCGTATAGAGACAGTTGGTCGTGGTGACCCCTCTCTATTCGTGTTCACTTTCCCCAACTGCAAAATTATTATGTTGAGGTTGAATTGTATATTTTACATAGTGGAATCAAGTTGGTCTGTCAAGTTGGTCTCAAGAGCGATTGGTCTAATATTGTTGAATCATATCTTCTTTTAGCAAGTAAAGCAGAGTTATATGACTGGTAATGTTGTGGCAATGACTTTCACGTTAAATTATAAATATATTTTATGAGTTTTACATGGTGGCATAGTTTATGAATTGGGAAAAAAATTCACGTTTGGAGGTATACTTGGATATCGTTACGAGAAAATATCGGCTTAAGTTATGATTCAAAATGATAAGGAGTGTGAAAATAGTTGAATGAGTTATAGGTTGTGAGTCTAATCACGTTTGAGGTGATTGCAAAGTTTGAAAATTTTGTGAGATGTTAATTACGGTAATGAGTTGTCTATGGTAAATTGGTTGCATTGTTTCTCTTTTACAAAGACAAAACTGTTTGAATCATACGGACTTCATTAAAGAAATTGGTATGCTTTTTATCAAATATTGTTTTCTAAATGATTTGAATAAATGAAGTGTTCTTCAAAGCAAAACATAAAAACTAAAACTATTTTGAGCCACCTATCAAACTTATTTAAGGTTGGATATGTGTACTCAAATTTCCGCTGATTTTGTTCTATGAACCTGTCCTGGTGGGGGCAGAGTTAAGATGTGTTTTGCAGGTGGCAAAGTTCGAGTCTTAATTCTGATTGAAGGTGCGTAGAGTCATTCAAATGTCTTATATGTTTCGAGGCGGGATTGCGAATTCTCCAAGGCGTAATTAGACCGTTCCGAAGTTTATCGTTGGTTGTATTATTTGTTATAAGCGCTTTTAGTTTATAATTTATGAATTTTGATTCCTTGTTTGAGTTTGTAATTAAGTTAAGTACTATTTTAAGTTAAGTTCGTTTAATTAAGGTTTAAGTGAATTAAGCAAGCAGCTCGTTAAGTGCGGCTATTACAGTATGTATAAAGAAACACATTATCATGCCATACTAGCTTGTTGGATTCCCTTATTTATGTATTTGTAAATATCAAATTACTCGTATATATGAATTATTTTATAAATACATATGGGCAAACTAATGTGTTGGAGACCGTGTAGTGAGTAGAGCTCAAGATAACAGATGGGTAAAAGGCCAATATCGTCCAGAAGCAATGAGATCAAGTTTTCACACTAATGTAACTTTTAAGTTACAATAGGTCTTACGCGCACCCATTGTACAATAAATTAATTGTGAATCGGGGTAACTTTTACCCATTTTTTTTATAACTTTTAATATGTTTTGATTAATGTTTTATATTGTGATTTTTTTTTATGTTATATTTTTTAATGAGTTGTTAACTTTGTACATTATGAGTGATTTTGAAAGGATAACTTTTATTAAAAAAAAAATTATCACTAAAATAATAATTTATACATTATATCGAGTAACTTTAAGCATTTTCGAATAATTTTATACTTGCCTTATAATATTTATTGTACAACAGGTATAATTAAGGTAAACTTTTTGTTTTGAAAACTTGAGTACATTTGTTTGTTAAAAGAAAAACTAAGGTCAACTATCAATAAAAGAAAAGTGAGGTTTAATCAAACATTTGAGGTAGAGAAACGAAGGGAAATCGTGGGAAAGAAGGGGGGAGAATATGTAGGCCAACTAACATATTTTTCAGATGAATTTTTTTACGCAAGTACTAAATGCAGTATAAAATATCCTAAATGCAGATTAACTTAATGAAACTAGGAGCTCTGAAAGACCAAAATGCCCCTTTTCTAGCTTCCCACTAGTTTCTCTAACCTCCCATTCGTTTCTTTAACCTCCCTCCTTATGTCCATATGTTAATGTACAGTTCGCTTCAGTGTAAGCACATACTGCAAAACTTGATAACTATTTTCATGGAGATTACAAATTAACCAGTAAAGAAATTAATCATGGCAATCCATTGGGGATGGATGTACATCTCCTTTTCGTCATGGTGGGTTCTTTGTCTTTGAATAAAGTGAAAGGGGTGAAGAGTTCCGGAAAATACTTCCAACTGGTAGCCAAGGGTTCCGAAAAATTCAAACGGAAGGTGGTAAATAGTTCTGGAAAAACCTCCCGGCAGGTGATGTAGGCCTCCGGAAATTATTTCCGGAGGTTTATCAAGGGGATGGGGTTTCTATCCGGCACTTGTTAACCAGTTCAGAAATACAACCTATTTCTTTTGTAATTATTATTATTATTATTATTATTGTCGTTAAAACAATCAGAAATTTTCATTACGGAGTACCAACCATAGTTATGGAGTTAGCCGAAAATATTTCAACTTGAATAATAACTTATCATAATATGTGATTAAATAGATATTGAAATCAAAAAGTATAAATTAAAACAAGGGTAATTTAGAAATAATAAAATTAAATCATCCTGTATTTAGGGAAAGTCATGTCTGCATTTAGTACCCACCAACCGGTGTCAAAAGTCGTTTTGTTTTTTTAAAATTTAAGGTGTTAAAATAAATTTTTTAAACTGAGAATTTTTAAGTCAAAAGTAAGTTAAACGGGTAAGTGGAGTTAGTTTTGTGCTAAATGTTCAACATTGATTCAACTCCTTATTAGACTATGTTCTTTCGACTTATTTTGACTTATTTCAGATAAAAAAAAAGTTTAGATAAGTTCAGATAAGTTTAATTAAGTTCAGTTAAGTCTAGATAATATAAGTTCAGAAAAAATAAGTTTTTTTTTCAAACATTTTAACACACAAATAAATTTATTTCAGTCAAAATAAGTTATTTTTAGATAGTATAAGTCCAGTTAATATAAATTCAGATAAGTTCAGCTAATATAAGTTCAGATAAATAAGTTCAAATAATACAAATTCAAATAATAGCTGTGGGATGTAATGTACTAAATCAAAATGACTCATAAAACCTCTTCGCTTCCTTTCCATAAAGTAGAAAATTGTCGTCCCGTTATCGCTTTTGGGTCAGTTGGAAACAACCTCTCTGCAATTGTAGAGGTAAGGTTGCGTACACCCGACCCCCCTTTTACCTATCGCTTCTTGCGGGAGCCTCTTTGAGGCAATGGGGTAATGATAATGATGAATATAAGTTCAGACAAAATGAGTCGAATCGAACAGATCGAGCCTTAATTAAACATTAAAACTCATGCTGACTCGTTTATATAAACGAATTTTTCATGAAATACCACCGAGTTTTAGAGTAATTCACCAAACGTCCATCAAGTTTCCAAAATACATAAAATACCCCAAATATCTCTTCATGGCGTCATAAACCCTAATTAACTCAATTAACATCTAATTAACCCACACATTAACCCATTTTTTCAAATTAACCCCCTTTTTTTTCCTTTTCTATTTTACCTTTTGTTTCTCCTCACCCTATACCTTCTTTCTTGACCTTTCCGGTCTCTCCCCTTCCTTCTTCCCTTTTGCCAAGGAGGCCACCTCTGATCTTTCCCACTTCATTCTTCCCTTTTTGCTAGTGAAACCCCTTACACCTCATTCACTTCTCCTTTATCTCCCCTCCCAATTGAAATTTTACTTACATGAAGCAAATTTACTTACATGAATTCCTTATTTCATCCCCTCAAATCGATTGAATTGGTCAAATTAATCACACAAAAATAATTTCAATTACAAATATCAATTAGGTTTCAATCATAGAAAACTACCATTACTGGCTCCTACAACCAACTGCCCATCCACCACCACCACCTCCTAAAGCCGTCGCCTCCTCCACCACTGGCGAAACTCACCTTCCCTTCCCTTCGCCCAGAACTGAACCGCAACCCCATTGCCTTTTTCTCCTCCCTCATGCCCTCCCTGCCTCCTTCTCCTCCGCGCAAGCTGCGCAGCTCCCCTTCCCTTCGCCCAGAACTGAACCGCAACTCCTCGCCTTTTCCTCCTCCCTCACACCTCCCTCTCTGCCTCCTTTTCCTCCGCGCAAGACACGCGCAACCAGGCAGCATTCTGCCTTCGTCAGGGGAGAAAAATGAAACTAGAAGAATTGGGGCGGTGGTGGGTTGTAGGGGAGGTGAGAAGGAGACGAGAATGACAGTGAGCAAGGGGGGCAACTATGGAAAAAAGCCCTCTCTCTCGCTGGAAAATCAAAATTCGGTGGAATCCTTGAAGTGGGTGGTGGGTGATGGGTTAATGGAAGAAGGAAGGGGAGAGAGAAAATAAAAAGAAATGGGTGGGATAATGGGTGGGTTAATGGGGGATTAGGTGGGTAATTAGAGATTAGGGGGGTTAATTAGGGATCAGATGAGTAATTAGATTGTAATTGTTTGATTATGAGGATGATGACATCATGGAATGATATTTGGGGTATTAAGTCATTTGTGAGGGGTATTTTATGTATTTCTGAAACTTGATATGCGTTTGATGAATGTGCTAAAATTCGAGGTATTTCATGAAAAATCCGTTATAATAAATATATCCGAAAAGGCTCAACCCACAACACTAAGGGCTCGTTCGGTATCACTGTCGGCTTCTAGTTTTTGGTTTTAAAAATCATATAATTTAGATTGATTAATAAACTGAAAAATAGTCATAGCTGTAGTAATCATTTTGATTTTAAATTTTGGCAACAAAAATCTAGAAACTACTTTTTGTATTTAGTTTTGTAAAAAAAGAAAACTGAAAAAAATGATACCGAATGAACCCTAAATTGCTCGTCTATACTAATATATTAAAAGGCGTTTATAAGAATGTATATGTGCCACGTAGGTCTCTCCTTATTCGAACACCGCACCTCATGAATTAAAAGTTACTCTTCATACCATCTCAGCTAGATACAATGTATGTTATGTATTTCCACGTAAATACATAATATAATCTTTTTAAATGAATAGTAATAAATTAAATAAAAATGAATCCGGAAAAAAGGGAATAAATTATTGAACTTATAGATGTACAAATTCTTCCGATCCCTTTCCATCTTATGCTTTAAAAACTTGTGGAAATAAAGTGTACTTCGTAATTATTAGTGCAGAAGAGAGAAACATTGATATATGTATAACTAGATTAGATCCCGTGCACGCACGAATTTTGATAATTTTTTTCACAAAATATTTAACTGATTATCTTCCAAACTATTGCATAGTTATAACATTTTTAACGTATACTCGTTTAAATTTATTCATTTAATGTGCATATTTAAAATGCTAATATGGTAATTTTATCAAAATATTGAGTGGTATATTTTCCATTATTAATATAACGATTTGACTAAAATATTACAAATGTAGAATAATTATTATTACGTCGTATCTATTATTGCCATAATTTATAAACTAAATTTGTTTCTATACATAAATAGTTTATAAATAAAGGTAGAGAATAAAATAAAATAAAATAGATACATGTTTTTTGGGAAAGTGATTTTTGGCGGCAAAAAATCGCACCAGAAATTGACACGTGTCATTCCTGATGTCTCTTTTAGTATATAGTAATATAGTAATAGATAATCAACTAATCATGAAGAAAAATGAATCAACTTTTTTTTTTTTTTTTTTTTTCCCGGATATGGGGCATAGATTGTAAGGTTGTTTATCGGCTATTGATCTCGCACCACCACCGCAATCCGTTAATGACACCATCTATACGGACATATATTTACAAAAAGTAAACCTCATTCAGATAAAACTCGAAGCAATGCCCAGGCCACACACTATTTTCATGTTTAATTTGAGTCATGTTATTGTGTATTCGTAAGAATTTAACTTTTACCAGATCTGCTTTTGACACATAAACCCAGGAAAGAGAAAATACATATCCCGTCTATTCGCCTGGTTCAGTCGTTCACTTCCATTTGTCTAGTCGTTCGACGCACTCTTCTTCTCCTTCGCATCACTTCCTCTTTCATCCTTATCAGCTCGCCATGGTAAAGCTTCTCTATTTACCTATCTTTCTGTATGGAATTGCTTTCTGCTGTTGTTTATGCTCAAACTAAAGTTTTAGGTTTTGTGTTTGATCTGCAATTGAGATTAATTTTTTTTTTTTGCTTAATTTTGCATTGATTTTGCGGTTATATGTGTTGGAAACGCTTATGAATCTGCGTTTATGATAAATCTTACATGTTAAAACCTTGAATTTCTTGCTGTTTGTATGCTGGATTCGTTTTTTAGCACCCTCATTTCCGTGATTTTGATGTACTTTCAAGTTTGATTAATTTTTTTGTATTTAGGGTTTATTTTTATGTGTGGAGATTGGTTTGCTTGAGCTAGGTGGATCGTGTAATTATTGCCTTGCTAATGCAACCTCTTTCCCCTCCTAGCTCTCTCTCCATAGTTATATCTTCTCTGCAATCATTCCACCAAAACCTAAGTTCAATGTTACTTGGGACTCGGTAATTGTGTCAGACACGGGCACAATTCCAAGTATTCGATTAGGATTATTTATTTGTTTCTTCTCATTAAACCTTTGTTATGCAGGACAATGGGGGCAATCTGGAAGCACAAATAGATGCATTATTGAATGTTGAAAAGCAAATGAGACTTGCTGGAGATGTTGCTGGAACTAGAAAGGCTGCGTGTGACATTCTTGATTTATGCTTTCAATCTAAAGCCTGGAAGACCTTGAATGACCAGATAGTCGTTCTTTCAAAGCGCCGTGGTCAACTCAAGCAGGTACAACATTGATAATTTGTGCTGTTATTAGGTAGTTACTATAGTATTTTGTTTCCGAACCTAAAGAAACGAGGGCAGTCTATTAGGATGTAAAGGCGAAACCACATGCTTATGTTAACAAGGACACCGAGCAGTGGGTATATTATAGGTTGCTGAATTCATAAAGTTGATGATCACTTCTCTAGTTGTTAGCCCAGTACAGATTTTACTCTGGTCGATGATATTATGATTTTACCCCTATAAGATCAATTGCTAAAGGTTAAGTAACTACTGATTATCTATTGCTACAAATGTGCAATTCAGTGCTTCAGGTGAATGTGTCCTTAATCTGAATGTTCATGGTTCAAATTATCAAGTATGGCTAATAGCATATGTGGTTGATCCGTAGGGATAACATCCTCTCATCCCCTGGTGCTGGTAGAAGGCCCAGAATGTTGAACTTCTTGTTGCTTGTTAAGTTTATGTTTTCAGTTGTAGCTAAGATTTGTTTTATTTTTATGTGTTGCAATGTTGTCAAGTTCAGTGGTGGCATATCTCTTTTCACATTTTCTGGGCCTCTATGTTTGCATTCATAACTTCCTTCTACTGTAGATAGGTACTTTGTTTGTGTAATGACTTCTTACTAATGGCTTATTTAGTTGACATTTGTGGAATTTGTAAGGAAAATCAGTAATTCATTTGGATAAATGATCCGTAATATTTAGTTGTTCACCAGACAGGAATCAAACGACATAATTGTTTACTGCATTGTCCTTTTTCTTAGTTATCTAACTTATAGTCTCGGACTCATCATTCCTTCATTAAGCATCTAACAAGGAGGTCCCTTTCTACACAGGCTGTGACAGCGATGGTACAACAGGCAATGGGCTACATTGATCAAACACCTGATCTTGATATTCGTGTAGAGCTCATTAAAACGTTAAATAGTGTATCTGCTGGGAAGGTAACCAGTTATTAACGAGCTAAGTTTATACGAAGTACATAGTTAGATTCTGCTCTTTCTTTTTTTTACATGTCATTTTTTATTTGTTGCAGATATATGTTGAACTAGAAAGGGCACGGCTGATCAAGATACTTGCTAAGATTAAGGAACAGCAAGGGCTTATCGATGAAGCTGCTGAGTTGATGCAAGAGATAGCGGTAAGTGTGATTATTACATGTTTGATTCCTTGTACTTCATAAAACATATTTCGGGTCTATCCACGTTATGTTTTTCAGTTAGATTTGTGTAATTTATTATCATTTTACATATTTGCGATACTGCAGGTTGAAACCTTTGGTGCAATGGCAAAAACTGAAAAGATAGCATTTATTCTTGAGCAAGTATGTTCTGTCCTTCCAACATAGTCAGTTGCTTTATGTTTTTTCCTCACAGTAATTGTTGCAGAGATACATATTTGATATTTCTACTTTCCTCTTCCAGTTTACCTGTTTACTATGAGTTGATGTTTGGAAATTATTCCATTTCAGGTTCGTCTTTGTTTAGATCGTAAAGACTATATCCGGGCACAAATCCTTTCCAGAAAAATCAGTCCCAGGGTTTTTGATATTGATCCTTCAAAAGAAAAGAAGAAACCTAAGGAAGGTGATAATATTGTAGAAGAGGCCCCCGCTGATATTCCGTCGTTGCCAGAGTTGAAGCGTATCTATTACGAGCTGATGATTCGGTCAGTTAGGGTTTTTTTTTTTTTTATTTTGGTTCTATTCTTGCTAGGATATCTATGGGTTAAAATTTTCTTCTTCTTTCAAGAATTATTCTCCCCTAAAATTAGTGTCTTTACTCAATAAGTAGATTTTGGCTGACACATGACTATTGCAATGCAAATAGTCAAATAAATATAGTTTTTTCTCGACTTCTTGTGCTTCGAAAATGTTTTGTGCATGGCTTAATTTCCTCCATTGATTGTTGAGAATTCCGTTGTGACAAGGAGAAAGAAAGAAGAGGTAGAGACGAGAGGGAATTGACTAATTACATATTTGGAACCAAAGTAAAAGTTAGCCTATTTCTAGGCTAATCATCTAAGGGGTATTTTTTTTTTCAACTATAGGTTTGGTGCTATACCATAGGTAACCTTAGTTCTCTCTCTTCTCATTCTCTCACCTCCTAAGCATCCCCACTGTCACCATATTTGAACCATAACTTTACTACCCAATTCCAAGTCTAGTTCCTTTTCTGCTGCTTGTTCTCTTTGTTTTCTACTACTGTCAAATTTCCTCAATACCTCCTCAATCATCACCCTTTCTGCAATTGTTCCACCTTCTCCAACTTTCTTACATCCTGAAACTTCTAAAAATTAGAACCAGAAACAAGAAAGCAAAAGAGAAAAGTAGCTTGCAGAAGTTCGCATCTTTTTGTGGCTGTTGTAGTCTCTATGATTCCGTGGTGACTAGGACATCCTATTATCCCGGTTCCAACCACAATGATGATTGTTGCTTTGTTGGTTTTGAATGCCAAGATCTTGTTGTTAGTGCTGGAAAATGTTGCCGGTGACTGCACTAGTGGTGTATACAGCACTGAATTACTTTTGGGGTTCTGATACAAGTGGTAGTGAGATGGTGGGTTGAGTGGAATCAGTGATGGTGGGAAGGATAGAGACTTTAAGGAGGAAGGAAATGTTTTCGCCCACATATAAGTGAAACTGATATCCACCCTTGATTATCTTTCTCGGTACACATCCAAAATCTCCTAAAACACTACCCCTTCACATATAATCTCCTATTCTCTTCAATTCTAGGTGCCCTTAAGGAAAGACACAGTGAGGAAAATTCATGATTGTCTTCATGCTGTCAAAACTCAATTATCAACTTTGCTGGTCATAGGAAGAAAACCCCCTAGTTTTCAAATCTAGCCTAACTGAATATACTTTTTTTGATGGTTTTTTTTTAAATGTAGTTCTAGTAGAGTGGCTAACTTTAAAAATGTAGAATTCAAAAGTTTGCCACTGTACTAGTACTACATTAAAAAAAAGAAGTTAATAATCCAAAACTCCTCTGTGCATTGCTTCTGTGGATTTTTAAATCTCTCTCTTGTCTTGAGTGCTGAGGGTATGGTTGCTTTCGTCTGACACTCTGACCACCCTGAACAATGCCATCCATAGGATTTGAGTGGGTTTGTTATTCTTATGGCTGTTTGACAGTTTCTAATCAGAAGTTGGTATATTGGGGTCTCAACGAGTTTTCTTCTGTTCAGATACTACAAGCATCACAGTGACTACCTTGAAATATGTCGATGCTATAAATCTATCTATGAGATCTCATCTGTCAAGGAAGACCCTGAGCAGTGGACACCGGTAAACAATACCACACTATTATTATATGATGTTGCACTTTCTTGTGTATCTTAATTTTTTTCTTTCTAATTTGGTATTTTGTGCAGATTTTGAGGAAAATTTGCTGGTATTTGGCGCTTGCCCCACATGACCCAATGCAGTCTAGCCTTTTGAACTCTACTCTTGAGGATAAGAACCTTTTTGAAATTCCCAAGTTCAAGTATGTCACTTATACTGCTTGAAAAGTTCACTTCCTTTTTTAGTCAAACTTCTGAATATGTTTGTGATATATGTGTCATTGGTTGTTTTGATGTGCTGCCGCAGGTCTCTGTTGAAACAGTTGGTGACAATGGAGGTTATCCTCTGGACAGTTCTTTGGAACGAATTTGAGGGTGAATTTGACAATGAGAAGAATTTGCTTGGAGGCCCTTTAGGCGAGAAAGCTGGTGAAGATCTTAAACAAAGGGTCATTGAACATGTAAGCTCATTTACTATCAATCTGTTCTTTAGTCCTTCAGAAAATAAGGTTAACAATTAATATTTAAGTTGTTTACTCTCTTGGCAGAACATTCTTGTTATTTCAAAGTACTACTCAAGGATCACCTTGAAGAGACTGTCAGACTTATTATGCCTTAGTCTTCAGGTATGCTGATTTCATGAGTTAGAATACTTGCAGTTACTCTATTATTTCTATCTTTTAACCTATACAGACAACGTTAGACAATTTATTGCATGTATCTCTTGGGAATCTTTGTCAAAATCCATATTCTAATCAGCTAATCTCAGTAAATCTGATGGCAATTATGGTTAGTATGTAGGATATGTGTGTTGTATGTATTATTTGAATGATACAGGACTACAGGAGTATATGTACTCTAGAGTCTAGACCTAAGTTGAAGCTCAAATTCTCTGATAGTGAAAATTTAATGTTATAGTAGTGATGCCATCGACCTCCTTATGTTTGATGTAGACTGACTTTGGTTGGTTGAGCTACCAGGTAACTTATCCACTCGATGTGGCCAAGCTTGCTCCTTGGAAAAAATGACAGAAAGTATGTTGTGATTGCAGCTTCTTTGTAGAATAGCGGAATAGACCAAATACGTAAATAAAATTAGAAACCTATCTATGTTACCTCAAGGTTAGCATCTTTCTTAAAATGATTTGTGGGTTTTGGAAATTTCCATCTCCTCCATGTTGTTTGCAATGCAAACTTTTGCAAAGTGACCATAGTATTACCTCAAGATTTTTACCTGCCGACACCTGCCCACTCTATTTTTCTATATTTAATAATCCCTTTTTAACACATTGATCACCTGTCACTTGTTCGAGCTTTTTCTGTTGTAAGGATATAGTCTGGTACACACCCATCTAAATAACCATGTTTTTGATACCCAATTCCGTTTACACATCATAGTTCAACACTAACCACTATGAATTTCATCTATCATGAAAAAGAGAGAGAAGAGTGAGAATGGAACAAGATGTATTGATGGAGGAAGACTGGAAGAAAGGTGTAACATAAATGAGAAATAAGGCTCCGTTTGGTAGGGTGTAAAATGTTTTCATGGAAAACGATTTTCTCCTTTACAATCATTTTACGTTGTTTGGTATGACAAGAGATGGAAAACAATTTTCCATAACTCCTTCAATGGTGAAAAACCTTTTCCATTTGAAAGGGACGGAAACCACTTTTCCACATTTTCTTCTTTCCTAGTTACCTCCCTCTGCCTTCTTCCCCTTAATCTTCACCATCTTCTCCCATTTTCTTTGAAGGAACCAAACAAAGGAAAACTAGTTTGGAATTGTGTTTTCCCTTGAAAATTGTTTTCCATGGAAACTCATTTTGCACCGAAAACGTTTTACACCAAACCAAACGGAGCCTAAGAGATAGTACTGGAAAAGAGAAATAGAGAGAGGAATTATATAAATGGGAAAACAGAGATGGGCAAGCTCTTGCTAGTCCTTTTATTTAAAAAGATAATATTGGGATGTTGTGGGTAGTTGTGGCCTTCTAGACCCTATAAAAGCATTAGCATAAATGGAATCAATTCTTTTGTATTATCATGGTTAGTTGTTGATTATTTGCTGGCTGTACTGCCTGGTGTGCTGTCACATGCTCGACTGATGTTATCCTTCAACGAAATTAACGGCATGATAATTCCCTTTGATGGGTTCCTTCAAAGAAATCAACAGATTTTTGTCTATCACTCTGGTATACCTAGGAATAGGTACCTTACAGGCAAAGTTTGTCTAGCTTCTAGAATATCAAGTCACCGAATTCATCTTTTCTATTCTGGTCTGATTTCTTACGTGTTGTGGTTTCAGGAAGCGGAGAAGCATTTATCTGATATGGTTGTTTCCAAGGCTCTAATAGCAAAGATAGACAGGCCAATGGGGATTGTATGTTTCCAAGTAGTCAAGGACAGCAACGACATTCTGAATTCATGGTCAATGAACTTGGAAAAACTGCTTGATCTTGTTGAGAAGAGTTGCCATCAAATACACAAGGAGACTATGGTTCACAAAGCTTCCCTTAAAGTCTGAATCAGAGAATGTTCTCTGTACGTTGCTTCCCCTCAAAGTGAAGTAAATGCTGGTATACGACGCCCTTGTCATTCCGGGTTTAGTCACTAGGTTTCTGAAGAATACCCATTTCTGTCTATTATAAATGTGTTATCCCTCGTGTTCCCTTAGTAATCGTTTCACATTAGCAGGGTATTGTTTCTGTCCCTGGTGCTGTCAGGTCAATGTAGTGTATTCTGTGACCGTCAACTTGTCTGATGATTTATTTGTCAAAAAAATCTTGGACAGGGAGGAAAGTTGTACTTAAATTTAATGTTAGGCTGGAAGGCAGTTCTTGTTCAATTGTCCTAGTGACAAGTTATAAGATAATTTTTTTTCCCATCATTTAAATTGCACAAAGAATGCAATCAGTCAGATTCGTTTGGCTCTTTGTATAGTACTCCGTAGTAATTTGTCCAAAGCTTGTTAACAATATCTAGGTGCAGCTGAGATGCAAAGTTTTGTCAATTTGTCCCTATATAGTTCTTTTTGTGTCGGGTAAAGGGTCGGGAATCATCGTAAATTCCTAATTAATTATACTGTGTACTAGTATAGAACCCGTGTAATTGCCCGGTTTTATAAGTTTATACCAAGATTATATATAAACTAAATAATTTGAATGAGTGATATTATCTAACTCTTTCATTTAAATACAAATTGCATATAATTTACATAAGTTGTCTTCTCTTTCTTTCTCCTTTTTCTTTTTATTATTTACCATAGCACTATCTAATTTTTTTTTCGATCATCAACTTAAAGGTTGACAGGATAGGTATCCTATTTTGGATCGGTGAAGGTTGTAGGAAATAGGGTACTATACTCAATGATTAATAACTAATTGAAAAGTTTAGATCGGCCTAAGGTTGTACACTCTATCGCCCAAACATGGGCCTCAGAACCATATATGGGATGTGCGTGGCATGTTTGCCACAAGGCTGCATGCACGCTACGCAACAACCTACGCACAAGCCCCCATCGCGCACAAGCACATGCGACGACGACGATGACAACAACAACCCAAAAGCTTGGGCTTTGGTTTATATGTTAACACCATATTGACCGTTAATTTGGTATTGAAGCGTAGAATATTTGACATAAAAATGTTTTAATTATAGAAATACACTAAGAAAATGATAAACATTAGGAAAGATAAGTTGTTCCTTACTCTGTATTAAACAAAATTAGTTAGATTTTACTTTATTTACTTTCACGTTGACCGACATCATTTTGGGTGAGTCAATTCCCTTTGGGTTGTAATTCGGTGCTTCCCATTGTATTACATTTTTAAAAATTCTGTGAAGGTCGTCGACTATTGAAGACTAAAAACCTTTAATTAAATATGAGCCTTTAGATGATGTAGAATAAATTACAGCCACTGATCATATAACTCATCTTAAAGGATTGTTTGTTTATAGGATAAGAAAGAATAAATGTAATTTTCTTGGAGAATTTATATTTTCAAAATTTGTATTTCTTTTTTTGACGGAAAATTTACAATTGAATTTCTCAATACTGATTAAATTTAAAATGAAAACATTAACAGACTATATTAAACGTCTATATATGATAAACTTCTATTTAACATAATCATCAAACCCCCCTATAAAAAAAGATAATCGTCAAATTAAAATCCATGGAACATTACCAACATGTAACAAAATTCCAAACCCATCCTCAAACGTTATTCATGAAATGAGAATTGTATAAGATTCAAGTTGTTTTCTAGGGACATACGGAGTTTTAGTTATAATGAAGATTGTTAATATTTAAATTTTAATAATTTCTACCTTTAATGTATATTTAAGATGTACGATATTTGAAATTTTCATTAGGCCTTGCTAAAAGAACTCAAAGACTCCATAACTCCATTGTTGCAATTTCAAGAACTCATTCTGTAAATTGATAATAAAGAAGACGTTATTAACCCTTTAAATGTATCTTTTTTTTTTTTAATTTAACAACAAAGATACGAGTATCGAAGAAACAGGAAAAAGAAACTGAATCCCTTTCAAAAAAAAAAAAACACGAAAATAGTCAATTACGCATTATTTAATAAAATCTAATATTTTTTACATGATTTACACAATCTATAATCTGGGAAGATTTGTTCCCTAAAAAAAATCTAGGAAGATTTGTTTGACTAATTATCTTGAATAATCACTTATGAATTATAATTCATTACCCAAAAAATAATATGCGGGGTATTTGTTTTTAGGAAACAGAATTATATACAAATTCTAAGAAATTTACTATTTCTTTTAATGTACTTTTTTTTTATTTGAAAATAATTACTTTTTCATTTTTTGCGAGTGAAAAATTAACCCCACTTGCATGGAACAGCCGAACAGGTCCACGCTATTATTAGTATGGACCAGGGTTTTTTGGGTATTTTACATCATTTGAAGATAACATGGATTAGCAAGTTCATGTAATCCAAAAAAAACGCGCGATCCATAAAGTTAATATACTAGCACATCCTCTAGCCATACAATACATTTTAACAATATATAATATTAATATATGTGACATAGTTACTACAAAGGTCATATAGTAACTGTTAAGTTAATATAATTGTACTTATATGTAATATAATTACTCTAATAGTCATATATTAACTTTTTGATGCCATTTGATAAGAATCCAGTTACCTAATTATGTATACACAAAGACATTGGTTGTTTTATATCATATACTCCGTAGTAAATATTTCTATCGTATAGAAATATTTAATTTTCTATACCAGATAGTAACTCTTTCTATTATATAGTTACTATTATATATCATATAGTTAATGTTATCAAAAAGCGTAACTATATAAAAAATAAGAGTAATTATATATTCATTCACGCATACAAAAGGAGTAAATTATATAAACTATATTTTTAATAAAATAACTATATCTTCATAATAGTAACTATGAAAATAATAATAATCCATTTCGATAAAAATAACTATAGAACAATTACTATATTATAAAATAAACAATATGATATAGATACTTTAGAGGTCATATAGTAACTTTTTCTATTATATAGTTACTATTATATATCATATAATTACTGAAATAAAAAAGAGTAATTATATCAAAAGTAAGAGTAATCATAACTCTTGAACAGTAATTAAGAAAAACATTAACTACGTGGTTAGTTGTTTTTAGCTATAACATTCTAATTATTTGCATCTATTAAATAAACCATATTAAACTCAAATATTTTTTGAACTAAAAAATATTAATCGCCACGTCCACGTCCCTTCCTTCCACCATCACATCCTCTCCTTCAGCGTCGCGTCCTTTCCTTCCTATACCACATCCTTGGTTTTCATTGTTGTCAAAATTTTCTTCTTCTTCTCCTGCTTTTGTTTTCCTTGCAGAAGTTATTCTTTGCACGACTTCAATTCTGGATGCATCATCTTTGTATTTCTGAATCAATAATATTTAAACTAAGTTAATAATTTAACATATAAATATGAAAAAAAATAACATAGTAACTGTGTAAAACATATAGTTTCTATTATGCATCATACAGTAACTCTTAGAAATAATATTGGTATGATACTCGTAGATTTGCATATATAGTTAGTGTTATAGTCATATAGTTACTGTCATAAATAATAATATAGTCACTCTTATTACTAATAACATAGAGCACAAAAAAAGAAAATAGTGATAACGTAGTAACTATTAAAAACATATAGTTACTATTATACATGATATAGTATCTTTTGACATTAATGATAGTCATATACTAGCAGAGTTGCAGATATAGTTATTGTTATAGTTAATTACTGTGATCATAACATAGTAACTCTTATTACTAATAACACAGAGGACAACAAATAACATAAAATTAAAAGAACATTATAATACACATAATAACTATACCAAACATATAGTTACTATTACACAAGATATAATACCTATAAATATTATTGATGGTAATTTAATTAGTCACAGAGTTGCAGACATAGTTGGTGTGATAATAATGTAATAACTCTATCCATAATAAAATAACTCTATCACTAAAAATATAGAATAACATCAAACATGCACAGAACATAATAAACCAACATGTAACTATTTGAAACATATATTAATTTAGCAACTGGGGAATTTGCAGGCCCCAATCCTTTATCCAAATCGTTGCATCAATTTGTGGAAAAGCACAAACCTTTTGGATTATAGTCACATACTCATGAAATTTTAAGTCAAATATAGTCGATAAATTATTATAACATACAATAAGCAAATGTTATAGTTAAAATCGCATAGAAACTCTAAAGGTCATATTAATATATGAATAGAAACTCACCTCTTTAAACCATAAAGTTACTGTATAACTCATATAGTTACTATTTAAAATCGTGAAGTCACTGATCGACTTTGTGAGGTAAAAACGATATTTCGGCAAAACATAAACATTAACTTCTCCAAAACAACGAATATTTACAATTTTAAATAAAAATAGACTTTAAATATTTTAAACAACAACGAATCGATATGTGATCTCTCAAATTCCTTGCGATAATTTGTAGACGAGCGCAAATTCTTCTATTCGGTAACGACGAACCTCCTTCTTGATCTACTACTTCCTCCATGTTTTACCTCATCTAATAGATCCAATTATGATAATTATAAGATAATTATGAAGAAAATCGAACAAAATTGAACAAACCCTAGAAAGTTGGGCAAAAATCTAAAAAGCATAGAGAGAAAATAAAGAGAGAGAAATGAATAGAATGCAGATTTGAAATTTTGAAAAAATAAAATAAAAATTAAAATGTATATAAAGTGGGCTAGACACAAATCGCATAGAACTCTACAAAACATATCAGGGCCGGCTATTAGGGGTCTAGGTGGACATACAGAACAGGGCCCCGAATTTTTGGAGCCCAAAATCAAAATGTTGGCTGATTTTTTTTTTTGGATTAATTGACCAGAATAATCCCAACTTTAGGTGGTTTGCTTTTAATAATCCCAACTATAAGTTTTTTTTTAATAATCCGAACTTTTACACCTATTGACTTTTAACGGACCTAGCAGGTAAGTTACTTACTGTAGCAGGTAATGTATGGCGTGGCGCTGACATGGCAATAGAGAGTTAGTTTTTTTTTTCTTTAAATGCATTTATTCCCCCTTATTTATTTTCCTTAATAAATCTCCTTATAACCCTTGTTTCTCATTTTGTCATTTTCTTTGATTCTCCACCCAAAATTTTAAATGTTTTCAAACCTCATATTTTAATGTGACATTTAATAGCTGAACGAAGTAAACTTCATATGTTAGATCCACCGGGTCATTTTCGGGTTCAAGGGGGTGTATTCCTTTGGGTTTTTTTTTAAAGGATACAGAGTTCAATTTATTTAAATGGGTTACTACCAGTAACTTACTAGTAGTAACAAGGTTGATGACCTTTGATTTCAGTTATTTGAAAGGGATACAACCATAGCAGAAATGTGGTTACCAAATGAAGCACGATGAAGATGATGTAGTATGATTTAAGTTTATTTACCTGCCAAATTAAACAAATAACACAAAGTAAAAACAAAAATGTCAAAATGAACCTCCTTTTACAATAAAAAAATTGTCAAATTACAATCTAAGGTTAAACATACGAGCATGGAAGGTGTTTGATTTTTGTTTTTATTTTATTTTACAGCAGATGAAAAACAAAAAGGGTTTAACTTTGGGTGAATGGATATTGAATGAATGACGTGTACCAAATTTTTTAGAGAGAAACTAAAAGCCCAAGTCCAAGTTTGCAAGTGTTTACCATTTTAACAGGTTACCGGTTTTTGGGATTGTTAAAAGTCATTAGGGGTAAAAGTTTGGATTATTAAAAAAAAAACCATAGTTGGGATTAATAAAAGTGAAACGTTCAAAGTTGGGATTTTTCCAGTCAATTATTCCTTTTTTTTTTTTAAAAAGCCCTTTTAAAAAATAAAACCTTCCTTCTTCCCCAATTGTCGTGAAATACGTTTCATCAAATAACAAAATCTCGTGAAACAAGGAAGTAAACTAACTCTTCACATTCTTTCTCCAACATCTATGATTCGGTTTCCAATTAAAATAATTAATTATTCCTATTATAAATCTCATAGAAATCATCCATCCATAATTAAATGAATTGTTTCTCTACTTTTTTTTTTCCCCCAATAAGTCAACAATGAACAAATCTCCCATTTTCTTTAATGTATCATTTTTGTTATGGAAATTATCAAGTAATTTTCGTTTGGACTACGAATGCTTGTTGCGTTGCTGGTTGATGGTTGATGGGAAAAAGAAATCAAATTTGTAGGAAACAAAATCTCAATCAAATCTGTAAGAACTCAAATTCCACTTTGCTGTGAACAAATTGTTTTAGCTAGTAGCTAGGTTTATCAATCTTATGCATAATTATACATTTGGTAGTTGAATTTTCATACTACTTCGTACTATATTGCAAATTTGCAATTGTCGTTATATTGAGTTTTTCATTTATGCCTTTTAAAATTAGGAAATTAGATTTTGGTTGAGAAAATGTATGAAAAAAGTAAAACTGAAGAGTTAATAGTATGTTTATTATTTTAATGTCGTTAGTCAGTTACTAAGTGTCCGTGAAAATTTGTAAAAGGGCCTAATTTTATACTCAGTACAGGGCCTCCGAATTGCCAGAGACGGCCCTGAAACATATAGTAACTCTTTAAAACACATAGTTACTATAATACGCATATAGTTACTATTTAAAATCACGAAATAACTGTCATGTGACAGTTACACATGTTGTCCAACTAAATTACTACATTGCCCTTAGCATGGACCAGGTTATATTAGTGTAAATGGTGAAAAATAGTTCTGGATAAATTTTCATTTTTCTTTTAAAATATTTATTTCCAAAAAATCATGTTAAATACCTAGTACTTTTCAGATTGATAAATATTCCAAAAGACTATATGGAATAATGAGTAGATTTGTTGTTATATACGTTTTGAAGGAGATCTGCAGGTACATATTAAAGTGTGTTAGGAGTATAGGTACTTAATTTTAATTCAAAAATTATATAGTGAAATATATTTCCAAAACTATATAAAATTGTCTTTGAAACTACCTAGTACTTTTCAGATTGATAAATATTCCAAAAGACACATTATAAAGCCCGTGAGAAGAAAAAAACATCACTATTTATTGGCTCATTCAACTTCCCCAACGGTCGAAAGGTCACAAGTTTATCATGTGGACTTTTCGTGTAAACCAAGTGATCTGACTATTATTAATTAAGCTTCCGGTATTTTAGGCACTCCAGATTGCAACATAACTCAAATTAGGCTTCACCAATGATATTTTAGGCACTCCAAATTGCAAGATAACCCAAATGAGGCTTCACCAACAGTATTTTAGGCACTCCAAATTGCAATATAAACCAAATTAGTACTTCGTATATTCTTTAAAGCTGCCTAATTATTGTTTAGGCATTACCAAACTAATTAATAGATTCGTATTAGACAGCGTATGAGAAGCTTTCACTTTTTTCGTTCATTGGCCGGTTCACTTAGATTCCCAAATTATCTTAATAAGTCACAACTTTGTGTCGGGTGATTTAACTTTTCAAATGGCTTGATTCTCCAATTTTATTTTAGGCATTACAAGATGAGCACGTGGAACAATTGTATAATCAACTAGATTAGATCCCGTGTACGCACGGATTTTGATCATTTTTATCACAGAATATTTAACTGAATATCTCCCAAACTACTGCATAGTTTTAACATTTTTAACATACTCGTTTAAATTTATTTATCTAATATGCATATTTAAAATGCTAATATGGTAATTCGAACAAAATATTGAGTAATATATTTTCCATTACTAATATAGAGACTTGACTAAAATATTACCAAATTAGAATAATTATTATTACGTCGTATCTATTATTGCCATAATTTATAAACTAAATTTTGTTTCCATACATAATGTAATACCCCGAATTTTTAAAGCTTGATTAATTATGTTACATTATTTTTATTTAGCTTAAAACCGTTTTAAATTCTTATTTCAAACTTTATTTTAATTAACGAAGTTTTATTGCGATTAAGTTTTAATATCGTTACACGATTTATTTATTTTCCAGAGTTTATAATTTAATTTTTACGAGCTTAAACTACCTTTTTAAATTTGTTTATTTCGAATTTTTAATAATTTCGGAACGTTCTTATTTTATTCGAAAATTAAATTTATTTTATATCAATATTTTATAAAAGATTATTTGAAAATCTGATTTTAATTAAACATTCCTATTTATATCAATTCCTAAATATAGCAAAGAAATTTCAGAATTTTTCCTAACTAAGTGAAATTACTAGAATGCCCCTAAAGAGCAAATATCCAATTTTCTTCTCTTTCTTGCTCCCCACGTACAAAGTAAGAAGGAGGAAATTTCCTTCCTTCCTTCTTCCCTCATTTCAGTCTCCATTCAAAGCAAAAACCAAGTTTGTTTCTTCCACTTTATCCTTTACAAATTCAACAATTTCAGAAAACAATTTCAACACAAGAGACCAATTTCACTTCCCTTTTCTCTCTTCTCTGATTCAAGCAATCAGCCACCAACATCTTATTCACCATTGAATTTCAAGATCAAAACAGTAGAGTTTATTACCATTTTATTTTCTCTTTGAATAAACTGCAAATCTCAGCCATTGGAGCCACCCTCTTCGCCCCTTTTTCCGGCATAATGCCGCCTGCAAACCACCCCTTTTGTCGCCTGTAACCACCGCACCACCACCTTATTTTCCGGCCGTCGCAAACAACCCACCACCACCACGCACCTCCCCTGTCTCCCTCGCCCTTGCGCCCAACTCCTTGCGCCCAACTCCCTGCCTCCCTCCTCACTCGACCCCCCTGCCTTCGCGCCCAGCCAGCACGGTGGTGCTGCTGCGCTGGCGACGCTCCACCCCTTTCCTCCTTCCTGGCGCCGCGCCACCCAGACACGCCCCCCCCCCCTTCTTCCTTCCTGCCGCCGCATACACCACCATCAGCGTCGCCCCCTTTCTGTCCCCTTGCGTCCATCACGCCGCCGATCGCGGACCACCCAGCCGCCCCTTTTTCCTTTCTCTCGTGCCCCCTGCTTTCCCTCTTCACTCGCCTCTGCTTTGCCTTGCATTCCAGGAAACAGGAACCACGTTCCCATTTAGGAACGTTGGTTTTAATTCCCTCAAGCCCAACCCTTTTATTTGGCCCAATATTCCAAAGTAAGCCCTATTCCTTTATTTAAACACTCATGTTAATATTTCATGAAAATCAATTGTTATTTATTTTAATCATCTAAATTTGAATGACAATTTCAGATTTATATTTTGGCTGAAAATTTGATTTAAATGATATATATATATATATATATATATATATATATATATATATATATATATATATATATATATATATATATATATATATATTAATTTATGTAATTAAATAATATTCCATCGATATATATATATATATATATATATATATATATATATATATATATATATATATATATATATATATATATATATATATATAATTGAAATATTCCATCGATTTATAATATTTTAATTCCATCGATATATTAAATATATATATATATATATTTATTCAAATATCGTTTAATAATATTATCAATAATTTTATAAAAATTATATTTTTATTAAATTCATTATTTCCAAATTCACTATTAATAAATTTATTATTTATAAAATATTTTAAAGTGTTACCGTTTTAACACTAATGCAACAATTTAATATTTTGAAAGAATTCGAACTCGGAGCTCAGGACGAACGAACCAAGGAAAAAGGCCTAGCAATCATGGAATTGAGGTAACGGTTATTGCTAGTACCCGCAATCCCTTCAAAATGTATTTATGTACAAATGATGTTATGAATGATTGATGTTTTATAATGATGTTTTATGATTTGCGGGATTACAAGTATGTTTTGATTGAATTGATTTACGATAATGCAGCTTTATGCAAAGTATTGATTTAATGACTTATTATTCCTGAAAGTAATGATTTTATGAAATAACGAGATTTAATGGTTTTATTGAACTATCCTGATTGAATGAGATTTTCCTGATTAATGTTCAACTAAAAGAAATGTAAACATGATAAATGAAAGTGTAAGAACTGGTCAAGTTCCCCTGATATGGAGCCCAGGTTCCCCCTGATAAGAAGCACTGGCTTCCCCTGATATGGAACCAAGGTTTCCCCTGATATGAAGCACTGGCTTCCCTTGATATGGAACCAAGGTTCCCCCTGATATGAAGCACTGGCTTCCCCTGATATGGAACCAAGGTTCCCCCTGATAAGAAGCACTGGCTTCCCCTGTTATGGAGCACTGACTCCCCCTGTTATGAAGCACTGGCTTCCCCTGTTCGTAGGAGACGTCCTACCATGTTTCCTGTAAAGTCCTGACGACCAGAATAATACTGTTAAAAGGAAAAAGATTAATGAAATGATGTCCCTGAAATGATATTTCTGAAATGACGTTTCTAAAATTATGTTTCTGAAATGATGATGCTTCTGAAATGATGATTTATTAAATGTTTTACTATATTCTATTCTTCCTGTTTATTAAATAAAATGAATTGAAATGATGTTACGATGCTAGGGTAACTCGTTACTGAGTCTTCGGCTCACCGTTTTCTTTTCCGTTTTAGGTACTGCTGGGGACCACGGAAACGAGTAGTGGCGAGGATTTCACTATTACAAAGTTCACCTAAGTTAATGTTAAGTTGTAACAAGTTTAAGTAAAGATTCTTGTTTAAGTTAAGTACTTTTAATCTTTTATTAAGAAATTAAAAAAGATTTTTATGTTAATTTTGGAGTTTAATAGCTTATGATTGATAGTTGCCTTGTAATTCCCAAGAGGGAGTTACGGCAGGTAATGTCCCGACCGAATTAGGTTAATTCCGCTGCTAATTATGCTTTTGTAATTGAATTAGAGGTCGGGTGTTACACATAAATACTCGTAGTTTATAAAAAAGGGTAGAGAATAAAAATAAAATCAAACAAATACATTTTTTTTTTGGAAAGTGGTTTTTGGCGGCAAAAAAATTGCACCAGGGATTGACACGTGTCGTTCCTGGTGTCTCTTTTAGTATATAGTAACTAGTATAATACCCGTGCGATGCACGATCTATAATCTAAATAGAAATTTATATGAAAAATTGGTAGTCAATTATCATTAAAATAGTGCATGGACAAAATTATTTTTCATCCCTAATCATCACCCCTTGTCAAACAAAGTTATCTCTTCCACCATTCCTTTCGTTAGTCATACCACTTAATACTTGCCTCATTAACTCATTATTCGATCATTTAACGCCTACCCACCCTCACAGTCCCCATCCCAAGAGGTCATGTATAAAATAAAATTTATCCACGCTCCATCACCGACCAATGTAACTTCAACCCTAGATTCAACTTCTCTTTTTAAAAAGAAGAGTTTTAAATTTTAAAACTATGTTCTGGCTTCTTCGATAATTCAGTTGTCCGATTATATTAATTGAGTAAATATATAAACATTGTAATATGTACATTAGTGTAAAAAAAAATGTTGATATATTCATAATCATTTCGATGAAAGATAAGCGATGCGGGCTGGAGGGTCCAATTTAAAATTCATTCTCGCCCCGTTACCCGCTTGCGGATAAATTTTTTACCCCATCACCCACCAAAGTTTCATTCATTCCCGCACGTACACTTAGAGAGGATACCCGAAAGACTCCCAAAAAAACCCCTCCACTGACAACATGGCATCCCTATATTCGGTAAATAAGCAACTTTGTCTTTACCTAACTTTTGAATATATTGACATAACTTTATCATTAAAATTAATTTTATTAGCTATAATATTGATAAAATATTTAAAAATGACATCCATAATAGTTAGGATTGGGTGAGTGTTCCAAATCCAGCAAATGTAAACTCGCCCATCACCAAGGTGGGTACATGCTATCCTTATACCCGCTCACCAACACCGAATCTATATTTGTTAGTAATATTAGTCAATCATCCACGTTTATATTCGTCGTCAGCCTTATCTAACATCCAAACTCGCCCCATAGTCAAGTGTGATGCATGGTCTACATATCAAAATGTTAATTTTGCACGAAGTTTTATATATACCTTACTTAGTAAATGAATGGGGATGTATAAGATGAGGCCAACAATCAAGGCAACTTTTATCTTAGTAGTTTCTTTTAATGTAAGCACGCAGTTTGTATTATGTAGTAGAACTCGTATACACAGCTTTGGTTGGCCCAAAGTCTTACTGATGAGTTTTTAGGTTGTAATGTATAAACTCTTTGTTTTAGGTAAGTTTAGCCTATGTCAAAATAAAAAATAAACAAGGAATTATCGTAAGACACTTGCCCAATTCCCTTTCAAAGCTGAAAGATATGCGGAATACTCGTTGTAGACTTAATGACTTATGTTACATTGTTACCAAGATTAAAATATTCCCCACAACATAAATCAACTATTTCTACTGTATAAGGACACTGTAATTTTATAGCCATAATAATTATTAACGGGATCAGTTAGTTGGGGTTTTTTTTTTGAGAAAAGATCAGTTGGGTTTTACAGTCTAAGAAAAGCGCTAGTATTTTACTTAGATATTTTTTAAACCCTTATTTATTATTTAATTAATTATGGCAGTTTGGTACTTTTTATTTTTGCATTTAGAAAATAATATCTGCATTTATAAGCTATATTTTCACTACAAAAAATTGTACCATTAACGATGGGAAATCCCGTCGTTAAAGGCCAATAATCGTTGATTAATGGCGGGATTTCCTGTTGTCAACCTGTCAAAAAAGGGGGCCGTCGTTAATGGAAAATCCCGTTGTTAACCCGTTGTAAAAGACATTTGCGACGGTTGTCCCGTCTTTGTTTGATTGTTAGACTCGTCGCAAAAGACTTTTACGACGGAATTTTTTGACCCGTTGTAATTAGGTTATTGTTAAAGATACAAATTCTTGTAGTGTTTGTTTTTGCATATTTTTTGAGACAAATAAGAAGAAATGCTAGAAGATCTTCGCGGATTGTTTTAACATAATCTTGGTTGGATATTTTCTATGACACTGAATTAGGATGCAAGATTATTTTTATCTATGACTTATGGGTTTGGTAATATATAATGGGTATCTTTTCTATATTGTATTTGGTAATGTACGTAGTATATGGAGAAGTTTGAGAATTAAAAAGGAAAATTAGTTTAAATTGTTGTGTCATTGAGATATTGGTGGATCACACTTCATGTATTTTTCCATATTAGTTAATATTACCATAAAATACAATAAGTTAAATATGACAAAAAAATTATATTAATTAATTAATATTAAAAGAGAGGTCAATCAATGAGTGACATTTGTCATCACCACATTGATTTCCTCTCTTTTAGTATAATATATAGATAGATAGATAGATGATATAAGATACTTCCTCCGTTTCTTATTATATGACACAATAGGATTTTTGACACTATTCACACAATCTGATTTTTAATACTATTCACGCAAACACCTTATCAAATTGGGAATACCCAAAGTACATTTAAGGAGTACGAAACATTGTTGATTAACATTGTATATGATTGGGGATGTCTAATATACATTTATGGTCTTATGGAGTACTATAATACGGTCAACTAATTTTATATGGTTGGGGATATCCATCATTTACTAATGGCTTATTGACTTTACATAGTCGTGTATCCTTAATACTTTTTTTATATACGGTAAATAAACTATAAATATATATTGAGTAATGAAACATGCATTTTTTTTTTTAATATACCGTAAATACCTTCAATTTTGGAATCATGCAATTTTTCTATATACGGAAATATTTTCAATTTTGGAATCATGTAATTTTTCTATATACGGTAAATATCTTCAATTTTGGAATCATGCAATTTCTTCAATGATTTTCGGATATTTATATGAAAAAAATAAAGAACTTTTCAAACTCGATAATATTGCGTATCTTTTTCCTGGAGGTTTTTTTTAAAAAAAAATTCGGAAATTGTGGAAATTAAAATATTCAAAAAAATTGTTTAATGGACAATGTTTTCAAATTACAGTTAATATCTTCGATTGAGTTGAAATAGCTACCCATCTTTTGTAGATGGGTTCGATTGAGATAAACTAATTGCGGAAATTAAGGAAAATTAAAACTGCCAGATTCTGTTATTTACTTTTAATGTTTGAAGAGAAAAATGAAATATACTGAGTATTGAAACTGCCATATTATGTTATCTTCGATTGAGTAATTAAACATTTGTTAAGGGTTATTGTGTTGCAGGACAAAAGTTCCTGCTAGATCAACTGACAGGTAAAGGAAAGATAAAGAAATACAGAGAGAAGATAGAACCAGGGAATTAGAGAAATAGAGAGAGAGAGAGATAGAGGAAATGTTTAGAGAGAGAAACAGATTGGTATTGATTATTTTCGTAGCTGATTACAAACTACAACTATGCTATTTATAGCTTGAGCTAAACTGAATACAAGGGTCAGAATTCTGTTAAGAAAGTTGTTATAACAGATTTTTTAGTTTCTTTAATTTTGTTCTCTAACATACTGCCCCCCTTCAAAAAAAAGACTTGTCCCAAGTCTTTAAGGAACAACAAAAGTAGGGTACTTAGCTTCAAAGTCAATAGCAGATTCCCAAGAAGCCTCATGAGTTTCAAAACCATTCCATTGCACCAAGTATTGAGTAACAGCATGATTCTGCTGTTTTACAACTCTCCTATCCAAGATAGCTTTAGGAGTAAGGATTATAGAATCAGGTTGACCTTGGAACCATGGTGGTATGTGAGCAGCAGCAGGTAAGGTACCATAAAATTTCTTCAACTGTGAAACATGAAAAGTATCATGGATTTGAGCATCCTTAGGCAGAGACAACTTATAGGCTACCTTCCCAATCTTAGCCGTGACTTGGAAAGGACCAAAGTGTTTAGGTGCCAGTTTTTGGTTGGATCTGTGTTGGAGAGTCTGCTGTCTATAAGCTTGTAGTTTAAGCCATACCCATTCACCAACTTGAAATTCTCTATCAGTCCTGTGCTTGTCAGCTTGGGTTTTCATCCTTGTTTGTGCTCTGGTCAGGTGATGTTTAAGGGTTTGAATCATTAACTCTCTTTTCAGTAAGCTTCTATCAACTGTTTCAATCTTAGATTCCCCGGCCAAATAGGGTAAGTGAAGAGGGGGAGGCTGGTTATAAACCACCTCAAATGGAGTTAACTGAATAGCTGAATGGAAGTGAGTGTTGTACCACCATTCTGCTAAGGATAGCCATAAGCTCCAGTCTTTGGGAGATTCACCACACATACATCGTAAGTACGTTTCAAGACACCGATTTACCACTTCAGTCTGTCCATCTGTCTCAGGATGGTATGCTGAAGATAGGTTGAACTCAGTCCCATACAAAGAGAATAACCCCTTCCAAAAGTTACTCAGAAAAATGGGATCTCTATCACTGACAATACTTCTTGGCCATCCATGAAGTTTGAACACATTGTCAAGGTAGGCTTGTGCTACTTGTAATGCAGTAAAAGGATGAGATAATGCGATGAAATGAGCATATTTACTCAGCCGATCCACAACAACAAATATCACAGTTTTTCCATGTGAGGTAGGCAATCCAGTAATAAAATCCATGCTTACATCAATCCAGACTTCCTCCGGAATAGGTAAAGGTTGTAAGAATCCGGGACTGGCAGCATTATCATATTTTGAAGATTGACAAACTTGGCAAGTTCGAATGAAACTTCTAACTGCCAAATGCATACCTTTCTAGTAAAATACCGTTTTAAGTCGTTTGAAAGTGACATCTCTACCTGAATGGCCTCCCTCTGGTGTAGAATGGTGCCAAGTGATTAGTTTAAGTCTCAATTCTTCGTCAGGACCTACTACTATTCTTCCTTTCTTCCTGAGCAACCCAGACTTCAAAGTAAACCCAACAAAACTAGGTAGATCTTGTAGTTCTTCAATGATATGGATTAAATTATAATCCAAATGATAGCTCCCTTTAATAAGAGCATTCAAATCTGATGAAATGACTGAAATGGCCATTAATAGCAACTCTGAACCAGGCACCCTAGATAAGGCATCAGCAGCCACATTCTCCTGACCACCTCTGTATTCAATGTCATAGTCAAAGCCCATAAGCTTGGAGAGCCAAAACTGCTGAAATGGTGTGGAAATTTTTTGTTGAAGCAACCATTTCAAGTTTTTTTGATCAGTCTTCACAATAAAGTGGCCGCCCGAAAGGTACTGCTCCCATTCCTGGACAGCAAAAACTATGGCTAGTAGTTCCTTTTCATAAACGGACAACTTTTGCCATTTTGGTCCCAAAGTTCTGCTTATATAAGCCAATGGATGTCCTTCTTGCATTAACACAGCTCCAATACCCAGATTAGAAGCATCAGTTTCAACAATAAATTGCTTATTAAAGTTGGGTACGGCCAACACAGGAGAAGAAATTAAAGCAGCTTTCAGATGATTAAAAGCTGTTGTGGCACTATCACTCCATACAAAAGCTCCTTTCTTTAGTAAGTCATTAAGAGGTCTACAGATTTGAGCATAACTCTTAACAAACTTTCTGTAGTAGCCACATAAGCCTAGGAAACTTCTTAACTCTTTCAAAGAAACGGGGATAAGCCAATGAGCTACAGCTTCAATTTTTTTAGGATCTGTCTGCACCCCATCAGCTGAAATAAAATGCCCCAAATATTCCACCTTTTTCATACCAAAAGAACATTTACTCTCCTTGGCAAACATCTGATGTTGGAGCATCAGTTCAAAGACTTGAGCTAAGTGTTGCAGATGAGTAGTTTTGTCTTGACTGTAGACTAGGATGTCATCAAAAAAATTAATACACACTTTCTTAATAAGGGCTTAAAAACCTGATTCATCCAACCTTGAAAAGAAGTCGGGGCATTAGTAAGGCCAAAAGGCATTACTAGAAACTCAAAGTGACCGGTATGAGTTTTAAATGCTGTCTTAAAAACATCAGCAGGATGTAATCTCAATTGATGATAACCAGCCCTGAGATCTAGCTTAGTGAAGATTGTAGCACCAGCTAACTCATCAATAAGTTCTTCTACAATAGGTATAGGGAACTTGTCTTTGATGGTTCTTTTGTTAAGTTCCCTATAATCGATGCAAAGCCTCCAAGTTCCGTCTTTCTTACCTACTAATACTACCGGAGATGCAAAAGGGCTGGAACTGTTCTGGATAATTCCCCTATCCATCATTTCTTGTACTAACTGTTCTATGACATCCCTTTGCTTCAAGGGATACCTATATGGTCTGATATTAATAGGCTCGGTATCATGTTTTAATGGGATTTTGTGATCAAAAACTCCTCGAAGAGGAGGTAATTCTGTAGGATCTTCAAAGATCTTACTGAATTTGTGTTTTAAAACCTTAAAATCTTCATCAGTGCTCAAATTATCCTTCAAAACTACTGAATTCTCCTCTCCTATGATACTCATCAGCTGCATTACACATAACTGAGCTGCATTATCAATCATCTTGGCAGAGATATCTCCTTCCCACACTTTCAACTTCTTTGGAGGAATACCCTTCAAAGTAAATTGAATGTCGTTCAGACTAAACTGCATCAACAGTTGTTTGAAGTCCTAAACAATTTGTCCCAAAGTACACAACCATTGGACCCCTAATACCATATCACAACTTCCCAAAGGTATAAGCATCACATCTGTAGAAAAAGTATGCTTATTCACTTCCCAAGTAAACTGCTGACACTTGTGATTGCAGGCCAAATGATTACCATCTGCTACTGCCACAGCCTGAGCTTCAATAGCTTCTATAGAACAACCCAACTTTTTGGCTAAAGACAAGTCCAGAAAGTTGTGGGTGCTGCCGGAATCTACTAAAATATGCAGTGGTTTGTCTCCTTTTACTAACCCAACAAGTCTCATGGTGTGAAAACCTTGATTACCAGTTAAAAGCATGTACAGATATACAAGGCTCCGCAATAGTATCTTCTACAGAATCTTCACTATCTGATTCACTATACCCACCAATTTCTACAGTAAATAATTGGGGTTCTTTAAATTTACATTTATGGTTCCTTGTATACTTCTCGTCACAGTAATAACAAAGCCCCTTTGCTATTTTTTCCGCTCTAACATCAGCAGGTATGTATGGAGTAGATTTGGAATTATTTCTTGCCGTTGATTGGTAAGGCTGAACAGGTTTGATTGGGGGTGTAGGGAGTAAGGGAGGTTTGTTTACATTGGCGTTAAAGGGTTGTGTTTGTGGTGTTTGTGTTTGGTTATTGTATTTATGATATGGTTTATAAGAACTAGCCTGCTGCTGTTCTTCTTGTAGCCTTGCATATTTCACTGCTTCACTAATGGAAGTAGGTTCAAAGGCTCTCACAAAAGGCTTAACAGTAGGTTTTAACCCTCCAATGAAGCTATGTAGCACATATTCTTCAGATAATGCATGGCCATTTTGGATCAAAATGGCTCTGAGTTCTTCAAACTCATCAATATAACTCTCCAGAGAATCAACCTGAGACAGTTTATTAAAATGTTCTACTGCATTCATACCCTTTCCATCCTTAAATCTTGCAGTTAAATCCAGTATAAAATCATCCCAATCAACATGTTTTCTAACAGCCAAATAGCTCGAAACCCATGTCTCAGCTTTATTAGTCATATACAAGCTAGCTAAATCAACCCTACACTCATCAGCATTTTGCACAAAGAAAAATACCTACTACACTTTTTGATCCATATTCTGGGATTTGTGCCATCAAAAGAAGGAAGCTGCAATTTAGGAATCATACCTTGAGGTCTAACCTCATGATTTCCTCGGTGACCACTATCTTGGTTTCCTCCTTGACTACCCACATGAGTGTTATCCTTCAACTCCTTCAGCATTTGCATCATGATTTGCAAATTACTAGCTTGTTCTTCCATTCTTCTTTCCAACATTTTGACTTGCTCCTCCATATCTGAGAATTTTTTTGAAACTGCTCAAGATAGAGGTGCCAGAATTCCAATTTTGTAATCTTTCAAGAAGAAGGTTGTCTGGATTTTTCACTCAGACCTTTTAACAAACACCTTGAGCTCACGAACTCAACAATGGTGTCTGATGAGTGGGCAACAGATTGGCTCTGATACCAATGTTGCAGGACAAAAGTTCCTGCTAGATCAACTGACAGATAAAGGAAAGATAAAGAAATACAGTGAGAAGATAGAGAGTTAAAGAAATAGAGAGAGAGAGATAGAGGAAATGTTTAGAGAGAAACAGATTGGTATTGATTATTTTCGTAGCTGATTACAAACTACAACTATGCTATTTGTAGCTTGAGCTAAACTGAATACAAGGGTCAGAATTCTGTTAAGAAAGTTGTTATAACAGATTTTTTAGTTTCTTTAATTCTGTTCTCTAACATATTGGGTATTACCAAGTACAAACAGCAATGGATAAATGTGATTCTTACGTCAATGGAGATTTTTAAAACCTAAAATCTAAATCGTGATAATGTATTTTTATTTTTTATTGTACACTAATTTTCATAAACTCTCACGAACGCATTTAATTTATACTCCTTCAATAAAACTTCAATTTATAATTTGATATTTGAAAATATTAGGGAAGATGACGTTATTGATTGATGGTGTTTATTAATTGAGGAAGATGGCGTTGATTAGCAGAAGAAGATGGTTGATGAAAAAAATTAAGCTTTTGAGGCATTTTCAATTATCATAAATTGAGACTTTTTTTTTCTTTTGTAAGGGGACTAAATTAAGGCATTGATTACTACTCCGTATGTTTCTTTTATTAAAAAATGGTGGCAAACAAGACCTTGTAAAAATAAAAGTAAGTGAATGGCCTAGATTTAATAAGGATTAATCAACGGTTCAGATTTAATTTAAAAGTTGGTCGTCGTCAACGGTTCAGATTTAATTTAAAAGTTGGTCGTCGTAGGTCGACGACCTTTACAGAAGCGTCGTTACATTTTAATTAATATTCTCACCTTTGTTTTCCAATTATTTTTATTAGGGATGATATCACTAATCATAGTCGGAACCATAATTAATAAACTAAATATAATAAAAGGTTTAGATTATGTTTGGAAAAATGAAAAAAATATAATTGTTTGGGAATACAAACGGCTCACGACACGTCGACACATGGGCCATACGCGATAGGCCCAGACGGACATAAACATAATAAAATACGAATATTAGGGATGTCCCACGGGGGACGGCCCACAAGGGTCGGCCGGCCCGTAGTTATTAAGATCGCCCAATTATACTCCGCCTAATGGATGGGCTCCCAAACCTAACAGAAGTCGGCTGCAGTGAAGAGTTCGTGTTGACCAAGGAACCAGATTAGGGTTTCTGTCCTATATTCCTATATATACGGCCCGGATGCACATCAGAAGGCACGCAATCAATAAACCTCAAACCTAATTCTGGAACTTGAGCCCAGAACCTCCGTCTAACTCCAGTCAAGGAAGAAGACTCTTGAAGACCTCTCGTCGTCTTTACCGGACGACTCATTAGTTAAGGATCCCCTGTATTTTTACCGAAACAATTTGGCGTCGTCTGTGGGGATTCAAACAAAAAGCTAGCAAGAAACCATGTCTAATGGAGATTACGATGGACGAGTCCGTACCAACTCTATGGGATCTGGAGAGAACGACTGCCACCAGGACCAACCCATGGCTGACGCGGAACCCATAGGTCTCAATATGACCAACCGGGTATCCGACGATCGACCTAGGGTGGAAACCCCTGTTGTGGCCAGACTGATTGCCGAAAACCTTCTAGGATCCTCGAACGTTGCACCAATCACGCCTGCATGAACTTGATGAAAAACCTGCTCGAGGCCTTCTCTCAGGCCGCGACGCCTATAATAGGGAAGAGCCCTCCGGGGAAACCCTAAGCAGGCACAAGACCGGTGAGACAAGATCTCGCCGCAGAAGTAACGTATGGAGAAGGGAGGACTCCCCAGGCCAAACGAGGAGACGTTCTCCCCCTAGAGGAACTGTCCGGACCCCCATAAGTTGGGAACGTCTGAGAACAGATTGGGAAGAAGAAGAGTGGAATAGCAAGAACGCCCAAGAAAGACACCCCTCGTGGTTCGTGGCCGAACAAGAAGAATAATCTGGGTCCTCTCGTTCTGAGTACGCTCCGAGACGACGAAGAAGGACACGGACACCACCTAAGAGGATTGAGAATGAGCAACCCCGCCTACGATCCGAGGTGGTGATCCCACCACTCAGATCCCTCGAAGGACGATCCCCCACCAGGGTTTGATCACGGAGGTCGTCACCACACAACGGGAGAGGTTGCCATCCCACTCGACTATCGATCGGCCGATCACCTCCAAGAAGGGAAAGGTCTAGGCATGACGTTGGGGGGCATACCGGTCGACACCCCAGCAACATCATGATCCCAAAAGGCTCCCCTTTCACTCCAGGGATCTTGGAAGAGCCTCTCCCAAGAATGAAGCTCCCTAGCCACATCAAGTATGACGGCTCCACAGATCCCGACGATCACATAGCCGCGTACGAAGGACATATGTACCTGTACACCGCATCCTCGGCAGTATGGTGCAAGTGCTTCCCGGCTACGCTAAGCGGTTTGGCGCAAACCTGGTTCAAAAACTTAAAAGCCGGGTCCATCCGCAACTTCAGGCAGTTGTCGAAGCAATTCTATGAGCACTTCGTCAGCAACAAGCGTAGGGAGAAGACATCAGCCGAACTATGGAGCGTGAAGCAGCGAGGGGACGAAAGCTTAAGAGACTATCTTGGGAGATTCAACCGGGAAGTTGTGCTGATACCCGATATGAAGTCTGATGTCGCCATACTGGCTCTTACTCATGGCTTGCGGAAAAGCAGGTATAGAGATTACCTAGCGAAGAAGAACGTCTCCAACCTAGGAGCTGCTCTTGAAAAGGCGGACGAATACATCAGGATTGAGGAATTTAATAGGACTCTAGCCGAGCCCGACCATGATGAGTACGTCCAGCCACAGAGGGAAGACTCCAGGAAGGACGACAAAAGGGAGAAGGGTAATCAAATGAAGAAGGACAACCAAGAGAAACATGAGAACGACGAGTATGACAGTTATGCACCTTTGCTCGTTCCTCGATCGCAAATATTTGCCATGAACAAAACTGATGAAAAGTGGCAACGTCCTCGGAAGATGCATTTCAAGAATCGGGATGGGTCTAAATGGTGCGACTTTCACGACGACTATGGCCACACGACCGATGAGTGTCGAGATCTCAAAAACAACGTGGAAGACCTGATTCGGCGAGGCTACTTTAAGCAATACAGGGCTCAAAGCCGAAATCAGGGAGACAGGCAGGAAGATTCAACCTTTTAGTGACAATGATTAAACTCAAGGATTTATTGGAGTCTAGATGCAATCAACGTGGATGATCAAGAAGTCAGTGAGCCAACCAATGTCAAATTGGTTGTACAGTTCAAAAGATTTTGAAATTTTGGTATGTCAATTTTTAGTCGATTAATAAAGACCAACATTCTAGAGTACGCATCAATCTTTTAGTTGTTCTTATTATTATTTCATGTATTTTACTGGTTTATTTATGATTAAAGAAATAAAACGAGCTCGCGTTCGATCGTTATGACTTTGACATTAATATTTCCATCCATGAAAAATATAGGGATGTAAACAATAAGTACAAATCTCTTAGTCTCTAAGTCAAGCCCTCAACAATGTTCCATGTACATGACACCTTGCTTGAAGGAGATAATGAAAAACATGAGATAATTACTAAAACCTAAGCATCTTTCTTGTTCGTCCAACAGGACACAAACAATAAAGATTTAGGTACTATCCTAACAAAACCTACCCTCAAGATAATTGTGCGGAAAATCACCACGCAATCATCAGTTAGGTGGAGTAATGGAAGTTAATATGAAAAAACCTAAGCATCTTTCTTGTTCGTCCAATAGGACACAAACAATAGAGATTTAGGTACTATCCTAACAACACCTACCCTGAAGATAATTGTACGGATGACCGTCAAACAATTATCAATTAGGTGGAGTAATGGAAGTTAATATAAAATAAACTTATGTCCTTTCTTAAATACAAGAAAGACTAAGGTACTATCCTAACAAAACCTACCCTCAAAATAATTGTACGGATGATAGCCGAACAATTATTAGTTAGGTGGAGTAATGGAAGTTATTACGAAATAAAACTTATGTAAGCTCGAAACAACGCAATGGCCACCACAGTCAGTGATGGTGGTTGGTCGACCAAGGTCAATGATGGTTGTCAGCCAACCAAGGCCAACAAAAGCAGTCGGCCAGCCGATCCATCCTTATGAAAGATGACAGTCAGCATACAAAAAAATAAAAAAAATAATAATAATAATAAAGAAAAAAAAGAAAAAAGAAAAGAAAAAGAAAAAGAGAAAGAGGGCAGCAGTCAGCCGGTCACCGCCAACAATGGCAGTCGGCCAGCCAGTACCAACCGGCCACCCCAGGCAGCCAGCCATCGCGACCACCTCATGCTACTATCCGGCCACCTCGACCACTCCAGGCAGCAGCCGGCCGCCACTAGCAAGAGGGCATGGCAGCCAGCCGGCCGCTAGCAAGAACGCGCGCCCGGATATCATCCGCCGCCGGCGATAGCCAGACACCGTCTACAAAATTGGTCGCCTTCCGGCCGGTCAAGGCCAGTCGGCCACCTTCTTCCTCCAGCAACTACTTCCATACATATGGAAAAAAAGAGATGTTAGAAGGAGAGAAAGAAAAAACGTTAAATAAATGCCAAAAGAAAAAAAATTAAATTAGTAAAAATAAAGAAGAAAAGATGGTCTAGATCAGCTTTGTCAGAAAGTATGGAAGATATTAAATGGGAAAGTGTCAAAAATACACTTGACTTGTCATCCATCATTGCTGTGAAATATTGTCACGCAGACACGCACTACAAGCATCCGTACTAGCAGAAGGTGCTGAGGCTACAATGCATACGAACAACGGTAAAAATTGAAGAATATTTTATTTACTTAGCCCATAAATTTTGTAGCTTACAAAATTATATGGGGCTAGGAGGCAAGTTGTTTGGGAATACAAACGGCTCACGACACGTCGACACATGGGCCATACGCGATAGGCCCAGACGGACATAAACATAATAAAATACGAATATTAGGGATGTCCCACGGGGGACGGCCCACAAGGGTCGGCCGGCCCGTAGTTATTAAGATCGCCCAATTATACTCCGCCTAATGGATGGGCTCCCAAACCTAACAGAAGTCGGCTGCAGTGAAGAGTTCGTGTTGACCAAGGAACCAGATTAGGGTTTCTGTCCTATATTCCTATATATACGGCCCGGATGTACATCAGAAGGCACGCAATCAATAAACCTTAAACCTAATTCTGGAACTTGAGCCCAGAACCTCCGTCTAACTCCAGTCAAGGAAGAAGACTCTTGAAGACCTCTCGTCGTCTTTACCGGACGACTCATTAGTCAAGGATCCCCTGTATTTTTACCGAAACAATAATAAAAGAAAAGATTGTAACGTGAAAAATTGCACAAAAATTTCATCTCTAAATATATGCTTATTTCCAAGCCCGTATTATAAAAATGAGATATGGTTTGTTAATGCATTTTTTTTTTCTTATGCTTAGTATATTTATTTTTTCATTTAGATCTTTCTTTTATATGGGGTGTTGGTGATTGATGGTAGAATATTTGACCTAAAATATTTAGGAATTAGGATTGGGAATTCTAAATACTTTTGAAACATTAGGGAAGTTATGTTTTGAGCAATACGTCATTGACTTGTAGCATGAAGAGCTATTTGATACGATTAGACTTTAGATATGTTATGAACATTTTAGAATTAATTAGAATTCTTTATCATCAATGTGGATTATTCTTAAATTACAGTGTTACTTCTAGTTTGAAAGATGAAGTTTCTTAGAAGATCTTATTCCTTTAATTGAAGTTGAAATGTAAAGACTATTTCTTAGCTACAATCAAATTTTACTATAGATAGATTAGTAATAAATCTTTTTTTTTTAATTTTTTTAAGAATATAATATTGATTCTATAATCATGTCATACGTAGCATTAAGTACTCCCCCATCAAATTAATTTTGACACTTATCAGGATACAAAGTTAAGTAGAAAAGTTGTTGTTTATTCATGTGAGAGAGTAATGGTCCCTAAATTTTTGTTAGTGGCAAAAGATAGGTATTAAAATAGTTATATAAAAAGTATAAAAACTAATTTGGGACAAATGAAATGGAAAACGTATAAAACTAATATGCGATGGAGGAGTAATAAATTGTAAAAACTATAACAATATGGCATACATAATTATATATGCATTATAAGAAAATGAGATGTGAAATTGTCTTATTTAGGAGTACGTAGGCAAATTAGAGGCCGGAGAAAATTTTAATGTGAAACCGACATACTCCGTTTGTTAGTTCTTGTTGAAGGTACCTCATGTATTTTAGTACGAAGTATAATATATAGATACATATATAAAAGATTTATGTTATATGCCTATAAATAACCAACATAAGTTGGTGGAGTTGGTGGGGAACTCACCTTGTGACTTGGAGGTCACAAGTTCGAGCCCCATCAACTGCGAAATGCTTGGGTGTGGCTCAAGCGATGACCTGTGGAGCTGGGCTGGTTAACCTGTGCTAGGTGCTGGTTCAGTTAGGGTCCCTTCTTCTTACCTATTAAAAAAAATATATGCCAATAAATATCAACAATAGGCTCGTCTTTAATAGGATAGTGGGTCATGGGGTAAATTAGATGTATTATTTAATTAGATGGTGGGGTTGATAAGTTACTAAAAATAGCAAGTGTATCTCTTAAATAAATACGGCCGGAAAAGACAAGTGTATCTCTTAAATAAATACGGAGGGAGTTATACACTATGACAATGAGATATGTACATATAACGTGGATCATCTTAATCGAGGGCCCTTTCTAGTTAAATTCGTTTTAAACTTCATTCAAAGTAGAATATGTTGATCATAGTCATCTAAAAATTACCTTGATCTAGAAAATCATTTAAAATTACCATGGTCTAAAAAAGAATTTAGAGAAATTCGTTCGAAGTTATTATAAAAATGATACTTAGATCATGATAAAATTTCGTTCGAATTTATTATACCTAAATATAAAAATGATATTATTTAGATGATATAATATTGAAAAAGATACCCTATGCCAGTTTTATTATAACTCTTTTAGTATAGGTATAGTAATTATTTCTATTATAAATTAAATGATATTAGATCATGATAGAATTTTGTTTGAAGTTACTATACCTAAATATAAAATAGTATTGTTTAGATTATGATATAATATTAAAAAGATACTCTATGTCAATTTTATTATGGAGTATATCTCTTTTGGTATAGGCATACTCCGTATTAGATTATTTATATTATTAAGTTTGGATATGATAATATTTCCTAAAGTAATATTCATATGCAAATCAAATAATATTTTAGTTTGGAAAAGATATTCAAACATAATATTATTAAATTAATTATGTAATTATAGTGCATTTATTTAAGGGGAGAAAAAAGGGCCGAAAAAAAAATCAATATGAGAGCGACACGTGTCAGTTTTGCATCTAGGGCATCTCTTATAGTATAGTTACTAGTATAGCACCCGCGCGATGCACGATTTACAATCTACTACACAAAATATTAAATTTGCATGAAATTTAAACTATATCTATACACAATTAACCAAAATAAAGCTTGAAGTTATTCTTCTAATTAAAATTAATTGTGGATAGTTTTTACTTTTATTCTCATTCATTACCTGTGTCAAACATAAAGTAATTCTCATATACCCTTTATTTATATAGAGCTTGTAGAACTAATACACAAAATATACTCACATAAAACTCGTCCCACCATTTATTTCATTACCCGATCACTTAGACACATCATGTACTTTATTCCGCTAGAGATGACTTTTAGTCAAGGCATGGCGGGTGCGGAGGATTGTCCTCCACACCGATGTACAAAATAAAATTCATTCCCACTCCATCACCCACCTATTTATCCAAACTCATCTAAACCCACCATATACCCTTTTTATGGCAGTTATCAATTTAATTTAAAACTATATTTAGAGTATTTTCCAATTTAGTTATCTTATTAGAGTAATTGAATAAATAAATAATATGTTATAATATGTAGGTTATTTGTAAAAAAATGTTATTCATAATCAATTAGATGAAGGGTATGCGAGGTGGGTGGGTTAATCTAAAATTCATCATTGCTTTGTCACTCGAGGCAGATACATTTTCTACTCGCATCACCCACCAAATTAAACTTTTCACCGACCCGGCCTTCCAACTCGGGGCATTGCATAGGGGTCTCCCAAAAATCTGCCCCACTAACAATCTGACATTCCTTTAATGGATTATCTCAAACGGACACACCAAAGATGATTAATCTATGGATTAATCTCAAACGGTCACACCAAAGATGAATATGAGGAAAATAAAGGGGCGGAATGACTATTGAATAACAAATTTGTGAAAGAGTAGAGAAGAGATATTTATGGTATACCTCCGTTTCTATATAGTTGGAACATATACCTTATCACACTTTAAGAAGAAAAAAAAATCATTTTTTTTAATATAAGGGTAAAAGTGAAAATGGGTTCTGTTATTTTATTTGGTGGTTGAGAGGTAATATTTAATAAAGAGAGTAAAGTGAGGTAGAAATGTCAAATTATACAAAATAGTTTTTTCATTTATAGTATGTTGCAACTTTCTATTTAAAGAAAGTGTTGCAATTTTTCCATTTTAGGGAAGTGTTGTAAATAAAAACCAGAAAAAAATGCTATTTTATACATAAATGTCAAATTATACAAAATATTTTTTTCATTTATAGTGTGTTGCAACTTTCTGTTTAAGGAAAGTGTTGCAATTTTTCCATTTTAGGGAAGTGTTGTAAATAAAAAAAAATAAAAAATGCTAATTTATACATTTTCTAAAACAATAGTTGAGATTCTTATAATATTATAAGTACTACTCCGTACGTAGCGGTACATACATTTTTGTAATAATCATATTGTAAATACTACAGAATCAGAGTACGTATAATTAAATTATAGTCATATTATAATCTCACCAACATTATATTACGCAGTGTATACAAAATGCATGCATATATACCCATTTGGAAAAAAAACTATACATTTCCGTACATTTATATACTTCGTATATGTTAAGAAAAACAAACATTTTAGTCATAACTTAATGTTAAGAAAAAATAAGGAAATTATAATTTTTGAGCAACCGAATAAACACACATTCTAGTACGAAGTATATTCAACTTGCTCATAAGTTTTTGTTAAATATCATTTTAGTTACCGTATAAGATGTCAAATAATGATTATATTATTTTGGTAATGTACATATACTTTGTATGTCATATTCCATAATATCTTTGTGATAGACAAATAGAAGTCAATAACATCTTTAAATTAAATAGTTTCTTGAATTTAGTATATAGATATTATTTTATACCGTATATTTAATAATATAGATTGTATTATCTATATACTACAGAGTAACAGAAATGATATACATTTAAGCAATAAAAATAAAAAGTAAATTAAAAATGATATGTGTCTGCACCACATTGAGGTACCCTTTCTTTTAGTATAGTATATAAATAGATAGATACATCATGGTGTCTTGTACTTTGTAGCATATATCAATTTTTAGATTAATAAAAAAAAAATACATGATGTGTCAGCTTTAGAGGTAGTGTATGACAACTTAAGTAGTACTCCTATATTTATGCTATGTATATTTTGCAGAATATTCATTATAAATGGTAATTTCCTCAGTGCACCATATTTACACAACGTTTACATAAGCCGCACGAGAATAGAATATTTACATACACATATTTTTTACATCCTTCTATTTTTATTTAGTATTTTTGGGATGTTTATTATAAATAGAATCTTTAAGATTACATTGGAAAACAATAATATATTATCTAGTGCGTATTTTTCCTTAAATAAGACTGCATAAATTTAGATTAGTAATTTTAATTACCTTTTAAATTTAAAAGAGAGGTGAATCAATGAGTGACATTTATCATCACCGCATTGATTTCCTATCTTTTAATATAATATATAGATAGAAGATAGATAAATTAATCTTACTTTAACTAGTAAAACTGATGCAGCGAACTTTCAATCATGTTTGGTTAGGAAATGTAGTGTGGAATGCTGAAAATTATTTCATACTTTACCTTATGAAAATTATATAAATGTTGTTTAATTATTTTCATGTTAGTACACTTTATTCCCATAAAAATCTAACCGTACATATCCATATATGAAACAATTACTAATTTACTATAATAGTATAATTAAATAAGTTAATGTCCTTATTGGTAATTTTACACAATTAATTAGCTATTATATATCAATTATTTACCAAATACTTTTATATAATCAGTTAGTATAATCAACTAGTCAAACAAGTTAATACCAACAACTAGTCAAACTTCTAAATAATCCGCTACAGCTAACCACTATTGCCAATCACGGTCTAAAATTTATGTTGACTCGTTTATATGAACTTATCCGAAAAGGCTCAACCGTCAACATTAAATTGTTCATTTCGTGTCCAGTTTAGGGATGCCAGTGGGCAGGATTTTATGGGAGACTCGCCCCGCATCCAACCCAACTAGGCGGGGATGAAGGGAGGTTTGACGGGTGATGGGGCGGGGATGGGTATAAAAATCATACCCGCCATGGGTGATGGATTGTGTGTGGACTTTGCGTTGGACCCACCCCATCCCCGCCCGCCCGCCTCGCCCCATCCCCACCCGCCCCTCTTGATACTCGTCAACCCTACCCAAGCATCATTTCTAAGTGAATTAAAAGAATTTAAGAAGATGAAAAGTTGAAAAGTTTTTTTTTATGCGTTTGAATTTGTTTGTAGTATGTGATAATATGAATTAAGGCGAGACATTAGATTTTGTTGATTGGATTTATTTGGTTATGGAAGTTACTTTTTACCGTAATGTTTGCTAAATAAGAAAAATTAGGTAGGTGTTAGTGCGGATATGGGGCGGGAATGAGATGGGGATGGATACCAAGGCGGGTGGTGGACCTAGGATGAATTTAGTTTCTACCCGTTGGGGGCAGGGATGAAGATGAATTTTGTACCCACAGTGAGTGATTGGACGGGAATGGAGATGAAAATTTCAGGTGAGGGTGAGAACCTACATTCACTCCGACCCGCCCCATTCACATCCCTTGTCCAATTTGAGTCATATTATGGCGTCGGGTTAACTTTTGTCAGATCTGCTTTTGACACATACACTCCGGAAAGAGAAAACATATCCCGTCTCTTCGCCTGGTTCAGTCGTTCGCTTCCATTCTTCTAGTCGTTCGACGCACTCTTCTTCTCCTTCGCATTCTCCCTTCGCATCACTTCCTCTTTCATCCTTATCAGCTCGCCATGGTAAAGCTCTATCTCTATGTACCTATCTTTCTTTATGGAATTGCTTTCTGCTGTTGTTTATGCTCAAACTAAAGTTTTAGGTTTTGTGTTTGATCTGCAATTGAGATTAATTTGTTTGCTTAATTTTGCGGTTATATGTGTTGAAACGCTTATGAATTTGCATTTATGATAAATCTTTTATGTTAAACCTTGAATTTCTTGCTGTTTGTATGCTGGATTCGTTTTTTAGCACTCTCAATTGCGTGATTTTTCAATTTTGATTTTAAAAAAAAAAGTAATTTAGGATTTATTTTTGTGTGTGGAGATTGGTTTGCTTAAGCTACCTCTTTCCCCCTCCTAGCTCTCTCTCCATAGTTATATTTTCTCTGCAATCATTTCACCAAAACCTAAGTTTAATGTTACTTCAGACTCGGGACTCCGGTTCCTGTGTCAGACACGGGCACAATTCCAAGTATTCGACTATTGGTGTCTCATTTAGGATTATTTATTTATCTCTTCTCAAGTTCTCATTAATCCTCCATTATGCAGGACAATGGGGGCAATCTGGAAGCACAAATAGATGCATTATTGAATGTTGAAAAGCAAATGAGACTTGCTGGAGATGTTGCTGGAACTAGAAAGGCTGCTTGTGACATTCTTGATTTATGCTTTCAATCTAAAGCCTGGAAGACCTTGAATGACCAGATAGTCGTTCTCTCAAAGCGCCGTGGTCAGCTCAAGCAGGTATTACATTGATAATTTTTGCTGTTATTAGGTAGTTACTATAGTATATTGTTTCCGAACCTAAAGAAACAAGGGCAGTGTATTAGGATGTAAAGGCAAAACCACATGCTTATGTTAAACAAGGACACCAAGCTATGGGTATATTATAGGTTGCCGAATTCATAAAGTTGATGATCACTGATTCACTTCTCTAGTTGTTAGCCTAGTGCAGATTTTACTCTGGTCGATGATATTATGATTTTACCCCTACAAGAACAATTGTTAAAGGTTAAGTAACTACTGATTATCTATTGCTAGTAGTTTGCTACAAATGTGCAATTCAATGCTTCAGGTGAATGTGTCCTTAATCTGAATGTTCATGGTTCAAATTATATGGCTAATAGCATTTGTGGTTGGATCTGTTGGGATAACATCCTCTTATCCAATGGTGCTGGTAAAAGCCCATAATATGTTTTGTTGCTTGTTAAGTTTATGTTTAAAGTTGTAGCTAAGATTTTGTTTTATATTTATGCGTTGCAATGTTGACAAGTTCAGTGGTGGCATATCTCTTTTCACATTTTCCGGGCCACTATATTTGCATTTTGATCCTAACTTCCTTCTATTTATAGGTATGTACTTTGTTTGTGTAGTGACTTCTTACTATTGGCTTACTTTGTTTACATTTCTGGATTTTGTAAAGAAAATCAAGTACTCCCCCATTCTTGGATGTTAGTCCCTCTTGGAATCTAAGACAACGCAACATAAGTACACTCGTCACATGAATATCAATAGAATCTAACTCATCTGGGTAGGAGAGAGAAATAGTTAAGGGGTTTAATAGGGATCAATATTTACTTGAGAGTAAAAAAGTGGACCATTTAGATACTTGTAACTTGTAAGGGTATAATGGGGTTAAATGTTGGATAAATAAGGAAATATTCCAAAAGTGACTTAACAAAAAGACAATTTAATACGGAAAGAAGATTAACATTTAAGAACTGAGGGAGTAATTCATTTGGATAAATGATCCGTTATATTTAATAGTTCACCAGACACAAATCAAACGACATAACTTTTTACTGCATTGTCCTTTTCTTAGTTATCTTACTTATAGTCTCAAACTCAACATTCCTTCATCAAGCATCTAACAAGGAGGTCCCTTTCTACACAGGCTGTGACAGCGATGGTACAGCAAGCAATGGGCTACATTGATCAAACACCTGATCTTGATATTCGTGTAGAGCTCATTAAAACATTAAATAGTGTATCTGCTGGGAAGGTAACCAGATATTACGAGTTAAGCATATACGAAGTACATAGTTAGATTATGCCCTTTCATTTTTTACATGTCACTTTTTATTTGTTGCAGATATATGTTGAACTAGAAAGGGCACGGCTGATCAAGATACTTGCTAAGATTAAGGAACAACAAGGGCTTATCGACGAAGCTGCTGAGTTGATGCAAGAGATAGCGGTAAGTGTGATTATTTACATGTTTCATTCCTTGTACTTCATTCAATATATTTTGGGACTATCCACTCTATGTTTTGAGTTTAGCATTAAAAAAACCTCTATGTTTTCAGTAAGAATTTGCGTAATTGATTATCATGATACATATTTGTGATGCTGCAGGTTGAAACCTTTGGTGCAATGGCAAAAACTGAGAAGATAGCATTTATTCTTGAGCAAGTATGTTCTGTCCTTCCAACGTAGTCAGTTGCTTTATGTTTTTCCATGTCAGTAATTGTTGCAGAGATAAATAGTTCTACTTTCCTCTTCTAGTTTACCTGTTTACTATGAGTTGATGTTTGGAAAATTATTCCATTTCAGGTTCGTCTTTGTTTAGATCGTAAGGACTATATTCGGGCTCAAATCCTTTCCAGAAAAATCAGTCCCAGGGTTTTTGATATTGATCCTTCAAAAGAAAAGAAGAAACCTAAGGAAGGTGATAATATTGTAGAAGAGGCTCCCGCTGATATTCCATCGTTGCCAGAGTTGAAGCGTATCTATTACGAATTGATGATTCGGTCAGTACGATTTTTTTTTTTGGTTCTATTCTTGCTAGGATATCTATGGAGTTTATTTTTTCTTCTTGCAAGAATTATTCTCCAGTAAAAGTTAATGACTTTGCTCATGAGTAGATTTTGCGTGACACACGACTATTTGCAATGCAAATAGTCAAATAAATACTTCATCCGTTTTTTTTGCTTACACCATTTTCCTTTTATAGAAGTTGCATATTAGTGGCACCATTTCTTTTTATCGGATGTTTTCACATGCTTTTTGGTGTTTACACAACTACACACTGAATACCCACTTCACACTTGCTCACATTTCACATTTACCATTGTTACCTAGCATTTTCCCTCTCTTTTGTTTGTTATATATGAACTATTTTGAAATTTACAAATTTCTTCATCTTTATGCGCAACCCAAGTGATGCAAGTAAAAAATAACATAGGAAGTATAGTTTTTTCTCGACTTCTTGTGCTTTGAAAATGTTTTGTGCATGGCTTAATTTCCTCCATTGATTGTTGGGAATTCCCTCAACACTCTTGTGACAAGGAGAAATAAAGAATAGGTAGAGACGAGAGGGAATTGATTAATAGCACATTTGGAACCACACTAAAAGTTGGCCTACTTCTAGGCTAGTCATCTAAGGTTATTATGTTTCCTTCTATAGGTTTGGTGCTTTACCATAGGTAACCTTTATTCTCTCTCTTTTAATTCTATCACCTCCTAAGCATCCTCTTCCTTTTCTGCTGCTTCTTCTCTTTGTCTTCTACTACTGTCAAATTTTCTCAATACCTCTACAATCATCACCCTTTCTGCAATTGAAAATCACTTCCACCTTCTCCAACTTTCTTACATCTTGAAACTTCTAAAAGAATTGGTGGAAAGGAGAACAACTTGGCAGAAGCTCGCATCTTTTGGAGGTTGTTTTAGGCTCCGTTCTCTTCGTCTGGTCTGGTTTGATTATTCATTTTGCTGGTCTGGTCTGATCTGGTCTAGTCTGGTGTGAACTTTTCTGATTAATGTTATTATAATTATAATAATAATAAGCAATTAGCAATTAGTAATTATTCCCTCCGTACCTTAATACTCGCACCGCTTTCCTTTTCGGACCGTCTCTTAATACTTGCACCACTTCTATAAATGGAAATCTTTACCAATATTATATTATTTCTCACACTTACCTACTAACCCACCTACACCCCTACTCCCTACATAAAATCATTTAAAAATTCACACCCCCGCATTCACCACTCCCCACCCCTTACCCATTTCCCACTAACTATATTAAAAAAATGGCCCACTATCACTAGCACCCATTAAATTAAAAAGTCAATTCAAGTGTCAAACCGGTGCGAGTATTAAGGGATGAAGGGAGTAACAAATATTAATTAGTAACTAACAATTAGTAATTAATAATTAACAATTAACAATTAACAATAAGTAATTAATAATTAGTAATTAACAATTAGTAATTAGTGATTAGAAATTAATAATGATAATATTAATTTTTAATTAAAAATTATTAATTATCAATTATCAATTATCAATTATTAACAATAACAATAATAATAATAAAAATAAATAATTAAAAAGGCCTGGTTTAATGTTGTTAGTCTTGTCCGGTCTGATTTAATAAGATCTGATCCGATAAGTAACAATAACAAGGTGAAGAGAACATGGCCTTAGTCACTATGATTCCGCGGTGAGTAGGGCATCCTATTATGCCGGTTCCAACCACAATGGTGATTGTTGGTTTGTAAATCCAAGATCTTATTGTTGGTGCTGGAAAATGTTGCCGGTGACAGGTAGGGGTGAGCACGGATCGGATATCCGATCCGAAATCAACATTCGGATCGGATATCCGTATCCGAATTTTCTAATATTTGATATCCGTATCTGATCCGAAAATTTAGGATATCCGATATTCGAATATCCGATTTTTTCGAATCGGATAATCCGGATATCAAATATCCGAAAAAGCTCTTGTCAATTTATCTTGTTGCTAACTACTCCGTAATAATCAAACATGACATCAAACATCTATTTGCATAACATGACATCAGCCTCAAAACTAATAATTGATCAAGATCATTATCCACATCGTCATTACATAACCGACATCGTCATTACATAACCGACATCGTCATTACTCATTAGCATACAAAACATTCCCATAACACATAAATTCACCAAATTAAACACTAGAAAACAGAGCAAACTTTACATAATTAGAGAAAAAAACGATTAAAATACAAACTAAAGGATTTAACAATCACCCGATCAATAGAACCAGACGCTGCCAGCGAGGGATGAGATTGCGGTGGTCGGAGATATGAAACCACGATGCCGTAAAGTTGTGAGAGGAAGAAGGGTAGGACGCGAGCCGGTGAGAGGTGAGTGTCCTCGCCGGCGAGGGATGAGATTGAAGATAGCCCAGAAGGCCAGGAGACTAGAAGAGAGATAAGGTGAGAGGATTTGAACGAAGTGCGGCGTGAGGCAATTTTGAGATTTAGGGCAAAATGTTTATTTAGTTTGACCCTACAAATTTAAAACCAGTTATTATTTCGGATCTTTAAATCGGATATCCGATATCCGATATCTGCTAATTTTTCGGATATCGGATATCCGATTTTAAAAAAATTAATATTTGTATCTGATCCGATATCCGATTATTTCGGATCGGATATCTGATCTGAAAATGATTTCGGATCGGATATCCAAAAAAATCGGATCGGATGCGGATCGGGTATTCGGATTTTCAGATAGTTTTGCTCAGCCCTAGTGACAGGTGACTGCTCTGGTGGTGTGTTCAGCACTGAAATGACTTTTGGGGATCTGATACTAGTGGTAGTGAGATGGTGGGTTGTGTGGAAAGAGTGATGGTGGGTTGTGTGGAAAGAGTGATGGTGGGTTGGAGGGTGGAGGGAGTGGTGGAAAGGAGAACAATTTTAAGGTGGGAGGAAGGGAAATGTCTTCCCCTATATATAAGTGAAAACTGATATCCACCCTTGATTATCTTTCTCAGTACACATCCAAAATCTCCAAAAACATTATCCCTTCACATATAATCCCCTCTTCTCTTCAATTCGAGGAACCTTTAAGGAAATCCGTCGTGACGAAAATTCATGAATCTCTTCATGCTGTCAAAAGTCAACTGTCAACTTTGCTGGTCATTAGGAAGAAAACCCCCTAGTTATTCAAATCTAGCCTAACCGAATATACTTCTTTTGATGGGTTGTGGGCCTTGTGGCCCTTTGGGATGTACTCAATAGACCTTAAAATGGTTGATTGTCTATTGTAGGATTTAAAAGTTTGCCACACTCTACTACTACTACTTTTTTTTAAAAAGAATCCAAATCTCTTTGAATTGCTTCTGTGGATTTTGAATTCTCTCTTAGTCTCTCGTCTTGACTAATGAGGGTTTGGTTGCTTTCGTCTGACACTCTGACCACCCTAAACAATGCCATCCATAGGATTTGAGTGGGTTTGTTATTCTTATGGCTGTTTGACAGTTTCTAATCAGAAGTTGGTATATTGGGGTCTCAACGAGTTTTCTTCTGTTCAGATACTACAAGCATCACAATGACTACCTTGAAATATGTCGATGCTATAAATCTATCTATGAGATCTCATCTGTCAAGGAAGACCCTGAGCAGTGGACACCGGTAAACAATACCACACTATTATTATATGATGTTGCACTTTCTTGTGTATCTTAATCTTTTTCCTTTCTAATTTGGTATTTTGTGCAGATTTTGAGGAAAATTTGCTGGTATTTGGCGCTTGCCCCACATGACCCAATGCAGTCGAGCCTTTTGAACTCTACTCTTGAGGATAAGAACCTTTTTGAAATTCCCAAGTTCAAGTATGTCACTTACTGCTTGAAAAGTTCACTTCCTTTTTGAGTCGAACTTCTGAATATGTTTGTGATATATGTGTCATTGGTTGTTTTGATGTGCTGCCGCAGGTCACTGTTGAAACAGTTGGTGACAATGGAGGTTATCCTCTGGACAGTTCTTTGGAACGAATTTGAGAGTGAATTTGACAATGAGAAGAATTTGCTTGGAGGCCCTTTAGGCGAGAAAGCTGGTGAAGATCTTAAACAAAGGGTCATTGAACATGTAAGCTCATTTACTATCAATCTGTTCTTTAGTCCTTCAGAAAATAGGTTAATAATTAATATTTAAGTTGTTTACTCTCTTGGCAGAACATTCTTGTTATTTCAAAGTACTACTCAAGGATCACCTTGAAGAGACTGTCAGACTTATTATGCCTTAGTCTTCAGGTATGCTGATTTCATGAGTTAGAATACTTGCAGTTACTCTATTATTTCTAGCTTTTAACCTATACAGACAACGTTAGACAATTTATTGCATGTATCTCTTGGGAATCTTTGTCAAAATCCATATTCTAATCACCTAATCTCAGTAAATCCAATGGCAATTATGGTTAGTATGTAGGATATGTGTGTTGTATGTATTATTTGAATGATACAGGACTACAGGAGTATATGTACTCTAGAGTCTAGACCTAAGTTGAAGCTCAAATTCTCTGATAGTGAAAATTTAATGTTATAGTAGTGATGCCATCGACCTCCTTATGTTTGATATAGACTGACTTTGGCTGGTTGAGCTACCAGGTAACTTATCCACTCGATGTGGCCAATCTTGCTCCTTGGAAAAAATGACAGAAAGTATGTTGTGATTGCAGCTTCTTTGTAGAATAGCGGAATAGACTAAATACGTAAATAAAATTAGAAACCTATCTATGTTACCTCAAGGTTGGCATCTTTCTTAAAATGATTTGTGGGTTTTGGAAATGTCCATCTCCTCCATGTTGTTTGCAATGCAAACTTTTGCAAAGTGACCATAGTATTACCTCAAGATTTTTACCTGCTGACACTTGCCCACTCTATTTTTTTATAAATTTAATAATCCCTTTTTAACACATTAATCACCTGTCACTTGTTCGAGCTTTTTCTGTTGTAAGGATATAGTCTGGTACACACCCATCTAAATAACCATGTTTTTGATACCCAATTCCATTTACACATCATAGTTCAACACTAACCACTATGAATTTCATCTATCATGAAAAAGAGAGAGAAGAGTGAGAATGGAACAAGATGTATTGATGGAGGAAGACTGGAAGAAAGGTGTAACATAAATGAGAAATAAGGCTCATGGAAAACGATTTTCTCCTTTTCAATCATTTTACGTAGTTTGGTATGGCAAGAGATGGAAAACAATTTTCCATAACTCCCTCAATGGTGGAAAAACCTTTTCTATTTGAAAGGGAGGGAAATCACTTTTCCACCTTTTCTTCTTTCCTACTTACCTCCCTCTGCCTTCTTCCCCTTAATCTTCACCATCATCTCCCATTTTCTTTGAAGGAACCAAACAAAGGAAAACTAGTTTGGAATTGTGTTTTCCCTTGAAAATTGTTTTCCATGGAAAATCATTTTGCACCAAAAACGTTTTACACCAAACCAAACGGAGCTTAAGAGATAGTACTGGAAAAGAAAGATGTAGAGAGAGGAATTATATAAATGGGAAAATAGAGATGGGCAAGCTCTTGCTAGTCCTTTTATTTAAAAAGATAATATTGGGATGCTGTGGGTAGTTGTGGCCTTCTAGACCCTATAAAAGCATTAGCATTAATGGAATCAATTCTTTTGTATTATCATGGTTAGTTGTTGATTATTTGCTGGCTGTACTGCCTGGTGTGCCGTCACATGCTCGACTGATGTTATCCTTCAAAGAAATTAACGGCATGATAATTCCCTTTGATGGGTTCCTTCAAAGAAATAAACAGATTTTTGTCTATCACTCTGGTATACCTAGGAATAGGTACCTTACAGGCAAAGTTTGTCTAGCTTCTAGAATATCAAGTCACGGAATTTACCTTTCCTACTCTGGTCTGATTTCTTACGTGTTGTGGTTTCAGGAAGCGGAGAAGCATTTATCTGATATGGTTGTTTCTAAGGCTCTAATAGCAAAGATAGACAGGCCAATGGGTATTGTATGTTTCCAGGTAGTTAAGGACAGCAACGACATTCTGAATTCATGGTCAATGAACTTGGAGAAACTGCTTGATCTTGTTGAGAAGAGTTGCCATCAAATACACAAGGAGACTATGGTTCACAAAGCTTCCCTTGAAGTCTGAATCAGAGAATGTTCTCTGTACGTTGTTTCCCCTCAAAGTGAAGTAAATGCTGGTATACGAAGCCCTTGTCATTCCGGGTTTAGTCACTAGGTTTGTGAAGAATGCCCATTTCTGTCTGTTAGAAATGTTTTTTTCCCCTCGTGTTCTCTTTAGTAATTGTTTCACATACTTAAAAGGGTACTTAATTGGCAGGGTATTATCTCTGTGACTCATGAAGCGGTATTATTGAAGCCTGGTGCTGTTAGGTCAATGTAGCATATTCATTGATTTCCAATTCGTAATTAATTATACAGTGTATTAATCTTACCTTATGAGGAAGCAAAAGTTGCTTCACCATTCTTAACTAGTAAAGCTGTTGGCCTGCTGCACACTTGCAATCGTGTTTGGTTAGGAAGTGAAGTGTGGAATGCTGAAAATTGATTGGATTTGTGAATGTTATTTGACAATTGACATGTCTCCTACGAAGTATGTTTTATAAAATACTTGATGATTTGCTCCTTTATGGAGATGGACCGTCTGTAGTTAAATTATATGGAGCAAGTCATCAAGGCTTGAGACCTAATTCACACTTTCCCCTTTGAGTTTTTGTGTTGTAAATATGGATGTTTTCAAGGCTACACAAACAAGAAATACATGAACAAACAAATGTTCAAAAATTTATTTAGAAACCACTAAACTGAAAACCATATTTGGCACAGTCGGATGCTCAATAGTAATAGAATTTAGGGAGGATACCAAACGTGTCTTACAGAATGCCATAACCAACCCCCGGAAAGCTTAATACAAAGAGAATTGTTCGAGTTAAAGGCTTCAGGCTCATTAAGCTAAATTGCAAGTTGAATACACTATGTTCCCTATGCAAAACATTGTAACCTTAAACCAATTTCGAACCAGAAATCAAAATAAAAAAAAAACCCCAAAAAATTCATTCTTCTCTCTCTCTTCCTCTTCCCCCACCAAATTTTTTGCCCTCTCTTCCTGCTGAATCATTTCGATGAAATTGGTAGATTGCTTCTCAATTAATTGATTGTCGACACCCTACCACAAATTTTTAAGGTAGAAAAGTTAGGGTTTTTCCCCCAATTTTGTGAATTGACTCAATTTTCTGGATGAAATTGCATTCCTCTTTCCTTTATTCAATTGGGCGCCACTGAAGTACAGAAGAGCAAGAGAAAATAGAGCCAAAAACGGAAACAAACAATGAGACAAGGTCAGAAATTTTAACCAAAAATGGAAAAAAAAACATTCAATTGAAGTAGGGGAACAAAGTGACGTTCGAAATTCATGACTTACATAATTCAATGGATGGAAATTGATGGTTGAGCTTCATGAATGGTGGGTGCAGAGAACTCCAAAGGTTTTCCAGATTTTTTTTAGGTTTTAAGCAATTCCCATTTATATGGGAGGAAAAAGAGGAAAAAGGGTGTGAATAAGAAAAAGAGAGAGCACGTGACCGACACAAAAGTCAAACTGGAAATTCTTTGGTCAACGCCTGAAAACACCAAAAGGTTGTCTCTCGCAAATTAATTTTACTTTAAGTTCTGTTTTCGCAAAAAAATACTTCCTCCGTTCTTTTTTAAATGACACAATTATTTAGGCACGTTTGCCAATGCACGATTTCAAACATTAATATCTCTAATTGTGTATCGGAAAAAAATTATAAAAAGTTGATATTTAGATAATATTTACTGATACGAATCTAATAAGACCCCACACGACTATGTTTTTTCTTATGTATAAACCACAAAAGGAGGTCAAAGGTGTTTATGTGAATAGTGTCTAAAACCCCATTGTGTCATGTAAATAAGAACAAATGATGTAATTTAAAAGGTTGTTTCTCGCAAAAAATTGGTTTTAAAAAATTGTTTTTGGCAAAAAATAGTTGGTTTTAAAAGGTTGTTTTATCGTAGAAGAGGGATATAAATGACACCATTATTTCGAAGAGACTTTGAAATTTCTTTCCATTTAGTTAAGGATCAGGATAATTATAAATTATTGGGTGTTCTTGGTTACACATACATCAAGGTTTACCCTAGTCTGTATAGTCATTTGTTCATTCAACCGATAACTTATGAATAAATGAACAACAAAAATAGCTTTAAATGAACAACATATTTCCGTTGAAAAATAGACAACTCATAGACTCAGTCATATAAACATGCTAGTTTTTTCCCTATTTAGAATCTCCTCTCCCAAAGATCAACAGTGTGTTTGGCAACTTTGATTTAATGAGGAAAAGTGTGTAAAATTGTAGAAATAGGAGAATTTCATAATATTAGAGCATCAATTATAGATACCTCTTAACCCCCTCTTAAGGAGAGAGAAAATATAAGAGATAGCTCTTAATAAATAAGAGCTAACTCTTAGCTTCCTCTTATTTAGAGAGGTTGATTTAGACATCCTCTAAATAAGAGGTAGCTCTTAGAAATAAGAGGGGAGGTGATGTGGAGGATTAATAGGTGGTTGTTCTAGCTTTTTGACATTTTTGATTTTTTTTTTGAAAAAAAATATGTAAAAGATATTTAAGAGGGAGTAAATAAGAAATAGTGTATTTCTTGAGTTTTTTGGTAGGTAACTCTTATTAAGAGATGGTGATGAGGTGTATGAAGAGAGAGATTAAGAGTAGGGAAGTAAGAGCTAGCTCTACAATTGATGCTCTTAGCTTCTTTGGTTATTTAAATGGAAAAGTGAGGAAAATGAAATGTGTGGACATCTGTGAAAATCAACTAGTTACTCCCTCCGTCCCGGAATACTCAACCCGGTTTGACCGGCACAGAGTTTAAGGGACTTGAATTGACTTATTTAATTTAATAGGTAGTAGTTGATAGTGGGGTATTATTTTAATGTAGTTAGTGGGAGGTGGGTTAAGAGGTGGGGTTGGGGGAGAGTAGGGGTTGAATTTTTAATTATTTTTTGTATGGAGTAGGGGGTAGGTGGGTTAATAGGGGTGGAGTGAGAAATAATATAATATTGTTAGAATATTTCCATTTTTAGAAACAGGTCAAGTATTAAGGGACGGCCCGATAAGGAAAACAGGTCAAGTATTCCGGGACGGAGGGAGTATTTTTTGTCTGTTTTATTTTTCACACTTTTCCCCTCAAAAGTGATGGAAAACTATGAAAATCTGTGGAAAACAAAATTAAAGAAGGGAAAAATATGTGATATTCCAATTTACACAGTTTTCTGTAATAATTAGCCAAACAAATCAAAATTTAGAGATTTCTACATATCTCTTCAGATTTACTTTTCTATAGATTTCAATAGTTTTACTTTTCCTCACATTTTCAAGTTAACTTGGTTTCTAAACACAGTGTTATGGAGCAGAGCTCCCTGTACAAGAATGAAAAAAATGGCATACATAAACTCTAATTTCAAGCTTAAGAAATTGGTTAAACAAATAAGTAAGCTCTAACAAAAATGATCAAAATTATATGAAGACACCAAAGTTCTAACCTCATATATACAAACAAACCAATGAGGTTTCAACAACTCACCCTAAAACATCTATATCTATATCTACCAAGTGATGTGTGATACAAGGAAAACAAACACAACCCACTCTTCATTCTTCTCCCAAAAAAGATACTTGTACTAAAGATAGAAAGAAAAAGTGAACAGAATCATTTGTCTCACCACTAAATTCTATTCTAATCTAATCTTAAAAAAGCATACACAATATTATTTACTCCCTTATTTTTCATTATATAAGTTATTTACACAGATCGAATTTAATCATACTTCTACTCAGAGATACACTAATAAAAAGGTTAAATTCCGAAATTATCATACTCGTTGCACAAATTCAAGTTTATGGATACAATTTTATGAAAATTTTGAGATCAAATTTAGAATCATGGAGTGTAAATTGCCTTATATTTTGAAATTAAGGGAGTAATGATTGATATAAATAAGTAACAAGTATTAAAATGTAGGAAAAGAATAAGAATTAAAGATGAAAGCGAGTGCCGTTGAGCATAAAGCAGACAACTCGAAAACCAGACATCGCGGTGGATAAGGCAATGAAGAGAAATCCAGCAAATCCAAGGGCTACAGATATGGCGGATTGCACACAGAATGCACTTGTGACCGTACACGTGTCTGTTCCTTTTAATGTCTTTACGAATGTCGATCCTGCTACGTTTGCTGCAAGCAGCATGTAGGTGAAAACCTGCAGCATATGTTTAGACTGGTAATTATAATTTTTACCACTATGAGTAGGAGTAGTAACTCTTTGAGGAAATAAAAACATACTTCCTCTGTCCAAATGTAATATCATGGATTATTATAAGACGTTCTATAAAAATGTTCCCTAATCTAAAGAAACATGGCATGTTTCTACTTTGCATTATCCCAAACAAACAAGGAGTAAAATGTGGTTCGTTGTAAAAATGATAGGTTGTTTTGCCAAATTAGTAAGTTACCAACTAACATGAGGCGAAATTTCACAAGATATCACTAAAGAGAAAAATGAAGTCCAACTCAAGTTGCTTAAGAAGCTATCGACAATTCCCTACCAATTGCCTGATTGTTACGGAGGAGTACTCCATACTTCGTATTCAACATTCATAAAAAGCTAGACTGGGACCAAGTTCAATACCAACACATAAGAGCCAAATCTAACGTTGAGTAAACGGTAGTGGATAAAATACTAGTCAAAGTTGACGTCAACTAGTCCAAGTCTTTTTTACAAGTCAAACTACATAATTTTCAACCAGAATAGTACATATTGCATCAACAAAATTCAAACCACAAAAAACTCATTCTTGTAGCATGATGACTTCTTTCAAATCTATTTGTAACTTGAACTGATTAGGTAATAATAAATAATTACTCAATTAACATACCAATTAGCAATAGTACCATCATCACTGAAGCACCAATTTCTTGTTTGTTGATGACCAAGACAATGTCAAATAGGAGTACTATTCATCCATCCGGACTATGTTGGTCGGGCGCATTACTAAGCATTTAAGTATTAACCACATCAATCAACGCGTACGTAATAAATTCTCGACTTAATACCAATTTATGATGCTTGTTAGGATTTTTTTTTTTTTAGGTGATAGATTAGTGATATTTTCATTAGAGGACAAATTGTCCATGAGAACATGACGGGCAAATTCACTATAGTTTTCTCAAACTCGCTCCATTTCAAAGGACACTCGTACAAATTGATGGGCTACAGAATTACTTTTTTTACACGAGACCAACTAATTACATCATCTAATATCAATTCCAAATCAGAGAAGAAAATAGACGTGTTGGATAACCGGGCCTTGACAATTAGAATATCGGATGCTAGGATTATGTTTAACAAAACCCGTAATCTTATTAAGAAAACCTCATTATGTTTAACAAAACCCGTAATCTTATTAAGAAAACTCGACGGATAAAAGTCTCAATGATTGCTTCAAATGATCATACTCCGTAAATCCTAAAACGACACTTTGGAAGTCTAAAATTCAAATTTTGAATTTTAACGAAAAAGAGCGGAGAAAAAGATGGACCAAAACCCAATAAAAATCCAGCAAAACGACCCGATATCCCCCACATCAACAACTACTGCGATTACTAAATTCAATTGGAACAAATTAACTAGATTAAATGAGGAAAATTATATAGGCAAGTCCTACACTATTAAATCGAGAAAATGACGGGAAAACAAACCTGATCGTGACCGAAATCGAACCAAACTTGATAAACCTCGGGAAAAAGAGTAGCTCCGGTGGTGATTTCCCAAACAGCCACCACCATCTCCACCAATGAATACACCGACACTATTCCATTCGCCGCCAACACAAACCTAAAAATTCAAATTCAAAAAGGTTAATTATTAAACAACCAAAAATAACTGCAGAACTGCGACATGAAGTGGCCAGAGTGAGTACCTAAATGAGTCAAAATCGAACCAGTGCGGAGGAGAAGAGCGGGAGTTAGTGAGCATGAAGACGAAGGAGGAAAGACAAAACACGAAGGTAGCTATACGGAAGACGAGTATAAGCGAGTTAAATCTTTTCAGTTTGTGAACGGAGAGAGTCGAGTGGAATCGGATATCGTGCGGCGAAGGAGGAAAGTTGTTGTTACGCGGCGGTGGTGGAGGAGGAGATAAGGTGTCGCCGCCGTTGCGAGACTGCGGCGACCGCATATTTAATGAATTGAAAGAATTGTTGAGAAGCGGAAGAAATCATGAGAACATGGAGTTGTTGTTTTAATGGAGGTGGAGGAGAGAGAAAATCACGAGGAAAATGGTGGTGGTTATGGGGGAGGAGGAAGGAATGAGATGAGAGGGAAAGTAAAAGGAAAAATAAAAGGGGGGGGGGGGGGGGAACACGCGGGGTTGCGGAAAGTCACATCTTCAGTCTGAAAGTGAATTGCTGCTTTCTTTTTTAAAAAAAGATAAAACCAAAAGTTATCAAAGGAGTATACTTTTGGAGCATCTTCCACCTTCTTGACGAGATTAGAAATATTGTCTACTGTATACTCTAAGGGCATGCTTGAATTTAGTAATAAAAGTCAAACTAAAAAAAGTAAGGTAATTGAAGGTGATGATGAGGGGATGAAGATGCGTCAAAAAGAACAAACTAGTGTTGGCAAAAAGAAAATAAAAGGAAATGGGGAACAAATACCCTCATTATGGGAGAATAGTTATCCACCATCCCACTAGGGTGATTATTACCCTCATTGGGGTAATGACTTAATGAGGTAATGACTTTTCCCTTCCTTCCTTTTTCCTCACAACACCACCACTACCACAACTTCTCATCACAATACCACCACACCTTCCTCAGCTTCTTGCAACCACCTCAATTCACCTTCATTGTCCTTTTACTAAGGTGATTTGACTTTTATTACCCCCATAATCTATTACACCCAATCCAAGCATGCCCTAAATCGAACAACCTCTATTAAATGGTTATTTCATTTTTCTTTGTCAACCGAAAGATCAAGGTAGTCTTGGGTTACGTCGTACTTATCCTATGAATCGAGCCTTCTTAGCAAAATTTAGTTGGAAAATACTGACAAATCATTCGAACCTCTGGGACTCGATAATGAGGAAAAAATACTTAGATAACAACGACTCTTTCTTTAGGGTGAAATGTAAAATGCGGGATTTACTCGTCTGGCGTCAGATTTTAGGCCAACGAAAAATTCTACGCAAAGGCATTAGACTGAAATTAGGAAACGGATCCCTTATTAATTTTTGGCTTGACAATTGGCTGGGTCAAAGCTCTCTGTTGGAGCTGTCAGGTGTGGATCCAAACTCAGTCAACTCTAATGTTATGGTTGAGGAATTTATTTCTGCAAATAAACAGCGAAATGTGGACAAGTTGAGAGCCACTGTCCCCCAATCGCTTGCTCTCAAAATACAAGGCATTCCCATACCAGTCAATGATATCCCCGATTGTCCTATTTGGTGTTGCACTAATTCAAGAGACTTTTCTATCAAATCAGCCACCTGGCTGGCTCATGATCTTCCTCCTAATGTTCCAAAATGGAATTACATATGGATTTGGAAGCTAGATATAGCTCCTAATAAAAATATTTTTATGGCAAATTTGTCAAAAGAGTATCCCAACAAAAGAAATTCTCTGTCAAAGGAAAATTCTCCCGACCAATGTTTGCCCTCGTTGCAATACGCATAGTGAGTCCATAAACCACTTATTTTTAAAATGTGATGTTTCTAGAAAAGTATGGTCCCACCAACTTGTAAGAAAGTGGCTAAGCCAGGTGATCCCTTTAGATGACTTCCTTGACACTTTAGAGCACCTAAGAAAACATCGCACTGTTTTGCACAAATTTATTTATTTGGCATGATCAATATGGAAGGAAAAAATGATTGTGTCTTCTCCTACTCTACTTTTTTGCTTGTCGCTGCTACTTCAAGGTTGCAATGCCTACAAGGAATGGGAGCTTTGGCTCTATGTTGACTCCCAACAACTTAGAGGTACCCCCCTTTCAAACAACTCCACCTTTCCTACCAATCATACCCATTCACCCATCTTGGTAAGATGGTTTCCTCTCCCCACGGGAGCCTACAAACTCAATTTCGACGTTTCTTGCAAATCCCTTTCAGCAGCAGCATATGTCATCATCAAAGATAGCAATAGTAAAGTCTCTTCAGCTATTGCTTTCAACTTTGGAAGCACTCAAGTTTTTATGGCAGAAGCTTTGGCTCTTTACAAAGGCATTCAAGAAGCGATCCGTCTTGGTATTCAAAATCTTCACATCGAAGGCGATAACCTTCTTGTTATTAATACGGTGAAAAAAATCTAGATCACTACAAAAATATCATTTTATAGAGCTTTTGCCCCTTTCGCTGTTATACATATCATATACATCATATAACAGTGCTTATAAAATAAACGCTATCATATTTACTCCTTATTATAGCGCCCCATAATAAACCACTATTAAAACCCATACAAAAAATAAATAAATAAATCTTATTGGTAAATTGAAAAAAAGCCCAACTCCTCTTTTTCCCTCGTTTCTCCTCACCAAAAGGGTAAGGGGTGTCAATTCTCAATCCGACCCAGTGAACCCGATGGTTTTGTTCGACTGTTTAGAATCCGAACCGTTTAGAACCCGCGAGTTAAAATCCGAAATCCGATCCGATCCGATCCGGTTATATTCAACCCGAATCCGACCCAATCCGTTAGTATTGATCCGATTAAGATCCGGATCCGTTAACAGACCAATCCGTGACAATCCGAATCCATTTAATCCGATCCGAAGCGATCCGAAACCCGTTTATGATCCGATCCGTTTCAATCCGAATCCGTTCCAACTCGAGGAATATCCGTTTAATCCGATCCGTTTTTAATCCGTGACCCGTTTAATCCGACCCGTTTCAACGCGTGACCCGTTTAATCCAATCCATTTTTAATCCGATCCGTTTTTAATCCGATCTGTTTTTAATCCGTGATCCGTTTAATTCGAACCGATTCCAACCCATGACACGTTTAATCCAAACTAGTTTCCGTTGCTAGAATTTTGTTAGTCTAGACTTTGAAGCTGTTTTAAAATAAGTATGCAATATGTTTACTTCCTCCGTCCCGGAATACTCGACCGGTTTTGACCGGCACAGAGTTTAAGGGACTTGAATTGACTTATTTAATTTAATAGGTAGTAGTTGATAGTGGGGTATTATTTTAATGTAGTTAGTGGGAAATGTGTAAAGGGGTGGGGTTGGGGGAGAGTAGGGGTTGAATTTTTAATTATTTTTTGTATGGATTAGGGGGTAGGTGGGTTAATAGGGGTGGAGTGAGAAATAATATAATATTGTTAAAATATTTCCATTTTTAGAAACAGTTCAAGTATTAAGGGACGGCCCGATAAGGAAAACAGGTTAAGTATTCCGGGACAGAGGGAGTAATATCTAAATTGTATTTTAAATCATGGTTTCATAAAAATTAGTACTGGGCATTGATAATTATGGTGTATAATAATCATATCAGCAATAGTTTAGATGACACTATGTGTCATTATGAGAAAATGCCAGCATTTCTAGCCCTTGGATGTTGTCAAGTACTTATTCACCAACCTATCTTCTCCCTTTGATTAATTCTTAAGCTTAATAACTCAAAAAAATAAGGAGGAAGTTCCTTCTGTTCTATTTCGGTGGGTTTGAGCCACCACAGCCTTTCTTTTCCCTAGGAAACACCACTAACATTGCTACTCTTCCTCATCAAATTCATCAAAAGAATACTTGATTTAATCTCTTACGAATTGAAAGTAGAGGAAGCCCAAAAATCCGGGTAACCCACCCGATTTTCTCCTCTGCTTGGCGTCACGCTGCTTCGTCGCCGACCCATCTCCGATTGTGGGTGGGTTGTTGTTGTTGGTGCGGTAATTAGAGGAAGCCCAAAATTCCGAGTCACCCACCCGGTTCTTGGTGCGTCAAATCCAGATTTGGTTACCGGTTTGATTTTGTCTCTCCTCTCTTTTCTATATTTCGAAATGAGAGGATGGATACAATGATGGATGCTATGTGTTTCTGTTAGTGATGGTAGAAAAGAATTTCAGAAATCTCGTGATAGTGTTATAATTTACAGAAAAACTGCTCCATATGAGGCGAAAATAAGGGAAGATAGCTTGAAGAGAATGGGGTTTTTGTAAGGGGAAGGGACTAGGGAGACTTTGTGGGCTGTTGATTGTAGTATTATTGGATGGTTGAGATGGTGATCCGTGTGTGGTGTGTACGCGATGATTAAGACGTAGATCTTTTTTAATCGATGGCTATGATTGACTGATGTTTTATATATGGATATATATATATATATATATATATATATATATATATATATATATATATATATATATATATATATATATATATATATATATATATATATATATATATATATATATATATATATAATTGTCGAGTTAGAATTCAATTGCTTTAGTATGATAACATGCCGATTATATATAATTGTCGAGTTCGAATTCAATTGCTTTAGTATGATATCTTGTGACCTTGTCGCTTATAAGGCCCTGTTCTTCTCGACTTTATTTGGCTGAACTGAACTGCATAGAATGGAGCTGAATTGAACTAAAATGAATGGAACTGAACTGAACTGAACTTAATGGAGCTGAAATGAACTGAACTGAACTGAATGGAACTGAATGAATAGTAAATAATAAATAGTAAATAATAAATAATTAATAATAAATAATTAATCATAAATCACAAGGGTTTATGGTGTATTTGACTCTTAAGTCGCACATTTTTTAACCAAGTATCTAAACATTACTTTGTTTAAACTAATTATCTATCTTGTATGTTTGTCTTCAATAAGTTATATATAATAGGCTTTATTGCTTAATAGCTTGTTTGAGCTAATAAAGTATTGATAAATTGGTACGGTAAGTTATTGTTGGCTTTATACTTATATACACCTGATACTTGTGAAGTCCTATATTGTCCTTTATTTTATACTGTACTTATATAACGGAGATACACCTAATAGAATATTTTGATGGAGTAACACTAGAGATATTGTCAGGTCATGTTTGGTTACATATATGTTGACTAAAAAAAATATAGTATCGTAGTTTTATCGTTCATACCTTAATGTCTATGTTGTCTCAATAAAACATTATCAGTTCTAATTAGCTACTTATGTTAAGTACTTGTATGCCGAGTACTAGTAATAATCAATATGTCTAATGATATAATCCAATTCATGATATGTTATTATGGTTATGGTTTAATTTGTGATTCATATTCACTTAATTTTATTTATAACCCAAATAAGTAATTGAACGTGTTGTCATTTAAACTTATTTTATTGTTATTAAAAGTTATATTTTCAATAGAGGTGTATTATTGAATAGTTTAGACTTATAAACATAGACACATATTCTTATAGAACTAGATATTTATAAACTTATAACGACATAAAGTTACATAATTATATAGTGATAGACTGATAGCCTTATACAGTAGTCATATAGTGTTGTACAATTACTCGTTCCGTAAACGATTACAGATGTATATCCTTATAGTTACATTCTTGTGTTGTTTTAGTTAAAAGTTTAAAACTATATATGATCATCACTATCAGTTATTACTTTTTTTAGAGTAATCATTATTAATCGTTATAAATTATAATCGTTAATTCTTTACAGTGTTATAGAGGTTATGTTACGGACTTACAGTATTATAGAATTAATATTGTTAAACCTGTAAACATTATAAACTTACTTGACTCTATATTTATAATGTGATAGAAATATAGAATTATATATTTGTAAACTTATAATCTTATAAAAAAAGTATATAGTTGTAGCTTATACAGTTATTTACTTTGTAATTATCGTTTGATAACCATATAGTTATATAATTATGTAGTTATAGTCTTACAAAGTTTATTGTATGGTTATAGTCGTACATTCATCAATCCATAAGATATCCAATTTCGTATATGAAAAATTTATAAAAACTTGATATTCTGAAAATGTATACCGAGACCAATATAACAAGATCTTACATGATAACATTTTGATGTATAAAAATTATAATATTGAGAATTTACGGTCAAAGTTTTCATACTTTGGACACATATTCTAAGACTTAAAGAACTTTCAGGAATGGAGGTAGTATTAAACCAAGTTATACAATATACTCAATAACTTATACTCCCTCTGTCCCTTAATACTCGCACCGTTTTGACTTTTCGCACTATTCACATAATTCACTTTGACCCTATTTTATTTCTAGTATATGAAAATAAATGTTAGTATATAATATATTGTTGGCTTCATCTTAATATATATTTTCAAAATATTAATTTTTTACAAGTTTTTATAATATGTAGTTAAAGATATTGGTGGTCAAAGTTGTGCATTGGCAAGCGTGTCAAGTAGAAACGGTGCGAGTATTAAGGGACGGAGGGAGTATTACTGATCTTAAATTCTTATTACTTTTAAAAGTTAGTTATCGTTTTCGTCCCTAAGTAAGCCATCAATATTCAATATTATAATATATAACTGACCCAAATTCCAACCCGATACCAAATAATCCGATCCGATAATTACCCGAACCAATATAAAACTGAATCCAACGTAACCAGGCTAAATTTGTTTCAATCCGACCCGCTTTAGTCTGTTACAGATTAATCCGATCCGATATGAATCCGATCCGATATGAATCCGATTCGAAATGAATCCGATCCGAAATGAATCCGATCCGAAATGAATCCGACCCGATATGAATCCGATCCGATATGAATCCGCCTGACATGAACCCGAACCCGTTATAGTCCGACTAAACCCGTTAACAATCCGTCATATTCCAATCCGATCCGACCCGACCTAAACCGACTACAATCCGACCCGTTTACAACCCGATCCGATATGAATCCGTGAATAAAAAATCCGATCCGATCCGGTCCGTTAAGTTTTCAATCCGATCCGATCCGATCCGACCCGTTAGCCAAATTAATCCGTTCCAATCCGATCCGTTTCAACCCGAATCCGATGAGTCCGACCCAAACCCGATCCGTTGATCCGATTTGACACCCTACTAAAACCCTATGCTTCTACTCACCATGGAGAAAACCGACGAACGCCAATAACGCAAGGTTTCTCTCTCTTCCTCTCAATTTCATATCTTATTCTTCAATTTTTTAAAATTGGCTATGAATACTGGTTGTTGCAGATTACTAATGTATTAGGGATCTAAGAGAACTACACCGGGGAGAATTTACAGGCAACGCCAAGAGGAATTTCGGCCCTAATCCTCCTCTTCAACGTGGTTTGTTCGACCTATATTACTCTATCTATCTCCTTTTTCTGTCTCAATAACATTACAAATCTACATATTTTCTGAATAATTGACTGAAATTAGATTGATAGGACGAATTCGAAGGATGAGCCTCCTGCAAACAGGCGACTGAGTTTCGCAGTTGTCAAGGTTTGAGTTTCATCGTTGAGTAATTTGCTTTTGTGGGTAACGGGTTTTGATTCAATTACAATTGGTTTAACTTTGGGTTTTAGGGTTTGGATACAGTTACGATGGTTTAATTATGCGTTTTAATCGTTGTCATTCATCATTGTCCTAAATAGATAATAACTGCTTGAAAATATTGCATGTTTTTGGTCCAAAATGAGTTTGAAGCAGCCACATCCATGTTGAAGTGTGGAGTATTTGAAGTGCAAAGTGCGAGTCTGATTTTGATTTTGATTTCGATGTTAACCTTGTTCAGGAGTTTGGTATGTTCATTGTCATATTGAGCGTCATGTTAATTACATGGGGCATGATGACGACTTTCATTGTCAAGGATGGTAACAACCCCAAATCACAATTGATGCCTCCACCTCCAGACATGCCACCATGTTAAAGACAAGAGCATAAATTTCTTTTGGTTAGATTCTCAGTTTCCTGAAAGTACAACTCTTGATTTTGGGAATAGTGTGTTCTGTTATAATCTTGGCTTAGTCCCTTGCAACTAGTAAAAGTTGTTATAATTAGTTTCTAAAACGAAGGCAATGGTACTTGAAAATAATATCTTAAAGAATCTAAGAGAATACTACAAGAAAGAGTTATGGCGCCAACGCTAGTATTATTGTACCAGAGAGCACAATCGTAATCCATAATGAGATTATTAATCACATTTCAGAGTAACATACATTAAGGACTTCCTGTTGAAAAAGTAGAATAGCGAGAGGACTATATATACAGTATTTATCTTGTTTAAGAAAGTAGTTCCTATGGCAGTGCTCTCTGCCAGTGGACGAGAATATTTGGTGAATGTTTATTAATGTTGTGCAGTTGTTCTTATAATTTAAATTTGTAGCCTATTTCACTTTATCTCTTAATATCTTCACATTGTCTACCTAAAACGATCGGGCATTACACTATATTCGATTTCTCTTCAACATTTCGTCCATCCCTATTTGAGAAGGAAGGAGAGGGGGTGGATTTTTGCTGAACTTGTTTTCCTAGTGGTGGGTGTGATAATAATTTAAGTTTTCTTGTTAAGATACTAGATTGTATGTTGCTTTTTTTTGTCTTAATATATGTCACATTTCTGTATGAATCTGGCACTAACAACATTTCTATTCTGAACCAGATCCACGGTTGATAGATTATGTCACACTACTTCAAAATATACATGATCTGAGATCTGGACAACCTATTGAGGTTCCAATATATGATTTCAAGTCCATCTCTCGAACAGGCTACAGGTTGGTATCTTGTCATTTTCTACAATTCAGCCAACTTCCCTGTGATGGGATTGAGAGCTGAAAGATGACAAAGCCTGTCACTTTTATTTTCCCATAGCTAGTGTAGTGTACAACAGATGGCCCTTCCTTGTGTTGACATTTCGATTTCTTACATAGTTAGACTTAATGCATCCTCTGCAGCTAAAAAGTGTTCAGATTATACAGACACAGAGTTAAGAACAATAATAACCTGGAAAATACCAATTATCAAATGTCATGCGATATACTGGAGCATTAGCTGAGACATATCAGTTTCTTGGATCACATAACTGATGTTTTCCCTATGCAAGGAGTTGTTCTGCATTGGCTATAAACGGATATTGTCTACTTTGCCAATACGATAGATATAAAGTCCATGTTGTGTCAATCGTGACCTTTTGTGAGACAACACAATGCACTTCTGCGCTATGGCGTTGCGCGATTGCTGTAACTCACATTTTAATTCCCTACAAGGTGCATGGACTCTCTGTGGAGATGGAAGGACATTACCTCTTTGAGGAATGCTTACCATGGAAACGCAGCTGGAACTATGGGTGCAACTGCTCAGTGCAATTGGAAGTTCAACGTTACTCAGGTATTAGGTTCTTCTGCTTCTTTGAGTTGCTAACAAGACTGCCCATATTCAAACTCTTAGTCTCTTTAATTGTTTTTTTTTAGGTTAATTGTACCATTTGCAACACGATTCTAGTTCCTGAGTTTTAATTGGCTTACTTCGTTAAAGGAATACATTTTTCTTTTCCTGTGTCTGGATGATCTTTATAGGACAAATCGCTGCCTCATTTAGATTCTTGTCAGTTTTAAAGTTTGGATGAAGAGTTTATAATAGCCCCTGTGTCATTCTTCTATTCAATTTACAATAAACTTTGCGGAAAACCAAAGATTAGTATTATGGCAGACTTTGGGTTTTTTACCTGTCAGCTACTCAGCTAACAAACTATTAGAGCTGGTTGGAGCTAATTAGAGCATATTAGCACAATTGTGATCTCTTAAGAGTCTTTCTTTTCAATTAGAGCAGATTTTCTAAGGGGGAGTTGTGTTCTTGTAGACTATTTCTTTTAAATTGGAGTAGATTTTCTAAAGGGGAAGTTGTTGTGCAATTTGCAGTTGTATTATTGCCGAACAGAACACAAGAAATAATGAAAAATATGTATTCTCGTGAGTCATGTCTGTTTGTGTTTACTTTCAGGATAGTTTGATTTCGTTTGGCACGCAAAAACCTTATCACCCAATCATTCGGCAAAACTAAAGTTATCTTTTGTAATTTTGAAGAAAGATTTTTTCTCCTTCTATATGTGTATGAATGTCTTATACACCGTTATTTTGCAGTACTTTTTAGATCGTCGGTTTTCAAGTTATGACAAAGAGCAGATTGACGAAGTAAGAACTCTGTGGGTGCGCTATGTTGTTCAACAATTGTATGATAATTAGGTTACATTGAAGGACCCAAAAAATACAACTCTAGTAATTGATGTATTTTGCATAGTTTAATGTTTGCAATGTTATTTTAAAATATATTTATGTAATCGATTTTATTAGGGTTACAAATGCAAAATTCATTAAGGTTTGAAAATTAATACTCCGTATTCAACTATTTACTACACTCTTCAATATAAGGTATTTTGAAATATATATAGTTATTTTGTGGCATAAAATGGAATATATTGTAGCCAGCGAAATTATAATTTATTTTTTTGAAAAATCACTTTAATAGCGCTTATATATATCCGCTATTAGAAAATAATTTAAAAGTTGGTGGCAAAATCTTTTACAGCATACCTTCAATAGCGCTTATAATGTGCTGTAAAAGAAATATTTGAATTATCCTAACGGTACTTTTTATAGCGCTTTTGACAAGTGTTATTAAAAGCACCTTTTACTTTTAATAGCGGAGCCATCAACAACGCTCCTTGAAGCGCTGTAAAAGGCCATATTAAGCGCTATAAAATGCATTTTTTGGCGTAGTGCAGAAGACGCCTTGGTAGCCACAAAACATTGTCCATGACATTCAATTACTTCAATTTTTCAGCATTTTCAAAATGTTCAGATTCAACACGTGTATAGAGAAGCCAACAGAGCGGCCGACTGGATTGCCAATGTACGTTGGTCATCCCGTGTATGTACATTGATTTTTGTAATAGTCCGCAGTTAGAGTCCATTGTAAATGATGATCACTTAGGAGTTACCCTCGTGCGGAGGGGTTCCAAAGTTTTTCTTCTTATCTTATCAAAAAAAATAACTGCCATATTTGTTTTTTTTCACATAAGAAGAAATTATCTGGACTGCCCTCGCACTGAGCCCCTACCTAAAGGCCCATTACAAGCTTTAAGGAATCGAACCTTAGCGCAAATTTTTGGCTATACACGGGTACAGCCAAAGCTGGCTGTACCCCCATCCAAAACGATGTCGTTTTGTGTTGTTTAAAATGAACATTAATATACTGGTACAAAAATGAACATTTACTATTTCGGAAATGAACATTTATTTATTTATTTGGAATGAACATTTACTATTTTGGAAATGAACATTTATTTATTTATTTGGAAATAAACTACAAAAATGAACATTTATTTATTTATTTGGAAATAAACTACAAAAATGAACATTTACTATTTCGGAAATAAACATTTATTTATTTATTTGGAATGAACATTTACATTTTGGAAATAAACATTTATTTATTTATTTGGAAATAAACTACAAAAATGAACATTTACTATTTCGGAAATGAACATTTATTTATTTGGAAATAAACAATATAGGCGCTTGTAAAAACATAAAAGACCAACGAAGTGAACAATTTCATTATGAACATTAACCATATATTTATGGTGAACAAACAAATAAACAAGAAAGAACAAATAATTCAACAAAAATGAACAAAAAATATAAAAAAGAACATAAAATTCCAGAAAAAGAAAAAACAATACAACAATTATGAACAATTTTATGATGAATTTTAAAGTCAACATGAAAGAACAAACAATACAACAAGAAAGAACAAATACTGGTACAAAAATGAACATTTACTATTTCGGAAATGAACATTTATTTATTTATTTGGAATGAACATTTACTATTTTGGAAATGAACATTTATTTATTTATTTGGAAATAAACTACAAAAATGAACATTTACTATTTCGGAAATGAACATTTATTTATTTATTTGGAATGAACATTTACTATTTTGGAAATGAACATTTATTTATTTATTTGGAAATAAACAATATAGGTTCTTGTAAAAACATAAAAGACCAATGAAGTGAACAATTTCATTATGAACATTAACCATATATTTATTGTGAACAAACAAATAAACAAGAAAGAACAAATAATTCAACTAAAAAGAACAAACAATATAAAAAAGAACATAAAATTCCAGAAAAAAGAACAAACAATACAACAATTATGAACAATTTTATGATGAATTTTAAAGCCAACATGAAAGAACAAACAATACAACAAGAAAGAACAAACAATAAAGCAGATAATTATTATGAACAAACAAATAAACAAGAAAGAAAAAATAATTCAACAAAAAAGAACAAACAATATAAAAGAGAACATAAAATTCCAGAAAAAAGAACAAACAATACAACAATTATGAACAAATTTATGATGAAATTTAAAGCCAACATGAAAGAACAAACAATACAAAAATAAGTTTGATGAATGAATTTAAAAAACAACAAGAAAGAACAAACAGTACAACAAGAAAGAACAAACAATACAAAAAGAAAGAATAAAAGATTAATGAAGAGTTTAATTATGAACATTAACCATATGATTATTATAAACAAACAAATAAACAAGAAAGAACAAACAATATAAAAAAGAACATAAAATTCCAGAAGAAAGAACAAAAAATACAACAATTATGAAAATTTGATGATGAATTTAAAAAGCAACATGAAAGAACAAACAGTACAACAAGAAAGAACAAACAGTACAATAAGAATGAACAAACAATACAATAAAAAAGAACAAACAGTCGACAAGAATGAACAAACAATATGAGCGCGTCGTTTTTGGGGGGTACAGCCAGAACTGGCTGTACCCGAGTACAACAGTTAACGATTCGAACCTTAGACAATGCTAGGGAATAAGGAAAAGCCCACCACTTGAGCTAACCCCAATTCCTTATTTGACACATTTGTCAAATGTATATTTTACATCGTTAAAATCTCTAATTGCGTGCTATTAAAAATTATAAATTTTCTTATTATTAAATTACGCATTGAGTCGAATCAAACAAGATCCCGCATGACTTTATTTTTTTCTTATATATTGGAAATAATTCAAAATATTATCTTCCATTGTGAATAGTGTCAATATTCCAAATGGGAAAACATTAAGGAATCATGGGAGTAATACGGAGTAGTTTGACACACAAACTTTTATGTCTAAGACTCTATGGATTTTTTTGTTTTGACGGAAAATACCTTTTTAGAAAGTGATTTTTCCCATATTTCTTTGTTTATTTTGTTAAGAGAATAAGAGTGAAAAACAAATTGTTCTAAAGATGGAAATTAACTTACCAGATAGGGCAAACAACTTTCCTTTTGAAAATAAGAAATGCCACAGTTTCCTCTCTATTCTCTTATATTTCTTTTTCTTCCTTCATATAATCATATCCATATCTCGTTTGTTCTTCTATCTTATTTTTCTTTTTAACTCTTTTATAAGGAAACAAACTAACAAAAACTATATTCCTATGATATTTTCCCTTGAAAATTATATTTCGCAAAAAAATATTTTCCGTTGAAATAAATTAGACCTTAATTTTATTTTAGTTCAAAACGGAGGAAGTAATAAATAAAGTTCTTAAAGAGGAAAAAATTTCACCTACTACCTAGCAAATTTATATCTATACTAAAAGAGAAGTTTATCTCTCCTCTACTTTCCACGTGTAGCTCCTATAATTAATATCCTTAATTTTTAAATTCAAAATATTTAATTCCTAAAAGTAATTACTTAATCTTAACCCGTATAAATGTATAATTCCATAATATTCTAAATTTAGACCTCAATAAACATTTCATATAAACTTTAATTTTAGTAACCTATATTTAGTATTTCAGTTTTGTATATTTGAAATAATTTATTTTTATATTATGTATTCCTAATTTTATTACGCTTAACTAATACGTTTAGTAAAAATAAAATATAATTTGTATTAAACTTAATAAAGAAACTTTATATATATTAAGTTATACATTATTTTGATGTTTATATGGCTAGAAATATTATGCAACATGATTATAAAAAACATATATAGTACTTCAAATATTCCAAACTTTAATTTATTAACCGTACATATATTTAGTACTCTGTATTTGTATATTTAAAATAATTTATTTTTATTGCATGGATTTCATTTTTTTATTACGCTTAACTAATATATGTAGTACAAATTACATATATGATCTTAAAAAGGAATACTTTAAAATACATTAATAAAACTACGTAGATATTTTTTAAAATATTTCTATGTCTAAAAATATTTTGTACTATAAAAAGAGTAGTACATGCGAGGCAATATTTTTTTAAAAAAAGTACAATTAATGAACATATGTCAAATAAAAAAATGCCAAAATCTAGCCCAATCATTCTATAAAATTATAACAACACATGTTTAGACGTCTCTTAAAAAGTATGTACCCCTTATTACATTTACGAATAATAGGTAAAATCATTCTTACGTAGAAACAGAAGACAAAAATATGGAAGGAAAAAAGGAAAATTAGTAGAATAATCCAGATAAAAAGATATCTACACATTTCTAATTTAAATGCCCGAGGAGTACTTAAATTCTCTGAATATATAATGTGGAATAATAAACAAATGATTTGTATTGTAAAACATTCATAAAAATAAGTAAACTACGGCTTTTAATATTGGTATAAATGATATGTATAAGAAACACACTATCGTGTTGCATAAATCATTCTTTATGTATTACTACATTATACCCGTTCCAAAATCTACCAATTTTGGTAATTTGCAATTTTTTAAACTGGTAAATATATAGGGAAAATTACCCTTTTATTATGAAAACTATTTTTCCCCTCAATATTTATAAAATATCTATCTTATTTAATAAAACATAATTTTAAAAATTAATGTTTAGTAAATATTTATAAAATGTCGATCTTACCTAATACTCCGTAACTAATTTAAGAGCTACACGTAAATGATTGTGTTGCGGGATGTAAAAACTAACAAGAAGCTAATAAAATAGGTTGGATGAAAAATTGATGGTATTCTAAACCAAAAATTGATGTAAAAACCATTAAACAGGAGAATTCAATAATTTAATATGACAAGAAAATATTCTTGCAATATATTTCGTAGATGATAAAAGATATATAAGGCATATTGTAGTTTTTAACTTGATATAATATCATGCACAATCTCCTTTGATAATGTCTTTTCAAATATACTTCATAAAAAATAGGAAAGGAAAAATAGCATTCTCTACATTTCCATTTTGGTAAAAAAAAAAGAACTAAAATAAGTACTACAAAAATATTTGTTTATTTATTAATTACTAGAAAAAAAAAATGTTCCCAACGCAATATTGGGCACCTAATATTTTTAACATAGTTATGTAGTCTCTCTAACAGTAATGTAGCCCATTTTTATTTTTAAAATTAATACTTACCAAATTTCCAGTTATTATACAAACGTATCAACTATGACAATATCATGATTAATTAGGTTAGAGTTAATTTATAATTGAGGACCTTTTAGAACAGATATTATTTAAAGTTAGCACCGTTTTGAATTAGGAAAAAATTAAAACCTTTTAAAATATACTAGCTATAATTGAGACTGGTAATATCAAAGTTTCAAATATTGTAGCAACCCGAATTAAGTATTGTGTAATCTATCTATACTATATATTAAAAGGCGTAAACGTTTCTAAAGAAGTTTATGTGCCACGTGGCACTCTATTTGTGAGTATTTCATTTCACGTAAACCTCATATATTTAAAAATTTAGAAATTTAGCGCATGTATAAGACTTGAACCCGTGACCTCATGTTTAAACAATGAAGTGTTTACCATTGAGCCATAACACGTTACATGTTATTATTGTATAAAGTATACTAATAAATGTAATAAAAAGGAATTGATCTATAACATTTTCAAATCCTATATAATAATATAAATGTTACTAATGCAGTAACCCGGGGCATCGCCCGGGCCTAAAAACTAGTTTATTAGTATAAAAAAAGGGTTTTCTCTAACTTTAAAGAGTTGTAACATCATATCTAAGGGTACTCAAGAGCTAATAAGACTCAAGTTACAAACTTGCACACACATAATTAATAAAGATACTTATTAAGATGGTTACTCGGGCAAGTAAGGTGGGTAGTGAAGCGGGTAAGGCGAGTCCTTGCACTGGGCAAGTTTGTATACCTAGGTGGATGGTGTGGTAGATAAAGTTTTTGATTTTTCTTCCATCATAGGTAATGAGTGGGATAGATTGACAATTTGACATGATGTATCTACAGTTCATTATAACAACAAAGCCTTAGTCCCGAAAGGCTAGTAGGAACCGTCGTAAGGCAATGGCGTGAAACACGAAACATGAAAAGTAAAAAATTAATTATGTTAAAGAGAGTAAACATGCAAAATGAGACACGAAAAATGGAAAGCAAGAAAACAAGGTTGGCCAAAGTTGGTATTAAGTCAATATATTAAAAAGATATAATATGGGTTCACGAGCGAATATATTATCGTGGTCTCTCTATGGTAATACTTGAAAGGATGAAACCGTTGAAAATTTGTTTTATAACCTACATATGATCCTTATTTTAGGCTTAGTGTTTTATTATGGTATTTGTGAAAAATAGACCATCTTCTGGACGTAATTTTCATTCCGTACAAAGGGTAAAATACATACTCCGTAGTAAGAGAAATGTAACAAGCATAAAATACAACTTGCTCATTTCCTAATTTTTTTTTTGTCTCTAGAACAAGTATATTTAATACAACAATCAACATAAAATATAAGCCGCTTCGTTCCTCGATTATTAATTTTTTTAATTTTTTTTTCTACTAAGATATAATTTTATAATTTAAGAAGTTTTAAATTTGTCAAATACTACGTAAGATATTAACCCTAAAATATACTTACAAATCCGGTATTAATATTGTGAAGGAAATTGTAATATATTTATAATTAATCTGGTAGCATAAATTATGAAACGGAGTATGAGCGACGATGTCCGTTGCAATGAGTTGTAAATATTAGAGCGTAGAATTTTAATTTCGAACTCTATTATTGTTAATCTTTAATGATATGTATATTATGAAAAATTTACGATTTCTTAGATCATTTAGATTTTCTAATTAGTACAAACTTAATATTTAAACTTATTAAACCGTGCAATTGCACGGGTACTATACTAGTTATACACTATAACGCTTATGGAGTACTGCCTTTTGGAGGGAAAAAGGTAGTCAATTAATAATTTTTAAACCACTTTAGGATTACTCTTACTCTTACTCTTACTCCCTTCTTTCCTTTTCAAGTTAATTTTTCCCGCAACTACGTCATAAAATGACTATTTTTTACTTATCGCCCTACTAATAAATTTTAAAACCCCATCTATCTATATAATATACTAAAAGAGAGGAAATCAATGTGGTGATGACAAATGTCACTCATTGATTGGCCTCTCTTATAGATATTAAAAAAAATTAAAAAACAAATAAAATACTTGATGCTATAATTATTTTGTTAGATTTTAACTTGAAAAAAAATTTGATTCCCTTTTCCTTAAAATAAAAAAGATTACAATCTGTACATAGAGAATATTTTTAAAAATTATAAATCTTTTTTATATATGGTAACAAATATAACCAATATAAGAATAATAAGATTATCTTTTTTATATTTGGTAACAAATATAACCAATATAAGATTATCTTTTTATAAAAAATTAATCCACTGTACGGAGTACATAGTATAACTTTTATAAAAATTTAAAAGTAGTCTATTTATTTATATTTCGTACTTACATAATTCGAATACAAATAACTTAGAAAATCAATCAAGTGAGAATAAGAATAAGAATGTATTAAAAAAATTACAATAGTACTCTGCAATATTTTAACAACCAAATGCGATAATTATAACCGTCAGTGATTGTACTATTTTATACGTAGTATATTTAGCAACTAAATTCGATAATTATCACCACTATTAATAGTAATATTGTACTACTTTCAAAAAAATATGTAACGTCTTTAAACTTGAGCAAAATTAATTGTATAACCTAATCTATCTACTATTTTACTACATAATTCCTAAATTTTTTAGATGCAACTATTTGATTTTTACATTAGCTATTATATTTACACATACCTCTATTTTTTGTGTTTTTTTGTGATTATTAATATTTTATGTTGAACATAGTCATGTACTCCGTAACATTTTGTTGGATTTTTCTAAATACTTACATAATACTACTGTTTTTTAAAATAAGTTTTACTAAATGATAATTTAAGATATTAATAGTTGAATTTATTTTTAACAATCGTGAAAGTAAAGTGGTTTATCCAAAAAAAGATGGAAGAAGTCGTAAAGAAGAAAAATGATGCGCGACTAACACGTAATACTCTCTACTGAAAAAAACTTCGTCAAATATTTTAGGCTGACAAATGACTTATATTTTAGTCAATTTTTAACAAACATATGTATATGGAGTACTATACTAAAAGAGAGGCAATGTGGAGCTAACAAATGCCGCTCTGATTTGCCTCTTTTATAATATTGGTGAATGATGACTAACATATGATAAAATATTTATATAATTTGTATATATTTTACCTAAAATCTTATATTTACTTATGGTAATAGTTGATTAAACGAATTACTTATTTACTCATGTCTATAAATTTCTTAATCTAAATCTATATATACTCCGTACTATGCTAAAAAAGAGGCAAATCGATGTAGAGATGACAAATGTCACTCTATGATTTCTCTCTCTTATAACATAAATAATGACTAATTGTAAGTGCTATCAAGTTTTGTTTAGATATTGTGCCATATACTTAGTACAGACATGTTCGAACGTTCCTTTAATATAGAAAATCTTATAATAATTTAACTTGGACTATCAATTATATTATTATAATACTATCAATATTTTAATAATTTGTGTCATATAATGAATACAGATATGCATAATAAAAGTTAACTATTGATTTAATGTATTTAATAAGGTTGTCTCAAACATTTTATAGGTCTCATTATCGTAATATTTTTATACAGAGCACGAATAATAATTTATTCGCTTATATTATTGAAGCCTTAAGAGCATGTTGATTGAAGTTTTGAATAATATATCGAAATCAACTATGTCCAAAGTCATAAGATTTAGATGATTAAACTTCCATATTATTAATATGTTTTCAATAACAAAATAAGTTTTATGTATTAATGTAAATGATTGCAATGTCACTAAATTTTGTGCAAAAAATATTAATATATGTAAATGGTAAATCACACTTGATGATGGGGCGAGTTTGGATTTTAGATTGGTCGGACGACAAAGTTAAACATAGATTATTGACTAATGTTGACTAACAAAAAAAGATATTTAGTGGATGGGTATAAGAATAACATGTAACCACCTTGGTGATGGGGCGAGTTTGGATTTTAGATTGGTCGGACGACAAAGTTAAACATAGATGATTGACTAATGTTGACTAACAAAAAGAGATATTTAGTTGATGGGTATAAGAATAACATGTAACCACCTTGGTGATTGGGTGAGTTTGAATTGATCGAATTTAAAAACACTCACCAATCCTAATTATGTATGTCACTTTTAAATACAATTTTTTCAATATTATAACTAATACAATTAATTTTAAAACTTCGTAATAAACTTAAGTCAATATATTTAAAATTTAGTTGAAAGGAAATTTGGATTATTTATCGAATATAGGGATGTCAGATTGTCAGTGGGGAGGGTCTTTTGGGAGATCTCTCTGTGCATCCGCCCTAATTGGGCGGCAATGGACGAAAGTTTATGGTTTAATGGGGTCAACAAATGTATTCGTGGCGGACGAAGGAGCGATGATGGATTTTAGATTGTACCCGTCTGAGTCGTTAATCTTTCATCTAACTTACATATTATAATGTTTTGTTTATTTACTCAGTAACTCTAATCAGACAGACGAATCTTCAGAGGCTCCATAATAGAGTTTTAAAATTCAAACTCTCTTACCAAAAAAAAGTCGAGTTTAGGGGTGGGTGTGGATACACGGGGATGGGGGTGATGAAAAGGTGATGGATTTTATTTTGTACCTCTCGAGACGGGGGTTGAGAGGGGTGGGTATCCTTCTTATCGTGGATGGGAGGATGAAGATGAGAATTGAAGGTGGGTGCGGGTGTGCAAGTCTTCCCCCGCCTCAAAGTCATCTCTATCTCAATAAAGTACATGGTCTAGATAGATGTTAAGTGATCGGGTAATCAGGTTGACGAGTGACTGTGCGAGTATTAAGTGAGTATTAATAACGAAGTGAAAGACGGGTAAGATAACTTACGCTTGACACAAGTGGTGAATGAGAATGGAAATAATTTCATCTATGTACCTTTATTTGTTTTAATTGTTTTAATAAGCAAGAATGAGCAATAACAATTTATCCATTATTAATCATTTTTTATTTGAGAATATCAATAAACTCTATATTGATCATAATTGTCTACCAGATTTCATAATAATTTATGTTTAGATTATAAATCGTGCATCGCACGGGTATTATACTAGTTTAACCTCTAATTAAAACCCCCAACCATATTTAGTTAACTATTATATAAACATAAGCGGTGGAGTTGATGATTGAGGGAAGTATTTTTAAATAAAACATTAAAAGTTAGGTGTCTACTGAATCACATAAATCTTTTTATGACGTAATTTCTAAGTTGAAAAAATGATCGCAAAATGACATAAGTTGGCAATCGACGACATAATGAGCATTAAATGTAGTGGAGTAATTCACAACCTTTTCTTTCAAATGGTAGTAAGCTAGTAAGTGAAAAAGTGACTAGCTTGCTAGATAATCGATGATAAAATTTTCAATATTTTTTTCAAATAAGCTACATTTTAGGTTTTTGGGTGGGAATTGGGAGGGTTTACCAGGAGTAAGGCTCTGTTAGGCAAACTAGCGGTAGCGAACAACTTTAGCTGTTGGGATAGCGGTTAGGGTAGCGGGTAGCTGTCAAGAGTAGCGGGTAGCGGTTAGATGTCAAAATATCCCGGTTCATAATATGAGTGTTTGACAAAACTAGCGGTTGAAAATTGTTAAGTACATTAACAATTAAATATTTAGTTAAAAAAAAAAAATATTTCCATTAATTAATTATTGTTGTATGACATAAAAACATAATTATTGTTACTCGTATTTTTTTTGAGGTATGGTACAAATGAAGAATAGATGCATCTTATACCAAACAAGCTAGGATTATCAAAAGATAAAACTACAAACAATATAATATAGCAGTATATATATATATATATATATATATATATATATATATATATATAAAAGATAAACAAGAAAAATGAAATAGAGTAAAAATAAATAAATTAATGAAGGACAAAGGCCCCCGAAAAAAAAAATTATACGTTCAATTTATGCATGCATATTAAAACGTGTAAACCTGATATCATACATGCATGATTTCTAAAGAACTGGACCAATCAGAAAATAAGTTCTATTAAAAGTCCGATTAAACAACAGTAAACAACCACCGCTACACCAAAAGTTAATCTTAGAATAATGCCTTGAATCGGTCAAACCCTTTACTGCAACGCCGAATCTTACGGTATCCGTTGTTCTGGACTAGGGTTATCTGTTTTGGGCCTATTTTCTGGGTTTTTCCGCATCCGTTTAGAGATTACTATATAAACTCACTAGGTTATAATCTAGTTGTATTTTGTAATCTGTACTCATCAAGATCAATAAAACTTTCCTCCCCTCTACCTGTGGACGTAGCTAATACATTGTGAGTGAATCACGTTAAATCCCATTTTGAAAAAAAAGGGCAGAATAGCCACTCCGGGATTGGATGGCTTAAATGCTATTTTTTTTCTCTGCTTTCTTTATTTACGTTATTTAATGTTTCTTTGCATCCGTTACAACAATTAATATTTGTAACGTTTCTCAAAAGCTAATCAAACGCTACCTCTACCACTACCCACTACTCACACCGTTACCTTACCAAACTGTAACACCCCGACCTCTAATCCAAATATTGAATCATAATTAGCAGCGGAATTAACCTAATTTGGTCGGGACATTACCTGCCGTAACTCCCTCTTGGGAATTACAAGGCAACCATCATATTCTATGCCATTAAATCTCCAAATTAATATAATAATCCTTTATATTACCAAAATAAAAGTCCATAACTTACTAAAAGTTCTTAATTAAACTATTATAACTTTAAGCATAAACTAGGTGAATATTATAATGGTGAAATTCCTCGCCACTAATCGTTTCCATCGTTCCCCGCAGCACCTAAAACAGAAAACAAAACGGTGAGTCGAAGACTCAGTAACGAACTATTCTAGCAACGTAAATTCATTTCAATTCATTTTATTTAATAACACAGGGAGAATAGAATATAGTAAAACATTTTATAAAGTCCTTTATTTAATTCATTCATAACTTTAGGGTGCACATGCTAGCCATGGCAAGTATGACATGGTGGAACGTCTTCCACGATGGACCGCTGTCCATAAACATGGGGCCTTGGCCCGAAAACATGAGAGCCTCGGCTCAATGGGCGGATGCCCCATGGGTACATGCATGACCGAGAATCGTAACCTGTGAACATATACTGCCAAACGGATTAGGTCTTTCACTTTCATTTATCATGTTTCGTTTAATTTTACATTTTAGCCTTTTACTTCCGTTGAAGTAACATGTTTCCTTTGGATCATATGATCAAACATCCTTTCTTTCATGGTTTCTTATAAACAACATTTTATAAGAAATTCAATCAATCATAATATCATTTTAAAAGAAAATTCAATCAATCATAAAATAAGGAATAATTCCATCAAATCATATTATAATAAATTATTCAATCAAAACATAATTCATTTCATTCATGGTTTCTTATAAAGATCATTTTATAAGAATTTCAATCAATCATATTATAATAAATAATTCAATCAAATCACATTTTATTTCCCGCAATTCATAAAACATGTCAAAACATTCAGTTCATAAATCAATCATAACGTTGTAATTTCATAAACGCATTTATAAGGGAATTGCGGGTACTAGGAATAGCCGTTACCTCACTTCCACGATTTTGCTAAGGATTTTCCTTGGTTCGTTTGTCCTGAGCTCCGAGTCCAATTCTTTCAAAATATTAAATCATTGAATTAGTACTAAATCGATAAATAATTTAAAATCAATAGTTTATAAAATCATAGATTTTATAATTAATAGATTTTATAAATAAATAGTTTTAATAAAATTATACTTTCGAAATTTAATGAAAATAATATTAATCTAATTTTCAATCAAAAAAATATATATGTATATATATTTATTTCATAAATTGTTTGTCATGAATATTATTTAAATTCCATTTTTGTTAAATAAATCTAGTAATTTACTTTATTAAAATCGATAATTAAACCTGGAAAATAATAACGACTTATTAACAAATAATTATATCATTAAAACATAAATATCTGAAATGGGAAATCTGAATTTAACAATTCAATTTTAACTCACCCAAAAGCCCAAAGGAAATATGGCCCACCTTTTATTATGGTTTGGAGGAAATAAAAGGTTTTAAATCCAAAGTTGGTTTTGGGTTTCTGGAAAAGAAAAGGGGAGGCGTGAATCGGAAGCAGGGAAGCCGAAACAGGGGAAAGGGGAAGCACGAAGAGGAGGGAGGAATAAGGTGGCCAGGCTGGGCGGCGCATCACCGTGAACCGCGCCTGGAGGCGACGGTGATGGTGGTGGTGGGGCGACGGTGATACAGGCGGGGGAAGGAGGGGAAAAGGGGATTGGTTGGGCGAAAGAAAAACAGGGGAAAGGGGTGTTTCTTGGTCGTGTCTGGGCGGGAGTAGGGCGGCGCGACGGGTTACTTTGGGGTAGCAGTTGGTTGGCAAGGTGGTGATGGTGGCTGGAGGTGGTGGTGGTGCTGAGTTGGTGGCTGCAGGTGTGGTGCAACGAAGAGAAAAGAGGGAGGGGCAGGGGAGTTTGCGACGTGGAAGGAGAGAGAGCAGGGAGCTACGGTGGGTGTGCGGTGGTGGTTGCGGCAGTCGAGTGGTTCTAGTTGGTTGGTGGTGGTCGATAATGGTGGATATGGTGGTGGAAGATGGTGGTCGTGGGTGGTGGTTTGAATCAAGGAGAGGAGAATTGATTTTGTGTTCTGTTGATTTCTTGGAATTGAATTGAACAAAAATCTGTTTTTGTAAATGGGTAGAGTGATGAACAAGGGGAAGTCCTTGGTCCCCAAGGCATGAATGTAGTCAGATTTCAAGGAAAGGGGAGTGGGAAACATACGTGGAGAGGAGGAAGAAGAAGAGAAATTGAATTTTTCTCTTTCAAGGGTATTTTCGTAATTTCTCAAGATTAGGCCAAAATTTCTGAAATTATTGCTACTTTTGGAAACTACTAAAAATAGAAATTTTTAATTAAAATAATTCCTTATATAAATTATCGTTAACGAAAAATAAATAAATTTTCATTTATAAATTTATCGTTTAAAAATAAATCGTAAAAACGTTAAAATTAACGAAATTCGATTATTCGTAATTATTTAAAACGAAATCAAGCTAATAAATATATTTAATTTTAATAAATCGAGTTTAAAAATTTCGGGGTATTACACAAACGCTCTTTATTTTATCCGCTACTCTCTTGACTTAGTCAAATTGCTACCCGCTATTCCAAATGTTATCAAAGTTTTTTTTATTTTTGTTCTCTTGCTTAATCAAAATGGTGCAATTGAAAACCTAGTAAGTAGAGGGGCAAGTGGGTAACTTCCGAAGTTGCGTGTAGTCTCCAAAAAAAAAAGCAGCCAAACCATTCAAAAAGGCAGGGGCATTCCGAGAATTGAACTCGGGACCTCTCGCACCCTAAGCGAGAATCATACCACTAGACCAAATGCCCATTTTTGTTATAATTATCAACATGTAAACATATAACTTTATTTATCCACATTTACCAAAAATAATATTCAAACATGTCGGCGATTACCGAAGAGTCTAGAAAACAAAATCTTCTCCAAGTTTCTACAACTTTCCAGAATTCAAACATGAAATCTTTAAATAAACCCTCTTTTTCCGCCTCTCTCTTCAATTGCATGTTCTAAGTTTCTAACAATCGTTTCAAAAACCCTAAAATTCAATCGTCGTCCATTCTTTCATTTCCTTCTTTCTGGTAATTTCTAAAGAGCTCGTGAAAATTAATATTAATGGCGGGAAAAGGCGAAGGTCCGGCTATCGGAATCGATCTGGGCACGACTTACTCGTGCGTCGGAGTATGGCAACACGACCGTGTTGAGATCATTGCTAATGATCAGGGTAATAGAACGACACCGTCTTATGTTGCGTTCACTGATTCTGAACGGTTGATTGGTGATGCTGCCAAAAATCAGGTCGCCATGAACCCCACCAACACCGTATTTGGTTAGTTCTCTCTTCCCTGCTTTGCAATGTCGTCTTCGTTTCTTTGATATCCTGAATTTGCGTCATTTCTGAATTGTGTTATATTACGGCATTATACTATTGGTTTTGTCTTTTGGATTGATTAATTTTCTCTGTATTTGGTGTTTTTTTCCCCCTGTAGTTTGTGTGGGCAATTGATTAATGTGCGTGTGTTTTCTTTAGGTTATGTTGAATTTGCTGGGGTTATGAATCAATTTGTATACAGTATGCTGGGTTGATTTAGTCAGCTATTTATTTAATAATTTTTTGGTTTTGATTCGTAACTTCGATGATTATAGCTTCGACATTTTGATGTGAGATATGCTGTTGGTTGTGAGATGTTATCAAATCTGTTTCAATATCTGCATTTGTATTCAAATTTCAATAAACCTTGTTCGCATAATTGCCTTCAAATTTAATTCTATAAACTCTGTTCGCATAATTGCCTTCAAGTTGAATTCAATAAATACTGTTCGCATAATTGCCTTCAAATTTAATTCAACAAATTGTTTGATTAGAGCTCATTAGTAATGAGGAAGAACTGAAGCTGATTGTTCATTGCTGAATGCAATCAGCAATCCCTTTGCATGTTAAGGATGGAGGTGAGAATTGATTCGATGCGTTATAAGCATATCTGTATTGCCTATCTGTATTCTCTTTGTTTGGTATATTGATGGAAGGAGCTGAGAATTGAATAATGTATAAAAGTGTGTTTTTTGTGATGTGATTTGGGTTGACCTGGTTCTGATGTTATGATACTGTGCTTCTCTGCAGATGCAAAGAGGTTGATTGGGAGGAGATTCAGCGATGCTTCGGTTCAAAGTGACATGAAGCATTGGCCTTTCAAGGTCATTGCTGGTCCTGGTGACAAGCCTATGATTGTCGTGTCATACAAGGGCGAAGACAAGGAGTTTTCTGCAGAAGAGATCTCATCAATGGTTCTCATCAAGATGAAAGAGATTGCAGAAGCTTTCCTTGGTTCCACTGTAAAGAATGCTGTTGTTACAGTCCCCGCCTACTTCAACGACTCTCAGCGTCAGGCCACCAAGGACGCCGGTGTCATTTCTGGCCTGAATGTTATGCGTATCATCAACGAGCCAACTGCTGCTGCCATCGCATACGGTCTTGACAAAAAGGCCACTAGTGTTGGTGAAAAGAATGTGTTGATCTTTGATCTTGGTGGTGGAACCTTTGATGTGTCACTTCTCACCATTGAAGAGGGTATCTTTGAAGTGAAGTCCACTGCTGGTGACACCCATCTAGGTGGTGAGGATTTCGATAATAGAATGGTGAATCACTTTGTTCAGGAGTTTAAGAGGAAGAACAAGAAGGATATTAGCGGAAACCCCAGAGCTCTTAGGAGGTTAAGAACTGCTTGTGAGAGGGCAAAGAGGACACTTTCCTCCACCGCTCAAACTACGATTGAGATCGATTCTCTCTTTGAGGGTATTGATTTCTACTCGACCATAACTCGGGCTCGTTTTGAGGAGTTGAACATGGATTTGTTCAGAAAGTGTATGGAACCAGTTGAGAAGTGTTTGAGAGATGCTAAGATGGACAAGAGCAATGTTCATGATGTTGTTCTTGTTGGTGGTTCCACTAGGATTCCCAAAGTACAGCAACTGTTGCAGGATTTCTTTAATGGCAAGGAGCTTTGCAAGAGCATCAACCCAGATGAGGCTGTTGCTTATGGTGCTGCTGTTCAGGCTGCAATTTTGAGTGGTGAAGGCAATGAGAAGGTCCAGGATCTTCTGCTCTTGGATGTTACCCCTCTGTCTCAAGGTCTAGAGACAGCTGGTGGTGTCATGACAGTGTTGATTCCCAGGAACACAACCATCCCAACCAAGAAGGAACAGGTGTTCTCAACGTATTCCGACAATCAACCAGGTGTATTGATTCAAGTTTATGAAGGTGAAAGAGCAAGAACAAGAGATAACAACTTGTTGGGTAAATTCGAGCTTTCCGGCATCCCACCTGCTCCTCGCGGTGTACCTCAGATCACCGTCTGCTTTGACATCGATGCTAATGGTATCTTGAACGTGTCTGCCGAGGATAAAACCACAGGGCAGAAGAACAAGATCACTATTACAAATGACAAGGGAAGATTATCAAAGGAAGAGATTGAGAAGATGGTACAAGAGGCCGAGAAGTACAAGGCCGATGATGAGGAGCACAAGAAGAAGGTGGAGGCCAAAAATGCTTTAGAGAACTATGTGTACAACATGAGGAATACAGTAAAGGATGAGAAGATAGGATCTAAGCTTGCAGAAGATGAAAAGAAGAAGATTGAAGATAGTATTGAGCAAACTATCCAGTGGTTGGATAGTAATCAGCTAGCTGAGGCTGATGAATTTGAAGACAAGATGAAAGAGCTTGAGGGTCTCTGCAACCCCATTATAGCTAAGATGTACCAGGGTGCTGGCCCTGATATGAGAGGTCCTGGTGCAATGGATGATGATGGTCCCTCAGCTGGTGCAAGTGGCCCTGGCCCCAAGATTGAAGAAGTTGACTAAGCTTGCTTCTGGATTTTTCTAGCTTATGGGATCTGTCGTAAGGATGTTTTAAGTGTTTATTATTTCCCATTTTGGCTTATTTAAGTATTAAGACTTGCTTTGGTATTGTGTGATTTTAAGCAGCTGCTCATGTTTTTGTGGTGAAGCTTTATAGTTACTTTGCTGCAATTTTTGTAAGTGTTTTGTTCAACTCCTATATCACAATGTTTCTGTATTCACTTATATCTCTGTGTTCATTGTTCCAACATATATGTTGTCTGTTAACTAGCCAATGTGATGGCAGCCAACAGCTTAACTAAGATCCTGTGATCAATTAGTTTTCATTGGTCCTTGACTTGTTGCGTTACTCCAAGCTCCATTGCTTATGTCAGTCTTCAAAACAGTCGGTCTGAGTTGAGCAAACATATGACTGCGCAAGATTCAGACTTCAGACTTGCTGTTGCTTCTTCTCGGCGTGCTTGCAGAGAAAATACCTCATATATGGAGACTCCACCATATCGCCAAAATAGGCTAGTTTTAGGATAATACTTAATACGAGTAATTATTATGTGTTATGAAATTAGGGAGAAAGGATAATTACTTAATACGAGTAATTTTTATGTGTTATGAAATTAGGGAGAGAGGGAAAGAGAGAAATATGCGGTTATCATCTTATTCTTATTGTCATAATATGTACACATACATATATTATACAGGATAAGAATGTCAGGGGTATAATGGGCATCTACAATACAATATATTTATCACTTTTCCTTGGATGTTCATTATAATACAATGACCCTGTAATGTATATGAGATGATGCCTTATTAAAAACTTTTCTAGGAAAATCGTGTAGGATAAAAACCTAGTGAAGGAAAAGAGTATAACACTCATTATAATACGCTTGAGATGTTGCCTCGTTAAAAACCTTACCAGGAAAACTCAATGGGGAAAAACCATGGTTAAGGGAAAAGAGTGCCACGCGTATTCTCTCCTCCTGATGAATACATCATTTGAGATATTCTAGTTCAATGAATCTATTGTTGATAACTTTTCACATGTAGCAACATGAAATTCCTTGAAAGTTGATTCTCTTCAATTTGACTTGAATTTTCAAATCTTCACTTGTATGCGCTAGGTGAGTATTTATATCACCAAATTTTTGAAAATAATATCTGAAATAAATATATTTTCTTGTACATAATATTACAAAATGTAGCCTTAAATATTGGACATATATAAACCTTTTTCTTGAGGTCATAAGTAGTAGAAATCACCAATGTTGATCAAAATTTCTCTAGTTATACTTTCATGACAATACATGATAAATAATAATATCACTGTCCAACTTAGGGTTTAATGTGATTTATGGTTCTTCTGGACCATAAAATAAAACTCAATGTAAGGACATTACATACTCTTATTTTATAATTTTGAATCAACTCATATTTGTACAAGAATTCTTCCGTGAATAAACTAATATGTATATTTCATAATTCTTAAGTACTCAAACTACTGGTTGAGACGACATTTCAAAACCACTCTTCAAGAGTTTAGATAATATTTGATCAATGTTATGACATTCATATGTAAAACTTAAAGGGCTAGATGTTTAAGAACATCATGTATACGTTCTTCGAGAACTTTTCTTATTTGCATGATTCATAACATGTTATTAAATCAACATTATATATATACTTCTTCCGCAACTATTCGCCCATTGGAGTAAGAAACTCCTCTTATAATATTCATAAAGCTGCAAATTCGTCTTACCATTCTTTGGATGCATATTCATATACGACATCATAACAGTTTTGAAACATATATAACTGGATAAATGAAAATCAATCACGAAAAAGCACAAAACAAACTAAACGTATGATGAATGATGCATTTACATATTAACTACACATGTATATGATGCAAAACACTGTACATCATGGATATTTCAAATCCATAACTTGTTGGACTTCAGGTCCATGAACTCATTTGATCATCATAGTTATGTCTACGTCGAAACATACATAGATTTGCGATCCCCTATTCAAAATCCATTATTCATATGCATTATATTTCGGTTCCATCATATACCGGTATCATCAAAATTCTTCAACATATACTTTGCATGTTATTCATCAATGATATCTGAATAATGATTCAATAGGTACCATTCATCTTTTCTCACGGACCATCTATTATAGTTCAGATATCTATACCACTTCAAGGGTATTTCATACACTATATATTAATGTTTTCTTTATTTTCAATAATATCATCAACTGCATTATCTTGCCCTTTTCATATAAATAAATCTATAACTCATCACTATGTTGGAACCGTATATATAATCTACACTTCAGGTGTAGAGATTTAAATAACTATTGGTAAGATATATATATTTCTCAACATTTATTATATGTAACATCGAGCACTATGACCATTATACACCTTTATGCCTCTTAACATATAACAACTTAACAAAATCAAGTCATAGATATTTATATCCAAACATACTTCGAGGACATACAATTGGCATTCACACTTACTCATATGGGGATCAATATATTATCTTTCAATTTTGCCAACTTATTCTAGCTCGTCTCCCCCTAAGTTGGGAAAGTATTTTTCAATATATTATGGGGCATAAAATCCTTCATTAACTGATAATACACTTTTCAACGTGTATTTTAATAAATGTTTCATACTTTCGTTCTCTTCTGGAGATTAATATTGATCATGGGGAGTAGATGCACTATGCAGTTGTATTCTTTTCATATTTTCTCATTTCGTGCTGGTATATGATTGCCCCAATCAAGAGATTTATGATACTTAAATCTATCACAAAACACTTGTAAATTTCTTGGTGATCTTCAAGTCACTTACTATCATTTTGGTGAACTTCGGGTCACTTACTATTATGGTGAACTTCGGGTCACTTACTATTATGGTGAACTTCAAGTCACCTATCATATCATTATACAAGTTTTCAAAGTAATTAATATCTCTTGTATTTATTTTCTCAATCGATTCATTATAAATATTTGATAGAAATACAACTCAACCTCATCATTATGTCTTGCCTTTGAATATATACAACATATGAGGGAATGTCAGCACATAAATTTTTATTTGACAAGAATTTTCAAATTCTCATGACGGGTTTTCCTAAACCCAGATGGCCTGAATTATCACATCGTACGTATATAATATCATATAAAATATTTCATTCGATAACTACTGATCATCTTCCCAAAGTGATCACTGTAATTATAAAATACTATATTGAACATATTGTGATGTGATATAACGACACAACTGGTATCTCATTTGTAATGGCAAGACAATCTAACAAACTTATGGAAAGATAGATTATACTCTTCTGGAGTATGCGTTGTAATTATGGTACATATCAATTTCAATAAAATATATTATCTTTTTTCATCTTCAGGATGCATGATATCAATATCATAAACTCATACTCGTGTTCATAATTTATGAACAAAAACCTGTACCACATTTACCATCCATGTATTATTTTGATCCATATACCAATATTTTGTAAAGTTAAAAGCTATCTTCCACTGATTTTTGCATGTATTCCATTCTTAACTATTGTGGGAGCAATTTTGCCTACCCACAAAACGTATCTCTTCATAATCTATTATCATTGATTAGGGATGTCAATGGGGCGGGGCGGATGCGGATGTAGGTCCCTCCATCCCCATCCCCACCTAAAATTTTCATCCCCATCCCCGCCCCATCACCCATGGCGGGTACAAAATTCATCCCCATCCCCGCCCCAACGGGTGTAAGCTAAAATCCATCCCCGCCCCGCCACCCAACTGGGTATCCATCCTCATCTTATCCCCGCTTCATACCCGCGCTAATACCCGCCTAATTTTTCTTATTTAGCAAACATTTACCATATATACGGAGTAATTAAAGTTAACTATAGAAAAAAATACCTTATGACTAAAGTAACCTATATAATCGAAAAAAATACTCGTCATAACAAAAAAATTCCAAACAAAAAACATAAAAATCTCACCTAAATTTATATTATCACCTAAAGATGCGAATAAATCCAAACTCACCCCATCACCCATGGCGGGTATAAAGCGGGGCGAGTGGGGATGGGGCGGGGCGAGTGGGGATGGGGCGGAGCGGGCGGGGATGGGGCGGGCGGGGATGCGAATAAATTATTATGTAATTTATTTAATACTTATTAACTACTCTTGAAATGAACCTAAAACATCTTTATTTTAGGGATGAATTAGTTAAAGGTACATGACTTGTTATTTATATAGGACTTCTACGATAAATGTTTGTTTGGAGAAATGTATTTCATTTGTAAGAATATTTTTAGAAAATCTGCCTAATTTTTATTTCCTCGTAAAAAAAATAAAAACGTTGTTCAACAAATATTTTAAGCACGTACCTTTCTTATATGTGAATTTTTTCATGTTCAAACTTGAACTTTACTATTTTCATGAGTCCTAAAATATGTCATCTACTATAGTCATGTATAAATATTTAACCATTAAAATATAATCATACTACTACTTTATAAATTATAAAAAAAATATAGTTCAGATAAGTGTAATTCTAATAAAGTTCTTCGTATGATATTTTAATTGATGTTCAAATTAAGGAAGGGTCTATAAACAATTTTTTTGTGCATACTTCTATTATCCATATTCGATGTAAACATGATGTGATTTGGTACGCAATACTTCCCGTAGTAATATTAATACGATCATTAAACTCAAATATTTTCACTTATAATTTAATTGTCTGCAAAAAATTATTGGTCAAAGAAAAATTTACGACAAAGTACACCAGATAGAGAGAATAAGATTTGTACAAAATTTCTAAAAGAACAATGACGATTCTTTTCTAAAACTCGGTGATTCAACAAACAAAAAAAACCAATCAAACAAAATAAAACACAAAATAGAACTCTGGAAAATATTAATATTAGGTAATATCAAAGACAAAGCCACAAAAAAAGTATGATTTTTTGCATAACGATTATATTCGGTGACTTATATTTTAACAATTTAATATTTTCACCAATCAATCCTAATAATAGCTAACTATTTAATTGAATCCAAAGCCCCTGTCACAAACTCTAACCGTCTCTAATTTATCTCCTTGATGAATCAATTAATTGACATGCTAAAATGGTGCAATAAATAATTGGGAGGAGAAGAGAGAAATTTGAGAAACGAATAATTTTTCAATTTGGAGAAACAAAGTACTCCGCAATTGTCAATTTTAACTAAAATAGATATACACTTAATTCAAAGGTTAAATGAGTTAGCCAATTTAGTGGAGAATTAATTGGTTTGGAACGTTGAAAGGGGAAGAATCGTAAGATGAGACCACTCTCGCCAATGGGGAAAAAACAAAATCTCACCACTATTTCTCTACCACTTTCTTACTCCTCCACATGACTTTCCTCACGAACAAGTTTTTCTACTACAAATTTATCTCACCAATGAACTAATAAAAACTTTTCATCGCTTTTACATTTACTATTCACTAAACCTCACCACACTTTCTATCTCCCACATACTCCATCTATTTTATATTTTATTCAATTATATTAATAAATTAAAAGAATTCTAAGAATTAATAAGATAAATTATTTAATTGACGTTAATATTTTTGTTTACGTTACTTTTATATATGTCACGATATTTATATATTTTTAATACTATAAATTCAATTGAAAATATTTTATAAATGTATATAAAATAAAGGGACATAATTGAATAAAATACATAATAGATGGACTAAAACAAGACAAGTTTCGGATAACTAGAACATTACAACAACTAAACACGTTATGTTATGACTAAAACATCATAAATCCAAAGTAAAGTATGTTAAACACATGAAAAAAAACATTAAAATACGATAAATCAAACGCAACCACGAAAATGACAACTGGGACATGATTTTAATGATGATTGCCTCCATATTTTTTCCAGTCATGCTCAATTAAATCCTCTTTCAAAGAGTGATGAGTTTGACTGCTACGCAAAGTTGTTCTTCTCCCCTAGTATGTGTTAATGCGGACGGGTTGTCAAGTCTGGAACTCAAAAGGTTCACTGTAACAGCCTTGATTTTCAGCAGATTTCAATTTGGTGTTAAAGTATATTTATTAGCTTAACTTCGCTCTTAAACCACTTTTTAAACTAATTCAAAGATTGAGATTTCGAGTTTGTTATCCTAAAATAATTTTCTTCATAAGTTAATATTAAGGAGTAAGTATAAAACTAAGATTTCTATTTTAAATCGAATTAGCAACTTATTTTTAATAATTTATTTTCCTAAATGAATCAAAATTTATAAATTAAAATTGGCATGGATTCGATTTCTGTTTAAGTGATTAAGTCTATTTATATTTTAGCTTAAAAAAACTACTCCCTCTGTCTCTTTTTGTTTTTTACGTTTTTCTTTTTGGGTATTTCAAAATGTTCTTTACATTTCCTTTTATATTATCACATAAATAACTTATTATTTTATCAAAAGTTGTGTCCAATCATTATTTTAACCAATCAAATTCATTGGGTCATTTAATCTCTCATACTTTTCCATTGGGACATTAAATTTTTCTCATTTCCCAATATCAGAATTTTGATAAAAGTGAAAACATTATAAATAAACGTAATTTATCTCGTTTAAATAAAAAAATGAGGGATTTCAATGCAAATTAATTATTCGTTAAAACGCGTGAAAAATACCAAACGTAAAAAACAAAAAGAAACGGAGGGAGTAAGTTATATTGTTAACTAAATTATTTTATTTATTTATTTTATTCTCCAAGTGTCATCTACGGGGAAGCCAAAAGTCACCCAGGAAAATCTAGAGACCTTTTTTTTCCTCTCTTGGTCTCACAAAACTCTCACTCTCTCTCACCCCCTCTCTCACCCCGACACTCTCTCTCCCTCTCCCTCTCCCTCTCTCCTCATTATGTCGCCTTCCTCCTCTCCATTCGAGTCGTCGGCCGCCACCCCTTTGTCTTCTCCCTGCATGTCGTTGCGGTTTTTGTTATTGTTATTGTTGAGTGTTTTCGTTGTTGGTGTTGCTTCCTTTTTCGTACCTCTGCCTCTCAAATTTCTCTCCTCCTTGCTCCACCTCAGTGCCTCATCGTTGTCCTCGACGGTGACTACGAATCCACCGTAGTTAGTACTCCATTTTAGATTGGTAAATCTCCTTAACTCTTCTATCATTTGATTGAATTGATATTGATTGGAAAAAAATCTTAAAGAAACGAATGGTTTATCTTTCTTTGGGCGCCGCTCCTTCTTCTCCTACATCGCTACTGTAGAAGCGGTTGTTGCTCTGCCGATCTTGTGGTGATGTCTTATTGTTGTGTTGTTGATCGTACTCCCTCTTTCTTCGTTATACCTTGTGCTCTCCCCTGCCACTTCGCTCCTTCTCTACTCGCCGGAGCTCCATGGCTCGACGTTGTTGGTTGTCATTGATTTCCTGACTGCTTCCATGCTTGTTCAAACCCCTAGTTTTTATTTTCATCTAATTTTAGATTGTTTGGTTAATTAAACTATAATAATTTATATTAGTTGATTAAGAAAAATTCGATTTTTTGATGGAGTACTTTCAAGGCTATTATTTCGTCTTCTAAAAGATTTTCTAACTAGTAATATAATTAGGATTTCACGGTTTGATTGCATTGATTGACTAATGTTTATAAAATATATGAATTATCAAACTATATAATTAGAATTACAATCTAGTTTGACAATCTAAATCTATACTTATAAACAACAAATCAAGTTTATAATTAAATTGAAATGATTTTCGAAAATTAATTAAAAGATTTCTAAAAGGAGTTCAACTAAGTTTGTAATTCGATTTGAATGAGGAGTTTAATTATTTCGTTCCTATATTTGTCGAGGTGAATTGTTGGAGAATGTTTAGGGAGAATTGGATTATAAAGATAAGCGGGGATTGGTGATCAAAGTATAGTTCTTGGAATTTATGTATTGGAGATTGAAGGTACACATCTTCCAACCATCCTCAATGTTTGAGATTATATCTTGTGTTTAATTATTATGTATATAATGGATTTGAATGGTGTTTTGCAAATTGAAAGTTATTTTGCGATTAAATTGAGTTTTGCAAATTGAATTTTATTTGCAAATTAAATTGGTTTGTAATGTTTTTAAGAATCATGATTCTGTTAAATGAATGTTTGTGCCAATGAGAACTCAAGTGAGAGATGGTTTGAGTTGAGACATTGTGCGACTAGTGAATTAGGTTCGTTGAGGATCTTGAGGTTGAATTTGGGAATCTTGAGGTATGTGAATGAGTCAAAAGTTTAAGGGTGTGTTAATTAAGAGTTAATCATAAAGTGAATACGTTAATGATTAAGTAAAAGTCCTTGCAGAATGGAAATAGTCCTACTTGAGTCTCTAATGAGTTGAGGTCTTAATGTTAAACTATATAAGAGATCCTAAAGTAAGATTTAGTGGAACCAAAGACATCACTTTTAAACAGTTCTAAATTCTTGTTTTCAATGAGTAGAAGGTTTATATTTTCATTCAACCGGGACATACTTGCTTTTAATTTCTTAAAGGATATATGTTTATCTTAATCAAAGGTTAATCATAAAAGATTTCTTTTAATGTAGTAAATGAGAATCTCTAAACTATATTAAGTATAACAAAAGTCGAGTTTTTACTGATTCTTGAATGAGTCGTTTCAAGGGTGTGAGGGGGTCGAAAAAGCGCGAGGCTAATGCGTGACCTCGTCCCTCATGGGTGTGACGATTCTTTTTATTCAATCAAGTGTAATTGGATTTCCTGTGAGTTTACACCCAATTGACTAGTAATATAGGAGTCGCCATTCAGTTTTTAACGACAATGAGAAAAACTGACAAAACCCGGTTATCGTGACATAAAGGGAGTGCAATTATGTTTGACCACGACGGCCGTAGGTTCCCTTGTGATCCCTGGTGTGGGGATCTCTCAATATACACCCGCAAGGTAGAGATTGAGGGTTCGGGGGACTGTAACTACCGAGAGGAGTACTTCGCTCGTCGATAACTCCAGAGGCAGGATATCCTTACTAGCTCAGCATAATAATTGAAGGGACATGCGTTAACTATTAAACTAATCTGAGTTGATTTTAGCAATATGCAACATATAATACTAATTCGATCGTGATTATCTGATTTAAATAGCATTGAGGGACCTAGCATGATGATCCGATTTCCCAAAAATATTATATTTGTTAGGCGTGATAGAACAATCAGATTAGGTTAGTTTAACAGTTCATAAAAAGGGCGAGGAAAGCAGTTAAATCATCGAAAAGTGTGAGGGGGTCGAAAAAGCGCGAGGCTAATGCGTGACCTGTCCCTCGTGGGTGTGACGATTCTTTTTATTCAATCAAGTGTAATTGGATTTCCTGTGAGTATACACCCAATTGACTAATAATATAGGAGTCGCCATTCAGTTTTTAACAACAATGAGAAAAACTGACAAAACCCGGTTATCGTGACATAAAGGGAGTGCAATTATGTTTGACCACGACGGACGTAGGTTCCCTTGTGATCCCTGGTGTGGGGATCTCTCAATATACACCCGCAAGGTAGAGATTGAGGGTTCGGGGGACTGTAACTACCGAGAGGAGTAATTCGCTCGTCGATAACTCCAGAGGCAGGATATCCTTACTAGCTCAGCATAAATAATTGAAGGGACATGCGTTAACTATTAAACTAATCTGAATTAATTTTAGCAATATGCAACATATAATACTAATTCGATCGTGATTATCTGATTTAAATAGCTTTAAGGGACCTAGCATGATAATCCGATTTCCCAAAAATATTATATTTGTTAGGCGTGATAGAACAATCATATTAGGTTGGTTTAACAGTTCATAAAAAGGGCGAGGAAAGCAGTTAAATCATCGAAAAGGCACACATCACGACGCACCCTTGAGAGGTGTGTCACGGTTCTCAGAAAACTAACCACTTTGACTTTGCTATTTCTCCTTTTTATTTAACGAATCTCGATTATGGGACAGGATACGTTCTGTTCGATTTATGGATCGATTGCGACAGAACGCGTGAACAGTTTCGCAGCGAGAGGCTTAGGCTAAGGGGTTTAGAGTCAATACTCAGAGTATATTATGTGTTGTTGTGTGTTGTTTCACGTCGAAACTAGGGGCCTATTTATAGGGAAGAGTTTGTGGAAAGATAGAATTGCAGAGTTCTAATCCATAAAGAATTAGGAAATAACACGTCCCAGGTAATTTCGGTGCCCAGCTCTGGGCGTCAAAGATTTCGGCGCCCAGGGCTGGGTGTTGAAAATAGATATCCATGCAATTTCAGCGCCCAGGGCTGGGCGTCAAAGATTTCGGCGCCCAGCTCTGGGCGTTGAAAGTGATGTCTAGGCCGAATTCTTTGTCAGATTCGGATTCCTGAAATCCGTAGAGTTTGAGATTAATTCGAGTCTTTTAGCGCGTATCAATTTTTATGACGGAATGCGTCTGGGCCCGTTACGAACTCTAGGTTCGTTAGGATTTTAATTAATACGTAACTCTTATTTCCGAATCCTATTAGGAATAGGATTCTCGCGGTTTTCTATTTCATTTAGGATTTATGTTGGAATGCAACACCTAATTCTGACAGGTTTCTATCCTTTATGATTTGCCACTTTTAGAAGCTACCTTTTACGACAGTTTACTATTTTTAGCAGGTTTCCATAAATAGCAGGTTTCGGGTGAAATGAAATGGGGAATCGAGATTCGTTTATTTTATAGGAGATGCGTTGTCAAGTGGAGTTTTTATGCTTTCATCATCGAACCTTTCCCTTGCGGGAATGGGGACAAAAGTAGGTGTCTACAGTTAGCCCCCACTTTGACTGAGTCTTGGAGTAAGACGATGGTCAAAGTATTAGACGGAGTGCGTCACACAAGCCATGGTGTATGTGACCTGTTTTGCGAGGGTCTCACGAGCCCCCGAGTGATAACATTTGACTTAAGGGTAATCACTTGAATTGTCGACATATCCCTCACGTGTCATTGGGATTTATCAACTGATAGTATAGAAATCTTCCTCACTTTGTCATTGGAAGGATCTAAAGATTCGTAGAAACTCCCTCACTTTGTCATTGGGAGTAACTACAGATGTTTTCGAAATTACAGCTGTAAAGTGTAATTGGGCCTGGCCAAGCCCAATCACGAGGTAAAACGTTTTTTTTAAAGATTCTCATTTTCAGGGCTAGCTAAACGAGAAAACCCCCTTGTTTTTATAGGATGTAAAACGAAGGAAAATCCAACAAACCAATCCTTTCATTTTTGGAAAAAGGGAAAACCAATAAAAGTTATCGCTGCAGCGACTAAGGACCTGCGCTGTTAGTGATGCAGACCCCGCCCGCTGAAGGTGGGCGAGCCTGTCCTCTGAGGGGGACCCCCCGTCCGATAGAAGTGGACGAATCTGTTCGATGTTTTTTGAAAATAAGGACCTACGCGGTTTGTGACGTAGACCCCGCCCGCTGAAGGTGGCGAACCTTGTCCGCTGAGGGTGGACACCCCGTCCGATAGAAGTGGACGAATTTGTTTGATGTTTTTGAAAATAAGGACCTACGCGGTTTGTGACGTAGACCCCGCCCGCTGAAGGTGGCGAACCTTGTCCGCTGAGGGTGGACACCCCGTCCGATAGAAGTGGACGAATCTGTTTTGAAATTTTTGTTGTTTTTTTTTTGAAAATAAGGACCTACGTGGTTTGCGCCGTAGACCCCGCCGGCTGAAGATGGCGAGCCTATTTTAAATTTGAAGACTTTATTCTTTGAAAAACTGAGGACCTGCGCGGCTAGTAACGCAGACCCCGCCCGCTGAGGATGGGCGAGCCCATTTTGAATTTCTTATTTTGCCTATGCAGAAGGGCTTTTGTGATTACAACCTGTTGGTGGATCGTAATATTTCCTGATTAGATGTGTCCTATGAGTGGGTCCACACTGTGTATATTTTTGTTTAACAATTTTTTTTTTGAGATATCCAAACATGGTATGGTGTATGGCGCAGTCTCGGAATGTGATTTTGATCGCGCGCCCCTCGTTGGGGTTTATTTTTTCGCGAGCCCCCAAGCACTGGGGCTTGTCGGTTGTTTTTTGCATCTTGTAATCATGTTTGGGGTCATGCTCGTATGTGCGAGCGACCTTTGTAGTGGTGTGCTACTCTTAACAAAGTCGTGAGGTGCGACTTTCAGCAATTTTCAAGTCGAATGAGTATGGCAGGGCCCACTAGAAGTTAGGGCCTTTTCTGAGCATGGGTAAATTTTTGGCGCCTAGGCCTGGGCGTTGAAATAATTCACGCCCAGGTGGGGCGTTGAAAGTGTTGTTCGGGCTGGTCTTTTGATGACACAGTTGGCCTCTTGTTCATTCGTTTATTTCACTTGGAAGTTCTATGTATTCTCTTTTCTTTTGTTTTTTCTTTGTTTTTAGAACGTGATGATTTTCTTTGAGAAGCCGTAGCCGATTGGTGGACTACGGTGCTTGTCGCTTCGGGGCGATTATTTTAAGGAACGGTTGCTCTTAAGGCGTACAGTTATTGCGATAGTCGGGCGAGTCTATATGGCCCGAGGAACATACCTTGAGGTGTAAGACTTTGATCGCTCTTATATTTTTTTTGAACGTGTTCGTGAATGATGATATGTATGTGCGAACGAGCGTTCATAGAATGGTCGTTGTGTGCGGTCCATTAATCAGTTTGCTTGAATCACTTTTTTTTTTTTTGAGCAATGACTGATTTTGAATAGTTTGCTTAGAAGCTTGATAGGGGTCAGGTCCGTTCATGAAGTGGGCTCAAACATCGTGCCCTTTCGATTGTTCAAACATTTGCCTCGAGATTTTTTATTTTGCCATGGTTGTTTCGTAGCTTGGAGCTCCCAAGTATGCATGTTGGGACGCTTCCTTTTGGCGTACGATTTTGTAGGTTCATTCGAGAAAGGTGCCTTGGGGTTCCGCTCGTGTAGGTGCGAGCTATCCTTTCCGTAGTAGGTAATATTTTGCTACCTTCAATCCTTAATGTAGAAGTAGTGTGGCTTGCATTCTGAATTTGAGGCGACAAGTAGTCTTTGCCTCTTTTACACATGCTTTTGGTTGTGCCTGCATTAGTGCTATATGCCTTACTCCTTTTTTAGACTTATACCGTGGGACGGTTGATCTTATGGTGCGACGTAGGCTTGTGTGGCCCAACGGCGTATCTTAGAACATTCCTCCAAGTGTTGGGATATAACATTATTATTTTTTGCATTGGAGTACTTCATCATGCCTCGTTCAGGTGCTCGAACAAGTGTAGCACCTTCTGCGTGGGTTTGCACGGCTTATTACTTCGTTCGATGCGAGGATTCATAGGTGTTTCTTCCCTTATTTTTATATCTGGGCAAAACTTGGCTAGCAGAAAGATTCAACGCCCAGGCTGGGGCGTTAAAGATATCGGCGCCCAGCTCTGGGCGTTGAAATCGATTTCTGGGTATATTTTGATGATTTTTTTTTCTTTCGCTTTTGCTTTGGAACGAGGTAGACTGTGTAACGGGCGCTTGTAGGGCGAGCGTTATGTGCAGTAGCTTGATCGGAGTTTTGGTGACTCGCGATTTTCAGTTACCCTTGTTAGTGGGGCGACTTTATATATTCTAAGTAATGCTTAGAATTTGGGAGGGGTTGCAGCCATTCTAAGGTTCGTTTTACATGATTAAAGCTTAGGATTGTGCCCCTATGATGTATGTATAGCATTAGCGTCGAGAATTTGCGATAAAATTGTCATTTCGAGTATTTTTAGAGTGTTTTTCTCAAGCCCCCAACTGTAGCTACGGGATTGGCTTGGTGCTATAATGCTTGGCATACGCTTTTATGCATTCATGGTGACATGGATCACGAATAGTTTGAACCAGACTCGTTTTAGTGCGAGGTACGTTCGAGTAGTAATTTGCTACTTTTCTTGTAAATGTCGTATTGTGCGACATTGCCATGGTAAAGGTAGCCACATGTTGAAGTGTGCCTTGACCAAAAGTTAGGTGTCTTTCTTTACCCATAACCGCACTTGCAACATCGAGATGAACGCATACTTAGCTTAAACCAACGACACTTTATTATGTTCGAAGAAGTCTTTTAAAAATCATTTGAATTTTTTTTAAAATCCGAGTCCTACTGTGTACAATCCGAGGTGTCCTAAGTAGGTTGACTTATAGAAGGGTTCGTACAGGATTACATGAGTGAATCAAAATACTGTTACGATTTTTGGAATGCTGTCTAAGGATTTGCTGGAAGCCAGGGTGCAGGTGTCAAGACATACTGGTGCCCGTGTGGCACATGCTTTGGGCTTTTAGGGCCATCTTTTCCAGAATTGCGGGAATATGAACCGCTTTCAAATTGACTTAGATTTACTTGGTGTAGGTCTGTACAAAAGGTCAAGGTATACTTATTTCTTTCCCTAGTTCAATCTTTTAGCCCCCAGTTGCTATTATGTCTTCCCTTTAATGATACTTTTAGATTTCGATTTTAGATGCCCGTGCCATATGTCTGAGTAGAGTGAGCCTTGGTTAAGCGCCAAGTTCTATTGACAATGTCTGATTTTTTTTTCAAAGGAGATTAGCAAGCCTTTGAATTACCATGAACGGGTGCCCTGAGTTCGAAGGAACGATGGGGCGATGCCGTAGAACAATCCTCTTTATTGCAAGCTTACTGCCCTTACTACTTGTTGGCGATCATGACTGTGTCTAGGGGTGAAAGAAGGTCTTTAAGCGAACGACTATGTCTAGTGGTGAAAGAAAGTCTTTAAGTGAGTTAGTTTGCTTTTAGGGAGGGTCAAGTCGAGTATTTTAGAGGTCATGGACGTTTGCGCTAGCCCCATTCAATTGAGGCAAAGCGGTCTTTTGAGTCTTGGCTATGCGCCTAGGAGTGTGAGTGCTCCTTCTGGCAAGGTACGTGCCTTTATTATTTTTCGATGTGTGCTCATTAATTTTGGCATCTTGGTGACTTGGATTCTTCCTTTGACTTAAATTTTTCTTTCGACTTGGGTCGCAAGTAATTAAATTTCAACAAGGGACTTCTATTTTTATTCTTGTTATTCTATAGGCTTTAATATTTTTGCAAATTGGTTGGACAGAATCATGGATTGCCTACGCATCCGCCTTAAATAATTTTAATTTGGAATCAGGTCTTGCGTAGTTCTTAGCCTAGAAAATGGTTTCTTAGAATGCCGAATTCGATAAGTATGTTCTGAGGTGGAAACATATTGTTTGAAACGGTAGAATAAGTGAAGTTTATTATTATCTTAATCTGCTGCCTTGTCGTAAGCCAAAAAATTTGTTTTATATTTTTTTTTGATTGAGTACATGTATTTCTTTGGTGGTACGTATATCTGAATACGTGCTGTACCCCTCCAAGTGTTCGTTATTTTTCCGTGTATGTGCGGATAAAATGACGAGCACTTTTGGACAAAATTTGGCAGGCAGAGAGATTCAGCGCCTAGGCTGGGGCGCTAAAGATTTCGGCGCCCAGCTGTGGGCGCTGAAAATTATTTCTGGGCGGATCTTTTTTTGGTGCGCTAAATGCTTCTTTTCCCTTTTTTAGACGAACTTTAAAGGCGCTTTGCAAAGTATATTTTTTTTATTATTATTATTTTTGTGAAGCGTTAAGTGTAGAATGTACTTTTCATTTGTCTTCTTTTTTTTTATTCGTGACTCAAGACGGCTTGAAAGACGAGTTGAATGAGATAGGATAAGTTGTATAGGTATTAGTCGAGCATGAGGATTACTTCTACCAAGGCCAATGAATAGAATGGGGACGGCTCAAGGGTATATCAACAGGATATATCCAAACAAGTTATACGGTCATTGTGCTAATGGTGGTGTAGGAGCAAGTTTTGGAAATAATGGGTATGACGCACGTGTCAATGGCCGTGCGTGGTTTGAAGTTGACAACAAGTTCAAGAACAAGAGTCGAGGTAATGGTTTCTTGGGTTATGGCAATGAGAACATGGATGGGTTAGATGAGCTGAACAGGGGCCCAGAGCGAAGGCGTCTAAGAGCATAAGGATTGGAAAGGGTAGACATCGTAGAATTTTTTGATTTGGATTGGTTGACTCAATTCTTTTCCTTCGTTTACTTAGGTAAATGTTGCACTACGGGATAAGTATTCCCTGGCTTGCTCTTTTCGCTCTCCCTTTTCTCTTTCTATTTTTTTCTTTCTCTTTTCCTTGGGATTCCTCCCTAACATAAATTCTTCAATTTTTAATTTGGGCTAAAAGGTAGAGGGTTGTGGTCTTTGAGTCACGAGGCGAGACTGAGTGAGCCTCGTTTGGTAGGCCTATAGTGGACCTTTAATTTTAGTAGGCCTAAGGTGGACCATTAAATTGTCTTACTTTGCAAGCGTATTTAGTCGTTTCTTAAAATGTGCAAATAGCGTAGATTCAAAATGTTATTTTTACCTATTTGAAATTTAACGAAAGAATTACATCGAAAATAATTTTTTGCTTCTTTTCAGATTCCAGTTTCTGGGATTTAATTGGAAGTTGGGACTTAGACTCAAACTTTCATTAATCTTTCTGATTATAACCCGTGTATGAATACAAGGAGGTGGCCTAGACTCAAAATAATGACATGGCGTAAGCCTATAATACTTGACCAAGCGACTCTCAGACTTAGGCTAATTGGACCATAACTTTCGTTGGTTGACACTTTAGATTTTAACCCTTGGGTGTTCATTTGTCATGCGCCATTTTGCTTGATGTTGGCAAGGTAGTTAATTGGGGAGATCGAATTTTTATTTTTGCAAGACTAGAATCATTAGTGCGGCTTCTCTCTTAGTGTGTATTGCCTTACCCCAATGGTAGCTTTACGGTATGCCGATTTGGGTATTTTCATGGTTGGTCATGTTGCATTCATGGAAAATCTTTTAGTCCGTACTTAGTAGTATTTCAAGGAGCGAGTGACTCGAGAGGACTATGATAGTCGTGACCCAATGTGATTATAAGCCTTGAGGCCATTAATTTTTTCTTTGCCAATGGTATTGACACCTTAGGTTCACTTTGGGGGTTGTGCGACTATGGGGGAATGATTTTCGGAATGTGACCGTTTCCATTTTGCAAAAGCTATAATATATTATTTTTATTCGTGAGAGAGAGTATTGAGGCCGTGGATTCTTAGCAAGGGATGACAATTACATATGGGTGCTTATTGATTTAAATGTTAGGAAGGGAGACTCAATATGGTTTAACCTTTTAACTTGCAGAACGACACCAAGCATTAGGACCGATTCTATGGATAAGACAACTAAGACTTAGGATTTAGATTGTACTTTGGCATAACCTAGTCTAGACTCGGATTTATGTATTTTTTATTTGAACATTTATTTTTTTCTTGAAGACTTTATTCGAACATTATTTTTTGAATACTTTGCCCATGTGACATTCAAGGTCGTTTAATTAGCGTGCTCGGTTTCGGAGCCGAACATTGTCGTCATAGGAGGCCTAACAACGACACAACGAGTTTTTTTTTTTTTTTTTTACAAGTCGCTTTTAGAATCGAGTGCCTTTTCATACGTCCTCGTAGCAATTTTTACGAAAAGTTTTTTTTTTGCTACGTATATTTTTTCATGCGCGGGCACCGAGGCTGCTGTGCCTGACCAAAAGGCCAGGCAGCAACTTCAGCGCCCAGCAGTGGGCGTGAGAAATTATGGCGCCCAGCCTGGGGCGTTGCAAATGCGTCCCTGGCTGGTTCTCGTTTTCTGTTTGGGTATACTTTTGTTTTTGCGACTTTAGTTTTGCGTGCTTGCCTAATAACGTCCTTTACGCGTAACAGCGTTTGTGGGATTCGTTACAGGCCATCCCGAGCGTCGCTTATTTTGTGGCGATCATTCGGGTTTGCGGAACACGTGTTTCGGTATAACTCTTTGGCAAATTAGTCTATGAATGTCTGGGTAATTTTTTTTAAGGTCGTTGGTTTTCTAACATTGTTTGTTTAGCATTATTCGTACGCACAATCATAACATAGTCACGCAGTTCGCTACACATAATTACATTACAAACATGGATTTGAAAATCAAATATGTCACGTAGTTTATGATAGGCTTCTATGGGTAGTATTATTTGCGCCTGGCTTGGTACCGCTTCTATCGTAGATCCAACACATGCCCCGGTCGAGGTTGTGTCTTCAACAGACGAATTTCGCTCAAGAGGCCAACCCGCAAGTGCAAGCCAAGGGGGCATGCAGGCGAGAGGGACCTAATGGGCGAGCGATTGGGTTCGGGATAGGTGTACTACCTGCACAAGTACCGAGTGGGAAACATGCGCGGCGTATGCACCCCCCTGTTGGCTAAAAAAAGGTATCCTTAGTCCCAACTCCCGAGGGAGCCGAGATTCGTTATGATGTTCTGCCCGTTCACATTAATATGCTGATTTTCAGGTCGTCCCAACTTGATGGGGAAATAAACGCGGGGTAGGATCGTTTCACCCTTCGGCTATTTTGATTACCTACAAGCACGAGTATTTCCTTCACTATCCCCAGTGGAGTCGCCACTGTGAGGGGGTCGAAAAAGCGCGAGGCTAATGCGTGACCTGTCCCTTGTGGGTGTGACGATTCTTTTTATTCAATCAAGTGTAATTGGATTTCCTGTGAGTATACACCCAATTGACTAGTAATATAGGAGTCGCCATTCAGTTTTTAACAACAATGAGAAAAACTGATAAAACCCGGTTATCGTGACATAAAGGGAGTGCAATTATGTTTGACCACGACGGCCGTAGGTTCCCTTGTGATCCCTGGTGTGGGGATCTCTCAATATACACCCGCAAGGTAGAGATTGAGGGTTCGGGGGACTGTAACTACCGAGAGGAGTAATTCGCTCGTCAATAACTCCAGAGGCAGGATATCCTTACTAGCTCAGCATAAATAATTGAAGGGACATGCGTTAACTATTAAACTAATCTGAATTGATTTTAGCAATATGCAACATATAATACTAATTCGATCGTGATTATCTGATTTAAATAGCATTAAGGGACCTAGCATGATAATCCGATTTCCCAAAAATATTATATTTGTTAGGCGTGATAGAACAATCATATTAGGTTGGTTTAACAGTTCATAAAAGGGCGAGGAAAGCAGTTAAATCATCGAAAAGGGACACATCACGACGCACCCTTGAGAGGTGCGTCACGGTTCTCAGAAAACTAACCACTTTGACTTTGCTTTTTCTCCTTTTTATTTAACGAATCTCGATTATGGGACAGGATACGTTCTGTTCGATTTATGGATCGATTGCGACAGAACGCGTGAACAGTTTCGCAGCGAGAGGCTTAGGCTAAGGGGTTTAGAGTCAATACTCAGAGTATATTATGTGTTGTTGTGTGTTGTTTCATGTCGAAACTAGGGGCCTATTTATAGGGAAGAGTTTGTGGAAAGATAGAATTGCAGAGTTCTAATCCATAAAGAATTAGGAAAAAACACGTCCCAAGTAATTTCGGCGCCCAGCTCTGGGCATCAAAGATTTCGGCGCCCAGGGCCGAGCGTTGAAAATAGAGATCCATGCAATTTCAGCGCCCAGGGCTGGGCGTCAAAGATTTTGGCGCCCAGCTCTGGGCGTTGAAAGTGATGTCTGGGCCGAATTCTTTGTCAGATTCGGATTCCTGAAATCCGTAGAGTTTGAGATTAATTCGAGTCTTTTAGCGCGTATCAATTTTTATGACGGAATGCGTCTGGGCCTGTTACGAACTCTAGGTTCGTTAGGATTTTAATTAATACGTAACTCTTATTTCCGAATCCTATTAGGAATAGGATTCTCGCGGTTTTCTATTTCATTTAGGATTTATGTTGGAATGCAACACCTAATTCTGACAGGTTTCTATCCTTTATGATTTGCCACTTTTAGAAGCTACCTTTTACGGCAGTTTACTATTTTTAGCAGGTTTCCATAAATAGCAGGTTTCGAGTGAAATGAAATGGGGAATCGAGATTCGTTTATTTTATAGGAGATGCGTTGTCAAGTGGAGTTTTTATGCTTTCATCATCGAACCTTTCCCTTGCGGGAATGGGGACAAAAGTAGGTGTCTACAAAAAGGGACACATTACGACGCACCCTTGAGAGGTGCGTCACGGTTCTCAGAAAACTAACCACTTTGACTTTGCTATTTCTCCTTTTTATTTAACGAATCTCAATTATGGGACAGGATACGTTCTGTTCGATTTATGGATCGATTGCGACAGAACGCGTGAACAGTTTCGCAGCGTGAGGCTTAGGCTAAGGGTTGGAGTCAATACTCAGAATATAATTGTGTGTTGTTGTTGTCCTTTCACGTCGAATTTAGGGGCCTATTTATAGGGAAGAGTTCGTGGAAATATAGAATTGCAGAGTTCTAATCCACAAAGAATTAGGAAAAAATAAGTACCCAGGTATTTTCAGCGCCCAGGCCTGGGCGCCGAAGATTTCGGCGCCCAGAGCCAGGCGTTGAAAATAGGGTATGGGCTGTTTTCTTTAGTCAGATTCGGATTCCTGAAATCCGTAGAGTTTGAGATTAATCCGAGTCTTTTAGCACGTATCAATTTTATGACGGAATGCGTATGGGCCCGTTACGAACTCTAGGCTCGTTAGGATTTTAATTAATACGTAACTCTTATTTCTGAATCATATTAGGAATAGGATTCTCGCAGTTTTCTATCTCATTTAGGATTTATGTTGGAATGCAACACCTAATTCTGACAGGTTTCTATCTTTTATGATTTTCCACTTTTAGAAGCTACCTTTTACGACATTTACTATTTTTAGCAGGTTTCCATAAATAGCAGGTTTCGGGTGAAATGAAATGGGGAATCGAGATTCGTTTATTTTATAGGAGATGCGTTGTCAAGTGGAGTTTTTACGTCTTCATCATCGAACCTTTCCATTTCGGGAATGGGGACAAAAGTAGGTGTCTACAGTTAGCCCCCACTTTGACTGAGTCTTGGAGTAAGACGATGGTCAAAGTATTAGACGGAGTGCGTCACACAAGCCATGGTGTATGTGACCTGTTTTGCGAGGGTCTCACGAGCCCCCGAGTGATAACATTTGACTTAAGGGTCATCACTTGAAGTGTTGACATATCCCTCACGTGTCATTGGGATTTGTCAACTGATAGTATATAAACTTCCTCACTTTGTCATTGGAAGGATCTAAAGGTGCGTAGAAACTCCCTCACTTTGTCATTGTGAGTAGCTACAGAGTTTTTCGAAATCATAGCTATAAAGTGTAATTGGGCCTGGCCAAGCCCAATCACGAGGTAAAGACGTTTTTTTTTTTAAAGATTCTCATTTTCAGGGCTAGCTAAACGAGAAAACCCCCTTGTTTTTATAGGACGTAAAACGAAGGAAAATCCAGCACCCTTGTTTTATAGGACGTAAAACGAAGGAAAATCCAGCAAAAGTTATCGCTGCAGCGACTAAGGACCTGCGCGGTTTAATGGCGCAGACCCCGCCGGCTGAAGATGGCGAGCCTGTCCGCTAAGGGTGGACACCCCGTCCGATAGAAGTGGACGAATCTGTTTTTTTGTAATTTTGAAAATAAGGACCTACGCGGTTTGTGACGTAGACCCCGCCGGCTGAAGATGGCGAACCTTGTCCGCTAAGGTTGGACACCCCGTCCGATAGAAGTGGACGAATCTATTTTGAAATCTATTTTGCTTTTTTTTAAAAATAAGGACCTACGTGGTTTGCGCCGTAGACCCCGCCGGTTGAAGATGGCGAGCCTATTTTAAATTTGAAGACTTTATTTTTGTCGAAAACTGAGGACCTGCGCGGCTAGTGACGCAGACCCCGCCTGATGAGGGTGGGCGAACCCTGTCCGCTGAGGGTGGACGTCCCTGAATTTTTTTTTCTTTTCGATTTGGGAACTCGCGCGGTTTGTGACGCGATCTTGCCGACTGAAGATGGGCAAGTTCCTATTTCTTTGGTTCTTTGTGATTTCTTTTGAGAATTTGTTTTATTCATTCTTGCAAGAGCGAATTCTTTCGAGGGGTGCTCGAATTTAGTTGTAACCTGAACGTGGGCTGACAACGTGTTCAGACGGATCTTTGTCTTGCGACCGTCCGCTTTCGTGATTTTGAGCTAGTCTTTACGGCTCGACTTGGTCTTTGATCAGAGGACCGTGCACAAGCGTCAGTGACGTCCTTTCGATGAGGTCGAACCTATTTGTTGTTCTTTTTTGAGATATCCAAACATTATATGGTGTATGGCGCAGTCTGGGAATATGATTTTGATCGCGCGCTCCTCGTTGGAGTCTATTTTTTCGCGAGCCCCCAAGCACTGGGGCTCGTCGGTTGTTTTTCGCATCTTGTAATCATGTTTGGGTTCATGCTCGTATGTGCGAGCGACCTCCTATAGTAGTGTGCTATTTTAGCTAAGCCGTGGAGTGCGACTTTAGTTTTCAGGCGACATTCGGTTTTAGCTTGGCCCGGATTAACCCTTTGACAGACAGACATTTTTTTATTTGGAAAACCAATGACTTGACGACACATATTTTTGGTGTTTCGAAGAATGACCATGATATTTAACTTGCTTTTTTTTGAAAAGTGTACATGAGCATTTTCTGAGACGAGTCTAAGTTTCGACCAAGTTTTATTATATTTTTTTATTTATTATTTTTTTTGCTTATTTGGGAGCTAAAGGTGCTTTGGGCTTGATCCTACTTGCAATAGGGCCTCGTGTTTAGCAACACGGTCTTAAGTCCTTTCCTGTTCCGTGTTTTGTGAAATCTGGGCCTTGGGCTGCATTTTCAGCGCCCAAGTCCAGGCGTTAAACATTTCGGCGCCCAGCCGTGGGCGCTGAAAGTCCTTTCCTGGTAATATTTGACTTTCGGATTTCCTAACACGTTTCCGAATGGGATCAGGATGTCATTGGGTGCGTTCAGCTATATATAGGGGGCTAGATACGTCCTTATTTTCCACCACTCTCAAATTCTTTCTCTCCTTTTTGCTGTGCTCTAATTATTCACTGCTTTTGCCATGTCGATCCCTACTTTCTCACTCCAACGGACTGTTAGGCGTTGGCTGCGGGCGCTTACTCCCACAGAAAAAGCTTTGTTAAAAGAATACCACTTAGAGGCACTTTTAGGTTTACAACAAATTAGTATTGATTATAACTTTCTGCATGCTGCCCTAAGCTTTTGGGACTCCGATCATAATGTTTTTGCTTTTCGGGGCAATGAAATATGTCCTTTGCCTGATGAATTTGCTGCGATCCTTGGTTATCCTACTAATGCTACTCCTGTTACCCCTGGCACTATTGAAGAGGGTAAAACAATCATAAGGGCTTTCCTAGGGCTAGATGATAACATGTTTGTTGAAATCGTTGTAGATGATAAGGTTAACTTGGCGAAACTTGTAAAACATCACTTTAGGCCTAGTAAGAATATGACCGAACAAAAATTGAACATTCGAGCCCTTGTATTTTGCTTGTTGAATCATTATTTGCTGTCGAATAATAATGGTCAGTTCGGTGACATAAGGTTGATCCCCTTGATTAGCCAGATGGAAAGTTGCTATTCTATTATGCCGTTGGTTGTTGCTGAGACTTTGCTGAGTGCGGATGAACTGAAGAAGGGCGCCAAATCTGAATATTTTAAGGGAAGCCCCCTATTAATGCAGGCAATCGATTTTTTTTTCTTGCGCACATACACGTCCCTTTTGCATATATTTCTTTTTGCCTGGGGCTGAGTTTCAGCGCCCAGGGCTGGGCGCTGGAATTTTTCGGCGCCTGGTCTTGGGCGTTGAAACTGCGCCCCAGGAACCGTTTTTTCTTTCTTTTCATTCTTTTGATTCGATCATACCTGTTTTTGCAGATTTGGCTTTCGGAATGGCTTAGACTTTTGGAAGCTCCTGCCGATCCTAAACATTATCGCCCTATAGCTTTGGGTAACCGAAAATACTTGCACCAAGGCCAGGACGAGGCCGAATGGACCTCCTTTTTTACTTATGGCATTTGTTCTATTAAGTGGGTGGTACCATGGTGGGGTTTGACTACTATGACAGGGGGGGGTCTGATGTATCGGTTTATGTTTCTTTGTTGGGGCTATCTCGTCCCATTTATATTTTCCCTTACCGAGTCATGCGTCAATATGGTTTAAGGCAGATTATCCCCTTTTCTGATACGGTACCACCTAAGGTAGCGGGCTTTTCACAAACACGGGTCCTAGCGTGGGCCAAGTATTATGATGGTCTCCCGCGTTGGGCCGTAGCTACAAATGGCTTTGTGGGTCTTTCTGAAAACTACAAGTTATGGATGAGCTCCGATGACAAAGATGTGAGGACCGAGGCTCGTAATGGGGAGCCGGCTGAGCTTTTGATACCTCGTATTCGTGTTAAGTATGAGGGTCCTGATTCTGCCAAACCTCGTACCTATAGTGTTAACACTGTGAAAGCTCGTCCTGATCGAAAGCGAAAGGAAGTTCCTCCCCGTTCCAGTTTCAGGCCTAAAAAGATGCCTAACATGAAGGGGCCTGCTGTTGTTAAAAGAAACGCAAGCTCTCGCAGAGATCGTCGCCGGAACAATGTATGGGTTAGGAAGGCTCAGCCGCCTGTAGAAACAGCGGCTAGTCTAGTTGATGATAATAATCCTTCTCCCATCATTGCCTGTGCCCTCGAGGCTGAGCGGGCTATAACTAAGAATGTTTCTGAAGCCTTGGCATCTTTGGAAGTTAGTGTCCAGGAGCCGGTTCTTATGGAGATTGACATTGGGGCAGCGCAGAGGACTGTGGGAGTGGATCCTGCGAATATTGCCCTCTACAAGACTTTATTTGATGATCCAGAAGAACTAGAGTAGTGTAGTTCTTGCTAGGGTGTAGGTGCCCTCTATTTATTTCAGTTGTGTTTGTTTTTATTTTTAGCACTCTGTTTTCCTTCTTATTATATTTTAATAAAGGCGTATTTTTAGTTTTCATTTATTTTTGTTTCTCCTCTTTTTTATGTCTTTTATATGTCTAACACTTTTTTTGCAAAGAATATATTATTTTTTATTTGGACCGAATCCTTGGTAAGGATTGCCTACGTATCTTGTCAGAATCAGGTCGCGCGTAGTTCTAGCTTTAGAATAAGTTCTAGTATGCCGGATTTCGGTAGATATGTCCTGAAGTGGAAACATATTACTTAATTGGTCAAATGAGTGAAGTATTTATCATTATTTTCATCTGCCTTTTTTGCCATAGGTTGCGTAAAATTCGACTAATTTGTATAGCTATATTCTTGGTAAACCTATTTGGATACGTACTGTACCCCCCAAGTGTTCGTTATTTTTCCGTTGTGTGCGGATAAAATGACGAGCACTTTCAAAAAGAAAACTTTTGGCAGGAAGAGAGTTTCAACGCCCAGGCTGGGGCGTCAGAATTTTCGGCGCCCAGCCCTGGGCGCTGAAAATGACTTGGGTGGTCAATTTTTGACGCTTTGCTTCACATATTCTTGCGTTTATTTCTATTCCCCTTTTTTGTGCCTTGACATTGTGCTTCGTATTTAAAGTTAATTTTGAGGCTATTTTGGAGGCTTTTTTGACTGTTAGCGTGAAATGCACTTTTGTCTGGATTAATTTTTTCTATTGGTCTCTTGAAAAAGTTTTGAAAATGGAGTTAGGGTGCGGAAGTTATGAAGATCTTTGTGTAGGCTTTGGAGGTGGGTTGTTAGTGAAGGGTATGATGGAATCTAGAGTGGGCCGCTTCTTTATTTTTGTATTTTGCAAGTACATTTGGTGTTTATTTAGTGTTAGAATAAAATTTTTAGGAGAAATATTACGCCTTTATTGATTCGGAAAGTAAGGAAAACACACTGAAATAAAACTGACCCATATTCTGAAGGGCCTTAGGACCATCTAAAGTCTCTATTATTTTTTTCTATCAATCTAAAGAACTACTAGGCGCTTTTTACTAATGGTGCTCTATGTGGCTCAAGCCTGGGGTTTAGTCTCATAAAACTTTGGTCCTTCACCGGTACTCATCTTGAATTCCATTCATTTTGCGTTGACCCACTGATATGTCTTCACCCATCCGTTCTCGACCTCTTCTAGTGTTGATGCAGGAGAGATTAACCGGGTTGGATCGAAACCTTCATCTTGTAAAGCTAGGGTAGTCATCACAGTCTCGTCCTCCATAGGCCTCGATTCGTTAAACAATGTCCATAGAGCCTGGTTGTCCAATATTTCAGCTGTTTTAGTCTTGGTGAGGTGGGGTGCCTCATCCAAGGTGTGGCAGTCATGGAAAATTTCAAATCCGGGTTTTAGCAAGCCATCCTGAACGAAGGGTTAAGGGAAATCACAGCATGGGTGTTCTTCTCCTTCCCGAACGAACATCCCGTTAAGGGTCCTTTGATATGGGGGAAGGAGGGTGGTTTGTTTGGTTTTGTTAAGGCGTAGCCTAGATAGGCGGTCAGCAATATCTTCCTCCGTTGGTTCATAACCTAAGCCAAAGGGAGTAGATTTGTCGGGAAAAGGATGGAATGTGCATTCCTTCTTCCTTATGCCCAATGGGGTTCCTGGAAAATAGCCTTGAGCTAACAGCACTCTAGGGATGACTTGGGATGCATGCGGGTCTAGGAATGCTGGATCATAATCTTCGATGAACTGGATTGTTTCTTCCATTTGAAACCCATAAAGGTCGTCTGCAGTTTCGGCCGTTCCAACCATAGTACAACTGACGTCGAGAGGAGGGGCGCGGATTTCTAGTATTACCCCGTTATGGTTAAGTTTAACCATTTGGTGCAAGGTAGAAGCCACACCTCCTAAGTCATGGAGCCAAGGTCGCCCCAAGAGGAGGTTGAAAGTGGGCTTGATGTCGATTATTTGAAACTCCGTGGTGCGTGCCACAGGCCCGGTTTGTATGGTAAGGTTGATTTTTCCCAATACAAGCCTTCGGGAGTTATCATAAGCTCGTACCCCTTGCGTGGAGGTTTGGAAGTCATCGTTTCCTAGCCCCAAGCAATGGGCGGTTCGCAATGGGCAGACATTAACCGCCGAACCATTATCTACGAGCGCTAGGGGGATGTTTTGTCCTTTGCATCCAACCACTAGGTAAAGGGATTTATTGTGAGCACCCCCCTCTTTGGGTAAGTCTTTATCAGTGAAAACTATGGCCTTTTCCCCGACATCTCTCGTGACATGGCTAACCAATGAGTCAGGTGTGATATCTGTAGGTACTAAGATGAGGTCAAGTGAGCGAATAAGCTTTTCGCGATGTTCCTTTGAAGTACACATAAGATCCCAGATGGTAATCTCGGCCTTGGTTCTTTTTAGTTGTTTCAGGAGAGGATTTTCAATGACTTCCGCGATGGTAGCGTGCCGTCCATTCTCAGGAGTTTGCCTAACCGGGACGTCGTCCATAGGAGGTGGGTGAATATCCGGTTGGTATATTCTTCCGGATCGGGTGAGGTTGTCGACCTCGGGCTCCTGAGGGGTGGTGTCAATGAGAGCATACCCGGGCCAAGTTTCAGTGAAGAAGTCCTGGCCCGAGACTTGAGATAGGTAAATATCTTCAGCATCATCATTCCACACACCGCACACTTCCCTCTCGATTCGATCCATAGGGACCACAGCGAGTGGTGCACCTTGAGGTGTAATATACACCGTGGGGTCGAAATTCTCTGGTTGGTCGAGAGAGATGTGACAAGAGCCGAGTGGGCTCTTGTTGTTGTTGTGTTTTCCAATGTTAGGGAGAGGTATCACTTCATCCTCTATCATGTCCTGGATCGTATGTTTTAGACTCCAGCAGTTTTCAGTGTCATGCCCATTTCCTTGATGGAATTTGCAGTAAGTACCTTCGACCCAATATTTGCTTTTGACAGGAGGGTCACGGGTGGGGCCTATAGGTCTCAACTTTCCTTGATTGGTTAGTCTTTCAAAGGCTTGTACCAAAGTTGACCCGAGTGGGGCAAACTTTCGGTCTCGGACCCATCTTACAGGGTTTCTTTGGGCGGGAGTCTCTTCTACAGCATGGACTTCTTGGGCTTTGGATGTGTTACCCCGATTATAGGTGTTGGTCTTATATGTGGGTTTGCTCTGTATGGTTTTGGCGAGGTCGTCCTCGATCTTTATTCCCACATCATAAACTCTTTTGAAAGTGTCGAGTCCCAGGTACCTAAGGTGTTTTCTGTAAGCCGGTCCAGGTTGTCAATGAATTTTTGGACCAATTCTGTTTCGGGAGGCCTATTGATTAGCTGGGCCGCCTGGTCCCTCCATCTAGCAAAGTAGGTTGTGAAACCCTCATTTTTCTTTTGGAAGAGAATTTCCAGCTCGCGCATGGTGACTTGGAAATCCATGTTCGACGAGTATTGCTTGATGAAGACATTGACAAAGTCTTCCCAAGTGGGGAAGAGCTTAGGGTCCTGGTGATAGTACCATTTGAGCGGCACAGGTTCCAAGGAAAAAGGAAAGGCAGGTAAGTACATGGACTTGTCCACGCCTTTCAAGTTCATGGTATTCACAAAGCTCAGTAGATGATCACGGGGGTTATCCGTGGCCTTGAACTTTGGTAAGTCAGATGAACTGAACTTTTCTGGTAATTTGCCAGGAAAAGGTTCAGGATCGAGGGAGAAGTATTTTCTCCCCATGGTTTGCTGTAGGACCATTTTTTCAATCCTCTTCTCGTTATCGAGGTCATTTTTGGCTTGCGCAACCGCTAAAGCTTCATTTTCCATTTTCAGTTGGCCCATAAGTTGGGTCATTTGGACCATCTGGTCTCGCAAATCTTCGATGGACATGTTTGAAGGTGCGAATCGAGTTTGGGGAAGCGGAGATCCTTGAAATGAGGGACGACGGACGGAGCTTGGAGTTACTAAACCTGGTGTTGGCGATGTATCTTCGAGACGCACTAACCGTTGATTCCCTGATCGGCACCAAGTGGCAGGACCAGTCCTAGGTATAAGATAAGCTAAAGTTTAGGTTCCCAAAGTTTCAAGCATTACTTAGTCTAGACTTCGACTCTCTAAATTGATTTTTCACTCTTTCTTTTGTCGGTACACTTTTTCGTTTTTTTTTATTTTGGTCATTCTTTGGATTTTCGAAACACTTGCCTGTGTGACATTCATAGTTATTAACACGTTCGGTTTTGGTGCCGGGTATTGTCATCGTAGGAGGCCTAACAACGACACAAAGAGTCATTAATTTTTTTTTTTTACGAGTCGCTTTTTGAAATCGAGTGATTTTCTTACGCCCTCGTAGCAATTATTTTTTATGAACATTTTTTTTTTGCGCTACGTATTTTCCTTTCGCGCGGGCACCGAGGCTGCTGCGCCTGACCAGAAGGCCAAGCAGCAACTTCAGCGCCCAGCGAGGGGGGTGAGAAATTCTGGCGCCCAGCCAGGGGCGTTGAAAATTCGTCCCTGGCTGGTTCTCGTTTTCTGTTTTCTGTTTATGCGACTTCGATTTGCGTGCTTGCCTAATAACGTCCTTTACGCGTAACAGCGTTTGTGGGATTCGTTACAGGCCGTCCCGAGCGTCGCTTATTTTGTGGCGATCATTCGGGTTTGCGGAACACGTGTTTCGGTATAACTCTTTGGCAAATTAGTCTATGAATGTTTGAGCAGTTTTTAAGGTCGTTGGTTTTCTAAGATAGTTTGTCACACATAATCACATATTTCGCTACACATAACTACATTACAAACATGGATTTGAAAATTAAATATGCCACGTAGTTTATGATAGGCTTCTATGGGTAGTTTATTTGCGCCTGGCTTGGTACCGCTTCTATCGTAGATCCAACACATGCCCCGGTCGAGGTAGTGTCTTCAACAGACGAATTTCGCTCAAGAGGCCAACCCGCAAGTGCAAGCCAAGGGGGCATGCAGGCGAGAGGGACCTAATGGGCGAGCGATTGGGTTCGGGATAGGTGTACTACCTGCACAAGTACCGAGTGGGAAACATGCGCAGCGTATGCACCCCCCTATTGGCGAAAAAAGGTATCATTAGTCCCAACACCCGAGGGAGCCGAGATTCGTTATGATGTTCTGCCCGTTCACATTAATATGCTGATTTTCAGGTCGTCCCAACTTGATGGGGAAATAAACGCGGGGTAGGATCGTTTCACCCTTCGGCTATTTTGATTACCTACAAGCACGAGTATTTCCTTCACTATCCCCAGTGGAGTCGCCACTGTGAGGGGGTCGAAAAAGCGCGAGGCTAATGCGTGACCTCGTCCCTCATGGGTGTGACGATTCTTTTTATTCAATCAAGTGTAATTGGATTTCCTGTGAGTTTACACCCAATTGACTAGTAATATAGGAGTCGACATTCAGTTTTTAACGACAATGAGAAAAACTGACAAAACCCGGTTATCGTGACATAAAGGGAGTGCAATTATGTTTGACCACGACGGCCGTAGGTTCCCTTGTGATCCCTGGTGTGGGGATCTCTCAATATACACCCGCAAGGTAGAGATTGAGGGTTCGGGGGACTGTAACTACCAAGAGGAGTACTTCGCTCGTCGATAACTCCAGAGGCAGGATATCCTTACTAGCTCAGCATAAATAATTGAAGGGACATGCGTTAACTATTAAACTAATCTGAGTTGATTTTAGCAATATGCAACATATAATACTAATTCGATCGTGATTATCTGATTTAAATAGCATTGAGGGACCTAGCATGATGATCCGATTTCCCAAAAATATTATATTTGTTAGGCGTGATAGAACAATCAGATTAGGTTAGTTTAACAGTTCATAAAAAGGGCGAGAAAAGAAGTTAAATCATCGAAAAGGGACACATTACGACGCACCCTTGAGAGGTGCGTCACGGTTCTCAGAAAACTAACCACTTTGACTTTGCTATTTCTCCTTTTTATTTAACGAATCTCAATTATGGGACAGGATACGTTCTGTTCGATTTATGGATCGATTGCGACAGAACGCGTGAACAGTTTCGCAGCGTGAGGCTTAGGCTAAGGGTTGGAGTCAATACTCAGAATATAATTGTGTGTTGTTGTTGTCCTTTCACGTCGAATTTAGGGGCCTATTTATAGGGAAGAGTTCGTGGAAAGATAGAATTGCAGAGTTCTAATCCACAAAGAATTAGGAAAAAATAAGTACCCAGGTATTTCGGCGCCCAGAGCCAGGCGTTGAAAATAGGGTCTGGGCTGTTTTCTTTAGTCAGATTCGGATTCCTGAAATCCGTAGAGTTTGAGATTAATCCGAGTCTTTTAGCGCGTATCAATTTTATGACGGAATGCGTCTGGGCCCGTTACGAACTCTAGGCTCGTTAGGATTTTAATTAATACGTAACTCTTATTTCTGAATCATATTAGGAATAGGATTCTCGCAGTTTTCTATCTCATTTAGGATTTATGTTGGAATGCAACACCTAATTCTGACAGGTTTCTATCTTTTATGATTTGCCACTTTTAGAAGCTACCTTTTACGGTAGTTACTATTTTTAGCAGGTTTCCATAAATAGCAGGTTTCGGGTGAAATGAAATGGGGAATCGAGATTCGTTTATTTTATAGGAGATGCGTTGTCAAGTGGAGTTTTTACGTCTTCATCATCGAACCTTTCCATTTCGGGAATGGGGACAAAAGTAGGTGTCTACAAAGGGTTTATAATCATTTCTAACAAGCCATATTTATTTTGGAATTTCCTAAAAGTCACGTGTTTTTTTTCAAATCTATGAATTGTGGAAGTTAAACTAGCTTTGAACAATATTAAAGTGTTTAATGAACTTAAGAGTTGGAACTATTATACTAAAGATATTTTCCATTTGTTTTGAGTTCTTTAAGTGACAATAGTTGCAAATAAAGAAATCTACAACAAGTTTTAAAAGGAGTTTATTATAAAGATAAAACAACATGCTTTAAAATTTATAATCAAGCTTTTGTGTTTTATAACTTATGAGTTTGAAATACAACTAGTAGGCATTCTATGAATATTAATGTTTATTTTGAGAATTTAAGTTTCATGTAAATATTTATAAAACATATTCCAGGCACACTAAGCTTACATAGTTAAATTTAACATTTAACATTTATAATTAAATCACAGAACGAGCCTAGTTAATATGTCATCAGAGTCTCAAATGGAACTATGTTAAAGAAAGTCACTTATGAGAGGTCAATTATAAGTTAGTGGTTTAAGAAGTTTAGTGAAAGAAATAAATCATGAGGAATGTCCATGTTTAGCAAGATCACTACGGTCTGAGTAAGTGTAAGAAAAGATTATCAACAAATCTTGAGGATGATAATGAAATCGGGTTAAAGAATTATATAAGATAGAAACTGGGTTGAATTTAATTGAGGAAGAACTGAGGCATGAATGATGGAATGCAAATGATATTTTGAGAACAAATTTTTATAATTGATAATAAGATGCTTAAGTAGGGGAAAGTAGCGTGTACGTGTTGCGTAGTGCTCACATGCATCGGTGATGAAAAACATTGGAAGCGAGTGCTACATTAATAGACTCGTGGTAAGCGGGCTTGACTCGTAGTTAAGTGTGATAAACTCGTAGTTAAGCGGGATAGTCCTGTAGTTAAGCGGGATAGACCCGTAGTTAAATGGGATAGACCCGTAGTTAAGCGAGCTTGACCATAGTTAGGGATATGTCCTGAAAGTCTTGCAAGCATATGGTAAACAGGAGGGCGACAACCCCCACCGTATAGAGACAATTGGTCGTGGTGGCCCCTCTCTATTCGTGTTCACTTTCCCCAACTGCAAGATTATTATGTTGATATTGAATTGTATATTTAAATATTGAAATGAGTTGGTCTGTCAAGTTGGTTTCAAGAACGATTGGGTCTAAAATTGTTGATTCATACTTTCTTTTAGCAAGCAAAGCAGAGTTATATGACTGGTATTTTGTAGCAATGGGTTTCACATTAAATTATGGATATATATTTTATGAGTTTCCATGGTGGCATAGTTTATGAATTGGGAAAAAATTACATTTGGAGGAATACTTGGTTACCGTTTTGATTAAATGTTTGTTTAAGTTATAATTCAAAATGATTAAGAGTGTGAAAATAGCTGAATGAGTTATAGGTTGTGAGTCTAATTACGTTTGAGGTGACTGCAAAGTTTGGAAATTTTGTGAGATGTTAATTAAGGTAATGAGTTAACTATGGTAATTTGGTTGTATTGTTTTTCTTTTTCCTGTTTTTTGTTTAAGTAACAACGATTTCGTCAAGCAAGATGTTCTAAGTGATTGACTAAGTGAAGTTTCTTTTCAAATGAAACATAAACACACAAACTAAAACTATTTTGAGCCACCTATCAAATGCATTTCAGGTTGGATAATGTGTACTCAGATTTTCGCTGATTTTGTTCTTTGAACCTGTCCTGGAGGGGGCAGAGTTAAGGTGTTTTTGCAGGTAGTAAAGATCGAGTCTGAGGTAATGTTAAAGGTGCGTAGAATCCTCCAAAGGTTTTATATATTTCAAGGAAAAATTGTGAATAAATCAAGAATGATAATGATTATGACGAAGGATGAAGGATTATTTTGTACCAAACTGGAGAACAATGCTGCTTATCAATGGAAACACACGACATGTGTCAAATTCTTTTATAAAAAATATTAGGGTTATTGGGTATTCATACCCTCTCATAAATAGAAGCTAAAATAATAAATACGGTTTAACACATTCCTAACTAGACATAGACTATATACTTTAGGAAATTCACTTAATAAATAATTTTAATTTTATTTTAGCTATAAAATATATTTTAAGTAATCATAAAATATTGGATATTACAATACAAGCCTTCATTATGTCGCATAATATATCTTCATCGTAAGCAAGAGATGATTGTCGTACAATGGCAAATCGTTATTTCTTACAAAACTCCGAACGCACATTCAATATCCTTACGTACATGCGCTTGTCTATTAGCAAAAAAACTTTCCGTTTAAAGTTGGGAACGAGAAAATCCTTGAATAAACGTAGTCCAAGTTGGATAAATACCATATGTGGGATAGTACCCCATGTTGTATTCATGCCCATTCATCTGAAAATTTATAGGAGGTGCCTTACCTTGCAAAACATCATCAAAAATAGGAGAACAGTGCAGAAAATTAAGGTCATTATATGAACCAAGAACACCAAAAAATGAATTTCTAATCCATAGATCTTGATCTGCAACAGCTTCAAGAATCAGGGTCGCTTTCCCGTTGCGTCCTTGGTATTGACCTCTCCATGCTGTAGGGCAGTTCTTCCATTTCCAGTGCATACAATCAATACTACATATTATGCGTGGAAATCCGCGCATTTCATTTTGAAGGATCCCCCTTATGTCTTCATCTGTAGGACTTCTAAGGTAATCCTCTTCAAAATGCTTAATTACCCCTTGAATGAAATGTAATAATGATTTTTTTGAAGTTGTTTCACCCATTCGCAGATATTCGTCAATTGCATCCGGATCCAAACCATACGCTGACATTCTGATAGATGCAGTGCATTTTTGCAATCCTGGTAACCCTAATTTCATGGCAGCATTTCTTCTTTGTTGCAAGAAAACATCATTTTCAACCACTTTTTTCATGATACGGAAAAAAAAAGTCTTCTCATTCGAAACCTTCGACGAAACTGCTTGTCTGAATATACTGGATTATCCGCAAAGTAATCATTAAACAAGCGGTTATTCTTCACGGTTTCTATCTGTTGGAATCAGAATGGCATCATTCACATTTCGCAGTCTAGGACCTCGTGCAAAGAATGAAGGAAATAATGCCCTTGGTCTAAGTATGCATTCAATGCTAATTCTAATAAAAGCGGTTCAGTATTAATTAACAAGTTAATATATTCAGTGAGATCAAGTGAAATGAATGCTAGCTAGAGGCCGCTTCAGTTCAAGTGGAATTAATAATATTAATCCACAACTTACTCTTGACTGAACCTGTAGGGTCACACAAATAGTACGTGAACGGATCAAGTATTTAAGTGAATATATTATTCATTAAGTACTCCATTTATGAACCTTTGGAAACGACGGATCTCGATTCCAATGGGAGCTGAAATCGTCAAAAGGCAGAATAAAGAATACTCCGGAAAAGATGATATTGCCGGAAACGGAAATATGGTTCTTGACGGAAATATAAATATTATCCAAGTCGTAGATGTTGCCGGAAACGGAAACATGGCTCGTATCGGAAAATATTATCGGAAATTGAAATATTGCCGGAATCGGAAATATTGCCGGAAAAGGAAATTATTTCTGGAATCGAAAATATTAACGGAAACGTAAATATTTGTTCGAAACGGAAATGAATTCCGGAATCGGAAAACGAATCGAAAACTCGACGAGCGACATGCCGGCAAGCGAGTCGTCCCATCGCTCGACGAGCAAAGGCAACACCATGGGCCGCGCCTGAGAGCCTGGCAGCAGCCATGAGGCCTCGCCCTGCGAGCAAGGCCGCAGCCATGAGGTCGCGCCAAGCTACAAGCAAGGCAACAACCCCATGGGCCGCGCCAAGCTGCAAGCAAGGCAGCAGCTCATGGGCCGCGCCAAGCTTGCGGCAAGGCAGCAGCACATGGGCTGCGCCCCAGCTCGCGTGCAGCAGCTGCGAGGCCTGTGAGGCGTGGGCCGCAGCGCTGTGGGCTGTAGCAGCTCGTGCAACCCACGTGGGCCCTTGTGGCTGTGTGGGGTTGTTCGTCTTGGGCTCCAAGAAATATCCGATTAGTTAAATTCCTAGTTTTACTAGAATTCAAATAATTAAGAGTTTAATTATATTTGCAATTCTAATTGAATAAGAATTGCAATCCTATTTGGTTTGGTAATTCTATTCCTAGTAATACTCAAATTCCTTATTTCCTACATTATAAATATAGGGTTAGGGCCTCATAATTATACACATCAATTGAATTGAAAACATATTCTTTATTCCCATTGTGTTCAAGGGAGAACATAATACAAGCCCGCCCGAATACATAAAACCTTAAGTAAGATCCTAGTTGGTTGAACCTAAGGCGGATCCGAACGTGCTGTGGACTTTCTACGGAGGGGCAACGTTTGGGGCTCTAAAGACTTGTTCTTGTTCGGTTGGGGAGCAGCTAGGGAAGGCACGCATCACATTGTATGTCACCTAAATTATGCTAATTGACTATGTGACAATTAATTTGGATTCTGTCTTTATGGTTTTTACGCATGAATTATATTGTTGTATTATTCATAACCTAACAAAGAATGTGTTTGGTAAATGATAAATGAAAAAATCGTCAACCATTCGATCAACTTCTCTGTATGGATTTTCATCAGCAGATTACGAGCTTGAACTTATTTCAAATAATAGTTTTTTGTGAGATAAAATAGAATTTGATAATGAGAAGTGAGTGTGAGAAATGAGTTTGATAATATGTATGTATTTAAAGAGTAATGTGGATAAGATTATATGGATTACGTGATAAGATTTTAGTGGATTTTCTTATATCTTGTAAGATTTTTCAAGATTCTCGATTTGTTGATAAGATTACATGGAATACGTGATAAGGTATTTTTTTTAGATTTTCTAAGATTTTCTTAGATTTCCGATTTGTTGATAAGATTATATAGATTACATGATAAGATTTTATTTTATTTAGAATTTTTAAGATTTTCGATTTGTTGATAAGAGTATTCAGATTTCTTGACAAGACGTTATTGGATGTTCTTAGATTTTCTAAGATTTCTATTGGTTGATAAGATTTTATGGATTTCTTGATAAGATGTTATTGGATTTTCGTAGACAGTACAATTGTTTGTTAGACAAAAAAATTCTTATAAATATAATAACAACAATGTGTAAAATACAACTTAGAAAGGAAAAATAATATATTACATAACAAAAAGTAATACAAAGTTAAAGACATAACACGAACTAATACAAGTTCAAAGGAACAACACAAATTAATACAAACTTATTGAAAACTAATTAAAACTAGTTTGTGACATAAAATTTGAACACGTAAAATAAACTAAACATTAAACACTTTTCTAATTAGAAACTAATTAGCACCACCATAAAGCTCAATAATTAATCTATTTGTTGCTTTTTCTCATTATGAGTTAGATATTGCTTCGACATCAATGTTTGCAAGAAATCATGTTTCATCTTTTGCTCATCCAAATGGATTCACATTTCCTCTATCTCAAGCTGTCGAATCCTCCTTTTTTCCCTTGCTTCATCTCGCTCGAATTAATTTAAATTTAAATTGGTGCTCTTGAGTCCTAATTTCAGTGCTAGCTTGCAAATGATTTTTAAAAGACGAAACAACCTCTAATGATTCTGCCCCTTTTCTTTTTCTTCTGGCCTTAGATTTCTTTACACCATCTGGTCGAGATATACCTCCAGATACGAATCTCCCACCACTTGGTAAAACGGTGTCACCATGATTCAAGTCTAGTTCTCTTGCCACTTCCTTCAATATTTTCAGTAGAAGCTAGTAGACTAACATTGTATGCTTCTCACTCTTTATTTGACATACCCCACCTTATCATCACCTCCACTTTGCATGCATCAATGTGAAGTTCTTTTTGTTATCCGAATTATTGTGGAATAACTTGTGAGCAGTAGCAATTAGGTCTGCATCACTATTCCCACTTTATGTGAATATCTTACCAGCTTCTGCATAACTAGCCTCCCACAAAATGATGTATGGAGACATCCTTCCTCAATGACTCTCTAAACATTTTGCGCCACTTACAGCAAGTTCATACAGTCTACCTACTTGAATTTTGTTATAGCGCACAACATCTAGCCTCCAAATCTCAGCCTTTTCTATGTCGGTGTCTATAACCGTGTCGGTGCAAACTTTAATGTAAGAATCAACCAGAGCTTCATCCTCCTGAACCGACCAACTTCGAGACTGAGATGCAACCTTAATTGGTTGATTGGTTTAACCGGAATTGGATGCATCATGATCGGTTCTTGTGTCTCCGTGACACTTTCCTCTACAGCTTCATGGTCAACAATAATGTTAGCATAAAAAAATTGTTGAAAATTTTGAGAGGAAGAATTACCCTGCGAATAAGAATTATAGCCGGGATGCTGATTGTTGTCAAGGTTAAAATCAAAATCATCAACATCGTTTTCTAAATTTTGACAATAGTAATTAGGGTCCATTTAATTAATTTAGAAAAAATCAAGCACACTAATAATTAACAATAATTATTTTAACAGTGAATATACCTACTAGTAACAATAATAATAATAATAATAATAATAATAATAATAATAATAATAATAATAATAATAATAATGACAATAATAATGACAAAATTAATAATAATGATAAAATTAATAAATAAAAACCGGAAATAAGATTTTCAAAAATATGTATTACTGAAAATGTTCAGTAATTTTTCGAATATATCAAAAATTATGGTAATACGTAGTATGAAAAATAATTTTGATGATTTTAGAGAGAGAAAAATGATTTTTGAAAGTGTGTCAAAATATAGCAAATTAGGTCTCTATTTATAGATCTTGAAATTTTATGACCGTTGGTATAATTTTTTTATTAATAATAATTATTTTCGGCTAAATCAGCCGTTACACAAAATAGTCGTTACAAAAATCACCGAATTTTGTGATTGGTTAAAAAAAGAGTCGTTGCAATCAGATTCGGACAAGTGGCAATCGCCGATTGGGCCTCACGCAAAGTTACGTTAGCAAAGGTGATAATCCCTTTCTTTGGAAATAAAATGTATGTTACTATTTCTAACGGTAACATTCCCTTTTGGCAGCAATTGTCGGCAACCATTTTACCAGTTGGGATCACATATTTCGACGAGCAAATACAAGTTTAAAGAACGTTGTGCGAGATTTTCCATGTTTTCTCGCGAGCATTTTTCATTTTACCCATTGGTGTGGTGTGCGAGTTAATTTAATCTCACCGTTTCTCACTCGTGAGGAACTTTTTTCCAACTTAGTGAGAGTGCTCTGAAGGATTTGGTGTTAGTTTTTTATTTTATTTTATTTTGTAAAGGAGAGTAATAGATGGGACACTTGTCTTTTTTGGTATACATTTTGTTGAGACACATGTCCTCTTATAAGGTTTGTTTTAAAAAAATACTAGCTATGTATTGATTAATTAATTGAATCCAAACCTCACGTCACAAACTCCAAACGTCTCAAATTTATCTCCTTGATGGATTAGTTAATTGATATACTATAATGGTGCAATAAATAATTGGGAGGGGAAGAGTAATATTTGAGAAACGGATAATTTTTCAATTTGGAGAAACAAAGTACTCCATAATTGGAAATTTTAACTAAAATAAATCAACACTTAATTTAAATGATGAACGAGTGAGCCAATTTAATGGAGAATAAATTGGTTTGAAACATTGAAAGGGGAAGAATCAGAAGACGGAGGAGTTGGTGTTAGTTAGTTTTTTTTCCTTTTTTTATGTTAAAGGAGAGTAATAGATTGAACACATGTCTTTCTAGGTATAGATTTTGTTGAGACACATGTCCTCTTATAAAGTATGGTTTTCTTTTTTAAATGCTAGGAGTTGATGTTTGTACGTAACTTCTAATGCTACATGGAAGAACAAGTAGTATTTTTTTTTTTAAAAAGAAGAACTTCAATTAAACCAATGAATACGTAGAGCTTGAGGCCTTAGATCGAGTTCACAGCAGAAAGAGGTAAAGTGTGAACATTGGTGGGCTGCTCACCATTAACAAAGCCAAAATTATCATCTACTACTAAATTAACATATACTGTCAACAAATTCATCCATTCCAGATGAGGGCTTTGAAAAGTACGACTTTGATAGAGCAAATTAATTGACTTTCTTGCAATCTTGGGCAAGAAATCCGCCACCATATTTGTTGTTCGGCTTTCAAAGACCAGTGAGGTATGCCTTAGCTCCTGCAACCTTTCCCTACAATCGTCAAGAAGAGATTTATATCTTGAATTACAGTTAGACGGGCTGAAATTCCTTCCAAAACAACACAGCAGTCAGTGACACTAGTACAATCAGACCAATTACTTAACTCAACCCAAGAAAGCACTTTTTTTTAATACCAAGCAATTCATCTATGAAAGCATCAGTAGAAAATATGACCATGGATCGGCGTACAATCCACTGACCATGGTGGTTCCTAGACACAACAACAATACCTGAAGGAAGGGCAGGGGAGACAAAGGAAGCATCTGAATTTATCTTGACACGACTATGAGAAGAAGGGGATCAATTGGGGGGATGGGCTTTACTTCCTTGGAAGGGTTATTCTGAGTGAAGAACCATTCCAAAGCAGCCCAAGAGGCATAGTTGAAGGAGGTGACAATTGGGATATTTTTATTTGAGAAACACCAGGTGTTTCTTTGCCTTCAGATGGCCCAAATACAGAAAGCGAAGAAAACATTAAGAGAGATGATAGGACCCATATATATTACCCTGAATGAGAGAACACTTAAACTAAACTTTAAGAGGGTTAGAGGCATTGATAACCCTTCCTTCCTTATCCTAAAACTCACGGGATCGAGTACATAATCTGAAAATGTGATCATTATCTTCCACAACACCTGGACATAATTGAAAATTGGGATTAAAATTTAATCTAATATGAAGATTTTTTTTAGAGGCCAATCTGTCCCACCAGACCTGCCAAACAAAGAATTTCATCATTGGATGTCCCGTAACACCCCAAACCCATTCCTAGTCCTGCTCATGGCAGCCCAGATTAAGGACATTCGACAAAATGGATTTTTAGAATTTTCCTTTTGATTGCCAGTCAGAGAATATACGATCATCCAGAAAACATAGTAGAATAAAACATGTGGCATAAGTCAGAATCAATAGAGAATCCCAGGAAATTCTGAATTTGAGGAATGCCCAGATCACAATATCCATAACCAACTTAGAATCATGGCCTTTAATCAAAGGGCCAACCAGAAGAGATTTAAGAGAGGAACTTCCTACCCATTTGTCACCCCACAGGTTAATGGACGCACCATCCCCAACTTCCCAGCTAGACTGATTTTATAGAGATCCCACCCTTTTCTGATTGCTTTCCACATATGAGAACCCAAAGAAAAGGAAGAAGGGGCAGCCTCATTGTGAATGTATTTTTCATAAATGATTTTTGAGTCAAAGGGAGGATTTATTCTCCAACTCCCAACACAACTTAGCTAAAGAGATCGAATTGATATTTCGTAAATTTGGTCATCACACGGAACAAATGAAAGGGATGATAAACTTTATGAAGTCAATTGCTTCAACTTTGTGATTAATTAGCTTTCTATAGGACAATACAAATATACAATCAGTGGCGGAGCCACATAGGTGCAAGGGGGGTCCACCGACCCCCAAAGAAAAATTGAAGAAAAAAACTTATAGCTGAGAGTTAAGAGACCTGTTATAATATAGAACTAATCTCTTAGATGATACTAAAAACACCAGCTCCGCACATAAGACATCGCGTATACTGTAGGGATAATCCTAAGGGACCAGTCTTTAAAAACAACTGGTCTCTTAGGGTTTTGAATAACTATAGGGATAATCCTAAGTGATCAGTCTTTAGAAACAACTGGTCTCTTAAATTTTTGAATTTAAATACCCGATCCCTAAATTTAAGTTATTCTTTTTACCACGCACATGAAACCCATAGAGATAATTGTTATAATTTTGTAGGTATTTGATTGTAATATGAATATTTATTAATTTTAGGATGATACATTATTTTTATAGTAATATATTGTGTGTCTCACCAAACACAACACTCTAAAAATCATGGATACGCCACTGCCTACACCCCAAAAAACAAAATTATGGCTCCACCACTTTATACAACCAACCATGTTAGTGGTGTATGTATGTAGAAAGTGGGTCACAAATCTCAATTCCTTAATTTGATTCCTATTTTACTTTATATGAGTTTGATGTAAACTCTTCTCCTCTTCTTTTATATTCTCCCTCTCCTCCTTCGATAACCCTAAAATTGAGCATTGTTTACTTGTTTTACTAGCTTTCAATTTCATGTTTATGACAGGAAAAATGAGAAGAATAAACTTTAAATTACTTAATACGATTAAGAAACAATATAGATATCTTGTTCGGTGTCAATGTTAGTTTTCAGTTCTTGAAATTTTCACTTAAATTATGAATTAAAATAAGAAATTAATAGTAATCATGTTGATTTTGAAAAATGACAATAAAAAATTAAAAACTAAAGGCTCGTTCAGTATTACTGCCAATTTTAGTTTTTTGGTTTTAAAAGTCATATGATATATATTGAACCATGAACTAAAAATAATCATACTTATATTAATCATGTTAATTTTTAAAACTGACAAAAAAAAAAGAAAAAAAAAAGAAAACTGGAATAGATTTCATATTTTTGGTTTTATTTTTTTTAAAATTAGAAAACTACTAACAAAAAAGGATACCTAACGGGCCCTAATTTTTGTCGTTTTCATACTTTTAGTTTTTAATTTTGTAAAAAAGAGAAATTTGAAAAGAAAAAAAAATGCTGAAAGGGACCTTAATTTTAAAATGAGGAAAAAGTAAAGTGGTCATGAACTCATTATTCTAAAACAAAAAACAAAAAAACATACTTTAAGGTACTCATTTACTCCCTTTGTTCCTAAATGTTCTTCCCGTTTCTATTTTTAGTGTTCCTAAATGTTTTTCCCAGTTGGAATCTATATTATTTTTTCCCATATTTTTCCCCCAAAATATATACCCTCATTCTACAATTTAATTTCTTACCATATCCTACCTTTATTCCATCCACCTACTCAATTATTCTCATTGATTTCATTACCCACATTATTTAATTCATTCACAATCCTCAGTTCATTCACCCACATTATTTTATGATTACTTTAATAAAATATTTCTCTTTCCTTTCTTTCTTTATTAGTTTCTCTCTCTTTCATTTATTCCAAAAAGTAGAATCTCTTACACCGAACATTATTCTTGCACCCAATCATACAAATATTCCATTTTTCTTAATCCCCTCCCCGATTCCTACCGGGAAGACATTAAGGAACAGAGGGAGTAGTAAAATATACTCCCTCAGTCCCGGAATATACGCACCGTTTTGACTTTTTGCATTCTTCATATAATTTACTTTGTATATACTCACTCCGTCCCAGATTAGTTGTTACACTTACCTTTTTCGTCCGTTAACAGATTATTTGTTACACTTCTAAATTAGGAATGACCCCACAATTATTATATTGTCTCTCTCTTCCCACTAATTTTTTTTTGTCCCCACACCCTCTCTCATTCAATAAAAAAAAGTACCTCACTAACTCTATCACATCTGTTTTTTCAATAAAATAACAATTGATAACCAAACAACCACTTATCACCTAAAACTTTGTGCAAAGGTAAGTGTAACAACTAATCTGGGACGGAGGAAATAATATATTGTTGGCTTCATCTTAACATATATTTTCAATAGACCTGGTCAAATGGCGGGTTGGGTCGGGTTCGGGCAGGGTCGTGGCATAAAAAACCAGCCCGCTATGTCGGGCCGAGCCAAGAATCGGGCCAAAAATTTGTGCCCAAACCCCCTATTTTGAGCCTAAAATACCAGGCTTTTTGGGCCAGTTTCGAGCCGGGCCAAATTTATAACTAAAAAGTGTAGTTTTGTGTTTCCCAAACCCGCCCAAAAAATTTTAAAATCCGGGCCGGCCCGAGGCCGAATATTTCTGCCCAAACCCGCAAAATTTTGGGTCGGGCCGGCGGATCGGGCTCATCTTGATCAGGTTTAATTTTCAACAATATTAATAATTTATATGTAGTTAAAGATATTCGTTGTCAAAGTTGTGCATTGGCAAGCATGTCCAATAAAAATAGTGCAAGTATTCCAACACGGAGGGAGTAATAAAGTTCATACTTTAAGATAATAAGTTATAATAAATTTTCATAAGGTAATTAATAAAAAAAAGTGATGTATTTTTAAGGTATTACTCCCCCCGTTCCATAATGTTTTCATGTTTACTATTCATATGGTCAAAATTAAAAAAATTAATTTAAACGTAATTAATAGTATAATTAAGAGTAAAAATATTAACTTATGGGATGTCAGTGGATTCTTTTCAATATAAATTTTCTAAATATCATATTTAAAAATTTTACTAATGCAAAATTAAAATTATTAATGGCCAAAGTAGTGCATTGAAGACCGCACATATTGAAAAAGTGAGGAACATTATGGGACGGAGGAAGTAGATACCAAAATTCTCATATATTTTTAATATGTTTACTTAATTCCTATTTTGAAAAATATCACACTATGTTACTTCTTTTTTTTGGTTGTTATCACCCGGTTTACCATTAGGGTTAATCCGGATTTGATGCGAGTTTTGGGTGGATAAATTTCAATCCCCTCACAACTATTGTTGTTGGGATCGAACACGTGGTCCTACCTACCAAGTTCAATCTCATGCACCACTGAACCAATATGCAATTGATACACTACCTTACTTGTAACACTATCATTCCGACTTTTTAATAAAGATGGATCGGAGATAGTAGGATTTTGTTTTAACAATAACCTATTAAAGTGGCCTTGAAATAAATTAGAAAGCATTCGATATTGAAAAAATGGAACAATCGTGATTAGGGGTGTGCAAAAATTGGTTCAGGCCGAAAAAACGATCCAAACCGGACCGATCCAGACCGGAACGAACTAAAGGCAATCGGTCCGGTCTCCGTGTCGAGAAATATTAATTTCCGGTCTTCGGTCGGTCCGGTCTAGTCCGACCCAAAATTCATTTTTGGAACAGATCGATTTTTCCTTAATAAAATATAATATAAACTGCTTAAAAGGTTGATTATCTCCTTTGATATGTTGTAAATATTACGAAGTACTATATTGTGATATATTGTATTTTAGCTTTCAAAAAAGGCCTTAAACAATTGATTTTTTTATATATGTTTTTTTCTTTTTTACCATAATTTTTAGAAAAAAATAAAAATATATAGAAATAGGTCCACAACCGGCCCACAACCGGTCCAAATTGGTCCGGTCCGAATTTTGGACCAATTTTTTCGGTCCGGTCCGGGTCTGGTCCAAGCATAATCGCTCCAGTCTTTGGATCTCGAATTATCAAATTTTCGGTCTTTGATCCGGTACGGGTCGGTCCGAGTTGTTGTGAGAAGCCAGGTCCGGGTTGTTGTGAGAAGCCAATTAATCTTAAGGTTCTTTTTTTGAGGAGAAATAATCTTTTAGTTAGTTTCTTTCGAATATAGGAAAATGCATTTATTTTTAGAAAATGTACTATTCTAATTCTAGTATATCATTAATAGCCATTATTACTTTAGAGTGTTTCATTTTTTTTTAATTTTTTTTATAATCATTTCTCTCTTTCATCAACTTATATATTTGAAACATATTACTTGCATGTTATAAACATAGAAACAACAAAGTTAAAGGTAAAGAATAAATGGGAATGGCAAAACAATTTAGTATTTCTTTTGCAACTTTTATTCTTGTCAATATATTTTTTACAATTAAAGCACAAACTATTCCGGCAGCCGATGGTGAAGTTAATACTTGGTTTCAAACCGCAGTAAAACCATTTAGGTATATTTAGTATTCTATCTTTATTTCTCTTTTGTACTCTTTCAATCCGTAATACTCCCTCCGTATTTTTTTAAGAGATACATTTGACCGGACACGGGTATTAAGAAGAATAATTAAATGAAATAAAATGATAAAGCAAGTGAGGTTGGATAGATATTTTAATAATTAAATATGTGGGGACCATGTCATTTTGGTGGGTGGAGGGTGGGGGTGGGTTTATGAAAATATTTGTTTAATAGAATGGTGGGTGATAGGGTATATTAGATGTATTATTTAATTAGATGGTGGGGTTGATAAGTTACTAAAAATGGCAAGTGTATCTCTTAAATAAATACGGCCGGAAAAGACAAGTGTATCTCTTAAAAAAGTACGGAAGGAGTACATTAGAGAGGAAATAAGTAAACAAAATACCTTTTGGCTATCACATATTTTATTAAAATATTCTACCAATTTGTATATATAATTTTTAATATAACATGGCATTATGTACCGATAGGGTGTTTGGAAATTCAGTCAAAGATGAAATACATCGTTTGTGAAAAGTAACAAATGTGAAAATACGTAGATAAGCTTTATAATTTTCAATATTTCATGTCAAGCTTTTGTTTTCTTCTTAGACAATATTTATGTTAGGCTCCGAGAAACAAGTATTTCTCATTCTTTTGTTTTTCTTCTTAGACAATGTTTATGTTAGGCTCCGAGAGAAGGTGTTTGATGATTAAAATGAATTATTTTGGTGAATTTTGGTGTTGGTGATTAATGATAAGAGGAGCTTTTGATTGGCGGTCATATTTAGTATACATTTGAGATATTTAATCTTTACTAAATTTTAGAAATTATTTAGTTCATTTAAATTATTTTTTATATTCATGTTGAGGTTAAAGATGAGTTAAAGGTGAGTTAACTTATCGGAAAGTAGAGTTAAGGTCTTAAAGGGTGAAAAAAATGTATATATCCTAATGGGTGAAAAAACGAAAAGGTAAAACCCCAACTTTATACTTAACTCCACTAAAAGCGATAATATTGTTAGAAAAATTAAAATAATAATCTATACCGATCACAATTATCAATTTATAGACAACGTGGAGGATTTATTGGCTTAATATATGACTATATGTCTACATGAGCGGAACAAAACGAAAGAGAATAACTGAATAAGGATCATTCAAGAGCCTCCGTCTACATAGTTAAATTGTATACTAATGATGTCTTGGCCTAATGGTTATTGAGGATCTGTTTATAATAGGAATTATGTTCGAATTTTCCCGCCTCCATTTATAATTTATATTGTCCTTGTAGGCCATTCGCACCAGAAAAACATAGTTATGTTATATACTTCCTCCGTCCCTTAATACTTGCACCGTTTTGACTTTTTGCACTATTCACATAATTCACTTTGACTCTATTTTATTCTATATTGTTGGCCTCATCTTATATATATTTTCAAAATATTAAATTTTTTATAAGTTTTTATAATATATAGTTAAAGATATTGCTGGTCAAAATTGTGCATTGGCAAGCGTGTTTAGTCGAAACGGTGCGAGTATTAAGGGACGGAGTATATAAATATTCAACGTTTAATTTATATTGAATACTTTGTATATGTTACTATTATACTACGGAGTAGGAGTACGTAATTATACACCTTTTATTGTTTATCTAACAAATAGTTTAAAGGTTGATTCACTAACCCATCGAGAAATGGTTAATTGTTATTATTACTGTTATTATGTCTTTTATTTTTTTGGTTTGTAGTGCACAATCGGGAACATTAGAATCCAATGTAGTAGAAGCTGAAAGTGGTGCCGCAGAGGTTATTGATGTTAGACAAGATGGAAGCGGAAAATTTACAACAATATCAGACGCGGTGAAACATGTTAAAATAGGAAATACTAAACGTGTAATTATAACAATCGGCCCAGGGGAGTACAAAGAAAAAGTTAAAATCGAAAGACTTAGTGCATATATCACCTTTTACGGAACAGATCCAAAGAATAGGCCAACAATAACATTTGCTGGCACAGCTGCTGAGTATGGTACTGTAGATAGTGCAACATTAATCGTGGAGTCTGATTACTTTGTCGCTGCAAATATAATTGTTTCGGTACGCTACTCTTCTCCGACTTTAATTATTAATTATATTCTTTTCCCTTTTTTCTATGTGTTAAAACATTTTAAGTATATGTGCTAAGCATTTAACTTATATATACATTTAAAATTTTCAAGTTTAACGTTCAATGTATAACAATACCTATGCAATAATTTCTATTTTGATAATTTATCATATAAATAACATTTGATCATTTATCGTGTAAAACTCGATCTGCAAGAATTGAAAATTTATTTCAAATAAGAGATTTTGAAAAGATTGTATCCAGAACTAATAGAAATTGTAATTTTGTAAAAAAAAAAAAAGTTGGATTTGAAAGAGAAACATTAAAGTAAACCGGAAACAAAATATATATAATCTAATATATATATATATATATATATATATATATATATATATATATATATATATATATATATAAAGGAGGCATATTTGCTGAACTATCAGAGCGCCACCTAGGATTACTAATGGTTTCGACCAATGAAAAATAAGATTTCTAATTTATTTTTGAATTAAAAAAATCGAGTATCACGTAGATAATTAATTAGGTGCCACGTAAATATTTAAATTAATTAATCAATTACTAATATATACAATTCTATCCAAAATCAAACGCTCTAATAATTAAAAATAAATCTAAAATAAAATTCATCAAAGATCAAACACTAATCTAAAATAAAATTCAATTCAAAATCAAACATTAATCCAATATTAGAGGGCCACGTAGGAAATCTAATGGTTTCAGCCAATGAAAAATAAGACTTTAAAATTATTTTTGAATTAAAAAGTCGAATGCCACGTAGATATTTATTAATTAATTATTAATATTTCTTATATACAATTTCATCCAAAATCAAACACTATAATTAAAAAAAAAATTAAAATGAAATTCAATCCAAAATTAAAAAATCAATCTAATCTAATATATAAAATAAATTTAATAGAAACCGTGCATCGCATGGACTAAAATCTAGTTGCTAATATTTTTGGTCGTTGCGGATTTGTAGTAAAAGAATTATATATTTATAAGTTCATAAATGTAGAGTGTATCAAACTATTTCGCTAATTTTTATGTTGAAAGGTGGAATAAAATATAGTTTAAAAGTTGCCAAATTAGGGTTATATTTTAAGAGTAATATTACATCTTACCCAAAGGATTATGTGTGCCACTATGTAACAAAATACATACTACATTAGTAAAATTACAATTGATTTGAGTATATTATTATGACTAACTTAAATAATTATGCATTTCTATTCTATTACATTATCTATATCTATCTATTACTATATACTAAAAGAGACATCAGGAATAACACGTGTCAATTTCTGGTGCGATTTTTTCCCGCCAAAAATCATTTTCCCAAAAAAGTGTATCTATTTTATTTAATTTTTATTCTCTACCTTTTTTTATAAACTATTTATGTATGGAAACAAAATTTAGTTTATAAATTATGTCAATAATAGATACGACGTAATAATAATTATTCTAAATTGGTAATATTTTAGTCAAATCGTATATTAATAATGAAAAATATATCACTCATATTTTGGTCAAATTACCATATTAACATTTTCAATATGCATATTAGATGAATAAATTTAAACGAGTATTTTAAAAATATTATAACTATGCAGTAGTTTGGTAGATATTCAGTTAAATATTTTGTGAAAAATGATCAAAATTCGAGCGTGTACGGGATCTAATCTAGTATTATACTAAAACAGACACTGGATATGACACGTGTCACTTCCTGGTGCAAATTTCACGCCAAAATTATTTTGTCTAAAAAAATTTCTATTTTTTTACTAATTTTTATTTTCTATCCTTTTTTATTGACTGTTTATGTATGGGTAAAAATTAATTACTTATAGATTATGGAAATAAAATATGCCACAAAATAATACGAAGTAATTTGCTAAAAAATATTTTGTAATATTTTAGTCAAATCTTTAAATTAATAATAAAAAATATATTTACTTAATATTTTGGTCTAATTAACACACTAGATTATCAAATATATCGTAATACGTAGTAGAACGAAAATTGTATACTACTACATATGTATGATGATTAAATGAGAATGTTCAAATTTTATTAATTATACAATATATAATTTTAGGAAGATAAATATTCAGTCAAACATATCACATGGGTATTAAAAAAATTGATCAAATAATTAAAATTATCCGTGCATGTACGAGATTTAATCTAGTTAATATTAATGCAGAACGCTGCTCCAAGACCAGACGGCGAGAGAAAAGGAGCACAAGCTTCTGCAATGAGAATATCCGGTGATAAAGCTGCATTTTACAATTGTAAATTTGTAGGATTTCAAGACACCGTTTGTGATGATAAAGGCAAACATTTCTTCAAGGATTGTTATATTGAAGGGACGGTTGATTTTATCTTTGGAGAAGGTAGATCTATATACTTGGTAAGTATCTTCCCCGTTGACTTGAGTTAAAAGAATAATGTAAAAAAAAATAAGTTCACAACAAATGACAGTTTCATAGATACATCATTGAGTTATGGTTAACTTGAATTGACAGAACACCGAGATCCACGTTTTATCGGGTGATCCAGCGGCTGTTATAACCGCTCATGCAAGAAAGACTGCAGATGGAGAAGGTGGATACTCATTTGTACATTGTCCAGTGACCGGAACCGGTGGTAATGCGTTACTAGGTAGACCATGGATGGAAGCAGCACGAGTTGTTTTTTCATATTGTACCATCAGTGATGTCATCAAACCTGAGGGTTGGACTAACAACGACAAGCCAGAACTCGAAAAGTAAACAACTCGATCATCTTTTCCATCGCTTTATCTCTAACATTTTGACATTTCAACAACACCATTTTGAAATCAAAATATTGATAAAATTAAACGTGTTCCATAATATCAACCTAATTAATCAGAGAATCTTCTTATGAAATATCTTACTTTCAAAAGGTATTTTTTACTTGAATTTGGAAAACTAGATGTTATTTAAATTGCCTTTTTGGTCCTAGGAATATTGAACATATTTTTTATAAATTTTTACAAATTTTTCTTTATTAAAATTTCCCGTGTTAACCCTAGTAGATTAAACATAGGACATTAAAGTTAAAAAAACATACTCCGTATTTTTTATTCTATTTTTTTTTATCAACCCATATTAATCCTTCTTCGGATCACACATGTTTTAAAAAAAAACTTAAGATTCTTTTAAGACGATTTCTTTTAAAAATATTAAAAAATCTTAATGATTCTTAGAGAAACAACACTTAGAAAATCGAAAATGGCATTTATAATTTTATTTAAAAAATCATAAAATAAAAAGTATGGTCATGATCTACTAAATTAAACAAGTATAAATATTTAATTACTTGATTTAAACAAAACGTTGATTCAAAATCCGATGTTGTTTCTGTCAAAATGATATCATCATGTACCTTATTAATTCAAATATATTGTTTTACTAAGTGTATACTTGGTCTATAATTATAGATTAAAATTTATCACTTGGATAAGTGTATACACCTATATATACATCACACTGTCATTTTAATAATGTAATATCAAGATTTATTTTCATGATTGAAAATGTTAAACTTCTTTTTTCTCTGAAATGCATATTATTAGTATATGTTATTGAGATTTTACTTGGATTTTTGTAGGACAATGTTTTTTGGGGAGTACAGTAACACGGGTCCCGGTGCATCACCAGATAAAAGAGCTCCATATACTAAGAAGTTAACAGATGAAGAAGTCAAAACATTCACGAGTCTTGAATACATTGATGCAGCTAAATGGCTACTTCCACCTCCCAAGGTGTAAAACATTAGCTTAACAGGCAAAAGGGGAAAAAAGGACGTTTACAAAAGCATAAGTATAGGGTACAATAGTACTATATATACATCAAGAGGTATATATAATGTAGCAATAGAGTGATTTTCATAATCATTTAGTGATTGTTATTTCCTTTCGACCTGAATTTTTTTTCTTTATAAACGGGTGACTTTATTTTATATTTCATGCTTGCATTATGCATGAGTTTATGTTGAGAAGATAGTTTTGTAAATGGTGTTCATTTATAACATTTTTGGCCTAGTTTCAATATTTCATTTGAAATTCTAAATTTGCCTCAATTCATATGTTGGAATTGAACAACATAGAATGATGTGGAATTGGATTCTAAATCAACCTTTTAAGGAATTTAGTCCAGCTTCTAATAATTTGAAATTCTAACTCAAATATTATCATTTCAATTCTTTTAATTTATTGGTTTATACGTAGTATACGTTAATTGATTAGTCTTGATGGCCTCTAGACACGTCGTAATATCTAGAGCATTCACACAAGTAAAACAACTTGTTCCACTTGACACAATCTTATGACACTACAAAGGGTAAGTAGTAAGGGGCCGATCGAACTCTCGGGGATCAAACATTTATCATACTATCTAGGCACATGTACTAGCACACTTAACTTCGATAAACAATCGTTGATTGATTGGGGGTTGTTTGCACAACTTGTTACTAATTGCACATACATAATAATCTATACTATAGATAGGACTAGGGAAGAGTGATTTCTCCTAGTACAGCTGACGTGCTTGTAATTTGCACATCTTTAAGAGCCATTATGAACTCTTTTGTGTACATATTAGCGTAGTTTAGTTGCATATAAGTTGCATTTATAGCTATCTATCCTTATTTTATTGTCTTTCTTTGCTTGTTTTCTGCTAAGAGTTCATCTCTCCCAAATTTCAAGTCAAGCTAAAGCAACACATGCCAATATGATGTCCCGCTAATCCAAAAGAGAGAATGACAACATCAATGGGGAACGAGTGTAACGTAACTTCACGACCTCCTCATTACCCGACCTCATCACTGTCATCAAAGATTCACATGGAGAAGGAGAAGCAAGAGTGGAAAGGTTCCACCAAGTCGAGTCTTTGGGCTAAAAGAATGCACTATGTTTATGCAGCGGAGAAGAGACATTTAAGTGAAGCAACCATTGGCATGATCTTTGCACGGACCATGCAACCTATATTGCCCCTCCAACAGCTGGGAATATCAGCGAGACATACCGTTCGAATTTGGCATAGAGCGTGCATAACTATTGTATGTGTTCATCGCATGGACCATGCAGCGCCTGTTATGCCACCTTTCGCAAAACCACACGACCTGCTAATGCCCGTGCGATACCTGACGACTATCCCATTTCTTGGGCACATATTTCCCCTAATATAAATATAAATATTACCCTACAACCAACATATGTGGAGGGTGTTGTGGCCATAAAATGTGGTGGTGGAGTGGTGGTTGGGCAGTTAGGGGGGACTGATGGGTTATGAACAATATAAACAATATTTTTCATGCTGAAAAACCATAAAGCCAGGAATCCAAATTAATTACCACATAGTCAATTAGCATAATTCAGGATGCATACTATGTGATGCGTGCCTTCCCTAGCTGCTCCCAAACCGAACAAGAACAATTACAAGACTCCAAGTGTCGTCCCTCCATAGATAGTCCACAACACGTTCAGATCCGCCTTAGATTCAACCAACTAGAATATTCTCTAAGGTTTTATGTGCACTCGGGAAACTCACAATGGTAATAGGCAATTGTAATTGTGATGTATAAATTGTGATCATGGACCACATATTTATAGGGTGGAAATAGGGAATTAGAATTCTACAAGGAATCAATTAACTAATCCTATTAGGACTCTAGTTAACTAACAACATTAGAATTCTAGGGATAATCAAATACTAAGTATTTCAGATCTACCTTTAATATCTAATTATAGTAGAATTAGGAAAATAATAACTTGACGCACAAGAAGCTTGGCGCCCAAGCTTGCTTAGCGTGCAAGCAACCGGTCGGCCAAAGGCCTTGCTGAAGGAAATAATGCCCTTGGTTCAAGTATGCATTTAATGATAAGTCTAATAAATGCGGTTCAATATTAATTATACAAGTTAATAATTCAGTGAGATCAAGTGAACTGTATGCCTAGCTAGAGGCCGCTTCAGTTCAAGTGGATTAATGATATTAATCCACAGCTTACTCTTGACTGAACCCGTAGGGTCACACAAATAGTACGTAAACGGATCAAGTATTTAATGGCATTAATCTAATCAATATTCAGAATCGACGGATCTTGGTTTCAGTGGGAGCTGAGATCGTCAAAGGCAAATAAATGAATACTCCGGAAACGTTGATATTGCCGGAAACGGAAATATGGATCGTATCGGAAATATAAATATTATCCAAGTTGTAGATGTTGCTGGAAATGGAAACATGGTACGTATCGGAAAATATTATCGGAAATGGAAATATTGCCGGAATCGGAAATATTGCCGGAAACGGAAATATTGTCAGAATCGAAAATTTTATCGGAATCGGAAAATAATTCTGGAAACGGAAATATTAAATATTTGTTCGAGACGGAAATCAATTCCGGGATCGGAAATATTAAATATTGTTCGTATCGAAAATGAATTCCGGAATCGAGAAATTAATCGGAAGCACGTCGTACGAATTAACATTGGACGAGCTTGCTAGACAAAGGCCCAACACGAAGCCAGGCCCATGTCCAGCAAGGGAAACGCGCTCCACAAGCACGCCCAGCCTAAGGCTACGCCAGGCCCACCGCAAGGCAGGTCCAGCGCGCGCCCAAGGCTGCGACAGCTCGTGGGCTTCGTGGTAAGTGGGCTGCGTTGCTCGGGCTATGCGCGCGCGCATGGCGCCCCTCGTGGGCTGTTGTACGTGCGTGTGTGTTTGTGTTCACATACAAAACCTAAAGCGTATAGGATTCTTTTAATGATTAAATTCCTAATCCTAAAAGATAAATTAATTAAATAAGAGTTCTACTAGGATTCTAATTTAATTAATTCGTTTCCTAGTAGGATTCGATTCCTTATTCCATGGCCTATAAATATGAGATCAAGGCTCATAATTTATTACGAGTTTGAAATATTCAAAGGTAAGAATTTGAGCAAAAATTCAGCCATACACTTACCCATATAGCCGAATAATTTAGTACCTTAAGGGCGATTCTAGTTGGTCAATCTTAAGGCGGATCCAGACGTGCTGTGGACTTTCTACGGAGGGACGACACTTGGAGTCCTAAAGACTTGTTTTAGTTCGGTTCGGGCGCAGCAAGGGAGGGCACGCTACAAAGAGTATGCATCCTAATTATGTTAATTGTTATGTGACAATTAATTTGGAATCCTGGCATTTATGGTTTTTCCGCATGATTTATATTCGTTTATATGTATCATAACCTTACAGTGGTATCAGAGCCTCTAATTAATTCCATAATAATTTCTTAACATGGTTAAATTTTACAAATTTGCAAAGAATTAAAAGGGGTGATTAATTTTCGTAATTGTTAATTAATTGCAAATTGCGTTTATTTAATTATATGTACGCAGTTTTTCGGCAGTTTCTTCGTTACTCAACCAAATCGAGTGATTTTTGTGTCAATTCCACATGTAAAAGGCATTCTAAAATACTAATTTTCGGCCAAACCCAGAATTCCCAAATTCGAAGCCTAACTATGACTTTTCCGAGGTTTTAGTTTTTCGAACGCAAAAGTTTGTAATTTTAAGATGTTAAATTAAATATTTGCGATTCTTGTTGTTAAATCTTGAATTTTGATTGACCTACTGTATATGTTTAACAAATTTGAATGCCTAAGCTTGTTAAATATACAACCTAATTTGTAATTGTAATTAATTTGTTGAAATTCGAATAATTTAGAATTGATTTGATTTTCATAATTAATTAACGATTTAATTAGGTATCCCTGATTAAAAACCACCATAAAAATTGTTAATTTATGATAAATTTTAAATTTTTATGACCTAGATTTGAATCCATGATAATCGGAAATTAATTGATTAATAAATTTTCGATTTTTCGCCCTAAAATTATGAAATTAATATGTTTTATTAATTTGTCATTAATTTTGAATTAAAAACTTTTAATTTTTATGAAATTCGCTCATAAAAGTTGCACGCACGAAGCAATGGACGCTACGTGTTACCCTTAAGGGGTGTTGTATAGTGCGGGCATGCGACGACGAGCAAGGGAGATCGTCGCCCATGCGGTACGAATGCAGCGAGCAACGGGCGTGGCATGCACAAGGGAATGGCTGCCTAGGGGCTGTGTGCTACGCGTGTTGGGCGATGGGCGATGGGCGAGCGGTGCAGCGAGCAAGGCAAGCACGCGTGGGCAGCGATGGATGTTGCGTCACAACGTGCGTTGCCTCGCCCAGCAAGCACGCCAAGGCAGCGACAAGCGCAGCACAACGTGCACGCGGGCAGCGTTGGCTGGCCTGTCCAGCAGCGTGCCAGTGTGGTGGGCGAGTGGGCTGCGCGCAAGCGTGGCTCGCTAGGCTTGCTGCATTGGTGCGTTGTTGCTTGGACTTTGCTATACGATCAATCGAGTGACAAGGGGTTTGTTGCTTGTTGGACTTGACAAGGCATGGGAGCAAGCCCACGGCCTTGTCTTGACCCGATTGGTTCGTTTTAATTTTAATTTTGAATTTTCAGTTCGGAAACAATTTTAATTAATTTTAAAATTTGTAATTTAAATTGTTTTCTTGGAATTTAATTTTGAATAATCTAATTATTATAAATTTTAATTTATACTAATTATTTTACTAAAATTAAAACCTTGAATTAATTTAAATTCATTTAATTCAACTGAAAATAAATTAAATGGATTCAATTATAAATTTATATGAGCTTTAAATTTTAATTAAATTTGTATATTTCCGGTTAGACTAGGAAATACATTTTTTATGTTTAAAATTAGTAAATCATGTAAATTTATTGGTTTAAGTGGGAGCTTTTTAGTCATAAACTCTTGATTAGGTCTACATTCCTTTAAGGTTAAAACAACTTGATTAGAATTAATAAGGATTGAATTATTGGTAGATTATTGGAAACCTTGATTATTTGCTGCAAATGTTTATGTGATGCATAATATGTTCTAATAACCAGCTATGTGGGCCATTTATGATAATGAATGGGTGAATGGTATATATTGTATATGTACTGTTTTGCAGGTTATTGATAAGTGACTAGTATGGCCCAAATAGGATAGTCAATATGGTCTGCGCACCATTAATTTGAATGTAATATTGGTCTAATGCACCAAAGTTTTTTCAATTTAAATATGGTCTGCATACCATCAAATAGTTGTAATTAGTTTAAATTATAGCTGATCCTATTTGAAGAAAATGGCGCCTCCCATGGTGAAATTCAAGACGGAGTTTCCAATCCATTTTCAAGACGGACTTTGAAGTTGAATCTTCAAGATGAAGTCAGGCCATACTATATCACGTTTATATCTTATGCATGTTTTAAGTTATTTATTGCTATAGATATGTCTTAATAATGCATGAGATTGTGGCTTGATTATGTTGCATGATTAAGGATTTTAGTTCACTTAAAATCTAACCAACATAGTAAGAGCCTTAAGTTCTAAATTTTAAAATTGAGTTAAAAGGTGCCATGCCAAAATAACACTTACTTGGATAAACCTTTACACCAATCTTAGTAATAGTTTTCCGCCATAGCGAGGTGTTACTTATTGATTCTAAAGGGATAAGGTACACAAATAATTGTGAGTACATGTTAGTTTTGGTGAAACTCAACGATATAAGTAAGGAGTCCTTTTATGTCGTGGCAAATGGGATAGGTTTACCTAATAAGTTCTTAGACGTACCTATCAACCAAGAGTAGTTTCTAGACTATTAGCAAAGGCTTTGCTTACCTAAAATATTTTAGAATTAAGTCTAAATAAATAATGTGCTTAATTCTTCAATGATTTAAGGATCTTGGAATCATTTTATTCACACCTGCCGGAACAATAATTTCGAATAAAATGCTAATGACTTGTTTAAATTGCATGATTGCTTTAATTTTCAAGTTATTACTCGTGGTAAATGTTTAGACTTTGCATGCTTCAATGTATGTTTTAATTATTGTTTATAATTAAATATCTTGCACTGCAGTAAATCCTTTTAGAAAGGTAACAGTAAATTTCCTCGATTGGTAATGAATCCAAGAACGATTCACGAAAATGAGAGAAAGTGAGCAATTTAAAATGTACGTTTCTTATATCGACTTTTATGGTTGTTTTCGAGTATCAAAGTCGAATGGCAAACCGATTGGTGCTTGTGAATTCAAAATACAATGTAGTTTTGAGATCATAAAGCATTGAGTTTAAACGATCAGCTTTACCAATGGTTAACAACCTAATGTCTTTGTCCATTTAATTCTCGAATGAGTCTAGTCCCTAGACATTCGAATAGATCGATGCTTAGAGAACTTTAGAAGCTTCTGGTAAGATCATCTAGTTGAAACAAAATATTCAACATAAATTAAATGGTAAGAACCTTGTTGGAGTGACATTAGACATGTCTAACAAAATATAAAAGTCAACACTAGAGAAGTCAATTCTTAAGACTATAAGAAAGGGTACAAGAAAAAGGAAAACAAGGAACAAACGAAAGGAATTTACGATTCCGTTTCTACCTATAAGTTTATGTTTAAAGAGAAGTAACCTAGCAATCAAACTTCCTTGGTATCATATACCGTTTGAGGTTCTTACTTCGGTAATAACTCAAATAATGGAGGCTAGGCTACACTATTGACCTACAAGTGGAAAATGAAGCATGGCACTGCTACATTAGTTGTAGGGTCATCTAGTTTGTTTTAAGTCCTTTCAAGGCTGGAACTCAATGGCTATTTTGTTCCATAATCAGCATACCTAAATTTCTGTTTCAAACACAGAAAGACTCACATTCAAGAAAAACAAAAACAATGTTTGTTTGTTTATTTGAATGAAATGGTCATTTACAGGTTGAGTCAATATGCTTGATTAAAACAAACAACACTTTAACAATAAGAACTTTACTAGGTTCAAATCAACCCCTTGATTTGAGTTCCACTAATCTTTGGCATTGTTGCTTAGACCATATCAACAAGTTAACATTCAAAAGCTCTATTTTAATGGACTTTTGAAAGTTGATTGATTTCTAGATCAATTCGAGACAAGCTAGTCTTACTTGTTGAAAGTAACAAAGGATATGAACTATTGTTAGAATGCCTAGACAATAGAGTTCAAAGCTAAAGTAGATTTTATGACTTTATTATTTCACATGGAATTGAGTGAATATAGGTTTATTTACTCAAATGTGATATAAGTTTGAATCTGTTTGGATAGTTCAAAGATTCAGAAGTATAAAACCCACTTGGCAAGAAATCGTAAAGATCTAGGTTAGATCATGTTGATGATTACTTGAGACCAAAAATGATCATTAATGATTGTGTGTTATAATTTCACGATCTAGCTCCACAAGATATGGTATATCTAAGTTGGAATGATCGAAATCAATTAGTACTTGATTCGATCAATGATGAATCATAAAGAACTTTCCTATAATTTCTAAAACAAAATGCTCAACTACCACCAAACTAAACCAAATTCGTCAAAGCTATTGAAAAGTAATTTCAGAATATCTTTTCATAATATATATCTAAAGAGTTGCTACACTCTGTGGGAGCTTAGTGTTTGTTATTCAACAAACTAAGGCCCAAGTGTAGATATATGTTTCATTGTGATTTATTCAAATGAGACACAAGGGTATTGTTTCTACCACGAATTTTTGAGAACATAATGTTTGTTTGCTCGAAATAATGTCCTTTTGGAGATTCGTTTCCAACATGACAAGTGGGAGAAAATAGACCTCGAAAGTCTTCGAGGCGAACAACAAACATAAACGGACATTCCGGAGGCTTTTCGAATTTCTTCAGAAAATCCGAACACTTATTCTTTAAGGACTTTAGAAGTGGCTTTAACGAATAGACATCTCTTAGAAGACTTTACAAGTGCTTCAAGGAGAACAGAATATTCAAAGGACTCTCAAAGTGCCTGTTGATATTCTATTGTTTGATGTTCTATACCCAAGTAGACATAGAGTTCAAGTCACTAAAACTATGAGATTCTTCTATTAGATAGTGAAGAAACCTACAACTTGCAGTCAAACTATTATGAAGATTAATGAGTTTGTGACTTGTAAGAAAGCTATGACGAAACCCTGATTCCCTAAAATGGTTAGAGGCCATATATAGACTCAATGTTTTAGACAGTTAAAGGCCATAAAACATACCTAAAGTTTTGATGACAAAATTGAAATTTTGTTGATTTGCAAGAATAGATTAAACACCTATTGGTTGCAAATTGGTTTTAAGGATAAAAACCATCAAACATGTAATTGTGTTCACACACAAAGCTATATTAGTTTCTAAAGGTTACAAGCAAATTCACGGCGTGGATTGTGTTGAAACCTCATGCATAATCGTAATGCTCAAGTCTATAATTCAAGCAATGATTGCATATTGGTACATATGGCAATTGGATGACAAAACGTATTCCTCAATCAAATGTTGGAAGAAACTATGTACATGGCATGTCATAGGATTTGTGGATCCAAATAAATACTTGAAAAGAAAAGCTAGCTTATGAAATCTAAGTACAGATTTAAGCAAGCAATTGGGAATTGGAAATGTATTTTAGTTAAGCTAATATGTATTTTAGTTTCATAAAATGTACATAATTCTTATAGATATATAAGAAATTTAGTGGGAGTACGTAAAACTTAATTGGTCCTATGTGTATCGCACACACATCTCTCTATTGTGAAATAACATTCAAATGCTAATGACTTAGATTTGAAATTATTCATCAATGATGGACCATGGAGAAACTTAGTACATACTGGGTATTAAGATCTATTTACAAAGATCTTAGATTCAAGGAAATAAAGATATGCTAAATATTGATGCTACACGCATAAACACTGGCAAAGGATCAAGCAAGATTCCTTTGGAGTTAACCATTGACAAGGACGAGCTAAAGAGCATCGTGTTTTGAAATGGCAACATGGATGGGAGACCATGAGTTGTTGCGTGGGAAATTAAAATAATAATTTTTATGTTCTAGGATATAGTTGAAAAGTCTTTCGCATATCTGTGAACTGCTTGGATAAGTAAATCCAAACAAAGCAACACTAGCAACCTATACAGTTGAAGTAAAAGTACTTATTGCCTAAGAAGCAATAAAACAGGGTTGTTTACGTTAAAGAGTTCTTCACTGAACTTGGGTGGATCACATGTCTGCTGACTTGATGGTTCTTCATTGCAAAATGCGTAGAACCACTATCGAAGTAGGGAAGACTAGATCACATAATAAACAAACTCAAAAGATCTTACCATCTATCTCGAAGAACATTCGATGAAAAGGATATTAAGATTGGCAAAGCATGATAACTAAACCTATGCAACAAGTGAGAAACAACACTCACATTGTAGCACTGGAAATCAAGCATAGCTTTAAATTCCACGAATTGTTTTAGAGATGGGTTCGAGGCCCATGGTTGTAAAACATTGGGGTTGAACATTTATCATATATGAAATGTATTTTCATATTCCATTTAATCTTGGTTTTAGTATTAAATGATGAGTCCCTTCAATTTGACGATATATTCAAGATAGACTGTCAGGACCAGTCCTGTGACTAAGAAATGTCTATCAAGTGAACTTGAATGACATAAGTTGAAAATGGTCCCTGGTTGGAGTTTTCTATAAAGATGGACGCATAGAAAACGTTAGACGACTAGAATGCAAGATGACTAGTAGTTCTGTTTCTTGAACTATGTGGATATGGCAATGTCGTAATCATTTGCATAGATACTTACTTTGGGAAGACTAGTATCGGACAGACCTATGAAACTTTACTGTAAGAGATGAAAATCTGTCATAAGTAAATTTCATTAAAATTATTAGACACTAATCCTCAATACCTGAGTAATTTGAGATTACTTGTTTGAGAACTGCTTACTTTGACGTTGTCAACCGTCGCACCGTAAAAGGAGGCTATAAAGGCAACGCTCGGGTAATCACCTATCAAACGAAGTCTAATCTCAAGATCGCAAGATTGGGATTGTCCTCCCATAAATCGGGATGAGATGTTGAAAGTTTCACAAGGCCACTCGGAGAGCTAGAAACTGTAAAATGCATGGCCGTGCTTAGATGAATCATAGGCTATGATTATCTGTTTATTTGATCATTTGAACTCTGAAACCGAGAAACACCTCTGGACATAATAAGGATGACAACTCTTACCTTATGATCAAGAGCAAGCATCGAGCGACAAAGGAATTAGTAAATGCACACTTGTCCCTAAGGACAAGTGGGAGACTAGAGGAAATAATTCCCTTGGTCCAAGTATGCATTTAATGATAAGTCTAATAAATGCGGTTCAGTATTAATTATACAAGTTAATAATTCAGCGAGATCAAGTGAACTGTATGCCTAGCTAGAGGCAGCTTCAGTTCAAGTGGATTAATGATATTAATCCACAGCTTACTCTTGACTGAACCCGTAGGGTCACACAAATAGTACGTAAACGGATCAAGTATTTAATGGCATTAATCTAATCAATATTCGGAATCGACGGATCTTGGTTTCAGTGGGAGCTGAGATCGTCAAAGGCAAATAAATGAATACTCCGGAAACGATGATATTGCCGAAAACGGAAATATGGATCGTATCGGAAATATAAATATTATCCAAGTTGTAGATGTTGCCGGAAACGGAAACATGGTACGTATCGGAAAATATTATCGGAAATGGAAATATTGCCGGAAACGGAAATATTGTCAGAATCGGAAATTTTATCGGAATCGGAAAATAATTCCGGAAACGGAAATATTAAATATTTGTTCGAGACGGAAATCAATTCCGGAATCGGAAATATTAAATATTGTTCCTATCGGAAATGAATTCCGGAATCGAGAAATTAATCGGAAGCACGTCGTACGAATTAGCATCGGACGAGCTTGCTAGACGAAGGCCCGGCACGAAGCCAGGCCCACGTCCAGCAAGGGAAACGCGCGCCACAAGCACTCCCAGCCCAAGGCTGCGCCAGGCCCACCGCAAGGCAGGCCCAGCGCGCGCCCAAGGATGCGACAGCTCGTGGGCTGCGTTGCTCGGGCTGTGCGCGCGCGCGCATGGCGCCCCTCGTGGGCTGCTGTACGTGCGTGTGTGTTTGTGTTCACATACAAAATCTAAAGCGTATAGGATTCGTTTAATGATTAAATTCCTAATCCTAAAAGATAAATTAATTAAATAAGAGTTCTACTAGGATTCTAATTTAATTAATTCGTATTCTAGTAGGATTCGATTACTTATTCCATGGCCTATAAATATGAGATCAAGGCTTATAATTTATAACGAGTTTGAAGTATTCAAAGGTAAGAATTTGAGCAAAAATTCAGCCATACACTTTCCCACATAGCCGAATATTTTAGTACCTTAAGGGCGATTCTAGTTGGTCAATCTTAAGGCAGATCCGGACGTGCTGTGGACTTTCTATGGAGGGACGACACTTGGAGTCCTAAAGACTTGTTCTTGTTCGGTTCGGGCGCAGCAAGGGAGGGCACGCTACAAAGAGTATGCATCCTAATTATCTTAATTGTTATGTGGCAATTAATTTGGAATCTTGGCATTTATGGTTTTTCCGCATGATTTATATTCGTTTATATGTATCATAACCTTACACTTGCAGCGTGCGGCCCAAGCCCACGTTGTTGCACAAGGCTTGGCGCCAAGCCACAGCACGCGGCCCATGAGTTGGGTGTCGCTACACTTGCTCGGCCCAAGCGTGCTTTCTCCGTGCGGGCTTGCTAGAGCTTGCGCTGGGCCTTGCGTCTGGCGCAAGGCTTGGCGCCAAGTCACAGCACGTCGCGCTTCCGTTTCGTTTTCCGATTCCGTAATTTATTTCTGTTTCGAACAATATTTACGTTTCCGTTAATATTTCCGATTCCGATAATATTTTCTGATTTCGACTATATTTCCGATTCCTGTAATATTTCCGTTTCCGGCAATATTTCCGATTCCGACAATATTTCTATTTCCGATAATATTTCCCGATACGAACCATATTTCCTTTTCCGGAAATATCTTCGACTTGGATAATATTTATATTTCCGTCATGAACCATATTTCTGTTTCTAGCAATATCTTCATTTCCGGCAAATATTCCCTTTTGACTTTTTACCCAGTGAAACCTAGATCCATCATTTCCGAATGACCATAAATAGAGTACTTAATGAATATTACATTCACTTAAATACTTGATCCGTTCACGCACTATTTGTGTGACCCTACGGGTTCAGTCAAGTGTAAGCTGTGGATTAATTCATTAATTCCACTTGAACTGAAACGGCCTCTAGGCATTCAGATCACTTAATCTCACTGAATTTTTAACTTGTTGATTAATACTGAATCGAATTTATTAGAATTAGCATTAAATGCATTAAGTGAAAACTTGGACCAAAGGCATTATTTCCTTCAGTCTCCCACTTGTCCTTAGGGATAAATGTGCATTTCCTAATTGTTTTATCGTTCGATGCCTGCTCATGAACATAAGGTAAGAGTAGTCATCAACTCATCATTATTATGTCCAGAGATATTTCTTGGTGTCAGAGTTCAACTGATCAAATAAACAAATAATCATAGCATATGGTTCATCTGAGCACGACCATGCATTGTACAACTTTTGGCATCTCATCCCGATTTATAGGAGGACAATCCGAATCTTGTGATCTTGAGGTTAGACTTTGTTTGATAGGTGATTACCTGAGCGTTGTCGTTATAGTCTCCTTCTACGGTGCGACGCCTGACAACGTCAAAGTAACTAGTTCTCAAACAAGTAATCTCAAATCACTCAGGTATTGAGGATTAGTGTCTAATAATATAATGAAATTTACTTATGACATATTTGAAGGAAATAATGCCCTTGGTCCAAGTATGCATTTAATGTTAAGTCTAATAAATGCGGTTCAATATTAATTAACAAGTTAATAATTCAGTGAGATCAAGTGAGCTGAATGCCTAGCTAGAGGCCGCTTCAGTTCAAGTGGAATTAATGATATTAATCCACATCTTACTCTTGACTGAACCCGTAGGGTCACATAAATAGTACGTAAACGGATCAAGTATTTAATGGCATTAAATACTCCATCTATGGATATTCGGAATCGACGGATCTTGGTTTCAGTGGGAGCTGCGATCGTCAAAGGCAAGTAAATGAATACTCCGGAAACGATGATATTGCCGGAAACAGAAATATGGATCGTATCGGAAATATAAATATTATACAAGTCGTAGATGTTGTTGGAAACGGAAACATGGTACGTATCGGAAAATATTATCGGAAATGGAAATATTACCGGAATCGAAAATATTGCCGGAAACGGAAATATTGTTAGAATCGGAAATATTATTGGAATCGGAAAATAATTCCGGAAACGGAAATATTAAATATTTGTTAGAAACGGAAATTAATTCCGGAATCGGAAATGTTAAATATTGTTCGTAACGGAAATGAATTCCGGAATCGGGAATTTAATCGGAAGCGCATCGTACGAATTAGCATCGGACGAGACTTGCTAGACGAAGGCCCAACACGAAGCCAGGCCTGCGACCAGCAAGCCAAGCGCCCAACACACACGCCAAAGCCTAGCCAGGCCCAGCGCAAGGCCAGGCCCAGCAAGGCATGGCGCGCGCGCGAGCTATGTGGGCTGCGAGCAAATGGGCTGCGAGCTGTGCAGCTCGCGTGGGCCGCGAGGCTTGCGCGGGCTGTGCGGTGCTCGTCCTCGTGTGCGGTTGTGTGCGATACGAATCCTAAAGCTATTGAATTCGTTCTATGATTAAATCCTAATCCTAGTAGATAGAATTTATTTAATAGAGTCCTAAAGGGATTCTAATTAAACTAATTGGTATTCTAATAGGATTCTAAATCCTTTTCCATACTCTATAAATATGTGCCTAGGGTCACAAATTTAGACACGAGATTTCAAGTATTCAAAGCTGGGATTTTTAAGCAGAAAAATCAGTCAAAACTCTTGCCTTATTTAGCCGAAAATAATAGTACCTTAAGGGCGATTCTAGTTGGTCAATCTTAAGGCGGATCCGGACGTGCTGTGGACTTTCTACGGAGGGACGACACTTGGAGTCCTAAAGACTTGTTCTTGTTCGGTTCGGGCGTAGCTAGGGAGGGCACGCTACAAAGTGTATGCATCCTAGACTAATTATATGATTATGTGCAATTAATATGATTCCTGGCATTAAGGTTTTTCCGCATGATTTATGTTGTTCATATGTATCATAACCTAACAGTGGTATCACGAGCCCCTTATTAATTGCATGATCTATAATTGCTTAAATATGGTTAAATTTTACAAATTTGCAAAGAATTAAAAAGGGGTGATTAATTTTCATAATTGTTCATTAATTGCAAATTGCGTTTATTTAATTATATGTACGCAATTTTTCTGTCGTTTCTTCGTTACTCAACCAAATTGAGTGATTTTTGTGTCAATTCCTCATGAAAAATGCATTCTAAAATTTTGACAAAAACACTCTTTTTCGGCCGAACCCAGAATTCCCAAATTCGAAGCCTAACTATGTCTTTTCGGAGGTTTTAGTTTTTCGAACGCAAAAGTTTGTAAATTTAAGATGTTAAATTGAATATTTGTGATTCTTGTTGATAAATCTTGAATTTTTTATTGACCTACTGTATATGTTTAACAAATTTGAATGCCTAGACTTGTTAATTATACAACCTAATTTGTAATTATGATTAATTTGTTGAAATTTGAATAATTTAGAATTGATTTGATTTTCATAATTAATTAATGATTTAATTAGGTATCCATGATTAAAAACCACCATAAAAATTGTTAATTTGTGATAAATTTTAAATTTTTATGACCTAGATTTGAATCCATGTTAATCGGAAATTAATTGATTAATAAATTTTCGATTTTTTGCCCTAAAATTATGAAATTAATATGATTTATTAATTTGTCATTAATTTTGAATTAATTTTTTTTTAATTTTTATGAAAAACGCTCATAAATGTTGCACGCACAAAGCAAAGGACGCTACGTGTTACCCTTAAGGGGTGTTGTATAGTGCGGGCACTCGACGATGAGCAAGGGAGATCGTCGCCCGTGCGGTACGAATGCAGCGAGCAACATAGCATGGTGCGCACGCGAGGCAAAGGTGCTGGTCATGTGTGCTATGCGATGGGCGATGAGCGATGGGCGATGGTCAAGGCACTGCGAGCAGTCGCGTGCGGGCAGCAAGCGAGCTGCGCCACAGCGCGCACTGCCTCGCGCCAGCGAGCGCTGGCTCGCGCGGCGAGCGATGCCTCGCTAGGGAGAGCTGCTGCGATGCGATGCGGACGAGCAGGCTGCGCGCAAGCGTGGCTTGGCTTGCTGCGTTTGCGCGTGGCTGTTGCTACTAGTGCCTTGTGCAACGGTCAGTCGAGGGGCGATGTAACGCCCCGACCTCTAATTCAATTATTAAAGCATAATTAGCAGCGGAATCATCCTAATTTGGTTGGGACATTACCTGCCGTAACTCCCTCTTGGGAATTACAAGGCAATCATCAATCATAAGTTATTAAATCCCAAAAGTTAGTATAATAATTCTTTATATTACCGAAATAAAAGTACATAACTTACTAAGAGTCTTTAATTAAATTATTAAAACATTAAGCATAAACTAAGTGAATATAATTCAAGTGAAATTCCTCGCCACTACTCGTCTCCATTGATCCCCGCAGTACCTAAAACAGAAAACAAAAACGGTGAGCCTAAGACTCAGTAACGAACTATTCTAGCAACGTAAATTCATTTCAAGTCATTTTATTTAATAACACAGGGAGAATAGAATAGTTTAAAACCTTTTATAAAGTCCTTTATTTAATTCATTCATAACTTTAGGGTGCACATGCTAGCCGTGGCAAGTATGACATGGTGGAACGTCTTCCACGATGGACCGCTGTCCTTAAACATGGGGCCTTGGCCCGGAAACATGAGAGCCTTGGCTCAATGGGCGGATGCCCCATGGGTACATGCATGGCCGAGAATCGTAACATGTGAACATATACTGCCAAACGGACTAGGTATTTCACTTTCATTTATCATGTTTCGTTTAATTTTACATTTTAGCCTTTTTACTTCAGTTGAAGTAACATATTTCCTTTAGATCATGTGATCAAAATAAATCCTCATTCCTGTCATGGTTTCTTATAAACATTATTTTATAAGAACATTCAATCAATCATAATATAAGGAATAATTCCATCAAATTATAATAAATAATTCAATAAAATCATATTTCGTTTCCAGCAATTCATAAAACATGTCAAAATATTTATTTAATAAATCAATCATAACGTTGTAATTTCATAATCGCATTTATAAGGGAATTGCGGGTACTAGCAATAGCCGTTACCTTAATTCCTTGCTACGTTAAGCTTTGTCCTTGGTTCGTTCTTTCTGAGCTCCGAGTCCGAATTCTTTCAAAAGATTAAGTTATTGAATTAGTATTAAAACTATAAATATTGTAAAATTTAATATTTTCTAATATAACATTTTTAGTTTATAAAGTCATAACTCGATTTTTTTTTTTATATATAATATTATTATATTCCATTTGAAATCAAGTTAGTAACTTATTTTTGTATAAGTAAAATATATTCTTTTTCCTGGAAATAACAATTAATTACTAATATTTATATAAACAAAGGTTGAATTATTTGAAAATAGGAATAAAATTTAAAAAGATTCTGAAACTAAAAAAAAAGATCTTACCAAAGCCCAAGTAGTGAGAATTGGGCCAGCCCCAAACTGTTTTGGGTTTTAATTAGTCAAAGTTTTGGAATTTGATTTCCTGGCTTTGTGAAAAAAACGACCAAAGGAGGAGAGCAAGAACAGAGCCGAAAAGGAAGAAGGAGAGTAGGGGGTGGCTGCACTGGCGTCGCTGCTCGGACAAGGTGGAGGGCGGTGTGGCTGGTTCTAGGCGGCGCAATGCGCTGGTAATGGTGGTGGCAGGGAGGTCCGGTGTCGATTGGGGTGGCTTCGTGGAAGAGAGGGGCGGAGGGAGTTGGGCGCAGAGGAGAGGGACGACGAAGGGAGATGTGGTGGTTCTGGGTTGCTTGCGGTCACTGGAGAAATAAGGAGGTGGTGGTGGCGGTAAGTGGTGGCGGCAGTAGGTGGCAAGAGTGGTGGTGGTGGTTCGATTTGAAATTACAGTAAAGGTGAGAAATTTTATGGATTTTAATGGTGAAAATTGAAATTGATTGTTAATCTGATTTGTGTTGCATTTGGGCTGATTGAGCAACTATTTATAGTTGTAATGGGGCTCCATGGATGCAACAACTCAGCTTGATTTCATTGAGAAGTGGAAGAGATTGAATCAAGGAAATTGATGAGTAAGATGAGCTATTCTAGTTCTAGATTTCCAGATATTGAAGTAGGTTTGATGAGTAAGGTTTGAATTGCAATGTGGTGGTGACAAGTAGATTGAGTTGCCTTGAGGTGGTGACAAGTAGAAAGTGAAGGTTTTGACTTCCATGGCCAAAGTGACGTGAGGAAGAAGAAGAGAAAAGAGAAGCTGACTTTGTTTCATTTAGGTGCTAATAAGGGTAGTTTAGTAATTTTTGGGCTAATTTTCAGAATTTAATTACTAATAACCAAAAATTAAAATAACAATTTTGACTAAATTAATTTCTGAAAATGATATTTATAAAGTGCAAATAATTAAATTTAATTTCCGAATAAATCGTTAACGAAAACGTTATTTTAAAATCTTTTATAAGTTACGAAATATTTAAAACGTAATTATTCTCGAAAATACGATATTAAATTTTATAATAAATCGTGAAGTAAAATTAAAAGTTATAAATAAAACTTTTGTTAATAAAATGTGACATTACGATTTAAAACGAATTTTAAGCGAATAAAAATAATTAAACTTAATTAATCGAGCTTTGAAATTCCGGGGTATTACATCCTCACCCCCTTAGAAAAAGTTTCGTCCTCGAAACTGGAGCTCAGTTGAACTTGCCATTCTAAGATATCATACATGTCATACTTAGTCGTTTTATTCGTTATGCAAATATGATTGAATAACATTATAACATAATCATTCATATAACATAATAAAGATTCATACGTCTTATCATTTCTAAACGAATAACTGGGGATATTTCGATCTCATTTGCGCTTCAACTTCCCATGTAGCTTCAGATGTCAAGTGATTGGCCCACAAGACTTTAACCATTGGAATTACTTTGCTTCTAAGTCGCTTTTCTCTTCGTTCAAGAATTTCAATTGGTTTTTCCTCATATGTAAGATCGTTACGCAATAACAAGGGTTCGTGCGTAATCACATGACTAGGATCAGGAACATATTTCCTTAACATCGACACGTGGAACACATTATGCACCTTTTCCAAGTCGGTCGGTAAAGCAAGCCGATACGCTACTTCACCTATTCTTTCCAATATCTCGTACGGCCCGATGTATCTTGGGCTCAATTTTCCAGTTTGACCAAATCTCATTATTCCTTTTGTTGGTGAAATTTTCAAGAACACGTGATCTCCAACTTCAAATTCTAATGGTCTTCTTCGTTGGTCTGCATAACTCTTTTGCCTACTTTGTGCCGCCTTCATTCTCGATTGGATCAAACGAATCTTGTCAGCAGTTTCTTGAATCAATTCAGGTCCTATAACACGTGCTTCATCAATATCACTCCAACACAACGGTGTTCGACATTTCCTTCCATAAAGAGCTTCATACGGTGCCATACCAATGGTGGCCTGATAACTGTTGTTGTACGAAAATTCAACTATAGGTAGAAAATTTTCCCAAGTTCCTTAAAAATCTAAAACACATGCTCTCAACATATCCTCAACAATTTGGTTAGTGCGTTCTGTTTGTCCATCAGTCGTTGGGTGAAATGCAGTACTGAAGTTGAGCTTTGTTCCAAGAGCTTTCTGCAATTCTTTCCAATAGGTGGATTGATATCTCGTATCACGATCAGAATTAATCGAACTAGGCACCCCATGCAATCGCACAATAGTATTTGTTCGATGAAAAATTCGAGACGAAAAAGGAACCCCTCTTTTCGACTGGGAAATGCCGGTTCTACAGGAAGCTTTTGAAAACACAGCGCAAGCCGCCGCTTCTATCTCCGGCGCTCTGAATATCGGGTATGATTGTGACTTTCTTGCCCTGCCCCACTCCCACCACCTCTTCCGAAAAGACAACCTCGGCAATTCGCCTCTTTCGGGATCTTCTATGACTCTATTAGCTTCTTTCTTCCAACGTCCAACGGAGGTCACTTCGCTCACCTAAGAAGGAGCTGTGGGACTTGGTAAGCCGGACCTCCATGCTTGAGGACCGTGTTGCTAAGACGGAGCTCACTATTCACATATAGTTCAGCAAGTTGATCTAAACTCGAATTGTTCTTCACTGCTAAGAAATGTGCTGAATTTGTCAATCGATCGACAATAACCCAAATAGAATTCATTCCCTTGGTTGACCTTGGTAAGCCTAAGATAAAATCCATCGACACGGAATCCCATTTCTATTCTGGCACATCCAGAGGTTGTAACAAACCTGCTGGTCTTTGATGCTCGATCTTGATTCTCTGACATGTCAAACATTTAGCCACATAATCTGCTACTTCTTGCTTCATATTGCTCCACCAATACACTTGCCTCAAATCTTTATACAATCTTATTTCCTCCAGGGTGAATCGAATATGGTGAACTATGAGCTTCTTCTAAAATTCTCTTTTTCAACTTCTCATCATTAGGCACACATAATCTTCCCTGAAATCTTAACGTACCATCTTCTTGAATGACAAAGCCGAGTGACTTTCCATTTTCCACTCATTCTTTCTAATTGCAAGTCCTTACATTGTGCTTCCTTAATCTCATCAATCAAAGTTGGCTTTATTACCAACACATTCAAACAAGAATTTCCTTTCATGATAAACTCAATTTCCATCTTTTGTAGTTCATCTTGGTTGGCTAGAGAAAAAGTTAGGATAGAATTTAGAAGAGACTTCCGACTTAATGCATCTGCAACAATGTTAGCCTTTCCGGGATGGTATTGAATATCAAGGTCATAATCTTTAAGAAGTTCTAACCACCTACTTTGTCTCATGTTAAGTTCTTTCTGGGTGAAAATGTACTTAAGACTCTTTTGGTCAGTGAAAATTTGACACGACGCTCCATACAAATAATGTCTCCAAATTTTGAGAGCGAAAACAACAGCTGCAAGTTCGAGGTCATGGGTAGGGTAGTTTCTTTCATGGACTTTGAGTTGGCGTGAAGCATAAGCTATAACTTTTCCGTTTTGCATTAAGACACATCCTAACCCATTCTTAGAAGCATCACTATAAATCACAAATCCCTCAGTTCCAGATGGAAGGGTAAGAATAGGGGCAGTGGTGAGACGTTTCTTAAGTTCTTGAATTGCACATTCACAATCATCGTTCCACACAAATTTGGTATTCTTCCTAACTAATCGGGTTATGGGTAAGGCAACGTTAGAAAAGTCTTGAACGAATCTTCGATAATATCCAGCTAAACCCATAAAACTCCGTACTTCAGGTACATTGGTTGGTCTAGGCCATTCCACAATTGCTTTTATTTTCTCAGGATCAACAGATACACCTTTCTCGGAAATAATATGACCTAAAAATGATATTTCCTTAAGCCAGAATTCACATTTCGACAACTTGGCATATAACTGGTTTTCAATCAACATATCTAAAACTTTTCTCAGATGCTCCTCGTGTTCCTCATTACTCTTAGAATATACTAAAATATCATCAATAAAAACAACTACAAACTTATCGAGGTATGGTTTGAAAATGCGGTTCATTAAATCCATAAATACAGCTGGCGCATTGGTTAACCCAAATGGCATCACGACAAACTCATAGTGACCATATCCAGTTCTAAAGGCTGTCTTTGGAATATCCTCGGGTTTAATTCGAAGTTGATGGTATCCAGACCTCAAGTCAATCTTTGAAAACACTTTTGCACCTCTAAGTTGGTCAAACAAATCATCAATACGGGGTAAAGGATACTTATTCTTAATAGTAATCTTGTTTAACTCTCTATAGTCTATGCATAACCTCAAAGTTCCGTCCTTTTTCTTCACAAACAATACAGGGGCTCCCCAAGGTGAAACACTAGGTCGGATATATCCTTTTTCAAGTAACTCATCTAATTGTTTCTTTAATTCTTGTAACTCAGCTGGTACCATTCTATATGGTGCCTTATAAATAGGGGTGGATCCTGGGATTAATTCAATGCTGAAATCTAATTCTCTTGGTGGGGGCATACTAGGTATTTCTTCTGGAAAAACATGTGGGTATTCACAAACAACAGGTATGTCAGTAATGGAAGATCCATGGGTATTTAGGTCAACAACACTACACAGATAACCAGATAAACCACTCTCAATCATTTCACGTGCTCTCAAAGCATGGACAATCTGGATCGTTGGTTTTCTTACTAACTTATGGAATGAAATTCTACCTCCATTTGATGTTTTAAGGGTCACACTTTGCCTCGAACAATTAAGGTTAGCTTCATACTTAGTCAACCAATTCATTCCCAATATTACATCAAATTCAGAGAGGTCAAAAGCTACTAAGTCTGCTAGAAACTCCACTTTCTCTATTACAATGGGACAATCTCTATACATGGTTCTACATTTCACGATTTCTCCACTAGGAAGGGAAACACTCATAGCATGAAATTCACAACATGGTTTCAAACTTAAACATTTAGCAAACAATGGTGAAATAAAGGAATGTGAAGCTCCAGAATCAAAAAGAACATGGGCAGGTAAAGAATGGATAGAAAAGGTACCGGTGATAACATTATCATCCTCATCTGCTTCATCTTGTCTCATCACAAAAACTCTTCCAGTTGGCGGTGGTCGAGGTGGGTTGCGGTTTGAACCTGAGGCGTTGTTGTTGTTACGACCACCATCGTTGTTAGTTGGAACTGGTCCTCTCATGGTTGACGTCACTTGATTTGGGCAATCTCTGACATAATGATCATGATATCGGTAACAAGCATTTGTGCCCACACGACATTCACTCTCAACATGACTCCTTTTTCCACATTTGGCACATCCTTGCGACCGATTGTTCCTTCCTTGAAATCCTTGTCCCCTATTATTTCCTTGATTACCATCATTCCTCCTTTGATTTCCCTGATAACTTTGGTTAGACTTCTTTGCTCCTCCTTGGCTTTGGTTATCATTTCTCCTTTTATACCCAACATTCTTCGCTTCTCGAAGTAATACCACTCGCTCTACATTAACTGCGGTATCAACCATATCCTGATATGAAGTAAACCTTTGAGTGGACAACCTATCCTGGTACTTAAGGTGCAGACCTCGCTCGAAACGGTTCATCCTGGACTGTTCTGTCGACACCAAGTCTGGTGCAAACCTTGACAACTCCATGAATTTATTTGCGTATTCCAGCACGCTCATTGTTCCTTGTTGCAGGTGGAGAAATTCATCTTCCTTTTGTTTCCTTAAGGATGGTGGATAAAACTTGTCTCTCATTAACTTCTGGAGTTGGTCCCAACCAAATCCTGACACATTCTTTCGTTCCTTGTTAACTTTCCACCATAATCCTGCTTGGCCCGTTAAATAAAATACCGCAAAGTCAACCCTCCATTTCTCCGGGCATTGCAGGGTTTCAAACAATTGATCAATGCGACTTATCCAGTCCTCAAACTCAACTGGATCAGGCTTTCCATCGTAGGATGGTGGGTTGAGTGATAAAAAGTTATTGAACATCGTTGCGCTTTCGTTCCCACTTACATCTTTCTTTTTCTGAGAATTATGGACTAATTCGGCCAACATCGCACTCACATTTTCTAATCATTCTATCCTTCCCTCATTGCCATTAACATGGACATACTCCTCGTGGATAACATTGTTATCATCATGAACATGGTGCTCATTGTGAGCTCCGTTGGTGACATCATTGATAGAATCGATAGTCGACATTCTGCATAACATGTCTTATAAGATTGAAGCGATAATAATATAAAATAATCCCTTTGATCCCGTTCCTACACTCACACTCATATCCATTTTATCTTAGCAAGATTTTAGAGCATTATTTTTAATTCATTCCTTAAAACTTTCTACTTAAAGCCTCATGAATTCTATTCGTGCGAAAACCCGTAAGGTTTAGCACTTATGGTCCAGAACCTTGGCTCTTGATACCAAACTGTAACGCCCCGACCTCTAATTCAATTATTAAAGCATAATTAGCAGCGGAATTATCCTAATTTGGTTGGGACATTACCTGCCGTAACTCCCTCTTGGAAATTACAAGGCAATCATCAATCATAAGTTATTAAATCCCAAAAGTTAGTATAATAATTCTTTATATTACCGAAATAAAAGTACATAACTTACTAAGAGTCTTTAATTAAATTATTAAAACATTAAGCATAAGCTAAGTGAATATAATTCAAGTGAAATTCCTCGCCACTACTCGTCTCCATTGATCCCCGCAGTACCTAAAACAGAAAACAAAAACGGTGAGCCGAAGACTCAGTAACGAACTATTCTAGCAACGTAAATTCATTTCAAGTTATTTTATTTAATAACACAGGGAGAATAGAATAGTTTAAAACATTTTATAAAGTCCTTTATTTAATTCATTCATAACTTTAGGGTGCACATGCTAGCCGTGGCAAGTATGACATGGTGGAACGTCTTCCACGATGGACCGCTGTCCTTAAACATGGGGCCTTGGCCCGGAAACATGAGAGCCTTGGCTCAATGGGCGGATGCCCCATGGGTATTGTGAGGGGGTCGAAAAAGCGCGAGGCTAATGCGTGACCTGTCCCTCGTGGGTGTGACGATTCTTTTTATTCAATCAAGTGTAATTGGATTTCCTGTGAGTATACACCCAATTGACTAGTAATATAGGAGTCGCCATTCAGTTTTTAACAACAATGAGAAAAACTGATAAAACCCGGTTATCGTGACATAAAGGGAGTGCAATTATGTTTGACCACGACGGCCGTAGGTTCCCTTGTGATCCCTGGTGTGGGGATCTCTCAATATACACCCGCAAGGTAGAGATTGAGGGTTCGGGGGACTGTAACTACCGAGAGGAGTAATTCGCTCGTCAATAACTCCAGAGGCAGGATATCCTTACTAGCTCAGCATAAATAATTGAAGGGACATGCGTTAACTATTAAACTAATCTGAATTGATTTTAGCAATATGCAACATATAATACTAATTCGATCGTGATTATCTGATTTAAATAGCATTAAGGGACCTAGCATGATAATCCGATTTCCCAAAAATGTTATATTTGTTAGGCGTGATAGAACAATCATATTAGGTTGGTTTAACAGTTCATAAAAAGGGCGAGGAAAGCAGTTAAATCATCGAAAAGGGACACATCACGACGCACCCTTGAGAGGTGCGTCACGGTTCTCAGAAAACTAACCACTTTGACTTTGCTATTTCTCCTTTTTATTTAACGAATCTCGATTATGGGACAGGATACGTTCTGTTCAATTTATGGATCGATTGCGACAGAACGCGTGAACAGTTTCGCAGCGAGAGGCTTAGGCTAAGGGGTTTAGAGTCAATACTCATAGTATATTATGTGTTGTTGTGTGTTCTTTCACGTCGAAACTAGGGGCCTATTTATAGGGAAGAGTTCGTGGAAAGATAGAATTGCAGAGTTCTAATCCGCAAAGAATTAGGAAAAGAAACGTACCCAGGTATTTTCAGCGCCCAGGCCTGGGCGCCGAAGATTTCGGCGCCCAGAGCCAGGCGTTGAAAATAGGGTCTGGGCAGTTTTTGTTTAGTCAGATTCGGATTCTAAAATCCGTAGAGTTTGAGATTAATTTGAGTCTTTTAGCGCGTATCAATTTGTGACGGAATGCGTCTGGGCCCGTTACGAACTCTAGGCTCGTTAGGATTTAAATTAATACGTAACTCTTATTTTCGAATCCTATTAGGAATGGGATTCTCGCAGTTTTCTATCTCATTTAGGATTTATGTTGGAATGCAACACCTAATTCTGACAGGTTTCTATCTTTTATGATTTGCCACTTTTAGACGCTACCTTTTACGGCAGTTACTATTTTTAGCAGGTTTCCATAAATAGCAAGTTTCGGGTGAAATGAAATGGGGAATCGAGATTCGTTTATATTATAGGAGATGCGTGACAGGCTAAATCGCACTCCTATCAAAGATAAACCTAACGTTCACCAACTAAAAATATAGTAAGGGAAGCAGGGATCGTATCCACAGGGAAACAATGTTCTTTCTACTATTAATTAACTAATCTAGACTACTGGTAACAAAGAGTTGAATTGGTTTGTATATTAAACTAAAGCAAATAATCGAATCGGAAAATAACAATATTAAAGGAATCTAGGGCAACAGTTCACCATAAATGCAGACCGGGATTGGACAACGGACAATAACAATCAATTAACAATTATAATTAGGAAAACATGCATCTCTCGAATCTTATGAATTCCTTAGGATAGAACGACTAGCGGGCTCTCGCTACGTACTAGAAATAATTCCTATCTAATAGCCACAGACCAAAAACATCAGATTTATACCTCTCGGCGCATAATCTAAGGTTAATCAAACTCAATCAAAATAGTCCGGCCGAACAGAATTGGCGAGCAATAATAATAAGCTATAGAAATTATAATCAATCCATCAATAATCAAAACCACATATAATCCCAATCATGCATTCATGGATCCCCTTAAACCCTAGAAAAGTAACTACTCACACATATTACCAATAAACAAAGCAAACATATTAATTGAGAGCATAATTGAAATTGAATAAAAGAATAAGAAACAAAGTAATACCTAAAACGAAGAACGAAGGATTAACTGAAAGTTTGAATCTTTAATTAATTAAAAGCTGAGTGTTTGGAGAAATAAAAATTGAAGTTTTAAGCTAAGCACAATAATAATACGAAATTCCGGAAGAAACCCGTACTAAAAAAAACACTAAATATATATATAAGCCTCCCCTTAATCCTACGGAGTAACTAAGCAAAAGAAGACACAAAGGGGCCGAAAACCGGGCACCCCGGTTTCCAGAAACCGGCCGGTTTTCGGCCCAGTCAGGTGTCTCAAAAGTAGCAGGTAGCGAAAACCGGGGCCACAGGTTTCTCCAAACCTGCCGGTTTCGCACTTAAGATAGATTTCCTTCAATTCTCAAAACCTGCCGGTTTCCGAAAACCGGGGCCACAGGTTTTGAGCTCAGTTTGACGCAATTGCCTTGAGTTTGAACTTGAGGCCTAGGCCCAACTCCTTTGGGCCAAGTTTGACGCTCGTGGCCCCTTTGAAGCTAGCTAGATCATCCCGCAATGCTCCGGGATCCGTGTAGTCATCCAAGAGTGATAAGAAACAGGCCTCCAAAGATCAATTATCATCAAAAACAGCACTGCAACTAACAGACACTACACAACACACATTAGCACTAAAATAGGCTCCGAAGAGCTCAAATAAGATGAAAAGTGCATACGGGACGGGGGTAAAAACTATATAAAATATGAGTGTATCAATGCGTTGTCAAGTGGAGTTTTTATGCTTTCATCATCGAACCTTTCCCTTGCGGGAATGGGGACAAAAGTAGGTGTCTACAGTTAGCCCCCACTTTGACTGAGTCTTGGAGTAAGACGATGGTCAAAGTATTAGACGGAGTGCGTCACACAAGCCATGGTGTATGTGACCTGTTTTGCGAGGGTCTCACGAGCCCCCGAGTGATAACATTTGACTTAAGGGTCATCACTTGAAGTGTCGATATATCCCTCACGTGTCATTGGGATTTGTCAACTGATAGTATAGAAACTTCCTCACTTTGTCATTGGAAGGATCTAAAGATGCGTAGAAACTCCCTCACTTTGTCATTGGGAGTAACTACAGATGTTTTCGAAATTAAAGCTGTAAAGTGTAATTGGGCCTGGCCAAGCCCAATCACGAGTTAAAACGTTTTTTAAAGATTCTCATTTTCAGGGCTAGCTAAACGAGAAAACCCCCTTGTTTTTATAGGATGTAAAACTAAGGAAAATCCAATAAACCAATCCTTTAATTTTTGGAAAAAGGGAAAACTAATAAAAGTTATCGCTGCAGCGACTAAGGACCTGCGCTGTTAGTGACGCAGACCCCGCCCGCTGAAGGTGGGCGAGCCTGTCCTCTGAGGGGGACCCCCCTTCCGATAGAACTGGACGAATCTGTTCGATGTTTTTTGAAAATAAGGACCTACGCGGTTTGTGACGTAGACCCCGCCCGCTGAAGGTGGCGAACCTTGTCCGCTGAGGGTGGACACCCCGTCCGATAGAAGTGGACGAATCTGTTTGATGTTTTTGAAAATAAGGACCTACGCGGTTTGTGACGTAGACCCCGCCCGCTGAAGGTGGCGAACCTTGTCCGCTGAGGGTGGACACCCCGTCCGATAGAAGTGGACGAATCTGTTTTGAAATTTTTGTTGTTTTTTTGAAAATAAGGACCTACGTGGTTTGCGCCGTAGACCCCGCCGGCTGAAGATGGCGAGCCTGTTTTAATTTTGAAGATCTCATATTTTGAAAACTGAGGACTTGCGCGGTTAGTGACGCAGACCCCACCCGCTGAAGGTGGGCGAGCCCTGTCCGCTGAGGGTGGACGCCCCGCTCGCTGGAGGTGAGCGAACCTGAATTCGTCTTTTGGATTTGGGATTCGTGTGCCGCGATCTTGCCAATTGAGGTGGGCAAGTCCCTATTTAATTTCTTTTTTTGTGATTTCTTTTGAGAATTTCTTTTCATTTATTCTTGCAGGAGCGGATTCTTTCGAGGGATGCTCGGATTTAGTTGCAACCTGAATGTTGGTTGACAACATGCTTAGACGGACCATTGTCTTGTGGTCATCATCCTTTATGGTTTTTAGTTAGTCCTTACGGCTCAATTTTGCCATACATGGGTCCTTGATTAGGGGACTATGTATAGGTATCAACGGCGACCTTTGTCTTGAGGTCGTAAACCGGTTTTATTTTTTGAGACATCCAAACACGGGGCTTCGTACAGTGTAGTCTGGGAATATTGTTTTTAACTTTGCATAATATATTTTCTTTCGAGCCCCACAAGCATTCGTGCTTGATGGTCATTTCTTGTCAAAAAGATTCCTTGGGGATAAGCATTTGTAATGTCCTTGATCGCATTTGGGATCGTGCTCGTAAGTGCGGGTGATCTTTATAGTGGTGTGATACTCTTAACAAAGCCGTGAGGTGCGACTTTCAGTGAAGAAATCGGCAATTTTCAAGCCGAATGAATATGGCAGGGCCCAATAGAAATTAGGGCCTTTTGAGCCTGGGTTCATTTTCGGCGCCCAGGCCTGGGCGTTGAAATAATTCACGCCCAGGTGGGGCGTTGAAAGTGTTGTTTGGGCTGGTCTTTTGATGACACAGTTGGCCTCTTGTTCATTCGTTTATTTCACTTGGAAGTTCTATGTATTCTCTTTTCTTTTGTTTTTTTCTTCGCTTTTAGAACGTGATGATTTTCTTGAGAAGCCGTAGCCGATTGGTGGACTACGGTGCTTGTCGCTTTGGGGAGATTATTTTAAGGAACTGTTGCTCTTAAGGCGTTCAATTATTGCAATAGTCGGGCGAGTCTATATGGCCCGAGGAACATACCTTGAGGTGTAAGACTTTGATCGCTCTTATATTTTTTGAACATGTTCGTGAATGATGATATGTATGTGCGAACGAGTGTTCATAGAATGGCCGTTGTGTGCGGTCCATTAATCAGTTTGCTTGAATCATTTTTTTTTTTGAGCAATGACTGATTTTGAATAGTTTGCTTAGAAGCTTGATAGGGGTCAGGTCCGTTCATGAAGTGGGCTCAAACATCGTGCCCTTTCTATTGTTCAAACATTTGCCTCGAGATTTTTTATTTTGCCATGGTTGTTTCGTAGCTTGGAGCTCCCAAGTATGCATGTTGGGACGCTTCCTTTTGGCGTACGATTTTGTAGGTTCCTTCGAGAAAGGTGCCTTGGGGTTCCGCTCGTGTAGGTGCGAGCTATCCTTTCCGTAGTAGGTAATATTTTGCTACCTTCAATCCTTAATGTGGAAGTAGTGTGGCTTGCATTCTGAATTTGAGGCGACAAGTAGTCTTTGCCTCTTTTACACATGCTTTTGGTTGTGCCTGCATTAGTGCAATATGCCTTACTCCTTTTTTAGACTTGTACCGTGGGACGGTTGATCTTATGGTGCGACGTAGGCTTGTGTGGCCCAACAGCGTATCTTAGAACATTCCTCCAAGTGTTGGGATATAACATTATTATTTTTTGCATTGGAGTACTTCATCATGCCTCGTTCAGGTGCTCGAACAAGTGTAGCACCTTCTGCGTGGGTTTGCACGGCTTATTACTTCGTTCAATGCGAGGATTCATAGGTGTTTCTTCCCTTATTTTTATATCTGGGCAAAACTTGGCTAGCAGAAAGATTCAGCGCCCAGGCTTGGGCGTTAAAGATATCAGCGCCCAGCTCTGGGCGTTGAAATCGATTTCTGGGTATATTTTGATGATTTTTTTTCTTTCGCTTTTGCTTTGGAACGAGGTAGACTGTGTAACGGGCGCTTGTAGGGCGAGCGTTATGTGCAGTAGCTTGATCGGAGTTTTGGTGACTCGCGATTTTCAGTTACCCTTGTTAGTGGGGCGACTTTATATATTCTAAGTAATGCTTAGAATTTGGGAGGGGTTGCAGCCATTCTAAGGTTCGTTTTACATGATTAAAGCTTAGGATTGTGCCCCTATGATGTATGTATAGCATTAGCGTCGAGAATTTGCGATAAAATCGTCATTTCGAGTATTTTTAGAGTGTTTTTCTCAAGCCCCCAACTGTAGCTACGGGATTGGCTTGGTGCTATAATGCTTGGCATACGCTTTTATGCATTCATGGTGACATGGATCACGAATAGTTTGAACCAGACTCGTTTTAGTGCGAGGTACGTTCGAGTAGTAATTTGCTACTTTTCTTGTAAATGTCGTATTGTGCGACATTGCCATGGTCAAGGTAGCCACATGTTGAAGTGTGCCTTGACCAAAAGTTAGGTGTCTTTCTTTACCCATAACCGCACTTGCAACATCGAGATGAACGCATACTTAGCTTAAACCAACGACACTTTATTATGTTCGAAGAAGTCTTTTAAAAATCATTTGAAATTTTTTTTAAAATCCGAGTCCTACTGTGTACAATCCGAGGTGTCCTACGTAGGTTGACTTATAGAAGGGTTCGTACAGGATTACATGAGTGAATCAAAATACTGTTACGATTTTTGGAATGCTGTCTAAGGATTTGCTGGAAGCCAGGGTGCAGGTGTCAAGACATACTGGTGCCTGTGTGGCACATGCTTTGGGCTTTTAGGGCCATCTTTTCCAGAATTGCGGGAATATGAACCGCTTTCAAATTGACTTAGATTTACTTGGTGTAGGTCTGTACAAAAGGTCAAGGTATACTTATTTCTTTCCCTAGTTCAATCTTTTAGCCCCCAGTTGCTATTATGTCTTCCCTTTAATGATACTTTTAGATTTCGATTTTAGATGCCCGTGCCATATGTCTGAGTAGAGTGAGCCTTGGTTAAGCGCCAAGTTCTATTGACAATGTCTGATTTTTTTTTCAAAGGAGATTAGCAAGCCTTTGAATTACCATGAACGGGTGCCCTGAGTTCGAAGGAACGATGGGGCGATGCCGTAGAACAATCCTCTTTATTGCAAGCTTACTGCCCTTACTACTTGTTGGCGATCATGACTGTGTCTAGGGGTGAAAGAAGGTCTTTAAGCGAACGACTATGTCTAGTGGTGAAAGAAAGTCTTTAAGTGAGTTAGTTTGCTTTTAGGGAGGGTCAAGTCGAGTATTTTAGAGGTCATGGACGTTTGCGCTAGCCCCCATTCAATTGAGGCAAAGCGGTCTTTTGAGTCTTGGCTATGCGCCTAGGAGTGTGAGTGCTCCTTCTGGCAAGGTACGTGCCTTTATTATTTTTCGATGTGTGCTCATTAATTTTGGCATCTTGGTGACTTGGATTCTTCCTTTGACTTAAATTTTTCTTTCGACTTGGGTCGCAAGTAATTAAATTTCAACAAGGGACTTCTATTTTTATTCTTATTATTCTATAGGCTTTAATATTTTTGCAAATTCGTTGGACCGAATCATGGATTGCCTACGTATCCGCCTTAAATAATTTTAATTTGGAATCAGGTCTTGCGTAGTTCTTAGCCTAGAAAATGGTTTCTTAGAATGTCGAATTCGATAAGTATGTTCTGAGGTGGAAACATATTGTTTGAAACGGTAGAATAAGTGAAGTTTATTATTATCTTAATCTGCTGCCTTGTCGTAAGCCAAAAAATTTGTTTTATATTTTTTTTTGATTGAGTACATGTATTTCTTTGGTGGTACGTATATCTGAATACGTGCACGTATATCTGAATACGTGTTGTACCCCCTAAGTGTTCGTTATTTTTCCGTGTATGTGCGGATAAAATGACGAGCACTTCTGGACAAAATTTGGCAAGCAGAGAGAATCAGCACCCAGGCTGGGGCGTTTAAAGATTCCGGCGCCCAGCTGTGGGCACTGAAAATTATTTCTGGGCGGATCTTTTTGGTTTTGTTCCAAATATTTGTGAATCTTTTTTTGTGCGCTAAATGTTCTTTTTCTTTTTGAACGAATTTTTAAAGGCGCTTTGCAAAGTTCGCTTTTTTATTATTTATTATTTTTTGTACTTTTCATTTGTTTCCTTTTTTTTTTTGTGACTCAAGACGGCTTGAAAGATGGGTTGAATGAGATAGGAGAATTTGTATAGGTGTTGGTCGAGCATGAGGATTATATCTGCTAGGGCTCACAATTTGCAGCTTCGTGCTAGTGTCACGAGTTTACATCAACCAAGGCCAATGAGCACCATGGGGACGGCTCAAGGGTATATCAACAGGATGTATCCACACAAGTTATATGGTCATTATGCTAATGGTGGTATAAGAGCAGGTTTTGGAAGTAAGGGGTATGACGCACGTGTCAATGGCCGTGCGTGGTTTGCGGTTGACAACGAGTTCAAGAACAAGAGTCGAGATAATGGTTTCTTGGGTCATGGCAATGAGAACATGGATAGGTTAAAATGAGCTGAACAGGGACCCCAGAGCGAAGGCGTCTAAGAGCATAAGGATTGGAAAGGGTAGACATCGTAGAATTTTATGATTTGGATTGGTTGACTCAATTATTTTCCTTCGTTTACTTAGGTAAATGTTGCACTACGGGATAAGTATTCCCTGGCTTTCTCTTTTCGCTCTCCCTTTTCTTTTTCTATTTTTTCTTTTTCTTGGGATTCCTCCCCAACATAAATTCTTCAATTTTTAATTTGGGCAAAAAGGTAGATGGTTGTGGTCTTTGAGTCACGAGGCGAGACTGAGTGAGCCTCGTTTGGTAGGCCTATAGTGGACCTTTAATTTTAGTAGGCCTAGGGTGGACCTTTAGCTTTAGTGGGCCTAGGGTGGACCTTTTAAATTGTCTTATTTTGCAAGCGTATTTAGTCGTTTCTTAAAATGTGCAAATAGCGTAGATTCACAATGTTGTTTTTACCTTATTGAAATTTAACGAAAGAATTACATCGAAAATAATTTTTTGCTTCTTTTCAGATTCCAGTTTCTGGGATTTAATTGGAAGTTGTGATTTAGACTCAAACTTTCATTAATCTTTCTAATTATAACCCGTGTATGAATACAAGGAGGTGGCCTAGACTCAAAATAATGACATGGCGTAAGCCTATAATACTTGACCAAGCGACTCTCAGACTTAGGCTAATTGGACCATAACTTTCGTTGGTTGACACTTTAGATTTTAACCCTTGGGTGTTCATTTGTCAAGCACCATTTTACTTAATGTTGGCAAGGTAGTTAGTTGGGGAGATCGAATTTTTATTTTTGCAAGACTAGAATCATTAGTGCGGCTTCTCTCTTAGTGTGTATTGCTTTACCCCAATGGTAGCCTTATGGTATGCCGATTTGGGTATTTTCTTGGTTGTCCATGTTGCATTCATGGAAAATCTTTTAGTCCGTACTTAATAGTATTTCAAGGAGTGAGTGACTCGAGAGGACTATGATAGTCGTGACTCAATGTGATTATAAGCCTTGAGGCCATTAATTTTTTCTTTGCTAATGGTGTTGACACCTTAGGTTCACTTTGGGGGTTGTGCGACTATGGGGGAATGATTTTCAGAATGTGACCGTTTCCATTTTGCAAATAATATATTCTTTTTATTGGTGAGAGAGTATTGAGGCCGTAGACTCTTAGCAAGGGATGACAATTACATATGGGTGCTTTATTTATGTTAGGAGGGGAGACTCAATATGGTTTAACCTTTTAACTTGCAGAACGACACCAAGCATTGGGACCGATTCTATGGATAAGACAACTAAGACTTAGGATTTAGATTGTACTTTGGCATAGCCTAGTCTAGACTCGGATTTATTTATTTTCTATTTGAACATTCATTTTTTTCTTGAAGACTTTATTCGAACATTATTTTTTTGAATACTTCGCCCATGTGACATTCATAATTATTAGCATGTTCGGTTTTTAGTGCCGAGCATTGTCGTCGTAGGAGGCCTAACAACGACGCAAAGAGTTATTAATTTTTTACGAGTCGCTTTTGAAATCGAGTGCTTTTCTTACGCCCTCGTAGCAATTTTTACGAAAAGTTTTTTTTTTTGCTACGTATATTCTTCATGCGTGGGCACCGAGGCTGTTGTGCCTGACCAGAAGGCCTGGCAGCAACTTCAGCGCCCAGCAGAGGGCGTGAGAAATATTGGCGCCCAGCCAGGGGCGCTGAAAATGCGTCCCTGACTGGTACTCGTTTTCTGTTTGCGTATATTCTTTTGTTTTATGCGACTTAATTTTGCGTGCTTGCCTAATACGTCCTTTACGCGTTGTGCAGCGTTTGTGGGATTCGTTACAGGCCATCCCGAGCGTCGCTTGTTTTTGTGGCGATCGTTCGGGCTTGCGGAACACGTATTTTGGTGTAACTCTTTGGCCAATTGGTTTATGAATGTTTGGGCAGTTTTTAAGGTCGTTGGTTTTCTAGGATAGTTTGTCACACACAATCACATATTTCGCTACACATAACTACAAGATAAACATGGATTTGAAAATTAAATATGCCACGTAGTTTATGATAGGCTTCTATGGGTAGTTTATTTGCGCCTGGCTTGGTACCGCTTCTATCGTAGATCCAACACATGCCCCGGTCGAGGTAGTGTCTTCAACAGACGAATTTCGCTCAAGAGGCCAACCCGCAAGTGCAAGCCAAGGGGGCATGCAGGCGAGAGGGACCTAATGGGCGAGCGATTGGGTTCGGGATAGGTGTACTACCTGCACAAGTACCGAGTGGGAAACATGCGCGGCGTATGCACCCTCCTATTGGCGAAAAAGGTATCCTTAGTCCCAACTCCCGAGGGAGCCGAGATTCGTTATGATGTTCTGCCCGTTCACATTAATATGCTGATTTTCAGGTCGTCCCAACTTGATGGGGAAATAAACGCGGGGTAGGATCGTTTCACCCTTCGGCTATTTTGATTACCTACAAGCACGAGTATTTCCTTCACTATCCCCAGCAGAGTCGCCACTGTGAGGGGGTCGAAAAAGCGCGAGGCTAATGCGTGACCTGTCCCTCGTGGGTGTGACGATTCTTTTTATTCAATCAAGTGTAATTGGATTTCCTGTGAGTATACACCCAATTGACTAGTAATATAGGAGTCGCCATTCAGTTTTTAACAACAATGAGAAAAACTGACAAAACCCGGTTATCGTGACATAAAGGGAGTGCAATTATGTTTGACCACGACGGCCGTAGGTTCCCTTGTGATCCCTGGTGTGGGGATCTCTCAATATACACCCGCAAGGTAGAGATTGAGGGTTCGGGGGACTGTAACTACCGAGAGGAGTAATTCGCTCGTCGATAACTCCAGAGGCAGGATATCCTTACTAGCTCAGCATAAATAATTGAAGGGACATGCGTTAACTATTAAACTAATCTGAATTGATTTTAGAAATATGCAACATATAATACTAATTCGATCGTGATTATCTGATTTAAATAGCATTAAGGGACCTAGCATGATAATCCGATTTCCCAAAAATATTATATTTGTTAGGCGTGATAGAACAATCATATTAGGTTGGTTTAACAGTTCATAAAAAGGGCGAGGAAAGCAGTTAAATCATCGAAAAGGGACACATCACGACGCACCCTTGAGAGGTGCGTCACGGTTCTCAGAAAACTAACCACTTTGACTTTGCTATTTCTCCTTTTTATTTAACGAATCTCGATTATGGGACAGGATACGTTATGTTCGATTTATGGATCGATTGCGACCGAACGCGTGAACAGTTTCGCAGCGAGAGGCTTAGGCTAAGGGGTTTAGAGTCAATACTCGGAGTATATTATGTGTTGTTGTGTGTTCTTTCACGTCGAAACTAGGGGCCTATTTATAGGGAAGAGTTCGTGGAAAGATAGAATTGCAGAGTTCTAATCCGCAAAGAATTAGGATAAGAAACGTACCCAGGTATTTTCAGCGCCCAGGCCTGGGCGCCGAAGATTTCGGCGCCCAGAGCCAGGCGTTGAAAATAGGGTCTGGGCAGTTTTTGTTTACTCAGATTCGGATTCTAAAATCCGTAGAGTTTGAGATTAATTTGAGTCTTTTAGCGCGTATCAATTTGTGACGGAATGCGTCAGGGCCCGTTACGAACTCTAGGCTCGTTAGGATTTAAATTAATACGTAACTCTTATTTCCGAATCCTATTAGGAATGAGATTCTCGCAGTTTTCTATCTCATTTTGGATTTATGTTGGAATGCAACACCTAATTCTGACAGGTTTCTATCTTTTATGATTTGCCACTTTTAGACGCTACCTTTTACGGCAGTTACTATTTTTAGCAGGTTTCCATAAATAGCAAGTTTCAGGTGAAATGAAATGGGGAATCGAGATTCGTTTATTTTATAGGAGATGCGTTGTCAAGTGGAGTTTTTATGCTTTCATCATCGAACCTTTCCCTTGCGGGAATGGGGACAAAAGTAGGTGTCTACAGGTACATGCATGACCGAGAATCGTAACCTGTGAACATATACTGCCAAACGGACTAGGTATTTCACTTTCTTTTATCATGTTTCGTTTAATTTTACATTTTAGCCTTTTTACTTCAGTTGAAGTAACATATTTCCTTTAGATCATGTGATCAAAATAAATCCTCATTCCTGTCATGGTTTCTTATAAACATTATTTTATAAGAACATTCAATCAATCATAATATAAGGAATAATTCCATCAAATTATAATAAATAATTCAATAAAATCATATTTCGTTTCCCGCAATTCATAAAACATGTCAAAACATTTATTTAATAAATCAATCATAACGTTGTAATTTCATAATCGCATTTATAAGGGAATTGCGGGTACTAGCAATAGCCGTTACCTTAATTCCGTGCTACGTTAAGCTTTGTCCTTGGTTCGTTCTTTCTGAGCTCCGAGTCCGAATTCTTTCAAAAGATTAAGTTATTGAATTAGTATTAAAACTATAAATATTGTAAAATTTAATATTTTCTAATATAACATTTTTATAAAGTCATAACTCGATTTTTTTTTATATAATATTATTATATTCCATTTGAAATCAAGTTAGTAACTTATTTTAGTAGAAGTAAAATATATTCTTTTTCCTGGAAATAACAATTAATTACTAATATTTATATAAACAAAGGTTGAATTATTTGAAAATAGGAATAAAATTTAAAAAGATTCTGAAACTAAAAAAAAAAGATCTTACCAAAGCCCAAGTAGTGAGAATTGGGCCAGCCCCCAGCTGTTTTGGGTTTTAATTACTCAAAGTTTTGGAATTTGATTTCCTGCCTTTGTGAAAAAAACGACCAAAGGAGGAGAGCAAGAACAGAGCCGAAAAGGAAGAAGGAGATGAGGGGGTGGCTGCACTGGCGTCGCTGCTCGGGCAAAGTGGAGGGCGGTGTGGCTCGTTATGGGCGGCGCAATGCGCTGGTAATGGTGGTAGCAGGGAGGTGCGGTGTCGATTGGGGTGGCTTCGTGGAAGAGAGGGGCGGAGGGAGTTGGGCGCAGAGGAGAGGGACGACGAAGGGAAATGTGGTGGTTCTGGGCTGTTTGCGGTCGCCGGAGAAATAAGGAGGTGGTGGTGGCGGTAAGTGGTGGCGGCAGTAGGTGGCAAGAGTGGTGGTGGTGGTTCGTTTTGAAATTACAGTAAAGGTGAGAAATTTTATGGATTTCAATGGTGAAAATTGAAATTGATTGTTAATCTGATTTGTGTTGCATTTGGGCTGATTAAGCAGCTATTTATAGTTGTAATGGGGCTCCATGGATGCAACAACTCAGCTTGATTGCATTGACAAGTGGAAGAGATTGAATCAAGGAAATTGATGAGTAAGATGAGCTATTCTAGTTCTAGATTTCCAGATATTGAAGTAGGTTTGATGAGTAAGGTTTGAATTGCAATGTGGTGGTGACAAGTAGATTGAGTTGCCTTGAGGTGGTGACAAGTAGAAAGTGAAGGTTTTGACTTCCATGGCAAAAGTGACGTGAGGAAGAAGAAGAGAAAAGAGAAGCTGACTTTGTTTCATTTAGGTGCTAATAAGAGTAGTTTAGTCATTTTTGGGCTAATTTTCAGAATTTAATTACTAATAACCAAAAATTAAAATAACAATTTTGACTAAAATAATTTCTGAAAATGATATTTATAAAGTGCAAATAATTAAATTTAGTTTCCGAATAAATCGTTAACGAAAACGTTATTTTAAAATCTTTTATAAGTTACGAAATATTTAAAACGTAATTATTCTCGAAAATACGATATTAGATTTTATAATAAATCGTGAAGTAAAATTAAAAGTTATAAATAAAACTTTTGTTAATAAAATGTGACATTACGATTTAAAACAAATTTTAAGCGAATAAAAATAATTAAACTTAATTAATCGAGCTTTGAAATTCCGGGGTATTACAGGCGATGCGGCCTCGTGGCTCGATGGGGATTGGGCGCAAGCCCAAGTGCCTCGTCTTGCGACGATTGACACGTTTTGGTTTTAATTTTAGATTTTCAGTTCGGAAATAATTTTAATTAATTTTAAAATTAATAATTTAAATTGTTTTCTCGAGATTTAATTTTGATTATTATAATTATTATAAATTTTAATTTATACTAATTATTTTACTAAAATTAAACCTTAATTAATTTAAATTCGTTTAATTCAACTGAAAATAAATTAAATTAATGGATTCGATTATAATTTTATATGACCTTTAAATTTTAATTAAACTTGTATGTTTCCGGTTAGACTAGAAATACATTTTTATGTTTAAAATTAATAAAGCATATAAAGTTATTGGTTTAAGTGGGAGCATTTTTAGTCATAAACTCTTGATTAGGTCTACAAATCCTTTAAGGTTAAAACAACTTGATTAGAATTAATAAGGACTGAATAATTGGTAGATTATTGGTGCCCTTGATTAATTGCTGCAAATATTTATGTGATGCATAACAATGTGTTTTACTAACCAACTATGTGGGCCATTCATGATAATGAATGGGTGAATGGTATATATTGTATATGTACTGTTTTGCAGGTTATGAAGTGACTAGTATAGCACAAATAGGATAGAAAATATGGTCTGCGTACCATTAATTTGAATGTAATTGGTCTAATGCACCAAAGTTTGTTTTTCAATTCAAATATGGTCTGCGTACCATCAAATAGTTGTAATTAGTTTTATTATAGCTTATCCTATTTGAAGAAAATGGCTTCTCCCATGGTGAAATTCAAGACGGAGTTTCCGATCCATTTTCAAGACGGACTTTGAAGTTGAAGCTTCAAGATGAAGTCGGGCCATACTAGATCACATTTATCTTATGCATGTTTTAAGTTATTTATTGCTTTAAATATGTCTTAATTATGCATGAGATTATGGCTTGATTATGTTGCATGATTAAGGATTTTAGTTCACTTAAAATCTAACCAACATAGTAAGAGCCTTAAGTTCCAAAGTTCAAAAATTGAGTTAAAAGGTGCCATGCCAAAATAACACTTACTTGGATAACCTTTACATCAATCTAGTAATAGTTTTACGCTCAGCGAGGTGTTACTTATTGATCCTAAAGGGGTAAGGTACACAAATAATTGTGAGTAAGTTTTGGTGAAACTCAACGATATAAGTAAGGAGTCCTTTTATGTCATGGCAAAATTGATAGGTTTACCTAATAAGTCCTTAGACGTACCTATTAACCAAGAGTAGTTCCTAGACTATTAGCAAAAGGCTTTTGCTTACCTAAGAGATTTTAGAATTGAGTCTGAAGACATAATGTGCTTAATTCTTCAATGGTTTTAGGGTCTTGGAATCATTTTATTCACACCTGCCGGAACATATAACTTGAATAAAATGCTTAATGAACATTAAATTATGCATGTATACTAGAATTTAAGTTTATTAAGAGAAAATGTGAATGATTATTTATTTGTTTATTCTTTTTCAATTGTAGTTTTAACTATGGCAAACAACAATTCATTCAACATCCGATCAATTCTCGAAAAGGAGAAGTTGAACGGGAAAAACTTCCTTGACTAGCAAAGGAACTTGCAAATATTTCTTATGCCGGAAGAAAAGGAGTATGTCCTGGAAGAGGCGATGCCCGAAGCCGCTGGCGACGGGGTCACTAAGGCAGCCCTCAATCGTTGGATTGATGCCAACAAGGATGTGAAATGTCTAATTCTTGCAACCATGAGTGCAGATCTACAGAAAACGTTCATCAACTCAGATGCTTTCACGATCATCAGTGAGTTAAATAACATGTTCCAAGATCTGGCTCGAGTCGAAAGATTCGAGACTCATAGGCAAATTCTTGAGACTAAGCTTAAGAAAGGCGAGCCCGTAAATCCACATGTTCTCAAAATGATTGGACTCATTGAGAATATGAGTCGGATGGATCAGCAATTCTCTCAGGAAATGGTTGTAGACACCATCCTTCATTCTCTTCATAGCGGGTATGATCAGTTCAAGCTGAACTACAGTATGAATAGTCTGGACAAAACGCTAATTGAGCTTCACGGTATGCTGAAAACCGCTGAAAAGACGCTCAAAAGTGATAAGCAAGATGTGCTTATGGTGCGTGGAAGCAAGATCAAGAAATCTGGTAAGAAGAGGAATGCTAAGAAAGGTGGCAAGAAGGCCAGCCCGACTAAGCAAACTGGCACCAAGTCTGAAAAGAGGAAGGTCAGTCAACCCACTTCTGAATCCGAATGCTTCTACTGCAAGAAGAAGGGGAATTGGAAGAGAGATTGCTTGAAGCTAAAGGAAGATCAGAAGAACGGAATAATAGTTCCATCTTCAGGTATTTTCGTTATAGACTGTATACTTGCTAATTCAACTTCTTGGGTATTAGATACAAGTTGTGGCTCACACTTATGTTCCAATCCACAGGGACTAAGAAGAAGTAGAAGGTTAAGCAAGGGTGAAGTCGACCTACGAGTGGGAAATGGAGCACGGATTGCTGCATTAGCTGTAGGAACTTATTATTTGTCGTTGCCCTCTGGGCTAGTTTTGGAACTGGAAGACTGTTTCTGTGAGGGGGTCGAAAAAGCACGAGGCTAATGCGTGACCTCGTCCCTCGTGGGCGTGACGTTGTCAGATCAAGTGCATTTGGATTTCCTGTGAGTTTACACCCAATCGACTAGTAATATAGGAGTCGCCATTCAGTTTTTAACGACAATGAGAAAAACTGACAAAACCCGGTTATCGTGACATAAAGGGAGTGAAATTATGTTCGACCACGACGGCCATAGGTTCCCTTGTGATCCCTGGTGTGGGGATCGCTCAACGTACACCCGCAGGGCAAAAATTGAGAGCTCGGGGGACTGTAGCTACCGAGAGGAGTGCTCATCGATAATACTCCAGAGGCAGGTTATCCTTACTAGCTCAGCATAAATAATTGAAGGGACATGCTTTAAACTATTAAATTATTCTGAATTGATTTTAGCAATATGCAACACATAATACTAAATCAATCGTGATTATCTTATTTAGATTGATTTAAGGTACCTAACATGATAATTCAATTGTCCAAGGTATTATCTTATTAGGCGTGATAGATCAATCAAGTTAATAGTTTGACAATTTTATAAAAGGGTGATGAAAGCGATTAAATCATATAAGGGACACATTACAACGCACCCTTGAGAGGTGCGTTGTGGTTCTCAGAAAACTAACCACTTGGCTTTGCTATTTCTCCTTTTATTTAACTAATCTCGGGTTTCTAAACAATGTTCCAGTATTTAGGCTTAATTCATCAAGCTACAAGGGGCAGGATGCGTTCTGTTCGACTTTTGGGTCGATTGCGACAGAACGCTGGATCAATTTCGCAGCGTGAGGCTTAGGCTTAAGGCTAAAGTCAATACTCAGATTATGGAATTGTGTGTTATTTTCACATCGGTTTCGGCTGTATTTATAGGAAAAGGGTGTGTGGAAAGATAGATTTTAAGATACGAATCCAAAAAGAATCCGGAGGTAAAACGGCCCCAGGCATTTTCAGTGCCCAGGGCTGGGCGCCAAAGATTTCGGCGCCCAGATCCAGGCGTTGAAAATGGGATCTGGGCCGAGTTTTTTTGTCAGATTTGGACTCTTAGAATACGGAGCTTTTGAGATTTATCCGAGTCTTTTAGTGCGTATTAAGTTATGACGGAATGCGTCTGGGCCTGTTACGAACTCTAGGTTCGTTAGGAATTTAATTAATACGTAACTCTTATTTTCGAATTATACCAGGAATGCAAATTCTATCTCTTTTAGGATTTATGTTGGAGTGCAACACCTAATTCTGACAGGTTTCTATCTTTTATGATGTTGCCACTTTTAACAACTACCTTTTACGGCAGTTAATATTCTTAGCAGGTTTCTATAAATAGCAGTTTCGGCTGAAATGAAAGGGTGATTGAGATTCGTTATTTTATAGGAGATGCGTTGCCAAGTGGAGATTTATGTTCTCATCATTGAACCTTCCCTTTCGGGAATGGGGACAAAAGTAGGCGTCTACAGTTAGCCCCCACTTTGACTGAGTCTCGAGAGGAGACGATGGTCAAAGTACTAGACGGAATGCGTCATACAAGCCATGGTGTATGTAACTTATTTTGCGGGGTCTCACGAGCCCCCGAGTGACAACATTTGACTTAAGGGTCATCACATGAAGTGTTAACACATTCCTCACGCGTCATTTGAATTTGTTAACTGATAGTATAGAAACTCCCTCACTTTGTCATTGGAAGTGTCTAAATATGTTTTTGAAATCAAAGCTATAAAGTGTAACTAGGCCTGGCCAAGCCCACTCACGAGGTAAAATATTTTAAAAATTCTCATTTTCAGGGTTAGCTAAACGAGAAAACCCCCTTGTTTTTATAGCACGTAAAACGAAGGAAAATCCAGCACATCGCTCTTTTTTGGAAAAGCGGAAAACCAATCCTTATATTTTTGGAAAAGGGAAACCATTCTTTGATTTTTAGAAAAGGGAAACCATCCTTTGATTTTTGGAAAAGGGAAACCAGGAAAAGTTATCGCTGCAACGACTAAGGACCTGTGCGGTTAGTGTCGCAGACCCCGCCCGCTGAAGGTGAGCGAGCCTGTCCGCTGAGGGTGGACGCCCCGTCCGATAGAAGTGGACGAATCTGTGTTGATGTTTTGAAAATAAGGACCTACGCGGTTTGTGACGTAGACCCCGCCGGTTGAGAGCCTGTTTTTGTTTTTGAAGAATTTATTTTTTTTCATTTTCAAAAACTGAGGACCTGCGCGGTTAGTGACGCAGACCCCGCCCGCTGAAGGTGGGCGAGCCCTGTCCGCTAAGGGTGGATGCCCCGCCCGCTGGAGGTGAGCGAACCTGAATTCGTGTTTTCGATTTGGGACTCATGTGGTACGTGCCGCGATCTTGCCCGATTGAGGTGGGCAAGTCCCTATTTCATTTGTTCTTGGGATTTCTTTTGAGAATTTCTTTTTGTTCATTCTTGTAAGAGCGAATTCTTTCGAGGGATGCTCGGATTTAGTTGCAACCTGAATGTGGGTTGACAACGTGCTTTGACGGACCATTTTCTCGTGGTCATCATCTTTCATGGTTTTGAGCTAGTCTTTACGACTCAATTTTGCCACTACTTGGGTCCTTGATTAGGGGACTATGTATAAGTATCAACGGCGACCTTTGTCTTGAGGTCGTAATCCGGTTTTATCTTTTGAGATTATCCAAACACGGGACTTCGTACAGCGTAGTCTGGGAATATTGTTTTAACTTTTGCATACTCTCTTTTGAAATATATATTTTCTTTCGAGCCCCCAAGCACTCGTGCTTGACGGTCATTTCTTGTCAAAGAGGTTCCTTGGGGATACGCATTTTTGTAATGTCCTTGATCTTGTTTGGGATCGTGCTCGTAAGTGCGAGCGATCTTTGTAGTGGTGTGCTACTCTTAACAAAGCCGTGAGGTGCGACTTTCAGTAAAGAAATCGGCAATTTTCGAGTCGAATGGATACGTCAGGGCCCCATAGAAGTCAGGGCTTCTTTTGGGCCTGGGCTCATTTTCGGCGCCCACGCCTGGGCGTTGAAATAATTCACGCCCAAGTGGGGCGTTAAAAACATTGTTTGGGCTGGTCTTTTGATGACACAGTTCGCCTCTTGTTCATTCGTTTATTTCACTTGGAAATTCTACGTATTCTCTTCTCTTTTGTTTTTCTTTATTTTTGGAACGTAGAATTCTATTAGAGATCACAATGAGTTGAGTGATCGTGATGATTTCTCGAGAGCCGTAGCCGATTGGTGGACTACGATGTTTGTCGCTTTGGGGCGATTATTTAAAGGAAATGTCGCTCTTAAGGCATACAGTTATTGCAATAGTTGGGCGAGTCTATATGGCCCGAGGAACATACCTTGAGGCGTAAGACTTTAATCGCTCTTGTTGTTATTCTGAACGTATATTTTTTCTTTTGAACGCGTTCGTGAATGTTCGATACTTAGGATGATGATACGTATGTGCGAACGAGCGTTCATAGAATGGTCGTTGCGTGCGGTCCATTAATCAGTTCGCTTTGAATCATTTTTTTTTTTTGAGCAATGACTTATGTTGAATAGTTTGCTTAGAAGCTTGATAGGGTTCAGGCCCATTCATGAAGTGGGCTCAAGCATCGTGCCCTTTTGATTGTTCAAACATTTGCTTTGAGACTTCTCTTTTTTTATTTTTTTTATTTTTCTATGGTCGTTTCGTAGCTTGCAGCCCCCAAGTATGCATGTTGGGATGCTTCCTCTTGGCGTACGATTTTTGTAGGTTCTTTCGAGAAAGATGCCTTGGGGTTCCGCTCGTGTAGGTGCAAGCTATCTCTTCCGTGGTAGGTAATGTTTTGCTACCTTTAATCCTTAATGTAGAAGTCGTGTGGCTTGCATTTTGAATTTGGGCGATAATTAATCTTTGACTCTTTTACACATGCTCTTGGTCGTGCCCGCATTAGTGCAATATGCCTTACTCTTTTTTTTTTAGACTTGTACCGGGGGATGGTTGAACTTATGGTGCGACGTAGGCTTGTGTGGCCTAACAGCGTGTCTTAGAACATTCCTCCAGGTGTTGGGATATCATTATTATTTTTTGCGTTGGAGTACTTCATCACGCCTCGTTCATGTGCTCGAACAAATGTAGCACCTTCTGCGTGGGTGTGCACGTCTTATTAATTCGTTCGATACGAGGATTCATAGATGTTTCTTTCTTTTTTTTTCCTTGATTTTTCTTTCGCTTTTGCTTTGGAACGACGTAGACTGTGTAACGGGCGCTTGTAGGGCGAGCGTTATGTGCAGTAGTTTGATCGTAGTTTTGGTGACTCGCGATTTTCAGTTACCCTTGTTAGTGGGGTGACTTTATATATTCTAAGTAGCGCTTAGAATTTGGGAGGGGTTGTAGCCATTCTAAGGTTTGTTTTACACGATCAAACCTTAGGATTGTGCCCCTATGACATGTGTATAGCATTAGCGTCGAGAATTTGCGATAAAATCGTCATTTCGAGCATTTTTAGAGTGTTTTTCTCAAGCCCCCAATTGTAGCTACGGGATTGGCTTGGTGCTATAATGCTTGGCATACGTTTTTATGCATTCATGGTGACATGGATCATGAATAGTTTGAACCAGACTCGTTTAGTGCGAGGTACGTTCGAGTAGTGATTTACTACTTCTCTTGTAAATGTCGTATTGTGCGACATTGCCATGGTCAAGGTAGTCACATGTTGAAGTGTGCCTTGACCAAAAGCTAGGTGCCTTTCTTTACCCATAATCATATTTAGAAATCTTTTGACTCACTTGCAACATCGAGATAAACGCATACTTAGCTTAAACCAACGACACTTTATTATGTTCGAAGAAGTCTTTGAAAATTATTTGAAGTCCGAGTCCTACTGTGTACAATCCGAGGTGTCCTAAGTAAGTTGACTTATAGAAGGGTTCGTACAGGATTACATGAGTGAATCAAAATACTGTTACGATTTTCGGAATGCTGTCTAAGGATTTGCTGGAAGCCAAGGTGCAGGCGTCAAGATATTACTTATGCCCGTGTGGCACATGCTTTAGGCTTTTAGGGCCATCTTTTCCAGATTTGCGGGAATATAAACCGTTTTCAAATTGACTTAGATTTACTTGGTGTATGTTTGCACAAAAGGTTAAGGTATACTTGGTTCTTTCCCTAGCTCTTTCATTTCAATTTTTAGCCCCCAGTTGCTATTATGTCTTCTCATCAATGATGCTTTCAGATTTCGATTTTAGATGCCCGTATCATATGTCTGAGTAGGGTGAGCCTTGGTTAAGTGCCAAGTCCTATTGACAATGTCTGATTTTTTCAAAGGGGATTCGTAAGCATTTGAATTACCATGAACGGGCGTCCTGAGTTCGAAGGAACGATGGGGCGATGCCGTAGAACAATCCTCTTTATTGCAAGCTTACTGCCTTTACTACTTGTTGGCGATTATGACTGTGTCTAGTGGTGAAAGAAGGTCTTTAAGTGAGTTACTTTGCTTTAGGGAGGGTCAAGTCGAGTCCTTTAGAGGTCATGGACGCTCGCGCTAGCCCCCATTCAATTGAGGCAAAGCGATCTTTTGAGTATTGGCTAAGTGCGTAGGAGTGTGAGTGCTCCTTCTGGCAAGGGTACGTGCCCTTATTATTTTTCGATGTATGCTCATTTTGGCATCTTGATGACTTGGATTCTTCCTTTGACTTAAATTTTTCTTTCGATTTGGATTGCAAGTAATTAAATTTCAATAAAGGACTCTATTTTTTATTTTTGTTATTCTATAGGCTTTAACATTTTTGCAAATTGGTTGGACCGAATCATGGATTGCCTACGTATCCGCCTTAAGTAGATTTAATTTGGAATCAGGTCTTGCGTAGTTCTTAGCCAGAAAATGGTTTCTTAGAATGCCGATTTTAAACAAGTACGTTCGAGTGGAATCGTAATGTTTGAAATAGGGTGAAATAAGTGTACGAAAATTTTGGAGCTCGTGTATTTTGCGTATTTTATACGATCTTCTACCCCCAAGTGTTCGTTATTCTTCCGCATGTATATAGGAAGATATACGAACACTTTTAGGAATTGGGAGTTGAAATGTGATAAGCAAGAACAGCGCCCAGGGCTGGGCGTTATTATTTTTGGCGCCCAGGTCTGGGCGCTGAAAATGTGTTCTGGGCTGCCTTTTTGTGCTGCTCCTTTTCGTTTTGTGCCAAATATTTGCGCATCTTTTTTGTGCGTTAAATGCTACTTTTTCTTTTTAGACGAACTTTAAAGGCGCTTTGCAAAGTTTCTTTTTTATTTTTTTTTATTTTTTTTTCACGTTAAGCGTAGAATGTACTTTTCATTTGTCTTTTTTTTTATTCGTGACTCAAGACGGCTTGAAAGATGGATTGAATGAGATAGGATAATTTGTATAGGTATTAGTCAAGCATGAGGATTGGAAAGGGTAGAAGATCGTAGGACTTTATGTAGTTTTGTGGTATGATTTGGATTGGTTGACTCAATTCTTTTCCTTCGTTTACTTGGATAAATTTCGCACTTTGGGAGGTACGGACTAAGTATTTCATGGCTCGCTCTTTTCGCTCTCCCTTTTCTCTTTCTCTTCTTTTTTCTTTTTTGCTTGGGATTTCTGCCCCTTTTTATTTGGGCTAAAAGGTAGATGGTTGTGGTCTTTGAGTCACGAGGCGAGACTGAGTGAGCCTCATTTGGTAGGCCTATAGTGGACCTTTAATTTTAGTAGGCCTAGGGTGGACCTTTAAATTGTCTTACTTTGCAAGCGTATTTAGTCGTTTCTTAAAATGTGCAAATAGCGTAGATTCAAAATGTTGTTTTTACTTTATTGAAATTTAACGAAAGAATTATATCGAAAATAATTTTTTGCTTCTTTTCAGATTCCAGTTTCCAGGATTTAATTGGAAGTTGTGATTTAGACTCGAACTTTCATTAATTTTTCTGATTATAACCCGTGTATGAATACAAGGAGGTGGCCTAGACTCAAAATAATGATGTGGCGTAAGCCTATAATACTTGACCAAGCGACTTTCAGACTTAGGCTAATTGGACCATAATTTTCGTTGGTTGACACTTTAGATTTTAACCCTTGGGTGTTCATTTGTCATGCGCCATTTTGCTTAATGTTGGCAAGGTAGTTAGTTGGGGAGATCGAATTTTCATTTTTGCAAGACTAGAATCATTAGTGCGGCTTCCCTCTTAGTGTGTATTGCTTTACCCCAATGGTAGCCTTATGGCATGCCGACTTGGGTATTTTCATGGTTCGTCATGTTGCATTCATGGAAAATCTTTTAGTTCGTACTTAGGAATACTTCAAGGAGCGAGTGGCTCGAGAGGAGTATGATAGTCGTTACCCAATGTGATCATAAGCCTTGAGGCCATTAATTTTTTTATGCCAATGGTATTGACACCTTAGGCTCACTTTGGGGGTTGTGCGACTATGGAGGAATGATTTTCAGAATGTGACTGTTTCCATTTTGCAAATACTTGAATTACATAATATATTCTTTTTATTGGTAAGAGAGAGTATTGAGGCCGTAGATTCTTAGCAAGGGATGACAATTACATATGGGGGCTTATTGATTTTTTTTAAAATGTTAGGAAGGGAGACTCAATATGGTTTAACCTTTTAACTTGCAGAACACCGATTCTATGTATAAGACAACTAAGACTTAGGATTTAGATTGTACTTTGGCATAGCCTAGTCTAGACTCGGATTTACTTTTTTTTTTTATTCGAACATTATTTTTCCTTGAAAACTTTATTTGAACATCATTTTGAATACTTTGCCCATGTGACATTCAAGGTTATTTAATCAGCGTGCTCCGTTTTGGTGCCAAACATTGTCGTCATATGAGGCCTAATGACGATACAAGGAGTTGTTTATTTTATAAATCATTCTTAGAATCGAGTGCCTTTTCTCATACGTCCTCGTAGCAATTTTGTTACGAATTCTTTTTTATTGCTACATATTCTTTATGCGCGGGTGCCGAGGCTGTTGTGCCTGACCAAAAGGCCAGGCAGCAACTTCGGCGCCCAGGCTGGGCGTGGAAAATGATTGACGCCCAGCCAGGGGCGCTGAAAATGCGTCCCTAACTGGTACCCGTGTTCTGTTCGCGTGTCCTTTTTTCGTATATACGACTTAATTTTGCGTGCTCGCCTAATAACGTCCTTTACGCGTTGCGTAGCGTTGTGGGATCCGTTACAGGCTGTCCTGGGCGTCGCTTATTTTTGTGGCGATCGCCCGGGGCTGTGTGTAGACACCTACTTTTGTCCCCATTCCCGAAAGGGAAGGTTCGATGATGAGAACATAAATCTCCACTTGACAACGCATCTCCTATAAAATAACGAATCTCAATCCCCTTTTCATTTCACCCGAAACCTGCTATTTATAGAAACCTGCCATTTATGGAAACTTGCTAAAAATAGTAACTGCCGTAATTGGTAGTTGTTAAAAGTGGCAAGTCATAAAAGATAGAAACCTGTCAGAATTAGGTGTTGCACTCCAACATTAATCCTAAATGAGATAGAAATTGCGAGAGGCTCTCTTTCCATGGTGTAGCGCACGATAAGGTACAACAGCTATCGTTCACCCACCATTGAAATGGCGAGGAAGAAGAAGACTCAGAAACAAGAAGTTCGTGAGATCAATGAAGAGGCTTCAACGCTTCTTCATATTGCCTCTTTGCGCCCGATGAACCAACACCAGTTGTGAAACTCCATACCCAGCAATGGTGATGAAGTTCGAGTGCCGCCGGTGATTCGATCCCCATTTCCGTCGCATCCATCTGCTGGACCACCGTCGCCGCACACTCAGGAAGCTATTGCAGCATATCATGCTGCTATTCATTACTCCCCTTTTCAATCGGAAAACAAGGGCAGTATCTCCGAGATTGTTGGAGGTATGGAGGGAGCTCAGGAGAGTGGGAGGATGGGTGGTTCTGTACTGGAAGAAGGGAGAGGGATAATAGAAAATGTGAATCCTGTATTAGATCTGGAAAATAGTACGGAAACCCTTGTGGAAAAGAGGGAGGGTGTGATCCAAAATGAGAGCTTGTTGAGCTCTAAAATGACTGAAATTATGCAGAGTGTCAATGGGGTATTGGAGATGATGAGATCTGGGCGGAATGGGAAGGAGAAAGCCAACCCTGGGAATGTGATTGAAACAGAGCAAGTAAACTTGCAAGGAGAGACGAAGGTGGGGGAGAATGCTGCGGCTCGAAATACGAACCCGAAAACTCCATGGCTGAACCTTTTTCAAGGTAACCAAATGACGGGGAAAGGTACATCTCTCTCATTCATTGCTCCTACAGTCTCAGATGGATGTCCTGTTGCTATGTTAGACATTGTTGATGTGAACAAAATGGCTGCAATATGGGAAGCTGCTTTAATCATGTATGTTGTAGGGGATAAACCAACTATTGGGGCTGTAATTCGATTTATTGCCAATGAGTGGAAACATGTTGCTAAGCCCAGTGTCTTCTTACATGATGAAGGATATTTTGTGATAAAATTTAGTTCAAAAAAAGATAGAGATGATGTTCTGAAAGCTGGACCTTATACCTTTTATGGCAGACCTATGATAACAAAACCATGGTCCTCTAGATTTAGTTTTCAAGATGAAATCCTTCGTGTCATTCCTGTGTGGGTGAGGTTGCCTAATCTCCCTTTATGTTGTTGAGGGAGTGATTCTCTTAGTAGAATTGGGAGCTTGATTGGAGTGCCATTGTTTGCTGATGACTGCACTTCGAAACAATTAAGGATATCATTTGCTAGACTTTTGATTGAGGTTGATGTAACTAAGGAGCTTCCTAAGGAAGTCCTGATTCAAGATCACTTAGGTGTAACCATCAAGCAGAAGATGGAGTATGATTGGCTCCCACCTTTTTGTAAAGATTGTAATGCTGTTGGCCATGACTGTAGAGTAAAGAAGAATGTGGGTGCTAGATTACAACCTGCTACAACTTGACCAACACAGCAGAAAACTCAGAAAGTATGGAGACCTAAGAAAGTTGTTGAGCAAGAAGTTGTAGTTCCTACACCTGAGGTAATGCAGGAATTGGTTATACCATCTGTAATTGAAAAAGTTGTTCCTGCTGGTGATGTTTACACTCCAAAAACAGACACCACAGTTGCTCTGGATGATGGTTGGAGAGTGGTTTCAAGGAGGAGAAAGGAAGCTAAAACCCCAAACACCTTTCTTGGCCTAGCCCAAGTCCATGCAGCTGTTGCAGGAATTTCAGAAGAGGAGGGTGGAAGTGAGGGGGAGGGTGAGGAGTTTCCTTCATGAATATCTGTTCTTGGAACATTAGGGGTCTCAATGACCCCTCAAAGGTGGGGGAGGTGAAAAAGTTTGCTGCTGCCAATAACATTGTTGTTTTTGCTTTACTGGAAACAAGGGTGAAAAGTAATAATCATCTAAAAATTCAGAAGAAACTTGGGCCAACATGGAGATGGGAAATGAACTATATTGCTTCTCCAAGGGGAAGGATATGGGTGGGGTGGAAACACCAAGTGGTGACAGTTCATGTCACAAAATGCACTGAGCAATTGTTACATGGTGATGTTTTAGCTAAATCTGGAAAGTTTCAAACTGCTTTTACTGCAGTGTATGGTTTGCACTCAGTTGACACCAGAAGACCTTTGTGGGCTGATTTGATTCAGTTGAGTAGTAGTACTGTTGGTCCTTGGCTAATAATGGGTGACTTCAATGCAGTGCTTTATTCAGGGGATAGAATCAATGGCAATCCTGTTCATGATGCTGAAACCAGAGATTTTCAGGGGTGTATTGATGTGGCTAATTTAGCTGAAATTAAGAGTTGTGGGCACTTCTTTTCTTGGAGTAATAAGGGGCAAGGGAATGCTAGAATTTCTTCTAGAATTGACAGAGCTCTTGGTAGCATTGACTGGCATACTAAATATGTTGATGCAGTGGTTGATTTTCTGAACCCTGGGTTGTCAGATCATTCACCTTTGTTGTTGAACTGTAAAGTGGAGGGCACAACTGGAGGAAGACCTTTCAAATTTTTCAACTATATGGCCACCCATGTGGACTTTCTGGAAATTGTGCAAGATGGTTGGGCTCAGAGGTGTGTTGGATCTCCTATGTTTTCTGTGTGGCAGAAATTAAAGGTGATCAAGGGTGGGCTGAAAACTCTTCACCATAAAGAGCTTGCCAGACTAGATGATAAAATTGAGCAGATAAGACAGGAACTTGATGAGGTGCAAAGCAAGTTAGCTATTGACAGTACTGACACTGAATTACAGCAAAAAGAATCATCCTGTAATAGATTACTGAAGAAATTTTTAAAAATTCAGGAGAGTGCATACTGGCAAAAATCTAGAATTCAGTGGATTAAAGAGGGAGATGCAAACACTAAATTCTTCTTTAGTGCCATGAAAGAGAGAATTTCAAGGAACAGCATTGATGTACTTTACAATGCTGCTGGTGACAAATTAGTTACTACAGAAGACATTAAAGCAGAAATTAAAGATTTCTATGTGAATCTCATTGGTACTGCAGCCCCTAACCTCACTGGTATTGATATAGAGCTTGTTAGAAAGGGAAAACAACTCTCTCCCCTTGCTGCAGAAAGTCTGATTCAACCTGTTACCCCCATAGAGATAGATGAAGCTCTTAAAAGCATTGATGTGAACAAGGCTCCTGGTATTGATGGCCTAAATGGTCTCTTCTTCAGGAAAGCTTGGACTATAGTAAAGGAGGATGTATATGCTGCTGTTATTCATTTCTTTCAGACAGGTCATATGCTAAGGCAAGTAAATAATACAGTGGTTACTTTGGTTCCTAAGATTCAGAATGCAACTCAAGTTAAAGATTACAGACCTATTGCCTGCTGTACTATGATTTACAAGCTGATTTCAAAAATTATGACAAATAGAATGCAGCCAGTCATTGGGGAAATTGTAAGTTCAGCACAATCTGGTTTTATACCAGGGAGAGTCATTTCTGATAATATCATCATGGCTACTGAGTTGGTAAAATGCTATTCAAGGAAACATGTGTCCCCCAGATGTATGATAAAAGTTGACCTTAAAAAGGCCTATGATTCCCTAGAATGGCCTTTTTTGAGAAGCATGTTGCAAGAACTGGGATTCCCTGATAAGTTTGTCAAATGGGTTATGGCTTGCTTGTGTTCAGTGTCTATTCTATTCTGATGAATGGTTTTCCTTCCAAGCCAATTCCTGCTAAGAAAGGGTTGAGACAGGGTGATCCAATGTCACCATTCCTGTTTGCAATAGGAATGGAATACCTGTCTAGATGCTTATCCTTACTTGGACAATCCAAAGAGTTCAAATTTCATCCAAGATGTAAAAGAATTGATCTGACTCACTTGATGTTTGCAGATGATTTACTAATGTTTGCTAGGGGAGATGATGCTTCAGTTTCTCTCCTTTTTGAAGCTTTCTCTAAGTTTTCTGCTGCTTCTGGGTTGGAAGCTAACATGATAAAGAGTGAACTGTATTTGGCTGGTGTGCCTGATTCTGTAGCACTCAATATTCTAGCTAAGATTGGCATACCTAGGGGTTCTTTTCCTTTTAGATACCTTGGTGTCCCTCTCTCAACTAAGAAATTGAGCTTTACAGACTGCAAGCCCCTGATTGAGAAGACTGTAGCAAGGGTAAAAAGTTAGTCTGCTAAGCTGCTTAGTTATGCTGGAAGGTTGCAACTGATTAGATCAGTTTTATTTGGCATCCAGTTGTACTGGTGCCAGATATTCATTATGCCTAAGAAGGTGTTGAAAGAAATTCAAAGAATTTGTAGATGTTTTCTATGGACTGGAGCTGAAGGGAATTCCAGGAAAGCTCTTATTGCTTGGGATCAATTGTGTTTACCCAAAATCTGTGGGGGTTGGAATCTTAAAGATTTACCTGTGTGGAACAAGTCAGCTGTTGCTAAACATTGTTGGGCTTTATCTTTGAAAGCTGATAAGCTATGGGTGAAATGGATTCACACCTACTATGTGAAGCATAATGACTTTTGGACCATGCCAATCCCTAATGGGTTGTCTTGGTCTTTGAAGAAGATTTGGCAGCAAAGGGAGACTCTGAGTAGCTCTGGTGATTTGCAGCAGTTTGTAACTGCAGGAAGATTTAAGATTCAGAGAATGTATAATCATTTGAGACAGCAAGGGGAGTCTGTGGGGTGGAAGAGAATTGTTTGCAACAGTCATGCTAGCCCTAAAAGTATTTTTATTGTGTGGTTGGCCCTGTAGGATAGACTTGCAACTAAGGAAAGGCTGAGAAGATGGAATGTTATAGCTGATAGTGTGTGTTGCCTTTGTCACAGCACAGATGAAAGTAGGGATCACCTTTTCTTTGCCTGCAGTTTTGCAGCTGATATTTGGAATCAGGTTCTGCAGAGAAGTGGCATTCACAGAACTGTTGGAGCTTGGAATGATGAAGTGCAGTGGGTGCAGAAAGCAAGCAGGAGTACTAGAAGTAATGCTAGAATGTGTAATAGTTTATTTTGTGAAACTGTGTATTCTATCTGGCTAGCTAGGAACTCTAAAGTGTTTTCTAACCAGTTAGACAGTAGCTTAAGTATTGTAAACAGAATTCTGTTTAGGGTAGCTTGTAATAGCTAGTTGCTCCTTGGCCTGGTGTGGCTGTGGTTTGGTTGTTTTGGTGGTGGGGTTTTTGCCCTCTTGGTAATTAATAAAATCTTATTACTTGCCAAAAAAAAAAATTGCGAGAGAATCATGTTCCTAATACGATTCGAAAATAAGAGTTACGTATTAATTAAAATCCTAACGAGCCTAGAGTTCGTAACGGGCCCAGATGCATTCCATCATAAAATTAATACGCACTAAAAGACTCGATTAAGTCTCATACACTCCGGATTCTAAGAGTCCGAATCTGACAAAGAAACGACCCAGACCCTATTTTCAACGCCTGGCTCTGGGCGCCGAAATCTTCGGCGCCCAGCCCTGGGCGCTGAAATTACCTGGGTACGTGTTCTCTCCTAATTCTTCGTGGATTAGAGTTCTACAATTCTATCTTTCCACGAACTCTTTTCTATAAATATAGCCCCAAGTTCGACATGAAAGGAACACAACACACAATTATTATTCTGAGTATTGACTCTAAACCCCTAAGCCTAAGCCTCACACTGCAAAATTGATCACGCGTTCTGTCGCAATCGATCCAAAAATCGAACAGAACGTATCATGTCACGTAATTTGAGATTCGTTAAAAAAAGGAGAAATAGCAAAGTCAAAGTGGTTAGTTTTCTGAGAACCGTGACGCACCTCTCAAGGGTGCGTCGTAATGTGTCCCTTTTCCATGGTTTAATTGCTTTCCTCGCCCTTTTATGAACTGTTAAACTAATTAAATCTGATTGTTCTATCACGCCTAATAAAGATAATATGTTGGGAAATTGGATTATCATGCTACGTCCCTTAAAACAATCTAAATCAGATAATCTCGATCGATCTAGTATTATGTGTTGCATATTGTTAAAATCAACTCATATTAGTTTAATAGTTAACGCATGTCCCTTCAATTATTTATGCTGAGCTAGTAAGGATATCCTGCCTCTGGAGTTATCGAAGAGCGAGTACTCCTCTCGGTAGTTATAGTCCCCCGAACCCTCAATCTCTACCTTGCGGGTGTATGTTGAGAGATCCCCACACCAGGGATCATAAGGGAACCTATGGCCGTCGTGGTCAAACATAATTGCACTCCCTTTATGTCACGATAACCTGGTTTTGTCAGTTTTTCTCATTGTCGTTAAAAACTGAATGGCGACTCCTATATTACTAGTCAATTGGGTGTAAACTCACAGGAAATCCAATTACACTTGATTTGACAAAAAGAAACGTCACACCCACGAGGGACAAGGTCACGCATTAGCCTCGTGCTTTTTCGACCCCCTCACAGTGGCGACTCCACTGGGGATAGTGAAGGAAATACTCGTGCTCGTAGGTAATCAAAATAGCCGAAGGGTGAAACGATCCTACCCCGCGTTTATTTCCCCATCAAGTTGGGACGACCTGAAAATCAGCATATTAATGTGAACGGGCAGAACCGCATAACGAATCTTGGCTCCCTCAGGGAGTTAGGACTAAGGATACCCATCGCCAACCGGGGGGTGCATACGCTTCGGATGTTGTCCACTCGGCACTTTCGCTAGTAGTACACCCGTCCCAAACCCAATTGCTCGCCCATTAGGTCCCTCTCATTGGTGCATGCCCCCTTGGCTTACATCGTGATTGGCCTCTTGGGCGAAATTCGACTGTTGAAGGCACTACCTCGACCGGGGCATGTGTTGGATCTGCGATAGAAGCGGTACCAAGCAGGCGCAAATACTACCCATAGAAGCCTATCATAAACTACATGACATATTTATTATTGCCTCATGATGTAATGTTAGTTATGTGTAGCGAAATGTATGATTGTGTGTGACAAATAATGTTAGAAAACCAACGACCTTGAAAATTGCCCAAACATTCATAAACCGATTGGCCAAAGAGTTATACCATAATACGTGTTCCGCAAACCCGAAGCCACAAAAATAAGCGACGCTCGGGATGGCCTGTAACGAATCCCACAAACGCTGCACAACGCGTAAAGGACGTTATTAGGCAAGCACGCAAAATCAAAGTCGCATAAACAAAAAGTAGACGCAAACAAGAAACGAGAATCAGCCAGGGACGCATTTTCAACGCCCCTGGCTGGGCGCCATAATTTCTCACGCCCTTCGTTGGGCGCTGAAGTTGCTGCCTGGCCTTTTGGTCAGGCGCAGCAGCCTCGGTGCCCGCGTAAAAAAAATATACGTAGCAAAAAAAAACTTTTCGCAAAAATTGTTGCAAGGGCGTATGAAAAGGCACTCGATTCTAAAAGCGACCTAAAAATATATATATATATATATATATATATATATATATATATATATATATATATATATATATATATATATATATATATATATATATATATATATATATATATATATATATATATATATATAATTCTTTGTGTCGTTGTTAGGCCTCCTATGACGACGATGTTCGGCACCAAAACCGAGCATGCTAATTAAAATAACCTTGAATGTCACATGGGCAAAGTATTCAAAAAATGATGTTCGAATAAAGTTTTCAAAGAAAAAAATAATGTTCAAATGAAAAATAAGTAAATCCGAGTCTAGACTAGGCTATGCCAAAGTACAATCTAAATCCTAAGTCTTAGTTGTCTTATCCATAGAATCGGTCCTAATGCTTGGTGTCGTTCTGCAAGTTAAAAGGTTAAACCATATTGAGTCTCCCTTCCTAACATTTAAATCAATAAGCACCCATATGTAATTGTCATCCCTTGCTAAGAATCTACGGCCTCAATACTCTCTCTCACCAACAAGAAGAATATATTATAGTATTTGCAAAGTGGAAGCAGTCACATTCTGAAAATCATTCCTCCATAGTCGCACAACCCCCAAAGTGAACCTAAGGTATCAATACCGTTAGCAAAAAATTTAATGGCCTCAAGGCTTATGATCACATTGGGTCACGACTATCATAGTCCTCTCGAGCCACTCGCTCCTTTAAATACTCCTAAGTACGGACTAAAAGATTTTCCATGAATGCAACATGACCAACCATGAAAATACCCAAATCGGCATACCATAAGGCTACCATTGGGGTAAAGCAATACACACTAAGAGGGAAGCCGCACTAATGATTCTAGTCTTGCAAAAATGAAAATTCGATCTCCCCAACTAACTACCTTGCCAACATTAAGCAAAATGGCGCATGACAAGTGAACACCCAAGGGGTAAAATCTAAAGTGTCAACCAACAAAAGTTATGGTCCAATTACCCTAAGTCTGAGAGTTGCTTGGTCAAGTATTATAGGCTTACGCCACGTCATTATTTTGAGTCTAGGCCATCTCCTTGTATTCATACACGGGTTATAATCAGAAAGATTAATGAAAGTTCGAGTCTAAATCACAACTTCCAATTAAATCCCAGAAACTGGAATCTGAAAAGAAGCAAAAAAATTATTTTCGATGTAATTCTTTCGTTAAATTCCAATAAGGTAAAAATAACGTTTTGAATCTACGCTATTTGCACATTTTAAGAAACGACTAAATACGCTTGCAAAGCAAGACAATTTAAAGGTCCACCCTAGGCCTGCTAAAATTAAAGGTCCACCCTAGGCCTGCTAAAATTAAAGATCCACCCTAGGCCTACTAAAGTTAAAGGTCCACTATAGGCCTACCAAACGAGGCTCACTCAGTCTCACCTCGTGACTCAAAGACCACAACCATCTACCTTTTAGCCCAAATATAAAAAAAATTTGAAGGATTTATGTTGGGGAGAAATCCCAAGCAAAAAGAGAAAATAGAAAGAGAAAATAGAAAGAGAAAATGGGAGAGCGAAAAGAGCGAGCCATGAAGTACTTAGCCCGTACTTCCCAAAGTGCGAAATTTACCCAAGTAAACGAAGGAAAAGAATTGAGTCAACCAATCCAAATCATGCCACAAAAACTACATAAAGTTTTACGATGTCTACCCTTTCCAATCCTTATGTTCTTAGACGCCTTCGCTCTGGGGCCCTTGTTCAGCTCATTTAACCCATCCATGTTCTCATTGCCATAACCCAAGAAACCATTACCCCGACTCTTGTTCTTGAACTTGTTATCAACTGCAAACCACGTACGGCCATTGACATGTGCGTCATACCCATTATTTCCAAAGCCCAAACCTGCTCTTACACCACCATTAGCATAATGACCATATAACTTGTTTGGATACATCCTGTTGATATACCCTTGAGCCGCCCCCATGCTACTCATTGGCCTTGGTTGATGTAAACTCATGACACTAGCTTGAGGCTGCAAATCGTGAGTCCTAGCAGATATAATCCTCATGCTTGACCAATACCTATACAAATTATCCTATCTCATTCAACCCATCTTTCAACCGTCTTGAGTCACGAATAAAAAAGAAGACAAATGAAAAGTACAAAACAATAATGAATAATAAAAAAGCAAACTTTGCAAAGCGCGTTTAAAAGTTCGTCTAAAAAGAAAGAGAAGCATTTAGCGCACCAAAAAAGATCCGCCCAGAAAACATTTCCAGCGCCCACACCTGGGCGCCGAAAAATTTGACGCCCCAGCCTGGGCGTTGAAACTCTCTCCCTGCCAAGTTTTGTTCAGAAGTACTCGTCATTTTATCCGCATATACACGGAAAAATAACAAACACTTGGAGGGGTACAACATGTATTCAGATATACGTACTACCAAAAAATACGTGTACTCAAAAATATGTACTCAAAAAAAATATATAAAACAAATTTACGGCTTACGGCAAAGCAGCAGATTAAAATAAATTTCACCCTATTTCAAACATTACGATTCCACTTGAACGTACTTGTTTAAAATCGGCATTCTAAAAAACCATTTTCTGGCTAAGAACTACGCAAGACCTGATTCCAAATTAAATCTATTTAAGGCGGATACGTAGGCAATCCATGATTCGGTCCAACCAATTTGCAAAAATATTAAAGCCTATAGAAAAACAAGAATAAAAAAATAGAAGTCCCTTATTGAAATTTAATTACTTGCAATCCAAGTCGAAATAAAAATTTAAGTCAAAGGAAGAATCCAAGTCATCAAGATGCCAAAACGAGCACACATCGAAAAATAATAAGGGCACATACCCTTGCCAAGAAGGAGCACTCACACTCCTAGGCACTTAGCCAAGACTCAAAAGACCGATTTGCCTCAATTGAATGAGGGCTAGCGCAAGCGTCCATGACCTCTAAAGTACTCGACTTGACCCTCCCTAAAGCGAACTAACTCGCTTAAAGACCTTCTTTCACCACTAGACATAGTCCTTCGCTTAAAGACCTTCTTTCACCACTAGACACAGTCATAATCGCCAACAAGTAGTAAAGGTAGTAAGCTTGCAATAAAGAGGATTGTTCTACGGCGTCGCTCCTTCGAACTCAGGGCACCCATTCATGGTTATTCAAATGCTTGCGAATCCCCTTTGAAAAAAGAAAATTCAGACATTGTCAATAGGACTTGGCACTTAACCAAGGCTCACCCTACTCAGACATATGACACGGGCATCTAAAATCGAAATCTAAAAGCATCATTAATGGGAAGACATAATAGCAATTGGGGGCTAAAAATTGAAATGAAAGAGCTAGGGAAAGAACTAAGTATACCTTGACCTTTTGTAAGGACATACACCAAGTAAATCTAAGTCAATTTGAAAACGGTTTATATTCCCGCAATTCTGGAAAAGATGGCCCTAAAAGCCTAAGGCATATGCCAAACGGGCACAAGTATATCTTGACGCCTGCACCCTGGCTTCCAGCAAATCCTTAGACAGTGTTCCAAAAATCGTAACAGTATTTTGATTCACTCATGTAATCCTGTACGAACCCTTCCATAAGTCAACCTACTTAGGACACCTCGGATTGTACACAGTAGGACTCGGATTTTAAATAATTTTCAAAAGACTTCTTCGAACATAATAAAGTGTCGTTGGTTTAAGCTAAGTATGTGTTTATCTCGATGTTGCAAGTGAGTCAAAAGGATTTCTAAATATGATTATGGGTAAAGAAAGGCACCTAGCTTTTGGTCAAGGCATACTTCAACATGTGACTACCTTGACCATGGCAATGTCGCACACTACGACATTTACAAGAGAAGTAGCAAATCACTACTTGAACGTACCTCGCACTAAACGAGTCTGGTTCAAACTATTCATGATCCATGTCACCATGAATGCATAAAAACGTATGCCAAGCATTATAGCACCAAGCCAATCCCGTAGCTACAATTGGGAGCTTGAGAAAAACACTCTAAAAATGCTCGAAATGACGATTTTATCGCATATTCTCGACGCTAATGCTATACACACGTCATAGGGGCACACACCTTAGAATGGCTACAACCCCTCTCAAATTCTAAGCACTACTTAGAGTATATAAAGTCACCCCACTAACAAGGGTAACTGAAAATCGCGAGTCACCAAAACTCTGATCAAACTACTGCACATAACGCTCGCCCTACAAGCACCCGTTACACAGTCTAAATCGTTCCAAAGCAAAAGCGAAAGAAAAATTAAGGATATATAAAAAAATAAAAATAAAGAAATATCTATGAATCCTCGTATTGAACGAACCCACGCAGAAGGTGCTACACTTGTTCGAACACCTGAACGAGGCATGATGAAGTACTCCAATGCAAAAATTAATAATGATATCCCAACACCTGGAGGAATGTTCTAAGACACGTCGTTAGGCCACACAAGCCTACATCGCACCATAAGTTCAACCGTCCCACGGTACAAGTCTAAAAAAAAGTGGAAGGCATATCGCACTAATGCGGGCAAGACCAAGAGCATGTGTAAAAGAGGCAAAGACTACTTATCGCCCAAATTCAAAATGCAAGCCCCACGACTCCTACATTAAGGATTAAAGGTAGCGAAATATTACCACGGAAGGGATAGCTCGCACCTACACCAGCGGAACCCTAAGGCATCTTTCTCGAAAGAACCTACAAAAATCGTACGCCAAAAGGAAGCATCCCAACATGCATACTTGGGGGCTCCAAGCTACGAAACAACCATAACAAAATAAAAAATCTCGAAGCAAATGTTTGAACAATCGAAAGGGCACGATGTTTGAGCCCACTTCATGAATGGGCCTGAACCCTAGCAAGCTTCTAAGCAAACTATTCAAAATCATTCATTGCTCAAAAAAAAATGATTCAAGCAAACTGATTAATGGACCACACACAACGGCCATTCTATGAACACTCGTTCGCACATACATATCATCATTCACGAACGCATTCAAAAGAAAAAATATATACAAGAGAGATCAAAGTCTTACGCCTCAAGGTATGTTCCTCGGGCCATATAGACTCGCCTAGCTACTACAATAACTGTACACCTTAAAGAGCGACAGTTCCTTTAAATAATCGCCCCAAAGCGACAAACACCGTAGTCCACCAATCGGCTACGGCTTCTTGAGAAATCATCACGAGAAAGTCCTGCTTGGGACGCACTTTCAACGCCCAAGACCAGGCGTCAGATATCCCGACGCCCAGCCCTGGGCGCTGAAAATCAGCTCAACTCATTGGGATTTCTAACAAAATTCTACGTTCCAAAAAATAATAAAGAAAAAACAAAAAGAGAAGAGAATACGTAGAATTTCCAAGTGAAATAAACGAATGAACAAGAGGCCAACTGTGTCATCAAGAACCCTCGCCAGAAATCATTTTCAGCGCCCAGCGCTGGGCGCCGAAATCTTTAACGCCCAGGCATGGGCGCCGAAAATGATCCAAGACCCAAAAAGGCCCCTGACTTCTATAGGGCCCTGCCGTATCCATTCGACTCGAAAATTGCCGATCTCTTTACTGAAAGTCGCACCTCACGGCTTTGTTAAGAGTAGCACACCACTACAAAGATCACTCGCACTTACGAGCACGATCCCGAACACGATCAAGGACATTACAAAATGCGTATCCCCAAGGAACCTCTTTGACAAGAAATGACCGTCAAGCACGAATGCTTGGGGGCTCGAAAGAAAATATATATTTCAAAAGAGAGTATGCAAAGTTAAAACAATATTCCCAGACTACGCTGTACGAAGTCCCGTGTTTGGATGTCTCAAAAAATAAGACCAGTGTACGACCTCAAGACAAGGGTCGCCGTTGATACTTATACATAGTCCCCTAATCAAGGACCCAGGTAGTGGCAAAATTGAGTCGAAAAGACTAGCTCAAAACCATGAAAAGGTGATGACCACGAGACTATGGTCCATCTAAACACATTGTCAACCCACATTCAGGTTGCAACTAAATCCGAGCATCCCTCGGAAGAATTCGCTCCTACGAGAATGAATAAAAAGATATTCTCAAAAGAAATCACAAGAAAAAAAAAAGAAATGAAATAGGGACTTGCCCACCTCAATCGGGCAAGACCGCGGCACGCGAATCCCAAATCAAAAAGACGAATTCAGGTTCGCTCATCTCCAGCGAGCGGGGCGTCCACCCTTAGCGGACAGGGCTCGCCCACCTTCAGCGGGCGGGGTCTGCGTCACTAGCAGCGCAGGTCCTCAGTTTTCGAAAAAATAGAATCTTCAAAAACAAAATGAAACAGGCTCGCCATCTTCAGCCGGCGGGGTTTACGTCACAAACCACGTAGGTCCTAATTTTCAAAAAGCACAAACAAATTTCAAAATAGATTCGTCCACTTCTATCGGACGGGGTGTCCACCCTTAGCGGACAGGTTCGCCATCTTTAGCTGGCGGGGTCGACGTCACAAACCGCGTAGGTCCTTATTTTCAAATTTCAAAAACAGATTCGTCCACTTCTATCGGACGGGGTGTCCACCCTTAGCGGACAGGCTCGCCATCTTTAGCCGGCGGGGTCTGCGTCACTAACCGCGCAGGTCCTTAGTCGCTGCAGCGATAACTTTTCTGGTTTTCCCTTTTTCCAAAAATTAAAGGATCGGTTTTCCCTTTTTCCAAAAATTAAAGGATCGGTTTTCCCTTTTTCCAAAAATTAAAGGATCGGTTTTCCCTTTTTCCAAAAATTAAAGGATTGGTTTTTCGTTTTTCCAAAAAAGAATGATGTGATCGGTTTTCCCTTTTTCCAAAAATTAAAGGATCGGTTTTCCCTTTTTCCAAAAATTAAAGGATCGGTTTTCCCTTTTTCCAAAAATTAAAGGATTGGTTTTCCGTTTTTCCAAAAAAGAACGATGTGATCGGTTTTCCCTTTTTCCAAAAATTAAAGGATCGGTTTTCCCTTTTTCCAAAAATTAAAGGATTGGTTTTCCGTTTTTCCAAAAAAGAACGATGTGATTGGTTTTCCCTTTTTCCAAAAATTAAAGGATTGGTTTTCCGTTTTTCCAAAAAAGAACGATGTGCTGGATTTTCCTTCGTTTTACGTCCCATAAAAACAAGGGGGTTTTCTCGTTTAGCTAACCCTGAAAATGAGAATCTTTAAAAACATTTTTACCTCGTGATTGGGCTTGGCCAGGCCCAATTACACTTTATAGCTTTAATTTCGAAAACATCTGTAGCTACTCCCAAAGACAAAGTGAGGGAGTTTCTACGCCTCTTTAGATACTTCCAATGACAAAGTGAGGGAGTTTCTATACTATCCGTTGACAAATCCCAATGACACGTGAGGGATATATCGACACTTCAATTGATGACCCTTAAGTCAAATGTTATCACTCGGGGGCTCGTGAGACCCTCGCAAAAGCAGGTCACCATGGCTTGTGTGACGCACTCCGTCTAATACTTTGACAATCGTCTTATTCCAAGACTTAGTCAAAGTGCAGGCTAACTGTAGACACCTACTTTTGTCCCCATTCCCGAAAGGGAAGGTTCGATGATGAGAACATAAATCTCCACTTGACAACGCATCTCCTATAAAATAACGAATCTCAATCCCCTTTTCATTTCACCCGAAACCTGCTATTTATAGAAACCTGCCATTTATGGAAATCTGCTAAAAATAGTAACTGCTGTAATGGGTAGTTGTTAAAAGTGGCAAGTCATAAAAGATAGAAACCTGTCAGAATTAGGTGTTGCACTCCAACATAAATCCTAAATGAGATAGAAATTGCGAGAGAATCATGTTCCTAATACGATTCGAAAATAAGAGTTACGTATTAATTAAAATCCTAACGAGCCTAGAGTTCGTAACGGGCCTAGATGCATTCCATCATAAAATTAATACGCACTAAAAGACTCGATTAAGTCTCATACACTCCGGATTCTAAGAGTCCGAATCTGACAAAGAAACGGCCCAGACCCTATTTTCAACGCCTGGCTCTGGGCGCCGAAATCTTCGGCGCCCAGCCCTGGACGCTGAAATTACCTGGGTGCGTGTTCTCTCCTAATTCTTCGTGGATTAGAGTTCTACAATTTTATCTTTCCACGAACACTTTTCTATAAATATAGCCCCAAGTTCGACGTGAAAGGAACACAACACACAATTATTATTCTGAGTATTGACTCTAAACCCCTAAGCCTAAGCCTCACGCTGCGAAATTGATCACGCGTTTTGTCGCAATCGATCCAAAAATCGAACAGAACGTATCATGTCCCGTAATTTGAGATTCGTTAAATAAAAGGAGAAATAGCAAAGTCAAAGTGGTTAGTTTTCTGAGAACCGTGACGCACCTCTCAAGGGTGCGTCGTAATGTGTCCCTTTTCCATGGTTTAATTGCTTTCCTCGCCCTCTTATGAACTGTTAAACTAATTAAATCTGATTTTTCTATCACGCCTAATAAAGATAATATGTTGGGAAATTGGATTATCATGCTAGGTCCCTTAAAACAATCTAAATCAGATAATCGCGATCGATCTAGTATTATGTGTTGCATATTGTTAAAATCAACTCAGATTAGTTTAATAATTAACGCATGTCCCTTCAATTATTTATGCTGAGCTAGTAAGGATATCCTGCCTCTGGAGTTATCGAAGAGCGAGTACTCCTCTCGGTAGTTACAGTCCCCCGAACCCTCAATCTCTACCTTGCGGGTGTATGTTGAGAGATCCCCACACCAGGGATCATAAGGGAACCTATGGCCGTCGTGGTCAAACATAATTGCACTCCCTTTATGTCACGATAACCGGGTTTTGTCAGTTTTTCTCATTGTCGTTAAAAACTGAATGGAGACTCCTATATTACTAGTCAATTGGGTGTAAACTCACAGGAAATCCAATTACACTTGATTTGACAAAAAGAAATGTCACACCACGAGGGACAAGGTCACGCATTAGCCTCGTGCTTTTTCGACCTCCTCACACTGTGGAACACGTATTTTGGTACAACTCTTTGGCCAATTGGTGTTTATGAATGTTTGTGCAACTTTTAGGGTCGTTGGTTTTCTAGTATTATTTGTCACACACAATCACATAATTCGCTACACACAACTAACATTACAACATGAAGCAAAATAATATGTCACGTAGTTTATGATAGGCTTCTATGGGTAATATTTGCGCCGGCTTGGTACCTCTTCTATCGTCGATCCAACACATGCCCCGGTCGGGGTAGTGCATTCACGAGCGAATTTCGTCCCAAGAGGCCAATCACGATGTAAGCCAAGGGGGCATGCACCAATGAGAGGGACCTAGTGGGAGAGCGATTGGGTTTGGGATAGGTGTACTACTAGCGAAAGTGCCGAGTGGACAACATTCGAAGCGTATGCACCCCCCGGGTGGCGATGGGTATCCTTATTCCCAACTCCCGAGATGAAACATGCCAAGGGAGCCAAGATTCGTTATGCGGTTCTGTCCGTTCACATTAATATGCTGATTTTCAGGTCGTCCCAACTTGATAGGGAAATAAACGCGAGGTAGGATCGTTTCACGTACCCTTCGGCTATTTTGATTACCTACAAGCACGAGTATTTCATTAACATCCCCAGTGGAGTCGCCAATGTGAGGGGGTCGAAAAAGCACGAGGCTAATGCGTGACCTCGTCCCTCGTGGGAGTGACGTTGTCAGATCAAGTGTATTTGGATTTCCTGTGAGTTTACACCCAATCGACTAGTAATATAGGAGTCGTCATTCAGTTTTTAACGACAATGAGAAAAACTGACAAAACTCGGTTATCGTGACATAAAGGGAGTGCAATTATGTTCGACCACGACGGCCATAGGTTCCCTTGTGATCCCTGGTGTGGGGATCGCTCAACGTACACCCGCAGGGCAGAGATTGAGAGTTCGGGGGACTGTAGCTACGGAGAGGAGTGCTCATCGATAATACTCCAGAGGCAGGTTATCCTTACTAGCTCAGCATAAATAATTGAAGGGACATGCGTTAAACTATTAAACTATTCTGAAATGATTTTAGCAATATGCAACACATAATACTAAATCGATCGTGATTATCTTATTTAGATTGATTTAAGGTACCTAGCATGATAATTCAATTATCCAAGGTATTATCTTATTAGGCGTGATAGATCAATCAAGTTAATAGTTTGACAATTTTATAAAAGGGTGATGAAAGCGATTAAATCATATGAGGGACACATTACAACGCTCCATTGAGAGGTGCGTTGTGGTTCTCAGAAAACTAACCACTTGGCTTTGCTATATATTTCTCCTTTTATTTAACGAATCTCGGGTTTCTAAGCAATGTTCCAGTATTTAAGCTTAATTCATCAAGCTACAAGGGGCAGGATGCGTTCTGTTCGACTTTTGGGTCGATTGCGATAGAACGCTGGATCAATTTCGCAGCGTGAGGCTTAGGCTTAAGGCTAGAGTCAATACTCAGATTATGTAATTGTGTGTTATTTTCACGTCGATTTTAGGCTGTATTTATAGGAAAAGGGTGTGTGGAAAGATAGATTTTAAGATACGAATCCAAAAAGAATCCGGAGGTAAAACGGCCCCAGGCATGTTCAGCGCCCAGGGCTGGGCGCCAAAGATTTCGGCGCCCAGATCCAGGCGTTGAAAATGGGATCTGGGCCGAGTTTTTTTGTCAGATTTGGACTCTTAGAATACGGAGCTTTTGAGATTTATCCAAGTCTTTTAGTGCGTATTAACTTATGACGGAATGCGTCTGGGCCCGTTACGAACTCTAGGTTCGTTAGGAATTTAATTAATACGTAACTCTTATTTTCGAATTCTACCAGGAATGCAAATTCTATCTCTTTTAGGATTTATGTTGGAGTGCAACACCTAATTCTGACAGGTTTCTATCTTTTATGATTTTGCCACTTTTAACAACTACCTTTTACGGCAGTTACTATTCTTAGCAAGTTTCTATAAATAGCAGTTTCGGCTGAAATGAAAGGGTGATTGAGATTCGTTATTTTATAGGAGATGCGTTACCAAGTGGAGATTTATGTTCTCATCATCGAACCTTCCCTTTCGGGAATGGGGACAAAAGTAGGCGTCTACAATTTCCATGTTCCAAGTCTTACTAAAAACATCATTTCTGTTTCTTGCTTGGATGCTAAGGGATTTTCCTTTTTAATAAAAAACAATAGTTGTTCGTTTTATTTTAAAGAGATTTTTTATGGATCTGCTAGATTAGTCAATGGACTTTATTTATTAGATCACGACAAACAAGTTTATAACATACATACCAAAAAGGCCAAAAAGTATGATTCAGATCTCACCTATCTGTGGCATTGTCGATTAGGCCATATCAACTTGAAACGCATAGAAAGACTTCAAAAGGAAGGAATTCTAGAACCATTTGACTTAGAGGATTATGGTAAGTGCGAATCATGTTTACTTGGCAAAATGACAAAGCAACCTTTCTCTAAAGTTGGAGAAAGAGCAACTGAACTATTGGGTTTAATCCATACAGATGTTTGTGGACCAATGAGTACAAATGCTAGAGGTGGTTTCAGCTACTTTATCACTTTCACTGAGGACTTCAGTAGATATGGTTATGTCTACCTAATGAAGCATAAGTCTGAATCCTTTGACAAATTCAAGGAATTTCAGAGTGAAGTAGAGAATCAATTAGGAAAGAAGATTAAGGCACTACGGTCTGATAGAGGCGGTGAATATCTGAGCTATGAATTTGATGACCATCTGAAAGAATGTGAAATTCTTTCGGAATTGACTCCTCCTGGAACACCACAATGGAATGGTGTGTCGGAACGGAGGAACAGAACCTTGCTAGACATGGTTAGATCAATGATGGGTCAGGCCGAACTTCCAATAGAATTTTGGGGACATGCACTAAATACAGCTGCACTCACTATAAATAGAGCTCCGTCTAAAGCTGTTGAAAAGACTCCATATGAGTTATGGTTTGGAAAGCCTCCAAATGTGTCTTTTCTCAAGATTTGGGGATGTGAAGTATACGTCAAACGATTAATTTCAGACAAACTTCATCCAAAATCTGACAAATGTATCCTTGTGGGCTATCCAAAGGAAACAAAGGGGTATTACTTCTACAATACATCTGAGAACAAGGTGTTTGTTGCTCGAGATGGTATCTTTTTGGAAAAGGATCACATTTCCAAAATGACAAGTGGGAGAAAAGTAGAACTCGAAGAAATTCGAGTCGAACAACAAAATCTAGAGAATGCTCAAGATGACATTCAGGATGAAACTCAGAGATCTTTAGAAGTATCTGGTGAGGATCAAGGACCATCTAGAAATGTAACCCCGCGTAGATCGCAAAGATATAGATCTCAACCGGAAAGATACTTAGGTATTTTGACGAACGAGAGCTATGACGTTCTATTACTTGAAAGTGATGAACCTGCGACTTACAAGCAAGCTATGACGAGCCCTAGCTCCAAGCAATGGCAAGAAGCCATGCAATCGGAATTAGACTCCATGTCTGAAAACCAAGTTTGGGATTTGGTCGATTTCCCAGATGGCTACCAAGTCATAGGAAGCAAATGGGTTTTCAAACTGAAAAAAGACAAGGATGGGAAACTTGAAGTTTTCAAAGCTAGATTGATTGCAAAAGGTTAACGGCAAGTCCACGATGTGGATTACGATGAAACCTTTTCACCAGTTGCAATGCTAAAGTCTATTCGGATAATGTTAGCAATCGCTACATATTACGATTACGAAATATGGCAGATGGATGTCAAAACCGCTTTCTTAAACGGCGTTTTAACAGAAACTGTGTTTATGACACAGCCTGAGGGTTTTGAGGATCCAAATAATGCTAAAAAGGTATGCTAGCTTAAGAAATCAATCTACGGATTGAAGAAGGCATCAAGGAGCTGGAATATACGTTTTGATGAAGCAGTCAATGACTTTGGTTTCATCAAGAACGCAGACGAATCTTGTGTATACAAGAAGGTCAGTGGGAGCAAAATTGCTTTTCTAGTATTATATGTCGACGACATATTACTTATCGGAAATGACATTCCTATGTTGAACTCTGTCAAGATTTGGCTCGGGAAATGTTTCTCGATGAAGGATCTAGGAGAAGCACAGTACATACTGGGCATCAAGATCTACAGAGATAGATCTAAAAAGATGATTGGACTTAGTCAGAGCACTTATATCAGTAAGGTGCTTGAAAGGTTCAAGATGGCAGACTCCAAGCGAGGCTACCTACCCATATCTCATGGAATGACTCTAAGCAAGACTCAGTGCCCAAAAACACTTGATGATCGTAGACGAATGAATGGGATTCCATACGCATTATTGATTGGTTCAATAATGTATGATATGATATGTACACGCCCGGATGTTGCGTATGCACTCAGTGCTACGAGCAGATACCAGTCAGACCCAGGAGAGGCACATTGGAATGCTGCCAAGAATATTCTGAAGTACCTGAAAAGGCACAAAGATGATTTCCTGGTCTATGGTGGAGATGATGAATTAATTGTTAAAGGCTACAAGGACGCAAGTTTCCAAACCGACAAAGATGATTTCAGATCACAGTCTGGGTTTGTTTTCTGCATCAACGGAGGTGTAGTAAGCTGGAAAAGTGCTAAGCAAAGCACCATTGCGAATTCTACAACTGAAGCGGAGTACATTGTTGCACATGAAGCAGCAAAAGAAGCTATATGGCTAAGGAAGTTCATAGGTGAACTTGGTGTAGTCCCCTCCATTAAAGGACCAATAGCCATATGTTGTGATAATAACGGAGCTATTGCACAGGAAAAGGAGCCTAGAAACCACCAAAGAGTCAAGCATGTACTTCGTAGATTTCACCTTCTACGAGAGTTCGTTGAAAGAAAAGAAGTCGAGATAAGCAAGATTGGAACTGATGATAACATCTCAGATCCATTGACTAAACCTCTGCCGCAGGCGAAGCACAACTCGCACACTACAGCTATGGGAATCAAGCATATTGGAGAATGGCTTTGATGTCCTTATTTAATGTTTTAAAGTTTTAGAGTTTAATACTTTGTAAAACATTATTGGTTAATCATTCACAATAAATGAATAGAATTCATTTTTCCCATTTAATTTGTGGTTTATTAAATGATGAGCCCCTTCAATTTGACGAAATATTCAAGATAGACTGTCAGGACCAGTCTTGTGACTAAGAAATGTCTATCAAGTGAACTTGAATGTCAAAATATTGAAAATGGTCCCTGGTCGGAGTTTTCTATAAAGGTGGACGCATAGAAAACGTTAGACGACTAGAATGCAAGATGACTAGTAGTTCTGTTTCTTGAACTATGTGGACATGGAAATGTCATAATCATTTGCATAGATACTTACTTTGAGAAAACTAGTATCGGACAGACCTATGAAACTTTACTGTAAGAGATGAAAATTTGTCATAAGTAAATTTCATTAAAATTATTAGACACTAATCCTCAATACCTGAATGATTTGAGATTACTTGTTTGAGAAATGCTTACTTTGACGTTGTCAACCGTCGCACCGTAAAAGGAGGCTATAAAGGCAACGCTCAGGTAATCACCTATCAAACGAAGTCTAATCTCAAGATTGCAAGATTGGGATTGTCCTCCCATAAATCGGGATGAGATGCTAAAAGTTGTACAAGGCCACTCGGAGAGCTAGAAACTGTAAAATGCATGGCCGTGCTCAGATGAATCATAGGCTATGATTATCTGTTTATTTGATCAGTTGAACTCTGAAACCGAGAAACACCTCTGGACATAATAAGGATGACAACTCTTACCTTATATGTTCAAGAGCAAGCATCGAGCGACAAAGGAATTAGGAAATGCACACTTGTCCCTAAGGACAAGTGGGAGTCTGAAGGAAATAATGCCCTTGGTCCAAGTATGCATTTAATGTTAAGTCTAATAAATGCGGTTCAGTATTAATTAACAAGTTAATAATTCAGTGAGATCAAGTGAGCTGAATGCCTAGCTAGAGGCCGCTTCAGTTCAAGTGGAATGAATACAGCTTACTCTTGACTGAACCCGTAGGGTCACACAAATAGTACGTAAACGGATCAAGTATTTAATGGCATTAAATACTCCATCTATGGATATTCGGAATCGACGGATCTTGGTTTCAGTGGGAGCTGAGATCGTCAAAGGCAAGTAAATGAATACTCCGGAAACGATGATATTGCCGGAAACGGAAATATGGATCGTATCGGAAATATAAATATTATCCAAGTCGTAGATGTTGCCGGAAACGGAAACATGGTACGTATCGGAAAATGTTATCGGAAATGGAAATATTACCGGAATCGGAAATATTGCCGGAAACGGAAATATTATTAGAATCGGAAATATTATCGGAATCGGAAAATAATTCCGGAAACGGAAATATTAAATATTTGTTCGAAACGGAAATTATTTCTGGAATCGGAAATGTTAAATATTGTTCGTAACGGAAATGAATTCCGGAATCGGGAATTTAATCGGAAGCGCATCGTACGAATTAGCATCGGACGAGACTTGCTAGACGAAGGCCCAACACGAAGCCAGGCCCGCGCCCAGCAAGCCAAGCGCTCAACACACACGCCAAAGCCTCGCCAGGCCCAGCAAGGAATGGCGCGCGCGCGAGCTATGTGGGTTGCGAGCAAATGGGCTGCGAGCTGTGCAGCTCGCGTGGGCCGCGAGGCTTGCGCGGGTTGTGCGGTGCTCGTGCTCGTGTGCGGTTGTGTGCTATACGAATCCTAAAGCTATTGGAATTCGTTCTATGATTAAATCCTAATCCTAGTAAATAGAATTTATTTAATAGAGTCCTAAAGGGATTCTAATTAAACTAATTGGTATTCTACTAGGATTCTAAAACCTTTTCTATACTCTATAAATATGTGCCTAGGGTCACAAATTTATACACGAGATTTCAAGTATTCAAAGTTGGGATTTTTAAGCAGAAAAATCAGTCAAAACTCTTGCCTTATTTAGCCGAAAATAATAGTACCTTAAGGGCGATTCTAGTTGGTCAATCTTAAGGCGGATCCGGTGTAACACCCCGACAATTCTCCCTTTTCTAAAGTACTCTTTTAATATAAAACATAGAGAATTATCAAGGCATTATCGCCCGTGTGAAAACGTAACGGCTTATTCAGAATTTTGCAGCGAAAAACATAAAACTAACTTTAGGTTTATAAATAATCGATTACATAGTTAATCCCAAAACCAATCAACGAAAATAAGATCAACTAACAAGTTTAAAGTCCAATTAAACAAACCCAAGTCAACTTAGCAAATCAAAACTAAATACAAGCTCTCTATTCCCGATCCCAATGATGCAACATCTTCAAACCTGCAAATGGACAATGCTTATTGATCCTTAGAGACTGCTCACCAAAGATTGGGTCATCACAGGATCAATAAGGCATAGCCATGATCAACATGCACAAACAAAAGCACGTAATCAGCAAAGCTGAGTACTACATACTAAATCAATAATAATCCTAACATGATTCTATTAAACGAACAATCCTAACATGATACTAAATAAAACATAAGCAAGGATAACCAAAACATATTGACTTGAAGACTATATTTGACTGAACTAGACCTTTGTATCATTAACATTATTTTAATTGAAATAGTCAATGGACTGAGCTGTCTACTAGAAACTTCTTCTTCTTCACTAAGGAAGACGAGGTACGGGCGCGACTCCGTAAACCCCAATGACCTGCGATATCGAGGGACTTTTGAATAAATAGAACCGGTGATCAATCCGGCCCAGAGAAAGCCATAGGCGACCCATGACCCCAACTCCTGATTGTCCGTCACTTTAGACGTGCACAGTCTAAAGCTATTGCTACTCAGTTTCACTTTACATGCTTTACCAATTAAACTCCGTTATGACTCAACAATCACATAAGTCATACAATCAACAATTATTCTCCACTGTTTTTATCTTGGAATTAAGTAAGTGATCACAGAGATGTCAATCAAGACTCATTCCAATTAAATCCAACATTTCCTTTAATACTGATCAACCCCTCTATATGGGTATAAGGTTTCAACTTACTAAACAAGGTCCTCGGCCCTCATAAAGTAGTGAAAAGCTAAAAGGGAACACCAATCAATCGATCTGAATCAATATATATAAAGTAATCTAGTGTTCCCAATCAAACTTGTTTGCATCAATCATCTACTAACATGTTATAATCCTCATAACGAAATATATATGTTCAACATGTCCATCCAACAATATTAAACATGAAATTCCAACATAATCAAGTTCATCAACAACTTTCAGCATGGATTCAACAAATAACACACATTCCAAGCACACAGGTATGTACGTACCTTGTGTAGACAAACTAATAGGCCACTTTAACACTTTCAAAAGTCACCTAGGGAGAATTCTCCGCCTAAAACAATCAACAAATATTCCCAATCAATTTCTAATCTTTCGCAACCATAATAAAGCAATCTAAATACATCCTAAACATATTTAGGACCTTCCCCAATATCAAAACTTGAATATTTGATTTCCTAGCATCATAATTATTGAATTCGATGTTTGAAATTCGTTGAAAACTTTTCGCAAATACCATACTTAAATTTTCAGCAATATAACTCGTTTAAAAACTTCACCAAGACCAATTAACGTTCTTAGAACGTTGAAACAATCAATTTCAAAATCCCTAATCATCCCACCATGATTTCCAACCATTAAAGACTTAAAATTCCCGCTTTAACTAATTCAAATCGTTATTTCAATGCATTATATAAACTGAAAATTAAATTTACTATTTAAACATAATATAAAAATATGAAATTCGAATTAAATCATAGAAATTCTAAATTCAATTTAATTAAAACATAACTTAAATTAATAACATAAATTTATAACATTTAATTGAATTACTTAGGGTTCAAGAAATTAACCAAATAAAGATTCAAGGGAAGGCTGGCCGGCGGCAATGGCTGGTGCACGCGGCGGCAGGTGGTCGTGGCTGGCGGCGAGGCTGCAACGGTGGTGACTGACTTCCGCAAGAAGTAAAGAGGAGCAAAAGAGGAAAGGAGAACGAGTGAAGGAAGGACGCAGCCTGGCTGGGAAGCAGCAACGGCTTGCGCAACAATGTGGACGGTGGTTGGCTAGGGGGGCAGCGCGGTGGTGCGTGCGGCGGCTGCGGTGGCTGTGCGAAACAGAATCTGCGATTAAGGGGGGATAAAATGGAAGAAAGAGAAAACGAAAGAGAAGAGGAAGGAGGTGAAATTACCGGGCGCAGGAGGAGGAAGAACGACGGTGGTCGGTTGGCGGCTGGTCGACGGCGGCGGCTGGGACCAAGAGACCTGAGTGTTTTTTTTTTCTTTTGCAGGTTCACGTACGTGAATGGAGGGTTTGGTGATTTTTCTGTTTTGATTTTCACGTGAAGGGAAGGGGAAGAGAATTATGGGTAATTTTGTTTGGGATTATTTATTGGGCTTTGCAAACTTGGGCTAGGATTGGAATTGATGTTGTTTGAATCCAAAACCGGTTAGGATTGTTTTTGAAATTCAATCGCGTTTTCGCAATCCAAATTCTTTTCAACATAGAATTCTAAAATTATTTTAGATTGCATAAATCGTTAAAAATATTCAAAATGTAATAAAATAAATATACGTTAATTATATATTTATTTCTAAAATCCGTAAATTCTTATTTAAATATATTAACTATACGTTAAAATATATTAATAACATTTATAAATTTACGGGGGATTACAATCTACCCCTCTTAAAAGAAGTTTCGTCCCGAAACTTGACACTGAAATTCACACCTTTTTCAAAAGTTTTCAACTTATTCATACTAAAGAAGTACTTGTGCCACTCATGTGCACTCTTTTGCCAACTTAAAGTTGTTTATGTTACTCATGAACACACTTTTCTTATGCAGAGAATCTAATTACTTGCATCAACATGTATAAGTTGCTAAAAATAAGCATAAAATGCATAAAAATACCATAAAAATAGGTAAAAAGCGCGAATTTCTATCGCATTCTACCCCCTTAAAGAAAACGAGTTACGCCCTCGTAACTCATCTCAGGGAATAACTTTGGATATTTCCACTTCAACGAATTCTGTCCCCAATACAATATTTTCACTCAAATCATTCCAGCAAATGGACTTCTACACTTTTTCCACACAACGCCTCAACATGTGACATCGTAATGCTCGCATGGTAACTATTGATGCACGAAAATTCAATCAAATCTAAATGATCTCCCAACTTCTCTTTAAAGTCAATAATACATGCTCTCAACAATCTCCCCTGGTTTGGTTAGTGCTCTCAGGCTGACCATCGGTTGTAGGGTGGAAAGAAGTATCATTTTCAATGTTGTCTCCAAGATTCAACTGGACCCTTTTGCTAAAATTTCAAACTTTTATGGTCGATAAGGATTTTACATGTTGCCCTGTAAAGGTAATGTCTCCAAATATTCACAGATAACACAATAGCAGCTAGCTCTAGGTCATTCATAGGGTAATTAGTCTCATACGGTTTCAATTGCACGACAACAGGTGCGGAGGTCAAACATTCCTTTAAAATCTGGAAAGCTTCTTCACATTTCTCACTCCGCTTGAATTTCGATTCCTTTTTCAACAAGTTGGTCACTGGTTTTTCTTTCTTCAAAAAGTCTTTCACAACCTCCTATAATAGTCATCTAGGCTTAGAAAATTTCAAATATCGGACACATTCTTTGGAGTAGTTCACTCACTCATAGCTTGAATCTTAGCAGGGTCTACATAAACTCTTTCTATTAAACTTTATCTTTTTACCGAACCTCATTACGCTTTTCAGGGGTGTATAACTTTTGGGCTTAACCCTTAGCTCTTTCACCAATTCATGTATTTCCTTTCATCTTTTCCAGACAACGAATGATTTCTAACGATCCTGGACCACTCAAATTTTCTCTTAAATTTATTCCCTTACGTAACATAGTTCTCAATCAATTTAGTCCTTCACTTTTCCGTCGGTGTCACTTATACACACATGACTTCACGATTTGTATACTTCATTTAATAAAAAAAACCAGATTCTTTGTAAGCGTCTCCAAAATAATCCTCAAGTGTTTGTCATGCTCTTTCTCATTCCTTGAATAAATCAGGACATCATCAATAACATAATAACGAACTTAATTCAGAAATCGTGGAAATCTTATTCATCAAATCCATAATTATGGCAGGTGCATTGGTTAACTCAAAAGACATTACTCTAAACCCATAATGAAAATAACGAGTCCTAATGAGGTCTTAGGCCCTTATCAGCTATCCTCAATTGGTGATACTTCAAGCACAAATCAGTTTTCGAGAACACACTCGCCCAATTCAATTGATCCAATATGTCATCTATTCTAGGCAAAGGATACTTGTTCTTGATGGTGTTTAGCTCCCTAAAATCGATGCATAATTCCATACTCTTGTCTTTTCCTTAACAAACAACACAAGAGCTCCCCACGGTGATGCACTAGGCCTAATATACCCCTTAACAAAACAACTCTTGCAACTATGTCTTAATTCGCTCATTTCAGGAGGTGTCATTCTATATGGTGCCTTAGTTATAGGTGTCGTTTCAGGATTTAACTCTATAGTGAACTCAAGGGCTCTAACAGGTAACATACTTGCAATTTCACTTGGAAACACATCAATGAATCCACTCGCAATGGCAACATACTTGATTTTCACTCCAACTTCTTCACTCACCTCTAACACACTACAGAGAAATCGTTCACACTCCCTATTCATCAATTTCCTCACTTGCATTACAGAAATCACTAAACGTTCTTGGACTTCTCAAAACATCCACATGAGGTCGACCTTCCCATAGGGTTCCTTAAACTTACTTTATGAATTTCACAATCTACCTTAGCCTTGTAAAAACTTTACCAATCCATTCCCAGAATTACAACTAGGTTTCCCAGAGTAAACTCTATCAAATCAGAAAGAAAACGCAATCTTTTATCTTCCAAGAAAAGTTCTTAAACAACTTGATATACCCTATGGTTACACCAGTAGGTATAGTAACAAGTAAATCAACTACCTCAAAATCTACTAAATTTAGACTCTTAACAACAGATGACGAGACAAAATAATGAGTTACCCCTTAATCAAACAACGTTTTAACTAGCACAGAGTTAATAGAAAAAGTACCCTGAACTATGTCTGCAAAACGTTCAGCTTCATTTCTCATCACGAACAGTTTACCCGGAGCCTTATTATGGTTGTTATTCTAATCAACAGACTTATGGAGGTTTCCTTGGTTGTTATGCGCTCTTATAGGCTTCGAACCCTGATTTCTTGATTGGTTATACCCTGACTATCCCTGGTTAACACTCTCATTACCATTTTGACCCTTTTTCTTCTTAGTATAGCACTCATACTCTCTATGCCCCTTGTTCTGACAATAGTTACAGGTCACTAATTCTCCCTTACAGTTTCTACCAGGATGGTTGTTATTGCACATCTTACAGTGATACACTCTCTCATATTGGTTCCTATTGTTGTGACCTTGTTTGTTCCTTCCTTGAAAGTTTCCATTCCCATTCCCATTTCATTCATATTTCTCTTGAAATTCCCTTGGTTTTCCCCAGCATTAAACTCTTTTCTTTTCTTCCCAACAACAATATTTTTCTTGTCCCTTCTAGACTGCAAACCATAAATATGAGCAGCTTCCCCATACACAATATCCAAAGATGTAGAGGTTTCCCCCCCTAATCCTAAGGTGGTCATGCTATAAGTCTGCTATAGTATTCATCGATGGTCATGCTCCCCATACTAAGGTTTGTGAATTCCTAAACTTTTTGCTTTCTCATAAAAGGTAGGGTAAAACTTTCCCTTAAGGCAGTAACAATTGAATCCTAATTGAATCTCTCCGCAGCGCTAAGCCTAACTCTATTCTCTCTCCACCATAAATCAACGTCATCTTTCAAGTACTTGACAACTTCACCCACTCTCATATTCTCAGGACAATTCAAAACCCCAAACAATTTCTCAAACTCTCCAACCCGATTTTCTAAAAAGGTAGGGTCGGCTTTTCCGCCAAGAGGCGAATAACAGCAGCTAGGTCATTATTGTTGGCCATTCTAGAACGCGACTTGGAAGTAATATATATATATATATATATATATATATATATATATATTCTACTTTAGGTATAAAACATCACTTAATAGTATCCTATACCACGTAATATCGCCTCAACAGACAAAATTCACGTAAATCAAACAATCATTTATGAATGTGCAACAATCATTTACAAATGTGCAACAATTATTTCAAGGTAATCTCCTCGATCATTCATGAACGATATTCACACATAGGACATTCAACTGAGAAACAAGGAACAAAATCCAACCATCACGAATAACAAAGTAGCATAAAAGAAGAAAACATTCCCTTGCGTGCCCATAATAAACTCTTGATCCTTTGGATAATCAATAATCCAACCCTTTTTTATTTTTTTCCTCAAAAGAATGTTAACAACAATTTCTAAACCATAATAACGCACTTGTCCTCAAAATACAATAAAGGTTCTATGACATAAACATAAACTACTACTGGGCGAATTATGGAATTCTCAAATTGGAAACGAATATAACTTTTATTGCTAATTCTATAAAGGTTTATTACATCCTCGAAAAGAATAAAGAATAACTCGAAATCATATTACTTTAACTTTAAACTGTTGTAGCTTTGCTACTTATTCTTTAAAACATAAAGGAACTAACTAACTATTACAACTTCAAATGTTTAAGGCATCTTGCTTATCTTCTCTTTCCTTGGAAACTTGTGGAGTGAAATCTAGATCTTCAGTATTCGTTGAACTCTTCCTCCGGATCCGAATCTTCTTTCACGCCTTACTAGAGATCTCAATGGTAGGATCATGGACCTCTGGGTTAGGGTTTCCTGCCTCAATCCCTACATTCTCTTTCTCAATGGCTACATCATTTCCTTCTAGATCGTTGTTTACACCAACTCCCATAGGCTCCTCAATAAATGCGTCCCAAGCATGACTCCCTATGTCTTTACCCTCCTTGAAACCACTTTATACTGCCTCGATAATGGTGGTCATAATCTCTGAGTCGTATCTCCACCTACCATTCCTAGTTCCATACTTGGCCAAATTTGGTATTTCATCCTCAAAATGCATGTCTCTAAACCTATCTCTGAGCTCTAGGTATGGCACTGTGTTAGGTAAGCAATGAACGATAGTGGATGCTATGGTATCTTCCCTCATTAAGATAGGTTGGTTTTGTATCCTACCAAAATATTCACATCCAAACACGACTTTCTCTACAAATAGACCAGGAGTTTCTTCATCGATCTTCTCAAGGGATCCTATGTTTGTGTACTTGGAAAGAAGCATTTTATTCATGAACAAACAAGCTTAAGGTCTCACTAATAATAACCAAACCATAATCAAAGTTCAATAAAAACAATAAGTTTGTTGAAATCAAACAATTTCTTCTATGCACATTTAAATGCAACACTCAAACATTTAACACATGCACATAACAATTAACTTCTTATGATAGAATTAACTAGCTACTAATGCACATATAATTCTATCCTATATGCCCTTTCCTATATTACCCATCTCTCGTAATAAATCATAATATGTCAAACATTGAAAAATTTAAAGAATAACAAGAACGATTAGTAAGAAATAATTTTATTAAACGAATAAATAAAATAAAAGATTTTGTTTTTTTTATTTTATTATTTCGAATATATTTAATTAAATTCGAAAATAAAAAGAACATACTTAATTCGAATAAACGAAAAGTTTCAAAAAATAAGTCAATTTCGAACTTACATAAGAAATATTAATATGCTTTCAAACAAAATAAAATGAATTTGGTTCCCCCCAAAAAAAAAGGTACGCATTTTTGAATAATATAGTGAGTAGGAGCTCAATCCTAGAAAATTCATTTTAGGAAACTAGCTAGTTTAGGCGCCTAAAAATTATTGAATTAAAACCATAAGCTCTGATACCACTTTGTAACACCCCGACAATTCTCCCTTTTCTAAAGTACTCTTTTAATATAAAACATAGAGAATTATCAAGGCATTATCGCCCGTGTGAAAACGTAACGGCTTATTCAGAATTTTGCAGCGAAAAACATAAAACTAACTTTAGGTTTATAAATAATCGATTACATAGTTAATCCCAAAACCAATCAACGAAAATAAGATCAACTAACAAGTTTAAAGTCCAATTAAACAAACCCAAGTCAACTTAGCAAATCAAAACTAAATACAAGCTCTCTATTCCCGATCCCAATGATGCAACATCTTCAAACCTGCAAATGGACAATGCTTATTGATCCTTAGAGACTGCTCACCAAAGATTGGGTCATCACAGGATCAATAAGGCATAGCCATGATCAACATGCACAAACAAAAGCACGTAATCAGCAAAGCTGAGTACTACATACTAAATCAATAATAATCCTAACATGATTCTATTAAACGAACAATCCTAACATGATACTAAATAAAACATAAGCAAGGATAACCAAAACATATTGACTTGAAGACTATATTTGACTGAACTAGACCTTTGTATCATTAACATTATTTTAATTGAAATAGTCAATGGACTGAGCTGTCTACTAGAAACTTCTTCTTCTTCACTAAGGAAGACGAGGTACGGGCGCGACTCCGTAAACCCCAATGACCTGCGATATCGAGGGACTTTTGAATAAATAGAACCGGTGATCAATCCGGCCCAGAGAAAGCCATAGGCGACCCATGACCCCAACTCCTGATTGTCCGTCACTTTAGACGTGCACAGTCTAAAGCTATTGCTACTCAGTTTCACTTTACATGCTTTACCAATTAAACTCCGTTATGACTCAACAATCACATAAGTCATACAATCAACAATTATTCTCCACTGTTTTTATCTTGGAATTAAGTAAGTGATCACAGAGATGTCAATCAAGACTCATTCCAATTAAATCCAACATTTCCTTTAATACTGATCAACCCCTCTATATGGGTATAAGGTTTCAACTTACTAAACAAGGTCCTCGGCCCTCATAAAGTAGTGAAAAGCTAAAAGGGAACACCAATCAATCGATCTGAATCAATATATATAAAGTAATCTAGTGTTCCCAATCAAACTTGTTTGCATCAATCATCTACTAACATGTTATAATCCTCATAACGAAATATATATGTTCAACATGTCCATCCAACAATATTAAACATGAAATTCCAACATAATCAAGTTCATCAACAACTTTCAGCATGGATTCAACAAATAACACACATTCCAAGCACACAGGTATGTACGTACCTTGTGTAGACAAACTAATAGGCCACTTTAACACTTTTAAAAGTCACCTAGGGAGAATTCTCCGCCTAAAACAATCAACAAATATTCCCAATCAATTTCTAATCTTTCGCAACCATAATAAAGCAATCTAAATACATCCTAAACATATTTAGGACCTTCCCCAATATCAAAACTTGAATATTTGATTTCCTAGCATCATAATTATTGAATTCGATGTTTGAAATTCGTTGAAAACTTTTCGCAAATACCATACTTAAATTTTCAGCAATATAACTCGTTTAAAAACTTCACCAAGACCAATTAACGTTCTTAGAACGTTGAAACAATCAATTTCAAAATCCCTAATCATCCCACCATGATTTCCAACCATTAAAGACTTAAAATTCCCGCTTTAACTAATTCAAATCGTTATTTCAATGCATTATATAAACTGAAAATTAAATTTACTATTTAAACATAATATAAAAATATGAAATTCGAATTAAATCATAGAAATTCTAAATTCAATTTAATTAAAACATAACTTAAATTAATAACATAAATTTATAACATTTAATTGAATTACTTAGGGTTCAAGAAATTAACCAAATAAAGATTCAAGGGAAGGCTGGTCGGCGGCAATGGCTGGTGCACGCGGCGGCAGGTGGTCGTGGCTGGCGGCGAGGCTGCAACGGTGGTGACTGACTTCCGCAAGAAGTAAAGAGGAGCAAAAGAGGAAAGGAGAACGAGTGAAGGAAGGACGCAGCCTGGCTGGGAAGCAGCAACGGCTTGCGCAACAATGTGGACGGTGGTTGGCTAGGGGGGCAGCGCGGTGGTGCGTGCGGCGGCTGCGGTGGCTGTGCGAAACAGAATCTGCGATTAAGGGGGGATAAAATGGAAGAAAGAGAAAACGAAAGAGAAGAGGAAGGAGGTGAAATTACCGGGCGCAGGAGGAGGAAGAACGACGGTGGTCGGTTGGCGGCTGGTCGACGGCGGCGGCTGGGACCAAGAGACCTGAGTGTTTTTTTTTTCTTTTGCAGGTTCACGTACGTGAATGGAGGGTTTGGTGATTTTTCTGTTTTGATTTTCACGTGAAGGGAAGGGGAAGAGAATTATGGGTAATTTTGTTTGGGATTATTTATTGGGCTTTGCAAACTTGGGCTAGGATTGGAATTGATGTTGTTTGAATCCAAAACCGGTTAGGATTGTTTTTGAAATTCAATCGCGTTTTCGCAATCCAAATTCTTTTCAACATAGAATTCTAAAATTATTTTAGATTGCATAAATCGTTAAAAATATTCAAAATGTAATAAAATAAATATACGTTAATTATATATTTATTTCTAAAATCCGTAAATTCTTATTTAAATATATTAACTATACGTTAAAATATATTAATAACATTTATAAATTTACGGGGGATTACATCCGGACGTGTTGTGGACTTTCTACGGAGGGACGACACTTGGAGTCCTAAAGACTTGTTCTTGTTCGGTTCGGGCGCAGCTAGGGAGGGCACGCTACAAAGTGTATGCATCCTAGACTAATTATATGATTATGTGCAATTAATATGATCCCTGGCATTAAGGTTTTTCTGCATGATTTATGTTGTTCATATGTATCATAACCTAACAATATTTTCATCTGTTACAGTAAAGATTCATAGGTTTATCCGATATTAATCTTATCAAGTAAGTATCTATGCAAATGATTGCGACATTGTCATGTCCACATAGTTCAAGAAACATAACTACTAGTCATCTTGCATTCTAGTCATCTAGCATTTTCTATGCGTCCACCTTTATAGAAAACTTCCAACCAGGGACCATTTTCAACTTTTGACATTCAAGTTCACTTGATAGACATTTCTTAGTCACAGGACTGGTCCTGACAGTCTATCTTGAATACTTGTCAAATTAAAAGGACTCATCATTTAATAAACCACAAAATTAAATGGAAAAATGAATTTTTATTCATTTCTATGAATGCTTAACCAAAATGCTTTACAAAGTATTAAACTCTAAAACTTTAAAACATTCATTAAGGACATCAAATTCATTCTCCAATATGCTTGATTCCCATAGCTGCAGTGTGCGAGTTGTGCTTCGCTTGTAGCAGAGGTTTAGTTAGTGGATCTGAGATGTTGGTCGTCAGTTCCAATCTTGCTTATCTCGACTTCTTTTTCTCTCCACGAATTCTCGTAGAAGGTGAAATCTACGAAGTACTGAAGGAAATAATGCCCTTGGTCCAAGTATGCATTCTATGTTAAGTCTAATAAATGCGGTTCAGTATTAATTAACAAGTTAATAATTCAGTGAGATCAAGTGAGCTGAATGCCTAGCTAGAGGCCGCTTCAGTTCAAGTGGAATTAATGATATTAATCCACAGCTTACTCTTGACTGAACCCGTAGGGTCACACAAATAGTACGTAAACGGATCAAGTATTTAATGGCATTAAATACTCCATCTATGAATATTCGGAACCGACGGATCTTGGTTTCAGTGGGAGCTAAGATCGTCACAGGCAAGAAATGAATACTCCGGAAACGATGATATTGCCGGAAACGGAAATATGGATCGTATCGGAAATATGAATATTATCCAAGTCGTAGATGTTGCCGGAAACGGAAACATGGTACGTATCGGAAAATATTATTGGAAATGGAAATATTACCAGAATCGGAAATATTGCCGGAAACGGAAATATTGTCAGAATCGGAAATATTACCGGAATCGGAAAATAATTCCGGAAACGGAAATATTAAATATTTGTTCGAAACGGAAATTAATTCCGGAATCGGAAATATTAAATATTGTTCGTATCGGAAATAAATTCCGGAACTGGAAATTTAATCGGAAGCGTATCGTACGAATTAGCATCGGACGAGGCCTGCCGGACGAAGGCCCAGCACGAAGCCGGGCCATCGCCCAGCAAGCACGCGCGCCACAAGCCCAGCCAAGGCAGCGCCCAGGCCTACCGCAAGGCAGGCCCAGCGCGCGCCAAGGCCACGGATGCGTGGGCCGCGCTGCGTGGGCTGCTGCTCGCACGCGCATGGGCAGCCCTTGTGGCTGCCGTGTGTGTGTGAGTTTGTGCTCATGCGTGATTCCTAAATCTACAAGAGTCAGTGTATGATTAAATTTCTATTCCTAATTGGATAAATTAATTAAATAGAATTCATGTAGGATTCTAATTTCAATTAATTCGTATCCTACTAGGATTACGATTCCTTTTCCATAACTCTATAAATAAAGGCCTAGGGGTCATTATTTATACACAAGTTTTAAGTATTCAAAACCAAGATTTTTAAGCAGAAAAATCAGCCAATATTCTTGCCTACCTAACCGAAAATATTAGAACCTTAAGGGCGATTCTAGTTGGTCAATCTTAAGGCGGATCCGGACGTGCTGTGGACTATCTACGGAGGGACGACACTTGGAGTCCTAAAGACTTGTTCTTGTTCGGTTCGGGCGCAGCTAGGGAAGGCACGCAACAAAGAGTATGCATCTAAACTATGCTAAATGATTATGTGTAAATAATATGTTTCCTGGCTTTATGGTTTTTCCGCATGATTTATGAACTGTCATATGAATCATAACCTAACAGTGGTATCACGAGCCCCTTATTATTTTCATAATCTAAATTGCATGAACATGGTTAAATATTACAAATTTGCAAGAATTAAAAGGGGTGATTAATTTTCGTAATTGTTAATTAATTGCAAATTGCGTTTATTTAATTATACGTACGCAGTTTTTCGGCAGTTTCTTCGTTACTCATCCAAATCGAGTGATTTTTGTGTCAATTCCGCATGTAAAAGGCATTCTAAAATTTTGACAAAAATATTATTTTTCTGCCGAACCCAGAATTCTCAAATTCGAAGCCTAACTATGACTTTTCGAAGGTTTTAGTTTTTCGAATGCAAAATTTCGTAAATTTAAGATGTTAAATTAAATATTTGCGATTCTTGTTGATAAATCTTGAATTTTTGATTGACCTACTGCATATGTTTAACAAGTTTGAATGCCTAGTCTTGTTAATTATGCAATCTAATTTGTAATTATGATTAATTTGTTGAAAATTAGAATAATTTAGAATTAATTTGATTTTCATAATTAATTGTAATTTAATTAGAAACCTATGATTAAAAACCACCATAAAAATTGTAAATTTACGATAAATTTTAAATTTTTATGACCTAGACTTGAATCCATAACAATCGGAAATCAATTGGATAATAAATTTTCGATTTTTCGCCCTAAAATTATGAAATTAATAATATTTATTAATTTGTCATTAATTTTAAATATAAATTTTAAATTTTATGCGATTCGTTCATAAAACTTGCACGCACGAAGCAATGGACGCTTCGTGTTACCCTTAAGGGGTGTTGTATAATGCGGGCATGCGACGACGAGCAAGGGAGCTCGTCGCCCGTGCGGCACGAATGCAATGAGCAAGGGCGTAGTGCACGAGCACAAGGCAGCAGCCCTGCCTTGTGTCGTGTACCACGAGCAATGAACGAATGGGCATGGGCGAAGGGCGAGCCAAGGCAGTCGCGTGTGGGCAGCAAGCGAGCTGCGCCACAACGCGCGCTGCCTCGCACAAGAGCGCGCAGCCTCGCGCGCAGCGAGCGCAAGCTCGCGTGCCACGAGCGCTGCGCCCAGCATTACTCGCGCGCACAGCGCGCGATGTCGCCCGCCCAGCGAGCGATGTCGCGCCCCAGCGAGCGATGTCGCGCCCCAGCGATCGATGGCTCGCGCGCACAGCGAGCGATGTTGCGCGCCCAGCGAGCGATGTCGCGCGCCCAGCGAGCGATGGCTCGCGCGCCCAGCGAGCGATGTCGCGCGCCCAGCGAGCGATGTCGCGCGCGCGCACTGCGAGCGATAGCTCGCGTGCGATGAGCGCTGGCGCGCGCAGCGAGCACCAATGCGTGCGGAAGCTTGCGATAGGGAAGCAGCAGCTATGCGACGAGCGCATGGGCTGCGCGCACATGACCAGCAATGGTTGTGTGCGTACGGTCCATGGGCGTGCAACGCGTAGGGTGTTTGCGTTACGATTAGATCGTTTTGAATGTTTAATTTGAAAATTTCAGTTCACGTAATTTTAATTAATTTTAAAATTAATAATTTGAATTATTTTCTTGGATTTTAATTTTGAATATTATAATTATAATAAATGTTATTTATTCTAATTATTTTACTAAAATTAAAATCATGAATTAATTTAAATACGACTGAAATTAAATTAAATTTTTGGATTCAATTATAAATTGATATGAGCTTTAAATTTTAATTAAATTTGTATGTTTCCGGTTAGACTAGAAATACATTTTTATGTTTAAAATTGGTAAAGCATATGAATTTATTGGTTTAAGTGGGAGCGCTTTTTAGTCATAAACTCTTGATTAGGTCTACAAATCCTTAAGGTTAAAACAACTTGATTAGAATTAATAAGGACTGAATAATTGGTAGATTATTGGTGCCCTTGATTAATTGCTGCAAATGTTTACGTGATGCATAATGTGTTTTACTAACCAGCTATGTGGGCCATTCATGATAATGAATGGGTGAATGGTATATATTGTATATGTACTGTTTTGCAGGTTATGAAGTGACTAGTATGGCCCAAATAGGATAGAAAATATGGTCTGCGTACCATTAATTTGAATGTAATTGGTCTAAAGTACCAAAGTTATTTTTCAATTCAAATATGGTCTGCGAACCATCAAATAGTTGTAATTAGTTATAGCTTATCCTATTTGAAGAAAATGGTGCCTCCCACGGAGATTTTCAAGACGGACTTTGAAGTCAAAGCTTCAAGATGAAGTCGGGCCATACTAGATCACAAATATCTTATGCATGTTTTAAGTTATTTATTGTTTTAAATATGTCTTAAAATGCATGAGATCAAAAGCTTGATTATGTTGCATGATTAAGGATATTAGTTCACTTAAAATCTAACCAACATAGTAAGAGCCTTAAGTTCCAAACTTAAAAATTGAGTTAAAAGGTGCCATGCCAAAATATACACTTGCTTGGATATCCTTTACATCAATCTAGTAATAGTTTTCGCTCAGCGAGGTGTTACTTATTGGTCCTAAAGGGGCAAGGTACACAAATAATTGTGAGTACATGTTAGTTTTGGTGAAACTCAACGATATAAGTAAGGAGTCCTTTTATGTCGTGGCAAAATTCGATAGGTTTACCTAATAAGTTCTTAGACGTACCTATCAACCAAGAATAGTTTCTAGACTATTAGCAAAAGGCTTTTGCTTACCTAAGATGTTCTAGGATTAAGTCGACAAACTGTGCTTAGTTCTTCAACGATTTTAGGATCTTGGAATCATTTTATTCACACCTGCCGGAACACATAACTTGAATAAAATGCTTAATAAACATTGAATTATGCATGAATGCTAGAATTTAAGTTTATTAAGAGAAACTGTGAATGGTTATTTATTTGTTTATTCTTTTCAATTGTAGTTTTAATATGGCAAACAACAATCAAAACATCATCATGGGTTCTGAGCTTATGGTCAAGCTGAACCTGACAAATTTTCTTGAATGGGAAGCTAAGCTAGTTGAAATAGTCAAACTCAATGGACTTGAGTATGTACTATCACATCCCATGCCAAGCTACTATGCCAGAGACATGACCCCTGAGAGATTTTACGCCTGGGATGCGGATCTCAAAAAGGTTATGAGTCTCATGCTGAACAATATCCCTGATGATTGGGCTAGAAGGTTTGTAGCCTATGAACCTTTTACGCTCATCAAGAATCTGAGGGATATCTGTCGTGGAAGTACGGAGGACAGGGACCTGAACGTCCATGAGTTGATTGAATCAATGTCTGGGCTAAAGGTTAGTTCTCCCAACAGGTGTTATAGGATGGAGGTCCAAGAAACACATGTTCAGCTCCTTCGCACTAAACAGAGGGTAGGCGTCCCACTGAGGTTCCATGTGGATCTTATGTGTTCATATTTTGATCGCCTAAGTCTACTAGGAACACCAATAAGCGAAAGGATGGCAGTCTCTGTCTTGCTCAATTCACTACACAGTGGGTTTGGTCGCTTCAAGAAACAATACCTAAGTGAACCAAGAGAAGAAACAGTTGCAGAATTTATTCACCTTGTCAGAAAGGCTGAAATAGTACTGGACTGTGAAGCCAAAGATTTACTCAAGGCTAGAAAGAGACCATTCAAGAAAGGTGGAAAGTCCAAGGGCAATGCTAAATCAAAGCAGGACAAGTCCACATCAAGCTGTCTTTATTGTGATGGAATAGGCCATTACAAAAGAGAATGTCCAAAGCTAAAGGAAGATCAGAAGAACGGAACAGTCGTTCCATCTTCAGGTATTTTCGTTATAGACTGTATACTTGCTAATTCAACTTCTTGGGTATTAGATACAGGTTGTGGCTCACACTTATGTTCCAATCCACAGGGACTAAGAAGAAGTAGAAAGTTAAGCAAGGGTGAAGTCGACCTACGAGTGGGAAATGGAGCACGGATTGCTGCATTAGCTGTAGGAACTTACTATTTGTCGTTGCCCTCCGGGCTAGTTTTGGAACTGGAAGAATGTTTCCATGTTCCAAGTCTTACTAAAAACATCATTTCAGTTTCTTGCTTAGATGCTAAGGGATTTTCCTTTATAATAAAAGACAATAGTTGTTCGTTTTATTTTAAAGAGATGTTTTATGGATCTGCTAGATTAGTCAATGGACTTTATTTATTAGATCACGACAAACAAGTATATAACATAAATACCAAAAAGGCCAAAAAGGATGATTCAGATCTCACCTATCTGTGGCATTGTCGATTAGGCCATATAAACTTGAAACGCTTAGAAAGACTTCAAAGGGAAGGAATTCTAGAACCATTTGACTTAGAGGATTATGGTAAATGCGAATCATGTTTACTTGGCAAAATGACAAAGCAACCTTTCTCTAAAGTTGGAGAAAGAGCAAATGAACTATTGGGTTTAATCCATACAGATGTATGTGGACCAATGAGTACAAATGCTAGAGGTGGTTTCAGCTACTTTATCACTTTTACTGATGACTTCAGTAGGTATGGTTATGTCTACCTAATGAAGCATAAGTCTGAATCCTTTGACAAATTCAAGGAATTTCAGAGTGAAGTAGAGAATCAATTAGGCAAGAAGATTAAGGCACTGCGGTCTGATAGAGGCGGTGAATATCTGAGCTATGAATTTGATGACCATCTGAAAGAATGTGGAATTCTATCAGAATTGACTCCTCCTGGAACACCACAATGGAACGGTGTGTCAGAACGGAGGAACAGAACCTTGCTAGACATGGTCAGGTCAATGATGGGTCAGGCCGAACTTCCATTAGAATTTTGGGGACATGCACTAAATACAGCTACACTCACTATAAATAGAGCTCCGTCTAAAGCTGTCGAAAAGACTCCATACGAATTATGGTTTGGAAAGCCTCCAAATGTGTCTTTTCTTAAGATTTGGGGATGTGAAGTATACGTCAAACGATTAATTTCAGACAAACTTCATCCAAAATCTGACAAATGTATCCTTGTGGGCTATCCAAAGGAAACAAAGGGGTATTACTTCTACAATACATCTGAGAACAAAGTGTTTGTTGCTCGAGATGGTGTCTTTTTGGAGAAGGATCACATTTCCAAAATGACAAGTGGGAGAAAAGTAGACCTCGAAGAAATTCGAGTCGAACAACAAACTCTAGAGAATGCTCAAGATGACATTCAGGATGAAACTCAGAGATCTTTAGAAGAATCTGGTGAGAATCATGGTCAATCTAGAAATGTTACCCCGCGTAGATCGCAAAGATATAGATCTCAACCGGAAAGATACTTAGGTATTTTGACGAACGAGAGCTATGATGTTCTATTACTTGAAAGTGATGAACCTGCGACTTACAAGCAAGCTATGACGAGCCCTAGCTCCAAGCAATGGCAAGAAGCCATGCAATCTGAATTAGACTCCATGTCTGAAAACCAAGTATGGGATTTGGTCGATTTGCCAGATGGCTACCAAGCCATTGGAAGCAAATGGGTTTTCAAACTGAAAAAGGACAAGGATGGGAAACTTGAAGTTTTCAAAGCTAGATTGGTTGCAAAAGGTTACAGGCAAGTCCACGGTGTGGATTACGATGAAACCTTTTCACCAGTTGCAATGCTAAAGTCTATTCGAATAATGTTAGCAATCGCTGCATATTACGATTACGAAATATGGCAGATGGATGTCAAAACTGCTTTCTTAAACGGCGTTTTAACAGAAACTGTGTTTATGACACAGCCTGAAGGTTTTGAGGATCCAAAGAATGCTAAAAAGGTATGCAAGCTAAAGAAGTCAATCTACGGATTGAAGCAGGCATCCAGGAGCTGGAATATACGTTTTGATGAAGCAGTCAGTGACTTTGGTTTCATCAAGAACGCGGACGAATCTTGTGTATACAAGAAGGTCAGTGGGAGCAAAATTGCTTTCCTAGTATTATATGTCGACGACATATTGCTTATCGGAAATGACATTCCTATGTTGAACTCTGTCAAGATTTGGCTTGGGAAATGTTTTTCGATGAAGGATCTAGGAGAAGCACAGTACATATTGGGCATCAAGATTTACAGAGATAGATCTAAAAAGATGATTGGACTTAATCAAAGCACTTATATCAATAAGGTGCTTGATAGGTTCAAGATGGCGGACTCCAAGCGAGGCTACCTACCCATGTCTCATGGAATGACTCTAAGCAAGACTCAGTGCCCAAAAACACTTGATGAGCGTAGACGAATGAATGGGATTCCATATGCATCATTGATTGGTTCAATAATGTATGATATGATATGTACACGCCCGGATGTTGCGTACGCACTCAGTGCTACGAGCAGATACCAGTCAGACCCAGGAGAGGCGCATTGGACTGCTGCCAAGAATATTCTGAAGTACCTGAAAAGGCACAAAGATGACTTCCTGGTCTATGGTGGAGATGATGAATTAATTGTTAAAGGCTATACGGACGCAAGTTTCCAAACCGACAAAGATGATTTCAGATCACAGTCTGGGTTTGTCTTCTGCCTCAACGGAGGAGCAGTAAGCTGGAAAAGTGCTAAGCAAAGCACCATTGCGGATTCTACAACTGAAGCGGAGTACATTGCTGCACATGAAGCAGCAAAGGAAGCTATATGGCTAAGGAAGTTCATAGGAGAACTTGGTGTAGTCCCCTCCATTAAAGGACCAATAGCCCTGTATTGTGATAATAACGGAGCTATTGCACAGGCAAAAGAGCCTAGACACCACCAGAGAGTCAAGCATGTACTTCGTAGATTTCACCTTCTACGAGAGTTCGTTGAAAGAAAAGAAGTCGAAATAAGCAAAATTGGAACTGATGACAACATATCAGATCCATTAACTAAACCTCTGCCGCAAGCGAAGCACAACTCGCACACTGCAGCTATGGGAATCAAGCATATTGGAGAATGGCTTTGATGTCTCTGTTTAATGTTTTAAAGTTTTAGAGTTTAAATCTTTGTAAAACATTATTGGTTAATCATTCACAATAAATGAAAGGAATTCATTTTTCCATTTAATTTGTGGTTTATTAAATGATGAGTCCCTTCAACTTGACGATATATTCAAGATAGACTGTCAGGACCAGTCCTGTGACTAAGAAATGTCTATCAAGTGAACTTGAATGTCAAAGGTTGAAAATGGTCCCTAATCGGAGTTTTCTATAAAATTGGACGCATAGAAAACGTTAGACGATTAGAATGCAAGATGACTAGTAGTTCTGTTTCTTGAACTATGTGGACATGGCAATGTCATAATCATTTGCATAGATACTTACTTTGGGAAGACTAGTATCGGACAAGACCTATGAAACTTTACTATAAGAGATGAAAGTCTGTCATAAGTAAATTTCATTAAATTATTAGACACTAAATCCTCAATACCTGAGTGATTTGAGATTACTTGTTTGAGAACTGGTTGCTTTGACGTTGACCAACCGTCGCACCGTAAAAGGAGGCTATAAAGGCAACGCTCAGGTAATCACCTATCAAACGAAGTCTAATCTCAAGATCGCAAGATTGGGATTGTCCTCCCATAAATCGGGATGAGATGCTTAAAAGTTGTACAAGGCCACTCGGAGAGCTAGAAACTGTGAAATGCATGGCCGTGCTCGGATGAATCATAGGCTATGATTATCTGTTTATTTGATCAGTTGAACTCTGAAACCGAGGAACACCTCTGGACATAATAAGGATGACAACTCTTACCTTATGTTCAAGAGCAAGCATCGAGCGACAAAGGAATTAGGAAATGCACACTTGTCCCTAAGGACAAGTGGGAGACTGAAGGAAATAATGCCCTTGGTCCAAGTATGCATTCTATGTTAAGTCTAATAAATGCGGTTCAGTATTAATTAACAAGTTAATAATTCAGTGAGATCAAGTGAGCTGAATGCCTAGCTAGAGGCCGCTTCAGTTCAAGTGGAATTAATGATATTAATCCACAGCTTACTCTTGACTGAACCCGTAGGGTCACACAAATAGTACGTAAACGGATCAAGTATTTAATGGCATTAAATACTCCATCTATGAATATTCGGAACCGACGGATCTTGGTTTCAGTGGGAGCTAAGATCGTCACAGGCAAGAAATGAATACTCCGGAAACGATGAAATTGCCGGAAACGGAAATATGGATCGTATCGGAAATATGAATATTATCCAAGTCGTAGATGTTGCCGGAAACGGAAACATGGTACGTATCGGAAAATATTATTGGAAATGGAAATATTACCAGAATCGGAAATATTGCCGGAAACGGAAATATTGTCAGAATCGGAAATATTACCGGAATCGGAAAATAATTCCGGAAACGGAAATATTAAATATTTGTTCGAAACGGAAATTAATTCCGGAATCGGAAATATTAAATATTGTTCGTATCGGAAATAAATTCCGGAACTGGAAATTTAATCGGAAGCGTATCGTACGAATTAGCATCGGACGAGGCCTGCCGGACGAAGGCCCAGCACGAAGCCGGGCCATCGCCCAGCAAGCACGCGCGCCACAAGCCCAGCCAAGGCAGCGCCCAGGCCTACCGCAAGGCAGGCCCAGCGCGCGCCAAGGCCACGGATGCGTGGGCCGCGCTGCGTGGGCTGCTGCTCGCACGCGCATGGGCAGCCCTTGTGGCTGCCGTGTGTGTGTGAGTTTGTGCTCATGCGTGATTCCTAAATCTACAAGAGTCAGTGTATGATTAAATTTCTATTCCTAATTGGATAAATTAATTAAATAGAATTCATGTAGGATTCTAATTTCAATTAATTCGTATCCTACTAGGATTACGATTCCTTTTCCATAACTCTATAAATAAAGGCCTAGGGGTCATTATTTATACACAAGTTTTAAGTATTCAAAACCAAGATTTTTAAGCAGAAAAATCAGCCAATATTCTTGCCTACCTAACCGAAAATATTAGAACCTTAAGGGCGATTCTAGTTGGTCAATCTTAAGGCGGATCCGGACGTGCTGTGGACTATCTACGGAGGGACGATACTTGGAGTCCTAAAGACTTGTTCTTGTTCGGTTCGGGCGCAGCTAGGGAAGGCACGCAACAAAGAGTATGCATCTAAACTATGCTAAATGATTATGTGTAAATAATATGTTTCCTGGCTTTATGGTTTTTCCGCATGATTTATGAACTGTCATATGAATCATAACCTAACAAGTACATGTTTGACTCTCTGGTGGTGTCTATGCTCCTTTTCCTGTGCAATAGCTACGTTATTGTCACAATATAGAGCTATCGGTCCTTTAATGGAGGGGACTACACCAAGTTCACCTATGAACTTCCTTAGCCAAATAGTTTCCTTTGATGCTTCATGTGCAGCAATGTACTCCGCTTCAGTTGTAGAATCCGCAATAGTGCTATGCTTAACACCTTTCCAGCTTACTGCACCTTCGTTGAGGCAGAAGACAAACCCAGACTGTGATATGAAATCATCTTTGTCGGTTTGGAAACTTGCGTCCGTATTTCCTTTAACAATTAATTCATCATCTCCACCATAGACCAGGAAATCATCTTTGTGCCTTTTCAAGTACTTCATAATGTTCTTGGCAGCAGTCCAATGTGCCTCTCCTGGTTCAGACTTCTAAAGATCTCTGAGTTTTAACCTGAATGTCATCTTGAGCATTCTCTAGAGTTTGTTGTTCGACTCGAATTTCTTCAAGGTCTACTTTTCTCCCACTTGTCATTTAGGAAATGTGATCTCTTTCTAAAAAGATACCATCTCGAGCAACAAACACCTTGTTCTCAGATGTATTGTAGAAGTAATACCCCTTTGTTTCCTTTGGATAGCCCACAAGGATACATTTGTCAGATTTTGGTTGAAGTTTGTCTAAAATTAATCGTTTGACGTATACTTCACAACCCCAAATCTTAAGAAAAAACACTTTTGGAGGCTTTCCAAACCATAACTCATATGGAGTCTTTTCGATAGCTTTAGACGGAACTCTATTTAGTGTGAGTGCAGTTGTGTTTAGTGCATGTCCCCAAAATTCTATTGGAAGTTCGGCCTGACCCATCATTGATCGAACCATGTCTAGCAAGGTCATGTTCCTCCATTCTGACACACCATTCCATTGAGGTGTTCCAAGAGGAGTCAATTCTGAAAAGATTCCACAATCTTTCAGATGGTCATCAAATTCATAGCTCAGATATTCACCTCCTCTATCGGATCGTAGTGCTTTAATCTTCTTGCCTAGTTGATTCTCTACTTCACTCTGTAATTCCTTGAATTTGTCAAAGGACTGAGACTTATGCTTCATTGGGTAGACATGACCATATCTACTGAAGTCATTAGTGAAAGTGATAAAGTAGCTGAAACCACCTCTAGCATTTGAACTCATTGGTCCACATACATCTGTATGGATTAATCCCAATAGATCATTTGATATTTCTCCAACTTTAGATAAAGGTTGCTCTGTCATTTTTCCAAGTAAGCATGATTCGCATTAACCAAAATCCTCTAAGTCAAATGGTTCTAGAATTCCTTCTTTCTGAATTTTTTCTATGTGTTTCATGTTAATATGGCCTAATCGACAATGCCACAGATAGGTGAGATCTGAATCATTCATTTTGGCCTTTTTGGTATTTATGTTATAAACTTGTTTGTCGTGATCTAGTACATAAACTCCATTGACTAATTTAGCAGATCCATAAAACATCTCTTTAAAATAAAACGAGCAACTATTGTCTTTTATTTCAAAGTTAAATCCCTTAGTATCTAAGAAATAAACAAAAATGATGTTTTTAGTAAGACTTGGAACATGAAAACATTCTTCCAATTCCAAAACTAGCACAGAGGGCAACGACAAATATTAAGTTCCTACAGCTAATGCAGCAATCTTTGCTCCATTTCCCACTTGTAGGTCGACTTCACCCTTGCTTAACCTTCTACTTCTTCTTAGTCCCTGTGGATTGGAACATAAGTGTGAGCCACAACCTATATCTAATACCCAAGAAGTTGAATTAGCAAGTTTACAGTCTATAACGAAAATACCTGAAGGTGGAACGACAGTTCCGTTCTTCTGATCTTCCTTTAGCTTGGGGCATTCTCTTTTGTAATAGCCAATTCTATCACAATAGAGATAGCTTGATGTGGATGTGTCCTGCTTTGTCTTCTTTCTGGGAACTGACTCAGCATTATATTATCGTTGGACTTTCCACCTTTCTTGAAAGGTCTCCCTTTAGCCTTGAGTAAATCTTTGGCTTCACATTCGAGTACTATTTCAGCATTTTTGACAAGTCGAATAAACTCACCAATTGTTTATTATCTTGGTTCACTCATATAGAATAGCTTGAAGCGTTTAAATCCATCATGAAGCAAGTTAGGCAAGATGGAGACATCCATCCTTTCACTTATTGGCAAACCCAACTGACTCAAGTGTTCAAACAATGATAACATGTAGTTCACATGATCCCTAAGTGGTTTACCAACTCTTTGTTTAGAGTGAAGAACTTGAGCATGTGTTTCTTGGACTTCTTTCCTTAAACATATGTTATGAAGATCAACCTTTAGCCCTTTCATTGATTGAATCAATTAATGGACATTTAGGTCTATTTCCTCCGTGCTTCCACGACAGATATCATTTAGATGCCCGAGAAGCATATATGGTTCGTAAGCCACAAACCTTCTATGGCAATTGTTAGGGATGTTGCTCAGCATGAGATTCATGACCTTCTTGAGATCCGCTTCCCAAGCGACGTGTCTTTCAGGAGTCATGTCTCTTGCATAATAGCTTGGCATGGGGAAGAACAGTGCATACTCAATGCCATTGAGTTTGACCACTTCTACTAGTTTCCCTTCCCATTCAAGAAAATTTGTTAGGGTTCAACTTGATCATAAGTTCAGAACCCTTGATGGTGTTTTGATTGTTGTTTTCCATAGTTAAAACTACAATTGAAAAGAATAAATAAATAAATAAATAAATAACCATTCATACATTCTCTTAATAAACTTAAATTCTAGCATACATGCATAATTCAAAATTTATTAAACATTTTATTCGAGTTTTTGTGTTCCGCTAAGTGTGAATAAAATAAATCTAAGATCCTCAAAATCATTGAAGAATTAAGCACATTATGTATTTGATTTAATCCTAAAATATTTTAGGTAAGCATATCCTTTGTTAATAGTTTAAAAACTTAGGTACGTCTAAGAACTTATTAGGTAAACCTATCCCATTTGCCACGACATAAAAGGACTCCTTACTTATATCGTTGATTTAAACAGAAATCAACATGTACTCACAACTAATGTGTACCTTACCCCTTTATAATCAACAAGTAACACCTCGCTATGGCGGAAAACTATTACTAAATTAATGTAAAGGTTATCCAAGTAAGTGTTATTTTGGAATGACACATTTTAACTCAATTTTAAAGTTTGAAACTTAGGGCTGTTACTATGTTGGTTAGATTTTAAGAGAACTAAAATCCTTAATCATGCAACATAATCAAGCCACAATCTCATGCATAATATCAAGACATATTTAAAGCAATAAATATCTTAAAACATGCATAAGATTTAAATGTGATCTAGTATGGCCCGACTTCGTCTTGAAGCTTCAACTTCAAACTCCATCTTGAAAATGGATTGGAAACTCCATCTTGAATTTCACCATGGGAGGCGCCATTTTCTTCAAATAGGACTTTGCAATAATTAAACTAATTACAACAAATTGATGGTATGCATACCATATTTAAATAAAAACTATTGTGCATTAGACCATATTTACATTCAAATTAATTAATGGTGCGCATACCATATTTACTATCCTATTTGGGCCATACTAGTCACTTTTCGCAACTTGTAAAACAGTACATTTACAATATACATCCATTCATTTATCAATGAATGGCCCACTTAGCAAGTTAGCAGAAAAATATGCATTTCATAAACATTTGCGGCAACTAATCAGGGTTCCAACAATCTACAAATTATTCAACCTTGTTAGTTCTAATCGAGTTGTTTTAATCTTAAAGGAATAAAGACCTAATCAAGAGTTTAATGACTAAAAGCTCCCACTAAAACCAAGAATTTACATGCTTTACTAATTTTAAACATAAAATTGTATTTCCTAGTCCAACCGGAAACTTACAAATTTAATTAAAATTTAAAGCTCACATAAAATAATTTTTAAATCCCTTAATTATTTTAAAGTTGATTAAAATTAAATAATTATAATTTTAACAAGGTTTTAATTTTATTAAATAATAGTATAAAATAAATTATAATAATTAACTTAACAAAATTAATTTCCGAGAAAAAATTAAAAGCACGAAATTAAAATCGATTAAATTCGATTAAATTCGTTGCTCAACAGAAAAATTAAAACGAAACAAGTCATTAAGCCAAGGCAAGGCTCATGGACGCAAGGCTCATGCCTCGCCAAGGTTGCAGCGTCGTCACAAGGAGCAGACCACACGCATGGCCGAAGCCATCACACATCCCACCTCTCGCCAACGCTTGCTGCTTGTGTTCGATGGGCGTGCGCGCATGGCACGAGCGCATCAATCGATGCCTCGCCGCCATCGCTAGTTGGGCGCGACACAAGGCCAGCGCATGCGCATGGCACGAAGGGCATCGCTGCTGCTCGTGTGCGTGTGACGCCCTTCGCCTTGCTAGTTCACTTGCACCTTTTGCACACGCACAGGCACGAAGCCCGCGCGCGCATGCTCGTGCCTTTCTCGATGCCTAGTACCGCATGGGGGACGAGCTCCCTTGCTCGTCGTCGCATGCCCGCACCATTGCAACACCCCTTAAGGGTAACACTTAGCTTTCCATTGCTTCGTGCGTGCAATATTGTGAATGATTTATATAAAAAATCGAAACTTCCATAATTAAATTTAACAATAAATTAATAGTCCATATGGTGGAGATGACTTTTCTAGAGAGATGATGGAGGTGGCTAGGAGGAGAGAGGGCGGGGGTGGTGATGCCTGTGAGGAAAGGGAATAGGAATGAGTGTAAAAAAAACTCAATTACTAGTTAATTAGGGTTATGAGGTTAATTAAAGGTTAAATTACTCGCAACGAATAGGACGTTCTCCCATCCTTTCCCCTATCTTCTTTTATAGGGTTTATTTTATTGGTCGTCGTAGGCCAAAAATAGTCTAATTTATTCATAAATTAGACTATTTCGACCCTCTGTTTTCATTTAATTCAACTATTGTTTCTTAAATTCAATAAATTTTCACCATATGGGCGGAGTTCATTCTTGTATGCATAGTCTCCATTTGGTGGAGTTAGTTTTAGTATGTTTGGTTTGTCGTTCACTCGTAGTGGAATTATGTAGAATTGCTTCGTTGGTTAAGTTTTATTCGTGATCGCAACAACTATCAATTTTCCGAGTACATCAATACCTAGTATTTAAAAAACATAACCGTGATTATTTTAATGACACATAAGCCACTCCATCTTGAAGACACATGTCCAAATCTTATTAATATTTACTTTTTGTTATTAAAAAAATATTGGACATTCATTATTCCACTTTATTTCCATTAGTTTTTACGTAGTATACTACTAATCCCTAATTTATAAGAATTTTACTCCCTCTGTCCCATGTTTATAGCCCCGTTGACAAAAAACACGGGTTTTAAGAAAAATGGAATATAGTACACGGGAAATTGTAATATACTCCTTCTGTCCCTTAATACTCGCACCGGATTGACCGGTGCGAAGTTTAAGACATTTGAATTAACTTATTAATTTAATGGGTGTTAGTTGATAGTGTAGTATTTTTTAATATAGCTAGTGAGAAATGTGTAAGGGGTGGGAGTGGTGAGTTGGGGGTGTGAATTTTTAAATAATTTTTTGTAGGGAGTAGGGATGTAGGTGGGTTAGTAGGTAAGTGTGAGAAATAATATAATATTGGTAAAGATTTTCATTTATAGAAGCGGTGCAAGTATTAAGGGACAACCCGAAAAGAAAAGCGGTGCGAGTATTAAGGGATGGAGGGAGTAGTACATTGATAATTGATTTGTATGAGAAAGTGGAATATAGTACATAGAAAGGGGAATATAGTACATGAAGAATTGAAATATAGTACACGGGAAAGTTTTGTTGGGTTTTCAATGCATTTTAGATTAATATATCACATGAAAAAGTGGAAAACTTAATGGCAAAAAACATGACTATAATTTTGGGACGCTCAAAATAGAAACAGAACTATTAAAATTGGACGTAGGGAGTACCAAAAGTTAGGATCAATACTAAACTTTATTATTCCTAAACAACCGTCCCCTACTTCATCTTCCCCATTCTTCAACTTCCCATTAACTCTTCAGCCTTAATTATTTTCAATGTCAATTTAATTCAATCCCCAAATCTTCTACCCTTCTCCTGTAGCATTCATAACCTCCTAATAGATTTTTTGACTGGTCCATTTTAAAATGGTAAGAGATTATATGGTGTTTTAATTCAACATTTCGATTGTTTATTTTCATGCATGCAATTCAAGCTGTAGTACCACCTCCCCCCCCCCCCCCCCTCTCTCTCTCTATCTCTCTAAGCACATTGTTCTTGACTTTTCGGGACGCTCAAAATAAAAACAGGACTATAGAAATGAGACGGAGGGATTACCAAAAATTAGAATCAATACTCAACTTGATTATGCACTACTAGAAATTTACCTTATCGTGGCGATTATTTAGTATCGAATGTATAAACGCTACTATAAGTCAATAGTATGTGTTAAATAATATAGACAATTATTGCACTTTATAATCGCTATATTAGCCTTTAATTAATCAAGACGAAAAACTAATTAGATATTATTCCAGGATACCGCCCTATTTTCACAAATTGCGCTCAAATTTTCAGTCAAAACTTTTTCCCTCAAAACTTTTTCGCTCAAAACTTTCAATTCCCTCCACTGCCTTCCGTCTTCTCAAATTAGGGTTAAGGTCAGTTCTTTCTCATCCTCCATAGGTGACATCAGTTGATACCAAAATCTTGAACTCGAAGCGCGGATTCTGGGAGAGGGTGTGAATATTTGCGCAAACATTGATCGGGTTTTTCCATTCTGGATGCTTAACCTGATTTCACGAAACACCATTTTAGCTGTTTCATCACAAATTCAAGGTAATTTTCCTCTTTTTTTCGTTTTAATTCTTTTTTAATTTTGGTTAAATTTTCTAATTATTTTCGAAATTTGGTTGAATTTTCCTAATTCTTTTCGATTTTTGGATGATAATTACATATTAATCCGGTTCTTGGTTGTTCCTTTGTAATCACTTCTCTCCTCCCCCGAATTGAGGTATTCAGAGCAAATAAATTTTCCATTCTCTGTTGATTTCACGAAGCATATCCAGGCAATTTTCCTCTTTTATATTCTATTTCTTTTCGAATTTTTGTTGAATTTTCCTAATTCTATTCTATTCATTGTTAAGTTCTCATGAGTTTGTTATATTTTGTTATTCATGTTGGTGATTAGGTGGGATCTAGGTATCTTGAGCATTTACTTGCTGAGAAAAGATATGTTGAAGCTGTAGCTTTGTGTCCCAGATTGCTGCAACTCTGCAAGGGTCTGTTTCAGCATGGGAAAGGTACTGGACTTTCATTGTATCACATTGTATGTTTTCCCCTTGGTATTGAGGGTTGGTTTCTCTTTATAGATGGATTATTTGCTTTGCCCAGCTTTGTCAGCTGCCAGTTTTAGCTCGTTACATGCCAACTGAGAACCCTAAACTGAATGATACTTTATATGAGTTTTTTGTGCGGATTATGCCTCAATTTTTTTTGCAAAGTTGATATGACTGTCATATACTCAATATTTTCCCTTACACATCTGTTATGATTCAGCTTGCCCTTGTGGCTCTTGCATTGAATCCTGCGTACCACAAGGATTTCTTATTAGCTGTGAAGTCTTGGCTGCAATCATTTTACTCTGCCTTGACTATTTTGTCACAGATTGAGCCTCAACTTAGAGCTTCCTTGATGACCGACGACCTGAAGGAGGTCATACTCTTTTTGCTCTTGCTTTAATTTCTGTATTTGAATGCAATGCTTCTCACATATTACATGTTTTGTTCTCAATGTCAAATATCCAGGCACTGGCAGAGTTATACGTGAGAACCGGGCAAAACGAGAAAGCATTTTCATTCTTTGCTGATGTAAGTATATAGGTCTAAAAATATTTTTCCGATCCTATCTGTAGAAACGCTGAACATGCAGCATTGCGCTGTCAATAATGATGATCATTGCTTAACTAACTTTTTTCTGGTTGCCTCTTTTTTCAGCTTTTGAAACCAGAAGTTTTTGATTTCATTGAGAGACATAGATTGCATGCCGCGGTTTGTGAAAATGTAAAGTGATTTATCATGAGCTTTGGTATTGATTTTGAGTCCTATAGTGTGGTTTGTTTGGTTATGATTGTCTTTTTGCGTTGGAAGACATCGATGTTTTTGTAACTGCACCCTATCTGTTTAGTGGACATTCACCATGAAAATTTATGCTTGATTTGGTAGTCATAGTTCCTTATACGTTTGCATATTGCTCACTTAAAGATTTCTTTTGTTCATCACAGGTTGTCCAGTTGACGATGCTTGACACCAAACGTGCAACATCCTTGCTGATCCAGCAAAGGGAGCTGATTACCCCATCTGATGTAGTGTCACAGCTTCTAAACAGGGTAATTCTGCTCTTCTCAAGTTCATGTTTATCTTCCATAAAAAAAAAAGAGTTCGTGTTTATCTATGTATCCTATAATTTCACGTTGCAGTTCTTAAAATGGTTTGATATTATACATGATTGCAGTTGACGATGATGATACTTGGAACATGAGAAGGGTGTACGTTTTTTCCCTCAATTTACCTCTTTGTTCACTTAAATTCCCTTTTTTATTTTGATAAAAAACTTATTTGCTTCTGGTCTTGTGAACTAAAGGATTTTCTCCATTGCTAATTGCTTTTGAGTAGATTTCCTTGAAGGTTGCTTCTTCAAGCCCTCAATACGACAAGCTGAAAGAATTTGCAGGTCAGGTGTTTGACGAAATGTCTTAAGATTTTTTACCAAAATCCCTTTTTAAGTATGACCCAAATACCCAATATATGTATGGTAAAATATAATCACTAGGGAGTTATGCTGTTGCCTTGTGGATTTGTTAGAATCATAGTTAACCCTGATATGTTTTGGAAGTTATGGATCAATGTGACATGAATATGGGTTTTTAATGGCTCTTGAATTGGTAAAGGTATATGGAAAGCTAATCAAAGGTAGAAATAATAATATTCTATCACGTCGAAACTGATAGCTAAATGCAAGTCTTGAAAATAGAAGTTTTGTATTAGTGGATTGATGAAAATGCATTAATTCCTAACATAAATTATTAAGTGTGAGCATTGAGAAATGTCGCTATCGTTTTTTGTTTAAATATGTCTTTTCTTTCTGTTCTTTATTCAGAAATGGCAAATGAGGAGGATGCAGGAAAAAAACAGCAAATCGTTGATGCCAGAGCAAGAAACATTAGTCATAATGTTCGTTGTACTGAATATGGAAGTCAGTCCATTGAAGATTCCCAAGCTGAAATTTTCATCCTCCTTAGAAGAGTAAGTCCTATTGTCTTGTATCCATGTATGTACTTCATCTATTTTGATAAGGGAGAAGTTATAGTAATTTTGAGCAAGTCCCCAAATTTGTTAGATGTTGGAAGATCCATTCGATTCCTTAATTTGATTGCAGATTACTCATGTTTATGTCATTTATTTTGTTCTAAATGAAGCAGCTATGATATCTGGTTTAAGAATTCAGAGTTGTGATCGTTTCGATATAGATTGCTTAGCTGATTCTTGTATAACTAACTGTCAATGGCCAATTTGATTGTTGTCTGTATCATATTGAAAACAAGGATAAGGTGATTCAATCACCCAATTTTCAAATGCTTCCTCTGTCAGCAGCAGTCTCTTTACCACCCGTACCCCAAATTGAATAAGAACCAGGGTGGTAAAGAACTGCTGCTAAACCAAATAAATTAGCTGGAGTTTTTTTTTCCAGGAAATTATACCAGCTAAATTCATCAAAGCAGCCTCTGTAGCACGATATTGGGCTTCCCTTCTAGGTGTACCAGTTCATTCACCGATTTTCTCTCCAACAAAATAAGCCCACAAATTCATCTAATAGAGAAGTTGAAGCAAGATACATCGAAAAAAAATGAACAAACAATCTGCAAGCCTCTGCAGCTAGATTCATCAAAGCAACCTCTGCAGCACGATACATGGGGGTCATGAAATGCTAAGCTTAAGTAGCAACGCATAAGGACGGTAAGAATTGTGTACTTCTACATTAGTTTTTTGTTGTTGGTTGTTAATCCATAACTGAAATGATTGCTAGTATGGTCTTGGTGTCTCTGTAGCACATCTCTGTCTGAAATGCTTAATAAGCAGTTGGGAAATTGTTAGTCATCCATCAATAAGGATCTCTTCTGGTATGAATTTAGAGCAAAGTGACCCTTTAGAGCAAGAATACTTAAAAAGCTCAATTCCTGTAAGCCTCTATACTGTTTATCATATGCATGAATGGTATCCCAGCAATAACTTGGCGAGCTTGATCCAATTTACCTAAATAATTACATAGCGCTGTTTATGACAAAGTTGGCAAATATTTTTTAATTGAAGGAGAAGTATTCGTGCTTATATTTAGTGATGCTTGAGAATCATTAACTCGGAGAAAGGGATGAGATCAGTACATAATCTGCCGTGTGCAGTTATATCCTGCATGCTAGCTTATCATATGTTGAGTTGGCGTGACCAATCCGACCTGTACTTGTTATTTCACATAGATTCCTAAATTACTGTAATTTGCCAAACTACTTAAGTTTACAAAAGGATAAGGCTCATAGTTTTCAAACCCTACAAAGCCATATGTTGGTCCTTGCTTCAACTGTTTTTGGCATGGGATTGCTGCAACTGTTGGTGCTTGCTGCAACTCTAATGTCATAGTTGACTTGTGAAGTTGTTCTTACTTGTGCGTTTGGTTGTGTGTTTTGTTGGCTCTTTTTTTTGGCTTTGTTTGTAGTGGGTATGTTGATTGTTGTTGTTTCTACTAGTTCCATAGACAATACACTTAGCTATGACTCTTTTTTACTGATTAATTATCGTGCATTTTTTTAACGTGCAGATAACTCGTGTGGAAAACGGTGAAGTTGAGCTCATTTTGAAAAGCACCTCATGTTATCGATTTATAATATATTAGTTGTTTCGTGATCATTGTAGTAGTTAAATAGTTATAAGTTTTTTAGATTATTAGACAATTTTCTATCACCTATGTAATAACTTATGACTTACTCCGTATGAGTTACTTATTTATAATATTATTTTCATCTTACAATTATCAAGCATTTTAAATTTATTATTGTCGTCAATATGCTTGATAATGAAAACTTTTGACAGGCCATTATAACATACTAAATTCTAGCGTAAAATAACATAGTACTTTTTGTGGCGATTATAATCGCTGCTATAGACTGCCAATTTGGATTGTTATCTTAGCAAATGTATCAATTACGAAATTAATAGTATCACTTAAATTTGCAACAATAAGTAACCTATAGTAATGATTATAATCGATACGTTAGGTATCTAATAGCGTCTATTGCATTTGCTACTATAACTACCAACAACATCGATTCTTTTGCCGCTAAAACTAATGTATTTGGTATGTGAAATTAGGGAATTGTAGCGATTATAATCGCTACAATAATCGATACTATTATACATAGTAATTCATATCGATTGTTTTGGTCTACCCCATTGAATGTAATAATCGCTACTAAAAGCTACAACAACGGTGGCTACCGCCTCGAATAGCTAATTGTTGGGGAATGTTTTCGTAGCGAATATATTCGCTACTAAAGGCCAAAATAATCACCACGAAAGCCCTTTTTTCTTGTAGTGATGCCAAAACAACCTTCCATGTTCTTCATCTTCTCATTAACTCTCCAACCTTAATTATTTTCAATGTCAATTTAATCCAGTCCTCAAATCTTCTCGATCCCATTCTTCTGTGGCGTTCATTCGAATTTAATCTCCTACTAATATAATTTTTTACTGATCCTTTTTGAAATTGTAGGAGGTCATAGGGTGTTTTAATTCAACATTTCGATTTTTTATTTTTATGCATGCAATTTAAGTTGTAGTACCATCTCCCCCCCCCCCCTTCTCTCTCTCTAAGCGTGTTGTTCTTTATTTTTCTTAAGCATATTGAAAGTATGTTGTTTATTTTTCTTGCTTAATTAGTTGCAATTCATTTTGCAAAGAAGGAAAATCTTAAATTGTATGGTTTCCATGCAAATGATTAAAGGTAGGTAAATCGTCATCAACTTTTGAGACTTTTAAGTGGGTTTTATTTGTATATTTTTGTTGTTACGGGACTTACAATTAGTTTTAGTTCTCTTACAAGAAAAGTTTTATCAATATAGTTCAATAGTTAGAATTTGTTAACCCTTTTCCTTAATTGAATATCATGATTTTGGCGTACAATGTAACAGTTTTGTTTGATTTTTGTACAAATGATATGTTATTGACGGTAGTAGGTGATTTAAAGTGGACCTATTTTTTCACGGGAGATGAACATAAGTAGAAAAGTGTAATGATTAAAAAGACAAGACTTCATAGGTCGTAAAGTTTTATTATTGTCATTTGGTTTAAAGACCTGCTTACAAATAATATAACTTCTAAACTCCATCACACTAACAACGGGTCCACAAACTAGTTAAGATGAATCAAGTGGCCGGAAATTATCCTCGCGGCTACAACTAATCGTTAAACCCTTTCTCTGAAAAGGCTGCATGTTCCGTCGTTATATACGAGAGACGTTCTACAGTGCAAGATTTATTCAACGACCATAGTTTTGTGAAGGATACCTTTATTTTATTCAATTTTTCATGGATTTGTTAGACATATATTTCTTCGGTAGATGTCGTATATATGACTCTTTATTAATGAATTCAATTTTGTTTTTAAAAAATAAAATAAAATTAAAGATTACTTTGACTAGTTAGATTAACATCCGTTAGCCAATAAGGATTTTTAATATATTTTTAAAAAGTTGAGAGTATTTAGTGCATTTCGTTAAATATTATGGACATTTCATGAAAAACCGAAATACAATTAGTAGGGACGACAAAAAAAAAATACGGAGTACTCCCTCCGTCCCTTAATACTCGCACCGTTTTGACTGGACACGCTTGCCAATGCACATCTTTGACCACGAATATCTTCAACTTCATATTATAAAAACTTAATTTTTTTTCAATATTATGAAAATATATATTAAGATAAGCCAATAATATATTATATACTAACATTTGTTTTCATATACTAGAAATAAAATTACAAACTTTTCTATAAGGCGGTCTTACACAAAAGACCACTTTGGTATCATATAAGTTAAGCAATGGAACCAATTAGTTAAGCACTTGAATTAATTAGTTAAGCACTGAAACCAATTAGTTAGGCAAAGGAATTAATTAGTTAAGCAATTGAATCAATTAATTAAGTAATGTAACCAATTAGTTAAGAAATTGAACCAATTAGTTAAGCAACCAAAGTGGTCTTTCTGATAAGGCGGTCTTACAGAAAAGTTGCCGAAATAAAATAGGGTCAAAGTAAATTATGTGAATAGTGCAAAAAGTCAAAATGGTGTGAGTATCAAGGGACAGGAGGAGTGGTAAACAAAATAAGTTGTATACGTGGACCACTCAATATTCAAAAAATTAAATCACACCTTCCCACCACCATCCCAAAACTTTGACTAACATACTTCTGGCAATTGGCCTTTACTCAACCGATCAACTCATAACCTAAATTCCATTGGTCATCATCAACCACACGATGAACCCCAAATCAAATCCAACAGCTGAGACTCCACAAGAACATTCTAGAAAAACAGAAACACAAACCCTTTTAAATTTTCCTTTTCCTTTTTCCCACATGACATAAGCCGCCCGCGCTTCTCCTTCACTTATAAAACCATCCCAAACCCTAACATTTTTTTCCCTCTCTCTCTCAGCCGCTGCTACTGCTACCACATTCAAACACTCTCTCTCACATTCTCTCTCCTCTTTTTTCTCCCATTCTCTTCTTCCGTCGTTGCCTAGGAAGATTATAATGGCCGGTAAAGGAGAAGGTCCAGCTATCGGTATTGATCTCGGTACCACCTACTCTTGTGTTGGAGTATGGCAACACGACCGTGTTGAGATCATTGCTAATGATCAGGGTAACAGAACTACTCCATCTTATGTTGCTTTCACCGATTCTGAAAGGTTGATTGGTGATGCCGCTAAGAATCAGGTCGCCATGAACCCCATTAACACCGTTTTTGGTTAGTTTACTCTTCCTCTCTCCTCTCATTCTATAGATCTGCACATTTTACTTTGTTCTGCTGATTTTAGGATCTATATTATGCTATATTGACTTAAATTTGAATGTTTTAGTTTAATGTGTAATTGATTTATTTGGATCTAAGTTATGCTGAATTGACTTGAATTTAAATACGTTTGCTTAATTTTACATGTTCACTGCCTTATAGATTTCTGTTATGCTGTGAGCCTGCGATGTTGCAAAGACATGAATTTGAATCTGGTTTAGTTTATATACAGTGTATATGTAAATAATAGTTTAAATTACAGAAACTTCAGTAATAAGTTAATTAAATGATGTTTAGGAGTTGGTCTATATACGCTAGGATAACTTTTAAAAAGTTGATGTCTGGATATTATTAGAAACTAATGATTTTGTATGAATCTTTAGTCCCTTTTCCAACTTAGTTACAGTCAAGATCGATAGCATACTTCAGCATACTTCGAATTACTCTAGATTTAAATGGATCTGTGTTGTCGGTTGAGTCTGATTTCTGTTATTTATTCAGCAGAGCGAATCATATCGTTATTAGTGATTATGCATGATTTGAGTAGTATGTCGGTATATATAATAGTCTTGATTAACTTAAATTTAGGTTTAAGTATTTGTGGATTTAGAACATAATTTCACCTTAGTTTGGGGTTTAGTGTTAATTTAAATAACCTGATGATAAAAAGCAGGGTCCTATTGCCTTATTGTGAATGGGCCTCTCGTAAACGTCAGGGAAATCAATTGTGTATTGTTATTGGGTGAACCACTTGAGTTTTCTCTATGATGGCATGTTCAGTAAACGATGCTACATTGTATAATTTTAGAAATTGAATTGAGTCTTTGTCAATGTTTTATGTAAGAAGTAAGATTTTGAAACAAATTTGCTCATTGATTAATGTGATTGTTGTTCTGGGTTTGCATAAAGTTGAAACATTTTGGTTATGGTGATGATGTGCCCTTTGACCTTATTCAATGCTCTTTTCTTACTGTAATTTATGTTATAATTTAAATGTAGATGCCAAGAGGTTGATCGGAAGGAGATTTAGTGATGCATCCGTTCAGGCTGACATGAAGCACTGGCCATTCAAGGTTGTTTCTGGACCCGGTGAGAAGCCCATGATTGGTGTTAACTACAAGGGTGAAGAGAAGCAGTTTGCTGCTGAAGAAATCTCCTCCATGGTTCTTACCAAGATGAAGGAGATTGCTGAGGCTTACCTTGGCTCAACTGTGAAGAACGCCGTCGTAACAGTTCCTGCCTACTTCAATGACTCTCAGCGTCAGGCAACAAAGGATGCCGGAGTTATTTCTGGTTTGAACGTTATGCGTATTATTAACGAGCCAACCGCAGCTGCTATTGCCTACGGTCTTGACAAAAAGGCCACCAGTGTTGGTGAGAAGAATGTTCTCATCTTTGATCTTGGAGGTGGAACTTTTGATGTTTCTCTTCTTACCATTGAAGAGGGTATCTTTGAAGTCAAGGCCACTGCTGGAGACACCCATCTTGGAGGTGAGGACTTTGACAACAGAATGGTGAACCACTTCGTTCAGGAGTTCAAGAGAAAGAACAAGAAGGATATCAGTGGAAACCCCAGGGCACTTAGAAGGTTGAGAACTGCTTGTGAAAGAGCAAAGAGGACCCTTTCATCCACTGCTCAAACCACCATCGAAATCGATTCTCTCTACGAGGGTGTTGACTTCTACTCTCCCATCACCCGTGCCCGTTTTGAAGAGTTGAACATGGATCTGTTCAGGAAGTGTATGGAGCCTGTTGAGAAGTGTTTGAGGGATGCTAAGATGGACAAGAGCACTGTCCACGATGTTGTTCTTGTTGGTGGATCCACTAGAATTCCCAAGGTCCAGCAGTTGTTGCAAGATTTCTTCAATGGCAAAGAGCTTTGCAAGAGCATCAACCCTGATGAGGCTGTTGCCTATGGTGCTGCCGTCCAAGCCGCTATCTTGAGTGGTGAAGGTAATGAGAAGGTTCAAGACCTATTGCTTCTTGATGTCACTCCCCTCTCTCTTGGTCTTGAGACTGCTGGAGGTGTCATGACTGTTCTTATCCCAAGGAACACCACCATCCCCACCAAGAAGGAACAGGTATTCTCCACTTACTCCGACAACCAGCCCGGTGTGTTGATCCAGGTTTATGAAGGAGAAAGAACCAGAACCAGGGACAACAACTTGTTGGGTAAGTTTGAGCTTTCTGGCATTCCCCCAGCACCCAGGGGTGTTCCTCAGATTAATGTCTGCTTCGACATTGATGCCAATGGTATCTTGAACGTCTCTGCCGAGGACAAGACAACCGGACAGAAGAACAAGATCACAATCACCAACGACAAGGGTAGGTTGTCCAAGGAAGAGATCGAGAAGATGGTTCAAGAGGCTGAGAAGTACAAGTCTGAGGATGAGGAACACAAGAAGAAGGTTGAGTCCAAGAATGCATTGGAGAACTACGCTTACAACATGAGGAACACTGTCAAGGATGAGAAAATCGGAGCCAAGCTTTCTGAGGCTGACAAGAAGAAGATCGAAGAAGCCATCGATGCTTCCATTCAATGGCTTGACGGTAACCAGCTTGCTGAGGCTGATGAGTTCGATGACAAGATGAAGGAGTTGGAGAGCATCTGCAACCCAATCATTGCCAAGATGTACCAAGGTGCTGGTGGTGACATGGGTGGAGGCATGGAAGATGAAGGTCCTACTTCCGGTGGCGGTGCTGGTCCCAAGATTGAGGAAGTCGACTAAGTTGTCACTTCTTTTAATTAGTTTTATTATGCAGTTCTTTTAATTTCAGCTTTAAACAATGGATTGATTTGGAAAATGGTTGTATCAACAGCAAGTTAACTTGCTGTTATTTTGGGTTTTATACAGCTATATTTTGCTGTAGGACAAGCTACTTTAGGTTCATTTGCCTTCTCTTTTGAAATAGAAGCACACATTTTCCCCCGGCTAATTTGAGTTTGTTTTGTGTTTTAATTGTTTGCTACTGTTTTTACTTTTTACTAACCCATTTCAGGTTACTGTGGTCTGCTAATTGGTTAAATTTTTACTCTTATTCCCTTTTTATTTTCGTAGCTTTCTAAGTTTGAAACTATTGCATAACTTTGTACTTCTAATTTTGAAGCTATTGCATAACTTTGGTTAATAAGTATGTTTTTTGTACTTCTATTTTGTGTAAAAGGAGCACTGTTCTTAATTTTTACACCTTTGTACTGATGTTGATTGGAACTGCTAACTGCACGTGGGTACTTGAAGATGGAGTAGTGACTAGAATGTTGGATTTTGAAGAAGCAGAAGTTGAATACAAACGTATGAAATCAAGTAACAACTCCCATTAAAGTTCAAAATTTCGGGTAAGTTGATGGTAGAGTGAGAGAAGAAGATTGATGCCAAGTAGTTTTCCATCGAATAATGTTGTAATACATCATCCATACTCGATCAAAGAACCAATCAAGTAATAAAATGATTTGCAATATCCCCCGTTGTTGATGATAGTTGAGCTATTGAAGGTGTTGATGATCAAGTTCTAAAACATTTTCAACTAGAATATCCAGTTGCGTAAGCAATACTTTTTTGTGTTAAAGATAATTGAATTGATATCTCACACTAGTGTTTCCAGTCAAGTTTGCAGGTTAGATTCATTGTAAATGATGGAGGATTATAAGGCAAATTCTCACCTCCAAAGTGCCCCTAGTGGGTTTGATCGTATAACTTTGAGGTTATAAGGCTAAATCTTTACTACTACGAGTTGTTAACTACGGGTTGTTATTGCTTACTATTCCCTATTAATATTCTCACTTCCATTCTTTCCTACGTGTGAAATGATCAACTCTGGCACATCGCCTAGAAGGAATCAAGGCCATCAACGAAAGTTCCATGGGGCTAACTCAAGGTTAACTCACAGTTATCCACACCAACCAACCATATGTATACGCATATAAAAAGAATTAAACGAATTTCGGGGTCCAACCTTTCATATTTTTCAACTCAGGGCCATCTATAGGGAGGTCTAATAGGACCTCCAACACAAAGCCCTAAATTTTTGGGGGCCAAAAAAATAAAATAGTGGTAACTTACATAGCCCAATTATTGGTTATATAATAAATTGTGCAAATAGAAGATACTTAATTGATTTGTGGATTAATGGTACACTATTTTCTTAATATTTCATAGGTTGCGGGATCGACTCTCAATATGTACATTTTTTTTTTTTGGTGTTACTGATCATTTTATTAAAAAAAAGGCCTCCACAATAAAATAAAATAAATAAGAACAGGGCCTCTGAATTTCCGACCCTGTTTCACCTTTTAGGACCTACATTTTTTTCACCCTTTGGGACATCAAACACAAATTATGGTGAGTTAACCATAGCCCAACCCATTATTAACCAAATGAGCATATTATAAACAATAAAATCAATTAGATGCATAAATATAGGGGAAAAAGAAAGTAAAATAAAGTCGCAACTCTTGCATTTTCAATTAACAACCCGTTATCCATGTCTATTTACAAAGAATTTGGGAAGTAATGTTGAAATATGGTGCATCTCATTCGTCGAACACCAAAACTAGCATCAATTTATAGAGCATTCCGAAAAATAACAAGAAAATGTAGACACATATCGAGTACCTAACAACATCCCTAAAACCAGATTAATTTTCACTAACTTTCTATCGAAGAACACGAACTCCTCAAACCTAGAAATGGTGCGACCGTAAGTTCATCTAGATAGTCAGCAGTTTGTTGGTTATATCCGACTGAAGATGGTAGATGATCGAAGATGTCAAAACCAATTTGGGTAAAATATAAAAAATATGTCACTAGTAGAAAAAACCCTTATTGCAGCGGGCTTTTAGACCCCTGTTGCAGCGTACATCGTATGCTGCAACTGGGGGGCCTGCAACAAGTCTGAACTTGTTGCAGCGTACAAGTTCGCTGCAAAAAGTGATTTGTTGCAGCGGGCTTTTAGATGTACGCTGCAACAAGTGCCAAAAAATTGGCAAAAATTTGGACTTGTTGCAGCGTACATATATATGTACGCTGCAAAAGACTCAACTTTTTGCAGCGTACATTTATTTGTACGCTGCAACAAGTCTGAATTTTTGCGAATTTTTTTTCCCTTGTTGCAGCGTACAATATATATGTACGCTGCAACAAAGCACTTTTGGCGGGAAAATTCTAATTTTGTTTAGGGATACCTAGAGTGCCTTGCACCAAATATAGAAATCTGTCAAAACAATAATAGAATAACGCAACCTGTATAACAAATATAAAAACAACAACTGGAGTTTTGTATACTATATATCCCAAAACCAAATTAAGTGCACATATTACATTTAAATATATGTTCCAATTTCAACATAAACATACATTTTAATATAAAATTTATTCTATAACAACTAAACCAACTCGATCAAGCGCGCTAAAGCCAATAATAAATACTTGCTGGTAAAAAACTTGGCCCATTGCTCACGAACCACATCAAATTCCTCGCATAAGGCGCAATCCTCGGAGTGTAGACCTTTACAAAAACAGAAATTTAAATTAAACATTAGATTAAATACAAATTAAATATCACATTTTAACATTCAAGAAACTAATGACAATGTCCTAATAGTCTAAAATGAGTCCTTAGGTTCTTTAGTTCAAAGTTAGGAGCGAAAATGTCATTTTAGCCTAAATATGACCTATAATGACCCAATGAGCCTATAGGTGCATAAATAGATTGGAACGAGTCTTAGATCGTTAAAATTATGCATATTAAACATGTAATAAGTTTTAAATGAGTCCTTAGGTTCTTTATTTTAAAGTTGGGAGCGAAAATGCCTTATTTTAGCCTAGATATGACCTATAACGATCAAACAAGCATTAAATGGGTATAAGTAGATTAGAATAAGTCCTAGAAACTCAAAACTAAGCTTATTAATCATATAATAATTTAAAAATGAGTCCTTAGGTTCTTAAGTTCAAAGTTGGGAGCGAAAATGTCATTTTAACCTAAATATGACCTAAAACGACACAATGAGCCTTAAATGGGCATAAATGGATTGGAATGAGTCCTAGAAAGTTAAAACTAGAATATAAAACATTTAGTAGGTTTAAAATGAGTCCTTAGGTTCTTTAGTTCATAGTTGGGAGCGAAAATGTCATTTTAGCCTAAATATGACCTACAACGACCTAATGAGCCTTAAAGGTGCATAAATAGATTGGAACAAGTCTTATAAAGTTAAAATTATGCATATTAAACATGTATTAAGTTTAAAATGAGTGCTTAGGTTCTTTATTTTAAAGTTGGGATCGAAAATGCCTTATTTTAGCCTAGATATGACCTATAACGATCAAACAAGCATTAAATGGGTATAAGTAGATTAGAATAAGTCCTAGAAACTCAAAACTAAGCTTATTAATCATATAATGATTTAAAAATGAGTCCTTAGGTTCTTAAGTTCAAAGTTGGGAGCAAAAATGTCATTTTAGCCTAAATATGACCTAAAACGACACAATGAGCCTTAAATGGGCATAAATGGATTGGAATGAGTCCTAGAAAGTTAAAACTAGAATATAAAACATTTAGTAGGTTTAAAATGAGTCCTTAGGTTCTTTAGTTCATAGTTGGGAGCGAAAATGTCATTTTAGCCTAAATATGACCTACAACGACCTAATGAGCCTTAAAGGTGCATAAATAGATTGGAACGAGTCTTATAAAGTTAAAATTATGCATATTAAACATGTATTAAGTTTAAAATGAGTGCTTAGGTTCTTTATTTTAAAGTTGGGAGCGAAAATGCCTTATTTTAGCCTAGATATGACCTATAACGATCAAACAAGCATTAAATGGGTATAAGTAGATTAGAATAAGTCCTAGAAACTCAAAACTAAGCTTATTAATCATATAATAATTTAAAAATGAGTCCTTAGGTTCTTAAGTTCAAAGTTGGGAGCGAAAATGTCATTTTAACCTAAATATGACCTAAAACGACACAATGAGCCTTAAATGGGCATAAATGGATTGGAATGAGTCCTAGAAAGTTAAAACTAGGATATAAAACATTTAGTAGGTTTAAAATGAGTCCTTAGGTTCTTTAGTTCATAGTTGGGAGCGAAAATGTCATTTTAGCCTAAATATGACCTACAACGACCTAATGAGCCTTAAAGGTGCATAAATAGATTGGAACGAGTCTTATAAAGTTAAAATTATGCATATTAAACATGTATTAAGTTTAAAATGAGTGCTTAGGTTCTTTATTTTAAAGTTAGGAGCGAAAATGCCTCATTTTAGCCTAAATATGACCTATAACTATCAAACAAGCATTAAATGTGCATAAATAGATTAGAATAAGTCTTAGAAACTTAAAACTAAGCATATTAATCATATAATAAGTTTAAAATGAGTCATTAGGTTCTTAAGTTCAAAGTTGGGAGCGAAAATGGCACTTTAGCCTAAATATGACCTACAACGACCTAATGAGCCTTAAAGGTGCATAAATAGATTGGAACGAGTCTTATAAAGTTAAAATTATGCATATTAAACATGTATTAAGTTTAAAATGAGTGCTTAGGTTCTTTATTTAAAAGTTGGGAGCGAAAATGCCTCATTTTAGCTTAAATATGACCTATAACGATAAAACAAACATTAAATGTGCATAAATAGATTAAAATAAGTCTTAGAAACTTAAAACTAAGCATATTTATCATATAATAAGTTTAAAATGAGTCATTAGGTTCTTAAGTTCAAAGTTGGGAGCGAAAATGTCATTTTAGCCTAAATATGATCTATAACGACACAATGAGCCTTAAATGTGCATAAATGGATTGGAATGAGTACTAGAAAGTTAAAAATAAGCATATAAAACATTTAGTAAGTTTAAAATGAGTCCTTAGGTTCTTTGGTTCATAGTTGGGAGCGAAAATGTCATTTTAGCCTAAATATGTCCTATAACGACCAAACAAGCCTTAAATGTGTATAAGTAGTTAGAATAAGTCTTAGAAACTTAAAACTAAGCATATTAAACATGTAATAAGTTTAACATAAGTCCTTAGGTTCTTTATTTTAAAGTTGGGAGCGAAAATACCTTATTTTATCCTAAATATGACCTACAACGATAAAACAAGCATTAAATGTGCATAAATAGATTATAATAAGTCTAAGAAACTTAAAACTAAGCATATTTATCATATAATAAGTTTAAAATGAGCTATTAGGTTCTTAAGTTCAAAGTTGGGAGCGAAAATGTCATTTTAGCCTGGGGTTGGATAATTTTAAACACATACTAATTCCAAAATATGCTAAACCAAATAGATTGGATTAAGTCTTGGAAAGTTGAAACTAATCATATGAATCATGTATTTAAGTTTGACATGAGTTTTTAGGTTCGTTAGTTCAAAGTTGGGAACGAAAGTGACATTTTAGCCTATATATGACCTATAACGGCAAAAGAAGTCTCGAATGTGCAGAGATAGATTGGAACGAGTGTTGGAAATTTAAAACTAATCATATTAATCATGTAATAAGTTTGAAATGAATCCTTAGGTTATCTAGTTATGAATTGGGAGCGAAAATGACTTATTTTAGCCTAACTATGACCTATAACGACCAAAGTCTCAAATGTGCATACATAGATTAGAATGAGTTTTATAAAGTTAATACTATGCATATTAATCATGTAATAAGAATAAAATGAGTCATTAGGTTCGTTAGTTCAAAGTTGGGAGCGAAAAATGTCATTTTAGCCTAATTATGACCTATAATGGCCAAACAAGTCTCAAATGTGCATAAATAGATTGGATTGAGTCTTGGAAAGTTAAAGCTAATCATATAAATCATATAGTAAGTTTTAAATGAGTTCTTAGGTTCATTAGTTCAAAGTTGGGAGCGAAAATGTCATTTTAGCCTAAATATGACCTATATAGCCAAACAAGTCTCAAATGTACATAAATAGATTGGATTGAGTCTTGGAAAGTTACAACTAATCATATGCCTATTTCCACCCAAATCCAAGAACAACCTATGCCTATTTCCAAAAAAGAAAAAGGGAGGGAAAGAAAAAGAAAGATAATACAAGAGCATGTTAAAGACCAAAAATTAAAAACAAGTAGAAACTTAGCCGATTTTCATATTAGCTTTATGACTTATTTTTTCCCCACATGGAATCCTTCTTCAGCTAATTCCATTAATTAATTAAATGAGAAAACAAATTAAATAATTAACCAACACCAAAGTACATGCAAGAAACAAAATTAGATGTTTTACTTTTTTCCTCAACCGGCTTTTCCTTGCTGCCTCACGGTTCTGAGCAAGCCTTCGTAGAGTCTATAATAATAAATCTTTAAAGATGTTACAAAAATGAAGCTACAAGATGTCAAATAGCATGAAAAGAGAAGAGTGAACAACTTCTAACCTTATGATCAGTCTACTTCGATCTGTCACTCGAATGATAATGACATTGCTTCTGCCCCCACCGTCTCTGAGCTTCCATCGTCACGAAATACAACCAGGCCTTTATTGAGTTTGTCGTCCCAAGATTCAAGTTCAGCCTCTCTCCAAATGCTAGCTCCATTCCCTGAAACTGCCAAAATGCTAGCTCCTACAAATGGCTGCCCCCAACTAGGTGACACATACTTCTTCAGGGAAGACAGGGACATTAGTGTTCCTGTAGCAGATAACAATACAATATTTAGGTAAGATAACAACTGGAATTACCAAAATGGCCTGCAATATATATATATGGGGATTTTGAACTACATATTGGAAATCTACAAGTAAAGAATCTGGAAACAGATGCAGAGATTGTACTTTTATATCACAAAAGAAGATTAGTACGTAAACCTGGAAAATCTAGATTGGTCAAATAGACAAAACAAATCACTGATGACTGAAATAAGACACTAAAACAAGAATAAACAGAGGTTTACATTATTATCTTGGTCGATTATACGAAATGCTTTCATTAATTCTTCCTTAGTGTCTCTTTCTCCGATTTTAGCAGTCATCATGTGACAAAATTCATCGAAATCAATGGCACCACTTCCATCCTTGTCAACATCCGCAATCATTTGATTGATTTGCTGAAATAACACAAAAAGTCAAGCACAGTAGCTGTTATAACAAACCGCAGTCCCCTTAATCAATTACCTTTCCCCTCCTTTATTGCAACCAGAGCAAAAATGGTGAGTAAATATAATCTATAAAAAGGATACCTTAAAATAAATTTCAGGTGGCCCATATATGATATATGGGAACTATGAGAGAGGCTGGATGTACTGTAGTTTGTCGCTGACATAATTAAATAAGCTCAGAGAAAGGGGCTGGCACTAGCAGTTACTGCACTCAAGATAGTTTCAGGAGGTGGCCTAAAAACTTAAATGATGCATTTGAATCTCAAGTAAAACATGAACATTTTATAAGAGTATAATCATCTATGTTACTTGGACATGGGTACGAGTGTCGAGTACAAGTGTACATGTCCAAGTGCCAGGGCAAGATAGGTGTCATAAAATTAAACACGGGGATGGGGACATGACATAACAAGTATAAGAAACATATCCTCACTCTAAAATACCTTTTCTTTTTCAGATCCGGTTGTAATTGTAGATACATAAAGACACAACACAATTCAGGTTGACTTGTTTGCTAATTCTTGTATGAATTCTCATTTCAAGCTCATTTGTGAGTATACATATGCACAACTTTCTCTTCATTATCCCTCTCTTGTTTTATTTTTCTAATTTTCTCTATGAATATGTGGTTCGAGATGGTTGAGCCGTTGAGGTATTATGAGACTCTGGGTAAATATTGAAGTGTCAGTTAAGGAGGCCACACCCTTGTCTGAGTGTCTTAGAACCCACAGAAGAAAAAGAATAGTGGAAGGAACATAGGTTATCTTTTTGCAAGTATTCAGAGAAGAAATATTTCAATCGTAATCAACAAAAAACCAACAAAATGACAGATTTTATACCTCTTCTGTCATCTCAAAACCCAGAGCCCTGCAACGATGCAGTTTTAGGTCAGGTAACTGTGTTAAGTGTGTAGTGGTATATCAAAACCTTAGGATTTACAAAGAATAATACCTCATAGCAACATTCAACTCCTTAGCATCAATAGTTCCTGAAAATAACAATTTGAATCAAACAGGCGAGATTGCGAGAAAAAACTAAATGGTTTGACATATAAAATTCGAAACACTAAACAGATTCAAAACCTGAGCCATCAGTGTCAAACAGTTCAAAAGCTTCCTTTATCTCTTGCCTCTTCTGTTGAGTGAGACCATGATGACGCCCACGTGGCTTATCTTTCCTCACCGTCCTAGCACTTGACTGATAGTATTTACCAAATCAAGAAAATCAAAGTCAACAAAATTCACTAGAAAAATACACACCAACATCTAACAGATATTTCACTACTTAGAGCACACTATTGGCCGGTGTCTCAGTTCCTATCCAAACAGTTCGAACTCAAGACGGTCTAATAACTCAATTAATTCTTACACACTAACAGGAAACTAACCAGCTATATATCGTGCCAGTAAGAATAGAAACAGATACATAAACAAAACACAAATAAAGCAGAACCATAGTAAAAGCATATACTAAATAGAAAATCATCAAAGTGATATAGTAATTCATAGGGTACCAAATATTATCCACTTTAGGGTTGACATTCAAAATCGGAAAAAAATCGGAAAAAATAAAACCCTAACAATCAAAATCGGAAAAAATGTATCAATTAACACAAAAAATAAGAATAATTTATATAATCAAACCCTAAAAATACGAAATTAGGGGAAAAATCAAGAATTGACTGAAAGCAAACCCTAAAAATACGAAATTAGGGGGAGATGAGGCGAGAACACAGACCCATCGGCGAAGACAGCGACGCAGGGCCGAGCAACGCCTGAGTTGCTGAGTTCGACGGCTGAGTTCGACGGCGGCTGAGTTCGAAGGCTGAGGTCGAAGGCCAGATGCTTGGAGAGAAGGAGTCGAGCAAATTTTCACAAAAACCAAGACGAATTGTCACCCAATTTCAACAATTACTTGCAAAAAACCCCAAAAAAACCACGAATTAGAGAGAGAAAGAGAGCAGATGAAGAAGAAGAAGAATGAGGAGGTGAGAGAGTACGCAGGGAAAGCTGAGGGAAGAAGAGGGAGTACTGAGCGTGGAAATGGTCCTTAGGTTTGAGATGAAATGTTTTTCTTAATTAGCTTTGCAGCGAATTTTTTTTATTGTAGGGGGCTTTTATCTGTACGCTGCAAAATAAATGGGCTATTGCAGGGGGCTTTTACTTTGTACGCTGCAAAAAACTCTCTTGCTGCGGGCAATTAATTTGTACGCTGCAACAACCCTTTATAAAGTTTGACCCGCGTTGACCTACTGGTTGTTGAAGCGTATTATTACATGTACGCTGCAACAAGGGGGTTGCAACAGGGGTTTTGGGTCAATTTTCGACCGGAGAAAAATGAAATTCATCAAGAATTGCTATCAACTCAATAAATATCGAAAGCGTAAATTTAGTGTATGTAGGTGAGTTTGAGGGGAGCCATTGATTTTGTTTGTTGTTTTTTTTAATCCTCAACGAATTTTTGATTGACATTGAGAAGAAAGATGAAACATATGTTGAAGATTCTAGGGAACGGGGTGATTCCTTTGGATATCATGAGCAATGGAAATATTATTCCATTAGTGATGAATTTGAATTAATTGTTTGATTTGAGTTTATTTTGTTTTATTTTATTGGTGATTAATATGAGAGTGAGTTTTTGAAAGACAAATTTGAGAATCTTGGGTGATGAAAAATGAAATTGGATGAATAATTAATTATAACTAAAGATTAACTAACATCTAATTTTAAAAAAGAAAGCGATTTGGAATTAGGTATTCTCCTTAAAAAATATTGATTCAATTTCCTTCCCTAAATAATATTTTAATCTCCTATAATTATCATTACTAATTGGGCATACTTTCTATGCTTAATTCTCATTGGTTAATGTTTGACATGATTAGCATACAAACCAACCTATAGATGACACGTGGAGGGGATTAAACTTTTAACCAATGGGACTAACCATTTGTTTGCTTGGGTTAGTTTTATCTGGAAAGTTAATAGTAGGTCTCAAACGGTGAAAATAAATGTACATATCCCAAACGGTAACAATTTTAAAAGGTAAGACCCCAACCTTACACTTAACTCTGCTTCCATGGGAGGAACAAATGTCACTGTATCACAAATGTTCTTCCACTCTAAAGCACCTTTGCAGGCACCTAAGAGAACACTTTTTGGGGAAAAATTATAATAGACTAGAATGAAAGGCTCTTTGACATCGGCGATCCAGGAACTTTTAAATGGCGTGTCACCTTTGTCTTATTGTCCACAGACGACACACTTCAATAAATTATTTCAAAAGCCCATACTTTTTCTCATATGATAAAATACATTGAATACCTTATTTCAAATTACAAATAGGGATTGCATTAAATACGTAGTGTTAACTAAGTTCTCAAAATTATTTACTTTTTACTATTTGGGGCAATATACTTTTCATTGGGGATACAAGCGCACAATTTTAATTTTAAATCATTATAAACATAAATACCAAAGGACTAGGAGGAAGAGGAAATGTTCAAAACTTAAAAGTAAAAGGACGGAAATAATTTACCAAAATAGATAAATAAATACTGACTAAAAAGAAAATGTATGTAAGCCATAATGTATGGGAAAATAGAGGAGTAAAGAAGAGAGAGTTGCAGAATATATGGGGAATTTAATCAACAAATAAATAGAGAAGGTTGGAAAGTTAAAATAAAGAAGTAGCAATTATGAGGTTTCGAACCTAGGAAAAAGGTTAAGAAACAAAGGTGCACGAACCAGTGAACCAAAGAAACATTGTGTAATTCATTATGCACGAAATTTGTTATTCCTGCTTTTTCTTTGAACTTTTTTTGGGAGAATGGTGCTTCACGTGACAAACTATAACCAAGGGTGGCTCCGCCACTGGTTATGGTCGTAAATGTTCTATTATTTCATAAACAATTTCGTAGGTACATAAATGTGCTTAATTACATGAAAAGCACACAGAAAATTCTAGATAGGGACTATTCTATAATATAAGCGTGTAAGAACATTCTAAAAACTAGCTAGGATGTTTCCAGGCAAGAGACTAAGGGGCTTATAAATAAGCACCAAGACATAATTTATACACCATGGTGTTGAATAAAGCATGATGAGTTATGATTTATTAACAAGAAGGCCTCTATTAATAATTTAGGTTTGGAATGACAAAGATTTTTAAAAATAAAAATAAAACAAGATGAATGAAAATTCTATTTCTAGTGAGGTTGAACACGGGTAAGTGGGGGATAGAAGTTGTAATTCCCCATACTGTTAGGCATTTTATTAATCATTTTATGCACTTTTCAATATATATATATTTGATATTAAATTATTTTGGAGGGAAAATATTCAATAATTTTATAAGTAATATTATTTACAAAACTGAATTAATTTTATTTTTTTGGATTTTATTTGTTTAATTAAAATGGATATAAATTCCTAATTATTTTAGTAAAAAATTTTTGTTAATATTTTATCAAATCGGTTTCATATAATAAGATATTTATGAGACTATATTTCCAATTTATTTAAGAAAAATAAAATAATTCTACTTAAAATTAGATTTTAAGAGTTTTACCAATTCAAAATTTCCTAAAACCCCGGATACTTAAAGATAAATTATGAAATTATCAAGATAAATACTAAATAATTATTCAAGCCTCTTATTAATATTTTGTGATTTTACCTTTTGTATTTATATATAATATCAATTTTATTATAAACCAAAAATCGCCACAATCATGAGTAGATTCAGAATCTTCTCCTAGCTTAAACATCAACTCCGAATCTATTTGTAAGGGCCATTTTGACCCTAACCCTAATCCTACACCTATAATACAATAACTCATTCATCATTCCTCACACTAAAAGTTGAGCGCTTTCTCATGCCCGCTCTTAACTTTCCCTTTCTCTTTTTGGCTCTAAATCCTTTATCTAAAACCCCAATACCACCACCACATCACCCCATTGTGCACTCCCTGCCTCCGAAGTCTACCCCTTGGTTCGTGACTTCCATACCCCAATTGGTTTCAAAGCCTTCTTTCTCTAAGGTCATTTTTTACTAATTAAACTCTTTCAACCTAATGCCGTAATTTTTAAAGTGTATTTTAAACCATGAGTTCTAAATTATGATTAATAATATTTTTAGTATGCATGCTAACTTATTAATAAATTTAATACAATTAGATTTATTGTTATTAATTTAATTGTCCAATCAGGAATTAATTAGGATTTTATTTATTAATTGTTAAGAACTCTCTGTAGTTGGATCAAATTAATCTTTGTGTGAGGTGATAGTTAATTAAGATACGTGTATGTGGCTTGATAAATTATGTGTTACATCTATATATGGTTTGATTTATTATATTATAATTTATTAATCAATTTTCAATTGAATTGTGAACTATAATTTCGATTTTATTTTCGAATTTATGGAAAAATGGTTTGTGAATTTCGAACGGGGTAATTAATATACTGATTTTTAAGTGTTAATGATACTATAAAAGGGCACTTCGAAATTATTGATGGATTTTATTAATTTAATAATTAATCAATTATTTAAACATGTTATTTAATCGACATTTTATGCTTGATTAAATAAAAGGAGGTTATTGGTTTATCATATGGTATGGAATTGGAAAGTCTTTAGTGAAATGGACTAAATAGAACATTAAAGTTAATACGAATCATTAGTTGACAATATTTGGTTAGTACCCCAATGTATAGATTTGTGATGACATACTAGCTTGGAGGTATGCACATTTAGAAAGGAAGAGGAGATATGAAGAGATTTTGGATTTCCAAATTCTCATTCAAATCTATTTTTGGAAAGTTGCTTGAATTGGAAAATTATTATTTATGAAAAGTTTCTAATTTTAGAAAATGGATCTTCTATTATTTCAATTAAGCATGTTTGAATTAAATGGTTTGTAAAAGCATATTCAACTATATGTATATGATTTACATGTCTTGCATATATTTGTACTTAGATTTTGCTAACCCGAATTTCCTATTTGTTTTGGCTTGACCCTATTCACCTTTTGATGAACAATTTATTGTGATGATGTGACATGCTTGTATACAGGATTAATGGAGAGTTCCCCTAGTTAGGGTTTATATTTAAGTTTGTTTTTATTTGTGGATTCAGATTTTAGGATTTTAATCGAGGGTTTTTAATCGAATATACTCTATTATATTTCGATTACTGTTGTTCTATAAAGAAAAGCATTTTGATTTATTTCCGCTACATTAGTTAAGTTAGTTAGCCTTTAACGTAATCACGTAACAATAATACTTCTAAGTTTCTCTTAATTATGTTGGTTTTAAAAGAGAGAAATCAAGGGATGTTACAAAGTTGTTGTGCATCCAACCCAGAGACACGTCAATAACAAATACTCAATTAAAATTTTAATCCAACTCAAATTCATGGGGTGGATATGTCCTCCCCGTGCCATCCTCCTTATATCTTTGAATACATGCAATCTTTTCAAACACTTGTTTTCTCTATCAACCTACTTACACTTGAGAATGGGTGAGGAAAATCAAGCTCTAAAAGTTTGTAAACAAAGTGTCTGGGAATACTAACAACATAACAAACATGACAACTTTTATGCTCAATTTTCTATGAAACTTGCGTTTACCCTTGGGACATTTGCATTGTTGGACTTGATTGGCTAAGTGTTGTGAAACATTGACACAAAAAAAGTGCTATGTGCAATAGACTGATATTGAGATGAAGAAGAACAAAAGAAGAAGATTTCAAATTAGGAAAATGAAAGTTAAATTAAGAATTTCATTTTGATAAAAGAATGTTTTTTTTCTTTTTAACGCAGAGAAGAAGATATTATATTAAAAGCAAACTAACGTACCAAAATGTACACAAAATACACGGGCCGTGGCACCAAAAACTTGTAGCTCGGAAAAACAAAAGAATGTTGAATACGCGTTCTTAGTGATTCTGTTTGAAAAATCCAGATGCGGGATTTATAACTAACGAAGCGTCTAGCGCTCAAAATAATATCGGCCATTGTTTGACTAAGTAAATCTAAGAATCCAAAATAAACAGTATTATCCATTGGTTTGACTAAGTAAATCTAACTCATTGTGCACCATGCTAACTCCCAAACTTAAGTCCTCCGCTTGAAAGTAAATCACGAAGGATAATGTAGAATGCGGTAAGATCATTTTTAACCAAAAGGATAAATCTGTGTCCGGTCCGATGCAAGCACCTTATAATTCTTGACTCTAATTTTTCCGTTCAACTGATTTCGACACAAGGATCAATAAGTCATGGTGTCACGGTCCCAATGTTTTGACACTGGATCGTGCGACGTGCTCTTGTCTTTTGGCGGCAAGGGCACAAGCCTTGTGCGGAATGAGAGTATCAGGGTTAGTAGGAGCACGAGAAAACATTTGATTCAGAATGAGCACTCTTGTATTTGGTGACAACAACGAGGGTTGAGGGTTGATCGGGGCGTTTGTGTGCCCACAATAGACACAAGCAGGATTGACGACGAGGATGCATCTATTTTGGGGATAATTTATTGAGTCTAAAATCATAAGAATGAACGACATTACAATATCAAAAAGGCTTATAAACAATACTAGTAATTAAGCAAGGGATATCCCGATGTGAGTGTATTGGTACATTTTCCTCATAAAAGTTTATTTTAAATTAGCTATAAAAACATAATAACTCTATATATAAAACTATTATAAAATTTCTAAAAAGACTTAAATAAACAAAATACGAGCAAATGAAGGTTGGATTCTAAGTTTCTAAGACACTTTTTTTTTTGGATTTTTCCGATAAAACCACATTCAAAGTTTCCACTTTTGAAATAACCACCTTATAATTATTTTATATTTTTTAAATAACCACCTTAAACTTTCCCTGTTAAGGAAATCGCCACCCAATTATAACTTCGGTCAAAACTGCCGTTAGTGCGGCCCACATCCAACTATTCTTTGAACTTTCCTCCTTTCTTCCTTCCTTCTTTATTTCTTCCTCCAATTTACATGTTCCTCCATTAACAAACCTTGCTCAATTTTTTTTCCAAGTTCCCCCAATTAATTCAATTTCTTTTTCAATTTTCCAAGTAATTTTATTTAGCTAATAAATTTCGGCTTCAGTGAACTCCATCTCGTCCATTCCTTCGCTAGTGTACAAATGCAAGAAGACCTTTCTACGGAACATGGCAGTGAACTGCTCACATACACGACAGCACATTTCTTGAATATTATAAACCAGCCTAAAATCTCGTCTTTACAACCCAAAGAGGATTTGTAACAGTGATTGTAGCAGCACCATCTCCAGAACTGAAAGTCGATGATTCCCATCTACTAATGCACCACAACTAGAAAAACTTTACAAGTTTGCACAGAGAATAAGACATGTAAATAGTGGCGGACCCAGGAATTTAGAAATGGGGGTCCAATTTTTTTTAATTATTTGCTTATGCAATATGAATCCTTCTATTTACCTCTTGTCCTCTTTTATTAAGGAAAAATAGCAATAAAAATCAATATATCGGTCCAAACTACAACCATAGTTGAAAAAATATTACGAGTGTACATATACAACGAGTTTTTATAAGGTAAAAGAAATTTGATACACTATAATTACACTTAACAAGTAGCAAAAACAATGACAGACTACTCTACGGAATAATTTTTTTTTAAAAAATGTTGCATATTTTTTAATGTTTATGGGTCATTGTGTTATTATATAATTAAACCCCTAAATGTTTTAATAAAATAGAACAAATATACCAAGTAAAATATAAAGCACAGTACTAACATCTTTGCAAATACAAAAAACCAAAAAGTACAAAGGAAGAAATCAGGAAGATATCAAAGTATAAAGAAAATATCATTTTATAGTATATATAAGAACCATGAAGAATTGAAGACTGAATGGTGAACGGTAAAGAAAAAAAATGAAATAATGAAGCTATGAAAAGTACAAGCTTTCAGGGTTCGAACCCCTGATCTCCGCGCTGCAGGCCTTAATGTTTGGGCGGTTCCGCTAACCATTGACCTATAGATATTTGTTGTTGCTCTAAACTGACATTAATAATTAATATGTAAACTTGCAGTTTTTTTCCAGAAAAATGGGGGTCCCTTTGGTCCCCTCAAGGACCATGTAGGTCCGCCCCTGCATGAAATAACTTAAAATGGAAATTTAACTTCCAATTTAAAATATAAATACAGAGTTGCTCGTACATAGTAAAGTACACCTGCAATCAATATAGAGTCAGTCACTTAGATGGCATCAGATGAAAGAAGAATAAATCCAGCAAAAAAATCGCCAAACAGGTGGAAGGCATCACTCTGATATCATTGTGAATCCTCACCAAGCAGCTTGATGAGGGACGTCTCGTGATGGGAGGTCTTCGATTGGAGATATGGAGAGAGATTGTATGATTGCCCATGCTACTGCTCATTTTCTTAAACAATAAATTGGTTTTTGACCAAAGTGATGCATACAGGGTTCATGTATATGAACGTTGTGGGCTTATTGTGTAGCATCCTAATAATTCCTTACTTTTATAAAACTATTTTCCAACTTAAAATAAAGAAATTGAATTACTAAAGTATTACCGCCACCGTGATAACGACTAAGGATAGTACCAGAATTTGTAACACCCCGACAATTCTCCCTTTTCTAAAGTACTCTTTTAATATAAAACATAGAGAATTATCAAGGCATTATCGCCCGTGTGAAAACGTAACAGCTTATTCAGAATTTTGCAGTGGAAAACATAAAACTAACTTTAGGTTTATAAATGATCGATTACATAGTTAATCCCAAAACCAATCAACGAAAATAAGATCAACTAACAAGTTTAAAGTCCAATTAAACAAACCCAAGTTAACTTAGCAAATCAAAACTAAATACAAACTCTCTATTCCCGATCCCAATGATGCAACATCTTCAAACCTGCAGATGGACAATGCTTATTGATCCTTAGAGACTGCTCACCAAAGATTCGGTCATCACAGGATCAATAAGGCATAGCCATGATCAACATGCACAAGCAAAAACACGTAATCAGCAAAGCTGAGTACTCCATACTAAATCAATAATAATCCTAACATGATTCTATTTAACGAACAATCCTAACATGATACTAATAAAACGTAAGCAAGGATAACCAAAACATATTGACTTGAAGACTATATTTGACTGAACTAGACCTTTGTATCATTACCATTATTTTAATTGAAATAGTCAATGGACTAAGTTGACTACTAGAAACTTCTTCACTAAGGAAGACGAGGTACGGGCGCGACTCCGTAAACCCCACTGACCTGCGATATCGAGGGACTTTTGAATAAAATAGAACCGGTGATCAATCCGGCCCAGAGAAAGTCATAGGCGACCCATGACCCCAACTCCTGATTGTCCGTCACTTTAGACGTGCACAGTCTAAAGCTATTGCTACTCAGTTTCACTTTACATGATTTACTTTTTAACACTTAACTATGACTTGTCAATTACACAGATAATAAAATCAACAAGTATTCAACTTCTTTTATCTTTGCACTAAAAGGTGGTCACAAGCTTCAATCAAGAATCATTTGCAACTCTTTCAATTCTTCCTTTACCAAATGGTTAACTGACTTTCTTGATATAAAGTGCCATCTACCAAACAAGGTCCTCGGCCCTTGTAAGGTAGTGGAAAGCTAAAAGGGAACAACGATCAATATAGATCTCTGCCAATAAATAAACTACTATAAAGTTCCCAAACTGACATGCTTGCATCAATCTTAAATGCTAACATGATTTAATTCTTAAAACAAAGTTCTATGCTCAACGCATTAATTCAACGACATTGAACATGAATTTCCAACATAAACAAGTTCATAAATATATATTCAACATAATCTCAATACAGCACACATCCACAAACACACAGGTATGTACGTACCTTGTGTAAACAAACTGATATGCCACTTTAACACTTTCAAAAGTCGCCTAAAGAGAATTCTCCGCCTAAAACAACCAACAAATAATCCCAATCAATTTCTAATCATTGGCAACCATAATAAAGCATTCTAAATGCATCCTAAACATATGTAGACCTTCCCTAACATTAAAACTTGAACATTTGATTTCCTAGCATCATAATTATTGAATTAGTGATTGAAATTCGTTGAAAATTCTTCGCAAACATTATATTTTAAATTTTCAGCAATATAAAATAATTTCAAACCTCCACAAAACATAATCAACGTTTTTAAAATCATAAAAATAATAGCTTTAATAATATATAATCATTCTATTATGATTAAAGCCATTAAAACCTTAAAATTCATGCTTTAAATAATTAAAACTCTTATTTCAATTCAATTATGTAATCTGAAAATTAAATTATTAATTAAGCATAATATATAATCTGAAAATCTAACTTAATCATAAAAACTTATAATTTATATTCAAGAAACATGAATTAAATTAATAAAACTTCATTAAAACCCTAACTTAACGTAATTAACATATCTGAAAATAATTAAATTAATTTCAACAACATATAATCTGAAAATTTTGATTAAACCATAACGATTATAATTTTAATTCAAGAAACATAAATTAAATTAATAAACATAATTAAAACATCAATTTGTTTAGGGTTTAAGAAAATCAACCAAATCAAGGAGAGAGGAAGTGCTGGCCGGCGGTAGGGCTGCGCGGCAGCGAGCAGGGTTGGCGACAAGAGGTTAGCAACGAGCCGGAGGTGACTGCGGTGGTGATGGGCTGGTGGCTGCTGGTTCGAACACAGAGCAACGAGTGAGAAAGAAGAAAGAAAGAGAAAAATAAACGAAAGAGAGAAGAGGAGGTACCCGACGGAAGAGGGCTGGCGGCAGAGTCGCACACGGTGGTGCGTGGCTGGGCGTAGGTGACAGACGCTGGTGGTTGCCCGCTGGTCGAGGTGGTGGTTGAATGCGCAGGAAGCAAGAAGGAAAGGGGAACGCTGGCCGAGGGGCAGCAGCGAATGCTAGTGTGTGGGTGGTCGATGGAGCGGCACGACGCGTGATGGTGGCGCAGCCGACGGTGGACGAAGGTGAGTGGTGGCGCGGCAGGAGTTAAAGAAACGAGGAAGAAGAGAAATACCAAAAAGACGTGAAAGAGAGGAAGGAGGAAAAATAACGTGAATTGTATGTGGGTTTGAGAGGAGTGAAACTTGTGAGTCAATTTTGGGTTTTATAAATTTGGGCTTTTTTAAAATTAGGCTAGGATTAGGATTTGGGTTTGAGTGTATGAATCAAAAACCGATTCGGATTGTTTTCTGAATTCGAATTCTTTTCAAAGCAAAATTCAAAACTATTTTGATTTCATAAATCGTTAAATATTTAGAACGTAATTAAAATAAATTAAATATACGTTAATTATATATTTATTACTAAAATTCATAAATTCTTATTTAAATATAAATAATATACGTTAAAATATATTAATAAAATTTATAAAATTACGGGGGATTACAGAATTACGCAGCGGAAATAACCAACTTTTAAACATTAGATGATAGTTAATGGACTCCATACGAGTTGGAACCATAACAACCCAAACCAAAATACACTAGTGGAAAAACAATCATTTGCATCACCACATTTGCCTCGCACATTTAAACATGTGACGCAATTGACATTTCTAAGCATTAAAATTAGTCATTTGCGTCGCAGAATTACTAATCTGCGACGCAGATGACTCTAAAATAGTCTCAGAGTCATTTGCGTCGCAGATTAGTAATAATGCGACGCAAAATATTACCTCCTTTGCGCCGCAAAAATTACTAATCTGCGACGCAGATTAGTAATTCTGCGACGCAGAGGAGGTAAAATTAATTATTACCTTTTTTTTTATTTTGGTGCGACGCAGTCACGCTTGACCTACCTGCTCCTATTCCCTTTCTCTCTCATATTCGGCCTGCCTCCCCTGTACAACTCTTTCTCTCTCAAATTTTCCAGATCTCCATTGTTGAAACTCCAAAGTTTCTCTGACTCTCCTTCAGAATCAGAATCGAGCTTTCCCTTCAAAGTCTCCTCTCACTAATCATCCCAATCTCTAAAATTTGTTTTAAAATTCAAGCTTAGCGAATACGAATGAGGCAAACCTAGATCTGAAAGCGATGACGTCTTCAGCCGGATTTCAAGCCGCGTTCTCTGCAAACTCCGGCTCTGAGGTGGATGACTCGACGGCGATTCATCTTGGGTGCGGTGGAAGTGGGGCTTAGTGTTTGGGGCATCTGTTGAGTCGACTCAGACCGAGTTGGTCCCGAGTTACACCGCTAACAACAGCAACAATGGCGGAAGAAGATTTCTGATACTTTTGGTCAGAGGACCTCCATTTACAGAGGTGTTACGAGGTAAATTTTTATTTTTTAAATAAATTTGTTTTCATTTTGGAAATGTAAATGGTAAATTTTTAATTTTTAAAAATTGTGAACAGGCATAGATGGACGGGGCGGTATGAAGCACATCTCTGGGATAACAGCTGTAGAAGAGAAGGGCAAGCCAGAAATGGCGTCAAGGTAATTAATCTCAGTTCCTTTTTGTGCATCATATTATTAGTTGATGATAGTATCAATGAGTTTGCTAATTTGAGTATGTGATAAACTAATGAGTAATTCATCAAAGTTGAATAAAATGATAAAATCATTGTAGAAATTTATCGCCAAATCAAAGAATAGAAAATAATTGATTTTCTAAACCAAAGTAGATTGAAAATAACAAATTGAGGAGAAAATGACAAAAGTAAAAGAAAACCAGGGAGGAAGGAGACCGAGGGAGAAGGTGGTTGAAAGTTTACACTAAATCCACTGAGATGCTGCCTAGCTTGAATTATCAAGTTTTCTTTATTTGTTTGTTTGTTTGTTTGTTTATGATTTAGTCTTTGTATTCACTTGTGACTGTTTGGTTCATGTTTCTGCAGCATGTTTTTTAGTATTTTAAGGAAAGAACTCCTCGTTCGACTATTGAGCTTCGTGATACTTCCCTTGTATGGAATTATAAGTATGCTGGTATATATCTTGGCCTACTTAGTTTCACGTAATTTATTTACTCCTTAATACCAATATGCTGCTATGTTTCTTGTCCTAGGTAGTTTTTCTGTCATTTTAACTCATTGCTTGCTTCGGATATGTTTCTTCGGCAGATTTTGAGTTTGGAAGATTGCAAGCAAGGGACATGTTACAGCACCTTTGGACGGGTCCTATTTCAAATGCATCCGTTGAAGTTGTGCAAGGTAGTAGGTCTGTTGAGGTTCGACCAGTAGGTGTTACAAAGGTAGGATTTTTTAAATGCAATTTATAATTGGTTTATTGATAGTATTCATTTTGGGGAAAGTGTTTTACATAGTTATTTGTTCTGTCAAATTCTGGGTTTTGAATGCAGGGTTCTGCTATTGATCGCATATTAGGGGAAATAGTGCATAGTAAACCATTGAAATCACCAATTGATTATGTGTTATGCATCGGTCATTTTCTGGAGAAGGTAAAATCGAAATCGAAATATTTGATCGTAGCTCAGTTCCTTTTTGTGCAATTCTATTTGTCGGTTTGAATGTTGTTGTGTTGGTTGTAGTCCCATAAACTCTTACAGATTTTCAGGCGTACCGTTTCTGTTCGCTATGATTTTTTCCAATTCACCTCGTGATTTTGTGATGATGAACAAGTTTGAGGATTTGGAGATAAAAATTTGTTATGAAAAATTCAAATCTTATAGACGATGGTATTAATTGCTTACGTTTAGACTTCATACTTCTATTTCTTAATAATGGCTGCAGTATTTGGTTGGCAATGGAAGTTTCTTTCAATTCTCCCCTGCTTTGGTAAACTGTATTATGGCTTCTGTTTTTCCTTCAAGCGCATATGGCGTATATATTCTTGATAGTTTATATTGTAAATATTGCTTAATACCTAGGTTTGAACTGTTTTTAAACCGCATTTACCTTCTACTCATCATCTATTTTCATCTTTTTGTTCTGTAAATATTGCTTAATACCTAGGTTTGAACTGTTTTTAAACCCTATAAGGAAGTTCCTCTTATATTTGGTAATGCATGCTTCCACCACTAATCATACAACTGTATTCTATGCTTCAATTCATTGTATATGTTTCAGAAAATAAACATTATATGATATGTGGGATTATTGCAGGAGAGTGGTGGAATGCTGTTACTGAGGCAGTCATTTCACAAGCACTGCAAACTGGAGGTGGTCCAAATGTATCAGATGCATACACCATCAACGGCCTTCCCGTACTATTATACAATTGCTCGGCTAAAGGTATATCATATATGCATGCAAGTTTCTTATTAATTAGTTTAACTGATCGAATGTAAAAACTGTGACTAATCACCAGTATACGTATACTGCTGCTTTTCTTATAAGATATGCAGTTGCTGATTAAGAGGTTTTCGTGTTGTACGGTAGGAGTTGTTGAATAGCTAGTATCCTTTGAAGTCTTCTATATAAAAAAGCCGAGACTCGGTGTCCATAATTTATTTTCTTCGTCTTTTGTTCGATCTGTATGACTGTATGTGCATGCTAGGATTATGATTTAGATTGTTTTTGCAATTTATAGACTTTTTGATATGATTGTGAAATGGGTTTTTGTAATTTACTTGGGAATCACAGTATCCGTGTTGATCCTCGTGAGCCTTCCCTACTCGATCTTCTAAAGTAATCAGTTTTCTTCGCTTAACTTCTAGCATGCCAAAATCCCCACTTCAAAAAAGACTTACAGAGTAAAATTTTCGCTTTTAGCTGTTTTTTTTCCTGGTCTGTTAAGTTGTATCTGTTAGGTTATGATACATATGACAATTCATAAATCATGCGGAAAAACCATAAACCCAGGAAAACATATTATTTACACATAATCATTTAGCATAGATTAGATGCATACTCTTTGTTGCGTGCCTTCCCTAGCTGCGCCCGAACCGAACAAGAACAAGTCTTTAGGACTCCAAGTGTCGTCCCTCCGTAGATAGTCCACAGCACGTCCGGATCCGCCTTAAGATTGACCAACTAGAATCGCCCTTAAGGTACTATTATTTTCGGCACTTTATAGGCAAATGTGTGACTGAATTTTTCTCTCAAAAACTCACTTTGAATACTTTGAAACTTGTGTTATAAATTGTGAGCCCTAGCCTCATATTTATAGCGGTATGGAAAGGGAATCGAAATCCTATTCAGATACAAATTAATCAAACCTAGAATCCTACAAGAACTCTAATTTAATTAATTTATCAAATAGAATTAGGAATTTAATCATTAACCGAACTCTGCATGTTTTAGGAAACGTGCACGAACACAAACACTTGCACACACACGCACGACAGCCACGATGGGCCTCATGCGTGCGCGCTGTGCGCGCTGCGCGCGCTGTGCGCGCTGTGCGCGCTGCGCGCGCTGCGCGCAGCCTGCTGGGCCTGGCCTTGCTGTTTGTGCGGCGCGCTTGGCTTGCTGGGCGATGGCCTGGCTTCGTGCTGGGCCTCGTCCGGCAGGCCTCGTCCGATGCTTATTCGTACGATGCGCTTCCGATTAAATTTTCCGATTCCGGAATTCATTTCCGATACGAACAATATTTAATATTTCCGATTCCGGAATTAATTTCCGTTTCGAACAAATATTTAATATTTCCGTTTCCGGAATTATTTTCCGATTCCGGTAATATTTCCGATTCTGACAATATTTCCGTTTCCGGCAATATTTCCGATTCTGGCAATATTTCCATTTCCGATAATATTTTCCGATACGTACCATGTTTCCGTTTCCGGCAACATCTACGACTCGGATAATATTTATATTTCCGATACGATCCATATTTCCGTTTCCGGCAATATCATCGTTTCCGGAGTATTCATTTCTTGCCTGTGACGATCTTAGCTCCCACTGAAACCAAGATCCGTCGGTTCCGAATATTCATAGATAGAGTATCTAATGCCATTAGATACTTGATCCGTTTACGTACTATTTGTGTGACCCTACGGGTTCAGTCAAGAGTAAGCTGTGGATTAATATCATTAATTCCACTTGAACTGAAGCGGCCTCTAGCTAGGCATTCAGCTCACTTGATCTCACTGAATTATTAACTTGTCAATTAATACTGAACCGCATTTATTAGACTTAACATAGAATGCATACTTGGACCAAGGGCATTATTTCCTTCAGTCTCCCACTTGTCCTTAGGGACAAGTGTGCATTTCCTAATTCCTTTGTCGCTCGATGCTTGCTCTTGAACATAAGGTAAGAGTTGTCATCCTTATTATGTCCAGAGGTGTTCCTCGGTTTCAGAGTTCAACTGATCAAATAAACAGATAATCATAGCCTATGATTCATCCGAGCACGGCCATGCATTTCACAGTTTCTAGCTCTCCGAGTGGCCTTGTACAACTTTTAAGCATCTCATCCCGATTTATGGGAGGACAATCCCAATCTTGCGATCTTGAGATTAGACTTCGTTTGATAGGTGATTACCTGAGCGTTGCCTTTATAGCCTCCTTTTACGGTGCGACGGTTGGTCAACGTCAAAGCAACCAGTTTTCAAACAAGTAATCTCAAATCACTCAGGTATTGAGGATTTAGTGTCTAATAATTTAATGAAATTTACTTATGACAGACTTTCATCTCTTACAGTAAAGTTTCATAGGTCTTGTCCGATACTAGTCTTCCCAAAGTAAGTATCTATGCAAATGATTATGATATTGCCATGTCCACATAGTTCAAGAAACAGAACTACTAGTCATCTTGCATTCTAATCGTCTAACGTTTTCTATGCGTCCAATTTTATAGAAAACTCCGATTAGGGACCATTTTCAACCTTTGACATTCAAGTTCACTTGATAGACATTTCTTAGTCACAGGACTGGTCCTGACAGTCTATCTTGAATATATCGTCAAATTTGAAGGGACTCATCATTTAATAAACCACAAATTAAATGGAAAAATGAATTCCTTTCATTTATTGTGAATGATTAACCAATAATGTTTTACAAAGATTTAAACTCTAAAACTTTAAAACATTAAACAGAGACATCAAAGCCATTCTCCAATATGCTTGATTCCCATAGCTGCAGTGTGCGAGTTGTGCATCGCTTGCGGCAGAGGTTTAGTTAATGGATCTGATATGTTGTCATCAGTTCCAATTTTGCTTATCTCGACTTCTTTTCTTTCAACGAACTCTCGTAGAAGGTGAAATCTACGAAGTACATGCTTGACTCTCTGGTGGTGTCTAGGCTCTTTTGCCTGTGCAATAGCTCCGTTATTATCACAATACAGGGCTATTGGTCCTTTAATGGAGGGGACTACACCAAGTTCTCCTATGAACTTCCTTAGCCATATAGCTTCCTTTGCTGCTTCATGTGCAGCAATGTACTCCGCTTCAGTTGTAGAATCCGCAATGGTGCTTTGCTTAGCACTTTTCCAGCTTACTGCTCCTCCGTTGAGGCAGAAGACAAACCCAGACTGTGATCTGAAATCATCTTTGTCGGTTTGGAAACTTGCGTCCGTATAGCCTTTAACAATTAATTCATCATCTCCACCATAGACCAGGAAGTCATCTTTGTGCCTTTTCAGGTACTTCAGAATATTCTTGGCAGCAGTCCAATGCGCCTCTCCTGGGTCTGACTGGTATCTGCTCGTAGCACTGAGTGCGTACGCAACATCCGGGCGTGTACATATCATAGCATACATTATTGAACCAATCAATGATGCATATGGAATCCCATTCATTCGTCTACGCTCATCAAGTGTTTTTGGGCACTGAGTCTTGCTTAGAGTCATTCCATGAGACATGGGTAGGTAGCCTCGCTTGGAGTCCGCCATCTTGAACCTATCAAGCACCTTATTGATATAAGTGCTTTGACTAAGTCCAATCATCTTTTTAGATCTATCTCTGTAAATCTTGATGCCC